>NC_051851.1:8125000-8750000 GCF_905115235.1 Hermetia illucens | reverse complement strand
AAAGAAACTCTTTTCCAGCGAGCCATGATTTCTTCTTCCGAGAGGAATATCTCTGGTCGGCAGTCACCAAAAGCTTACGCATCAAAGCAAATCCATTCAAAACTAATTACAGCGAAATCAGAGTCCGCAACGAATAGCCCCGTAATAAAGCATTTCCTCCATCCGGCCATATCTTAAACAATCAAAATCCTCATAAATTCTACCAAAATTCAAGCGTGAAATTTATAGTGGAGCCAATAAACTTTTCCTACTCCATAGTTTGATACTAAATTTTCTCGACTTTCTTGGCAAACTTAGGAAAACGTATATTTTCCATCCACTCACTTCAACCAGAAAAAGGAAAAAAAAGAGCCCCGAAAAAAAGGCTTCTACAAAATGCCAGAGCAAAAAACGAAAAGAATCATGGAAATGCCAAACGGAAAAAACTTGTCGACACTTTCAGGATTGCCCTGCTGCACTCTGGCCATTTGAAAGGATTCAAGGATTCAAGGATGCTTTAGCATTTCGACGGAATGCAGTCCGCTCCTCGAGTTCAAGTCACCGTATGACTCTACGAAAGTAAGTGTGTATGTCCTGGAAAGTATCCTGACTGTACTAGAATTACATACGCTTAAGTGTACGTCAAGAAAAAAACAGGCTGCCTGGTGCCATTCTAAAGCGACAATTTGAAGAATATGCTTTAATATATAACTTTCCCGAAGGAAACAATTAACGTGGAAAAGTCGAAAAGTACAGGAAAAAAATACAAGAGTAATAGGATGGGAACGGGCGGCCAAGATTTAGGAGTGGAGCAAGCGGCACCCAACGACAACGGAGGACATAATTTACCAAATAGCTGGCTGCCAGTCCCCCCAGAAAGCTTAGCTGCAATATAAATTTGGCGCCAATTGTTTGTGCATTTTAAAAAAGTGGAAAGTTTAAATTACCTTTTCCTTCCACTCCGAATGCACCGAGAGTGGTACCAGTATTTATTTGTACATGTCGCTGTCGCCTCTGCAAAGTGAGCGACTATCCGTCCTTTGCTGATTTTAAATGGATCCTGATGCATTCATTAGGTGACATTAGCATTTCGTTGGGGAACTTCCATGGATCACCAGATTTAGACTGATTTGTGAGCGCAAATTTACAAGTGCTATTGCCTCGGATTCGTTTTCTCGGCCCCCGAAAGGGCAGCCACTTAGTCGTGTTTGATTTCCTTCCTGATGTCTCATAAATCATCAAAAATCAATGAATAGATTGTTGAATTATTTAGCAAAGTTTTGGCGCAATATATGTAGCTATGTATGATTATTCTACACTTCTATAATTCGGCGCCCAATGTGGGATTAGTAGCCACTCCAATGAGCCCAATTAGCGCTCTGGTGAGCCGCTTTGATGCCACAAACTCCTAAGACCGAGAATGCTGTTATGGGAGCAGGGAGGCAGACTCTAGTCGGCTCGGATCTTCAGAACCAGCCCGTAACATTCACGAAGGAAAGCAGCTCTCCCACCCTGCAGCTAGAATGGTTTACCCAGTGTCCATAGCCTCACTCTAGCTAGAGCTGGGCAATCGCAGAGAAAATACATGAGGGTTTCCCTTCCTTCTCCGCAGCTTCGGCAATGTGAATTGTAGGGAATGCCGAGCCTGGCACATGGTCCCCGAAGGGCTGCCGAAAGCAGAGCCTCGCCTGGCCAATCCATCAACCCGCTCATTCCCCTCTATGTTCCTATTCCCGGGAATCCAGAAGAGGGTGACCTTGAACGTGCCGCCCAGACGGTTCAGCGCGTCTCTGCACTGCCCCACTGGCCTGGAAGATTTCGTCCCTGAGTACAAGGCCTTGATGGCCATAGGCAGACTCCCAATATCGCCAGTACTTCCGCCTGGAATACACTAGCAAAACCTTTTTTTGTTTTTTTTTTTTTGAGGAGGTGGAAATCTTCAAAAGACTCTGGCCTGGGCACGCCAGAGTGTGGGATTTTTACCCACTAAAACCACCCCCGACTCCCCCCCCCCCCCTACCCCGTGGAACCACCTTTAGGTATTACATCACGGGGCGGAGTTAGCTTACTTTAGCTAGGTCTCCTTCCGTCTACCCGCGGGGTTCGTAACCGCGTCTTCCTCACTTCTTCTGTTTTTCGCAGTTTTTCCTGGATTACAGCGATCATGGAATTGATCGCATCCCAGTCTTCCTGACAGGCTACCATTCTTCGGACAAAATCTTCTGGTGATAGCACTTCACCTAGAGTTTCCTCCAGGTTCCTCCTTTCTTCCACGAACCTAGGACACTGGAAGAAAACGTGCGCCGGGTCCTCTGGGACCCCGCAGTTTGGACAATTAGGCGAGGTGTCCAATTTAAACCTGTACAGGTATTGACGGTATCCTCCATGGCCGGTGAGAAACTGGGTGAGATTATAATTGATCTCCCCATGAAGGGATCAACCTGTAAGTCCAACGACCCTTTTCTGACTGGTCCCATCGCTGTTGCCACCTGCTTATGGATCTCTCCCTTTCGGCTTTTTTCACCTGAGATAAGGGAGAGATAGACCTGATGTTATAAATGTTCATCATTTCGGTTGCCAGGATGTCAATCGGCATCATTCCCGAGATAACGAACGCTGCATCGTCTGAGACGGTCCTGAAGGCAGAACACACCCTTAGGGACACACCCTTCTGTAGACCGCACTCAGTTTATGTATATTGCCTAAAACCTGCAGTGCTTTTCCCCAAACTGGGACTGCATACAGCATGATAGAGCTCACCACCCTGGCTATGAGCAGCCTGCAAGTATGCCGCGGGCCTCCTACGTTCAGCATCATCCTTGCCAGAGAAATACTCGTGGTGGATGCTCGTTTACAAGTATGCTCTATGTGCTGTTTAAAATTAAGTCCTCCGTCTATCATCACCCCCAAGTATTTGATGGCCGGCTTGGAAGTGATGATACGATTCCCGATTCTAATGCAGGCGTAATTTCTTTTGCGGCGCTTAGTGATGAGGACCGCTTCCGTCTTTTCCTCCGCGAGTGCCAGTCCAGCACTCTCTAACTAAGCCTTAATAACACTGATTGCTTCGCTTGAGTACAACTCAGCATCCTCGAGATGCTTTGCAACCACAACCAGTGCTATATCATCGGCGTAACCCACCACCGTAGCCTCCTCCGGAACCGGAAGGTTGAGCACATCATTATACATGATGTTCCACAGTAGTGGACCCAGTACAGAGTCCTGGGGCACACCCGCGGAGACAACGTACTCTTTGGATCCGTCATCGGTATCATACCAGAGTGTTCGCTCTTTCAAGTAGCTATCGATAATAGCGGCGAGGTAGGTGGGAACACCAATCGTCGCCAGAGACTTTCTTATAAGGTTCCAATTGGCCGAGTTAAATGCATTCCTCACATCCAGGGTCACCACCACGCAATATTTGCTGGTACAACCCTTTCCGTGAATTGCATTTTCGGCCAAGCCAGTAACCATTTTGATGGCATCCATGGTTGATCTGGCTTTACGGAACCCACACTGCCTATCTGAAAGGTCCCTTGGCTCTCGATGACTGGAAGTAATCTATTATAAATGGCCCGCTCCAACTTTTCCCCATAGTGTCTAGAAGACATATGGGTCTATAGGAGGACGGTTCACCTGGAGGTTTGCCAGCCTTAGGCAACAGTACCAGCTTCTGCCGCTTCCATGGTGCAGGAAAAATACCCTCCGACATGCACGTTTCAAACAGCTCCGCGAACATATCCGGTCTACTTTTGACGGTAAGTTTGAGGGCCTTATTCGGTATGCCGTCAAGACCCGGGGCTTTACTGTCGCCTATTCGACTGCAGATCTCTAGCAGCTCGTCCCTGGTGACTAGTGGAATCGACGTCACATTCAGGGGGCGCTGGAAGGTGTCAACACCCCCCTCTTGCTGGGGAAATAACCCCTGGATTATTTTCAACAAGAGCGTAGGGCACGTGATCTGCGGAGACGATCGGGCTCTGAATCGTCCTGTCACGATTTTATAGGCGCTACCCCACGGATTTATGTCCGCTTCCGAACAGAGCCCCTTAAAACATTCCCTCTTACTCCGCTGGATGGCGAGCTTGAGGTTCTTGCGAGCTTCCCTATAGGCATGCTCCTTTTGCCCCTGATCGATCCTACCTATTGCCCTCTCAGCCGTTCGTCTGGCTCTGTGGCAAATCGATCGAAGATTGGCAAGTTCACTATTCCACCAATAATTAGGTCTTCTAGTGGGGAATGAACATCTCCTAGGCATCGACGCGTCACATGCTTTAGAGATGCTCTGTGTGACACGGAGAGCTCTATCCGTGGAGGTGCCTGCTTTGCTAGGCAAGTCTAGCCACACCTCCACGAATGTCTGCTCATCCATCGCTTTGGCAGACCATCCTGGTGTTCCTCTGGATTTCGGCTTCCGGGGTGCGGGTCTTCTCCTGCCTTGTGGCTCCATCCTTAGTTCAAAGGTGATTGCCTGGTGGTCGCTGTACGTGAAGTCCTCACTAACTTGCCAGGACATGTCACATGCTAACGTAGGGCTGATAAAAGTCAGATCTACAATTGACCCAGTTCCCCCTTTCCGATAAGTGTTTATATCGCCTTCGTTGGCCAGAACCACATCCAACTGGGCGAATGCTTCTAATAAGCACCGCCCCCTTGCGTTCGTCTCTTTGCTGCCCCACTCGATAGCCCACGCATTAAAGTCACCGGCTATCACCTTTGGACTCCTTCCCTTTGCATCGTGAACAAGATCATCTAACAGTTCTTCAAACTCGGGCAGTGTGAGGCTCGGTGGGGCGTGTGCGGTGTGCGACCCTGCAATGATTAAGGTTTATTTGTATTAACCTCATTTTTTCACTGCAGTTAACGCCTTCCTAAATTCTGGGCATTTCCCACTTCCGGCAATATGCCGGTTATCCCTTCCCTCCTTTTCTTCGCACAAAATGCATTTGGGGTCTCTATTGCACTCCTTGGCAATATGTCCTTTTTCCCCACATCTTCGACATCGATCGGACCGATCGATGCCGCTAGTGCATGCCTTCGCGAAGTGTCCAAACATTAGGCATTTCAAGCACCTTTTTAAGGAGATCTGTTCCCTTAGTCGGCAAACAACCCATCCAATCCGAACCTTCCCCACGGCCAACAACTTCTGCGCTGACTCCACTGGCAGTCGCACTGTGGCCGTTTGAGTACCGCCATAAGCCTTTCTTAGGCTCACGATGGATTCTTCCCTGAAATCCTCCAACTGGAATTGTTCCTTCAAGGCAGTGCAGATCTCTTCTCTGGATGTTACCTCATCGAGATCCTTGCACTGAATATAGATCTCATGTTTTTGGGAACGTACCGCGACATTCTCCCCAAGTGAGTTTAAAACTTGATTACGAAAGTCGTCAGTTTTACCCACGCTGGATTTTTTCAGCTCAAACATGAGATCACCTTTCTGGGTCCTCCGGATTTTACTAACATTTCTGCCTAGGTCTTTTAGGTCGGGGTCAAATTTCACCTTCTTCAGTATCTCCGCATATGTTAGATGTCCTCTGCTGGAGATTACAATTGCCTCCGGGCGAATTCGCACCTTTGGTTTTTTATTTCTTTTTTTATTCACGACCTTAGTCCAACCATCGTTCTTATTTTCTTTCAGTTTCGGTTCGCTAGCCGACTTTCCTACTTTTGGTACTTTGTGCCCTTCTGAACTTTTACTTCCCTTTGTTGGACTGGTCAAGACCCCTTTTTTCCTTTTTGGGGCTGTTGATTCGCCAAAGCTTCCCCCTCCTTGTCTCTCACTCTTTTACTTGAGCGAAGGTCGGCGACTTTGTGCTTGGGTGTCACTTGGGTCGCCTGTGACACTGTTGAGGCTGGGATGTCCGGCTTTTCCTTAGGCTTTCCTATTTCTTCCTGTGACCTATTATAAAGCACCCTCATGGCTCTCACCATGTTCTTAATGGCTTGGTGCACGTTGTGCTTGTCCTTGATGAATTCGGACAGCTTAACTATTTTAGTCCCAAGCTGCATAAAAGGTAGTTCTTCTGGGTCAGGGCTCTGTTCTCGGTGAGTCCTGGCCAGACTACTCCTTTTACTGACTCCTTCACCTTTTTCAGTTGCTGAGCTCCCATGAGCTTTCTCTTTTGCCGGCTTTGATATTGGAGGAGATCGTAAAATTGATGAGCTTCTCCTGAATGGATCTATTTGCTGCTGCTGGAGTACCTCTTGATCAGATCCGATGGGTGTCGAAATCGCCTTTTTTGGCAAGCTATCTCCTTTTAGCCCATCATTCTTTGCCTTCGCAATTGGTGTTCTTGGCAGAGTTGTGCTTCGTTTGAACACCTCCTTCTCCAAATTTAAAACACTTGTAATATTACATGCAACGGTGGCCAAGTTGTCCACCACCGAAGCACTGCGGTCGAGGGATATCGACGGCCGGGAGCCCGCTTGCTCACTCCCAAAAGCCGCCGGTACTGGGGTTCCGAGCCCCTGCACCGTAACTTTACTCCTTCTCAATTCGTCCATGTTGCTTTTATTTTCTGGGTGTCCTTCCCATAGCCATTTTGGTCCACGCACCAGCGATGAGCAAACACTAGCCCATGCGCAGTCAGAAAAGAAAAGTGCATGAACACATATTTACACATCAATAGGTATGCCCCAATCCGCCAGCTGGGGTCGCGCCTGATGGGAGATCTGGCCACTCCTCACAGGACACTAGCAAAACCTGGGAAACCATACAACCCGGACACACTGTGTGTATTCTAGAAAACGACAGGCCATCTTTGAACTGTCAGTAAAGAATACTGAGTCATAACCTTGCAACACACCGCCGGTCTTCCACTTTACCCTGGTTTGAAAGTCCTCAGCAAAGCTTGCGTGAGGCATAGTCCATGGATTTCTTGAGGTACTTCATCTAGGATGTTGCTGTGGCCGTAGGACTTCCCTGACCAGCATCCGGACTCACGTAGTCTGACGGCACTGCACGCTGCAACGTATTTAATGTGAAGGTCTAGAGGGAGGTGATGCAGGAGTACATTGGGGCAGGACTCCAGAGCCCCAGTAGCATCTGCACACGCGGTTCAAAGCCTGCCACTATGCAATAGAGCCGTAAGTTAAGATCGGACGCACTACAGCGGTGTACATCCAGAGAACCATCCTCAGCCGGAGACTCCATTTCTTTGCAAAGGTTCTCCTACAGGCACAGAAGGCTATTCAGGCCTTCTTAACCTCCAGTTCTTTGTTCAATCTCCAATTTCGCTTTGGATCCAGGATTACACCTAGATACTTTACCTTAGAGGAAAGAACCAATATTTGTTCATTCAGCCGTGGTAGATGGAATTCAGATATCCTTGTCATGGTGGTAAATAACATCTGTTGCGTTTTGGTTGGGTTTATGCTGAGTCCACATCTTGCGGTCCACAGGCACACCTTTTGCAACGCTCCTTCCATGATGTCGCTCAGAATATCGCTAATATCGCCAAGTCGTTGGCATACGCCACTACCTTCACCCCGCTGCTGCCCAATTTACGTAAAATTTCGTCCATAACTATTAACCAGAGCACCGGAGAGATAGCGCCACCCTGGGACGTGCCTCTGTTCACAGCTCTGGTTAAGTGGTTGCCTCCCAAATCCAACTGGGTTATCCTGGTACTTAGCATGGATATAATCCAATGCCGGAGATACCCCTCCAATCCAATACTGGTCAAGGCTTCCTTGATGGCGTTGGTACTAAGGTTGTTAAAATCTCTCTCTATGTCCAAAAAGGTAGCTAGGGTATACTGCTTGTACGGCAGCGACCACTCAACCGTACCAATTACCTCGTGGAGGGCGGTTTCTGTGGATTTTCCTTTGAGGTAGGCATGCTGGGACGTAGAGAAAGGCGTTCCCTCCATAATCGTCCTTAAGTGAATGTCCAGGACGCACCCAGCCCAACCGATCTCAACCTCGGTAATTACAAATTTGATAGTCTCACACAGCTGGGGTGGCCGCACACCCTCCAAGCAAGGTTCTGACTCTCAGTCTTCCTAGCTGGCGGGAAAGTGTGTTTGAACCAGCAGCTCCAAGGTTTTACCAGAAGATTCCGTACGGAAGCCTTCCGACTTTTTAAGAAGGGATGGGCTCTTATGTTCCTTCGACAGAATCTTACTGAGCCTCGCGGATTCACTGGCGCTTTCGATGTTCTGACGATAGTCCAACCAAGACTGCCTTCTGGCGGTGCTGATGGCCGACTTCTACTTCTTCAGGCAGTCCTTGTATGGCTGCCAATATTTTTGCTTGTAGCAGATGTTGAAAACTTCTCTGGCCAGCTTCTTGAGACTGGAGAGATCTTCATTTCACCACGGTGGCAGTGTCGTTTTGCTGTACTTAGTAGGGCACGAGACTTTAAAGGCGGTATCGAATACCTTTTCCAGTGTCCCGACCTTTGACTCCAGTTCGTCTGTCGTGCCAATCTTACAAATTTGTTCTTAATTACTTGACCAAACTTTCTCGAGTCGATCCTCCTGGGGTCTCCGAGGAGTTTGGAGACCTCTCCGGCGAGATCTAGACTGAAAAGCATCCAACTATGATCCGAGAAGGATCTCTAGTGAGACGTTCTCCAGTCCTCCACCCTAAGAATGCCATTGTCGGTTATTAGGGTGATATCAACGAGCTCCTCCCAACCGTCACAGTTCTCCGAGCTGGGGAAATGGAAGGTTGGTGTACTGCCCCTGTTACACATCGATCGGTTTGAAGTAATTATAAAATCAAAGAATGACTCACCTCTCTCGTTGATTTCCGGGCTACCCCAAAGCGTATGTCTTGCGTTGGCGTCCCTGCCTATCAACTGGTTGGCTTTCTTTGTTGCTATGGTGTTTGTCAGATGTTGTAGTTCTTCTGGCGGAGCTGATCGGTCGTGATCCATGTAAGCCGAGGAATTATAAATCTTCTCTGTCGCTGCCTGTTCCAGCTTGACCACGGCTAGGTCGCTGGAACTCCGGTCCGAACACAGAAAACTGTGCAGACTCTTCCTCCAGAGAATACATGCTCCAAATATGTTCTGATCATCGTCTCCTGTGCTGTGGAGTAAATTGAAATATAAATATAAATATTTGCTTTGGAGCCCTTTGATGGTTCAGTCGCGTCCAACCCAGGGCTTCTGTATTAGTGTGTTGTCGATGTCTTCCTCTCAGAGGAAAACAAGCAGATCTGCCGAAGCGCACTTCAAATGCTGCAGATTTATTTGCGTTGCCCTCAGCATAATCTGCTTGCGTGGGTGGTTCTTCAGTCCCCGTCGAACCGTCGATCGTCATCCCCTTCAACAGCTCGTTGGCGGTGGCGATTGGATCTAGTTTTGCAGAGCGGAACACTTTCACCTTTGCGTTCCTGACTCTGAACCCCACTTGACAGTCGGTCTTTTTCAGTGCCTCCAGGCACTCTTCGTTTATGCGGAGTAGTAAAGATTGACTATTTTTCTGAGGTTCCTCCTCCTTGATAACAACTCACTCGTCCATGAGAATCCCGGGGTTTTGAATGCGCAGAAATTGAACGAACTTGTTCTTACCCATGCAAATCTTCGACAACCAGATGCGAGCGACTGGTCTGCCGGAAATCTCGTCTTAAGGGATGACCTTCAGTTTTACGCCCTCCCATCCGTCGCTGATCTTAGCGACGCAAGAACCGAGGAAGTCCCTAGAGAACTGTTTCACGCAAGCTATAACGTGGAACTCACGAACCACCTGAGAGGAATCAAAGCAGGAGATGAGTCCCGGTGTCCAGGAGATGCTCAAAGACCAGCCCCGACAGCCTGGCCTCAACCCTTGTCCACACCTCCGACGGTAGTTTGCTGCTAGCAGAATTACTATCCACCAGTGCCACACGTAAGTAGCTCCTGGCGCGTCGCTGAAGGGTTTCGTAGTTCGTGGCCCGTCGGTTGACTGTTGCTGCGCAATTTTCTTCGAATGTTGCTTAGCGTCTGAGCTTTTGCCCACTCTGCTCCGCTTCTGACCTTGTTTGACTTCGTCTTGAGATCGATTGCGTTTCAGAGCGATGGGCTTCGTCTTCTGTTCGTCTGCCAGGTGTTTGCTGTTGTACTCCCCAAAAATCGCCTAGTATTTATCGAGGTCTTTTTCAACCCGCTCGTCGACAGTAGCGGCCTCCTTATTTTTAGCAATCGTCCTAAGAATATGCATAGCCTTCTGGTACTGACTCTTGAGCAGGACACCAATTGACCTTCGTTTCTTAGTCGGTTCTCGGTGACCGACGTTCTTGTCGGTTTTCACTTTCGAGGGATCCCCCGAGGTGGAGGGTTTCGGGTTAGGAGTACTGTGTCTGATACTCGCTACACCTAGTTTGACTGCAGTGAATTCCATGGTAGAAGCCACTAATCCATCTGCCGCCTCGCCCCGGGAGGTCCCTGCGGTTGGTGTCAGCACAGCGGTGCTACGACTAGCACCACGTGTACTGCTCTCGAAGGCTACTGTCCCCTGCCTGGAGGCCAGCAGCTCGTCCCTCGATAATGCGCCTGGCATCAGCCCCTCATCTTCTATCGTGGTTTTTTGTTTTTTTAAAAATTGAGTCCATGTCTTGCTTCCATGAGCAGTCCGGAAAGAATGTTCACCCTGGCTGGCCCGGCCACAAGGGTAAGGGTCTTATTTGAAACTGAAGGTGCCCAAGGTATTCAGAGTTTGCATAATAAAGAACAAACTCCACATTGGCCACGCAGCTCTCAGCGTATGCTGTTCCACCTTGGCTTGTGGTCCTATTAGCACCTTCTCCGGTGCAGGGAGGATGATCCCCGGGCTGTTGCTTCGGCCCATCCCCCCGCCAGATCTACTTGCCCCTAACACATGACCAGCAGACAAGCAGATCCGCATCAGTTGGCTGAGCCTGCTCCCAGCCCGGCCCTACACACTCTTGGCCCGTCCGAAGACGGTCTCTAGCGGCCATCACGAGGAGGTCGTGTGAGGACTTGCCGCATAATCGGACTAGGCCGCCCCAATGTGGGATACTAGCATTTATTTAACAATTCAAAACAAATTATAAGAATTGTAACATTCCTAGTCAATTGATCGAAAGGAACATGGACATTTTGAACCTTTCCATTCAATGCAGACTATTTGAAAGCATCTCAACTTCCTTCCTCACGTAAATCGCTTGCGACATGCAATTTGCATTATTTGGTGCTCTTCCTGTAGTCACTTTGCACTTGTGCAACGACATCCTTCCCACCCATGGCGCAACACGATTTCCGCTTCACTCAACTGAAAATGGAAACGAAACAGAAAAAAACAACAGACCAAGAACCTCCTCCACCCTCCTCCCTCCACACACATCCATATTCAAGTGGTTCTAGGATATGTTGTCCTGTCGTGTATTTTCTTATCATTACCGACACATTTTTTATGCATTTGTCGATACAAGAAACACAAGGAGACCGCCCCCGTCGCCACGATAAAATCCTTCGACAAGGATGCTAATTAAAAGAAAACATTGAAACTCCTACAAGTGTCAAACATCAATGAGACATGATAAAAAGGCAATTAGGATGCCTGAGGACTCCACTGAAAAACAAACAAAAATTGGAGGGTAAAAATGGGAATATGGCCCCTTTTTTATGTTGTTTCGTACATAAAAGTGATGTCTCTATGGGGACAGGTTAACGTCAGGAGCAGTACAAATGGTTGACTGTAAACGTAATGTACGGTAAATTGATTGTTGGAAGCTATCGTTGAAGGACTTTTTTTTTTCTAGACCGACAATGTCATATTTTTGTACACGGTTCACTGGCTTCCTTCATTCAAAGGTCTAATGAGTGCTAATGAGCCTGGGACAAACTTTGAAAATTTCCATAATTAGAATACTTTGAACAATCTTGGAGACTAATTAAGCCTGGAAATTCTTGGATATATGTCTGGATACGCTAACCAGATTCCTTGGAAATCCATTCACTGAATAACCGGGCGACAGTCCCCATGACACCAAGCGTGAATTATAAATGCGTAGTCACCATTTAAGCCTTCCTCCTACACCGATTTAAAGGACATATTTTAAAAGGGTCTGGTTCCAATCAAAACATAAGTTCTTACCTAGGAAGCCAATTCCCTGACCCCTCTGCCAGTTAGCTTACTTTATGGAGCTAATTAGATCCAAACGACTTTTGCCCCTGAGGATGAGAATGCTCTTTCGACATTCACCGCCAATCGTCCTAATTGAATAACTAGACATTGCTGGTATCCATTGCTCTTTCGACAGATTTAAGCCTTTCTAGTGTATTTTCGTGCTACCTTTGCTGTTAACTGAAATCCCCTCGTTTTCATAAGCACCATCCCCTCCCTGATATCGAATTACTTCTCAATTCCATACCTACTAGCCCGGTAGTTCCGTTTCATACTGTGGCCTAGCCGTCTCAATTCCACGAATATTCAGTATAATCAGAAAATAAAGTTCCAACTAATATCCTTCAACGTAGAACCTTAACCTATTTTTAGCCGTCTACTTATAGAGTCCGCCTCTCTGTCATCTTAGAGTCTCTGGTAGGTTGGATACACTAAAAACCATGACTGCTATTATGAGAATAAGGAGTCAGAGTCCAGTCAACTCAGATCTTCAGAGTCAGCCCGAGGCATTCAGAAAAGGAAGCAGCTCTTCCACCCTGTAACCAGAGATCTCTCTGAGGTCTTAAAAAACTGGTTTACCTAGTGTCCCTAGCCAGACTCTAGCAAGAGCCGGACAATCGAAAAGGAATTGCCTGAGGACTTCCCTCCCCTCTCCACAGCTTCAGAGATCCGCATTGTAGGATATGCCGAAACTGGCGGCATGGTATCCTATGGTCCACTGCTCCATGCAGACCGCCGAAATCTTGTATGCATTTCCAAGAATCTGGTACAAGAGTTCTCGCAACCAGCCAAATCCTCCTTGACTTAACACTGATGGTAAACTTCCGCTCTCTGAGGTTCGCAGCTACTAAATAGTGTGTATTCATCGAACGATTGCCAAGAGCAAAGCCTCGTCAGGGCAGTCCGTCACCCTGTTTATTTCCCTCTATGTCTCTAAGATGAAAAACCCAGAGGAGGGTGACCTTGAGCATGCCACCTAGGATGTTCAGCGCATCTCTGCACTGCCACACTAGCCTGGAAGATATCGTTACTGATTACAAAACCTTAATGGCCGCTTGGCTATGGGTCAGAATGGCTATCTTACACTTGAGGCTCGGATTACACCCCAACCATCGACAGACTTCCAGTGTCTAGTAGTAGTTTTGCTTGGAATACAATGGAAATCTGGTAGACCGCACGACTAAGGTACCCTGCGTATCCGAGAAAACTCCCGCATACCAGGGCGGGTAGGGGGTATGGGAGTACAATTGGAGCATCTGTCGGGTAGGACTGCAAAGCTGCAGTTCGCTAGCACCTCCACACGTATTGTACTTTTCGCACAGCACTTGCCTACACACAATGTAACCGCGATAGGATGGAACGAGCCACACCTCTGTACATCCAGAGACCCATCCTCGACCAAAGAATCAACTTCCTCCCAAAGGTACTCAAACAGCCATAGAAGGCTATACAGGCGTTCTTAACCCTCAGTTCTATGTTCTTCCAATCTTCAATTTAGCTTCGGTTCCAGGATTACACCCACACTCCTTAATTGGAGGAGAGAACCAATTTTTGCCGAGTTAGCGTAGGGAGATAAAATTCGGGTACTCTTGACTTGGAAGTGACCAGCGTCAGTTCCGTTTTTGTTGGATATCTTGTGGCCCACAGGCACACCTTTCGTAACGCTCATAATGGAGGGAAACATCCCTGACACGAATATCACCAAGTCGTCGGCACACGCCACACCCTACACCCCGCCACTGACCAATACCCACACAATCTCGTCCATTACTATCAACCAGAACATCGGAGAGATTACGCCACCCTGGGGCGTTTCTCTGTTCCCGCTCTGATCAAGTGGCTATCTCCCAGATCCGATGAATTATCCTCGTTCTTAGAATGGATATTATTCATTGGGTAAGATACCCCTCCAATCAAATACTGGTCAAGGTTTCCTTAATAGCGCCTTTTAAATTCAACCTCTAAATCCAGGAACGCAGTTAGACTATACTGCTTGTACTGCGCTGACCACTGATCCATACCAATTACCTCGAGGAAAGCGGTTTCACTGGAATTGCCTTTGAGGTAGGCTTACTGGAACTTAGATAAAGGCGTTCTCTCCATAATCATCCTTAGCGAATGTCCAGGACGCGCTCTAGGGTTTTCAACACGGAAGATATGAGGTAAATTGGTCCTTCACAGAATCCCGGCCGCGCCTGCCCGCTTTTGGTAGGAAAACATCTCGTGTGTACCTTCAAGAGTATGATACGTATCCCAAAGAAAGACAGTTCCCATAAATCTTGACGGGACACGGCATAACCCTTCTTGCTGCGTCTGTAGCATAACTAACATTATGCCATCTGGGCCCGAAGGTTTATATGCGGAGAAGCCCTGTATAACTCGACCGCTTTTATCGTTGGTAATCACCAACTTTATAGCCTTGCACGGCTGGGGCGGTTTCGTAACCTCCAAACAAAGCTCTGATTCACAGTCCTCCTCGCTGGCGGAGAAGCGCGTCTGAACCAGCAGGTCCAGGATTTCATCAGAATATTCCGTCCAGGATCCTTTGGACTTTTTAAGAAAGAATGGGCTCTTATGTTCAGAATCTTTTAGAGCCAGATTTTCTGGTGCTTTCAATAGTCCAACCACTTGTATTCCTTCTTGGAGTCCTTTTATAGCGACCTATCTTTGTGCCCGTATCAAATGTTGAAGATCCTTCTGGCCAGTTTCCTGTGGCTGGAGAAATCTTCATTCCATCATGGTGGCAATATCTTTTTGCGGTTTTTAGCAGGGCATAACACTTTAAAGGAGTTTCCAATGCCTTTTCCAGAGCCCCGACCTTTGGCTCTAGTTCGTCTGTCGTGCCAATCTTGCTTATTTTTCGGACCGGAAAGTGTGTTCTTGATAACTTGACTAAATTTTTCCAGTCGATCTTCCTGGGGTCTTTCTAAGGTTTGGAGACTTCTACAGCAAAATCTAGATTGAAAAGTATCCAACTATGATCCCCACCCTAAAAGCTCCATTGTTGGTTAGTAGGGTGACATCACCTCTTCTCATCCGTCACGGTTTCTCCGGTCTCCGGTCCGGCCTGTTCCAGTTTGCCCACAACTATGTCGTTGGAACTCAGTTCCTGACACAGAAAAGCATGTAGACTCTTCTCCGCTAGGATACATGCTCTAAGTCTATCCCTATTACCGTCTCTTGTGCTGTGGAAAAATTTATAAATTTGATTTGCGGTCCTTTGGTGGTTCAGACCGGACGTCCTATATTAGTGCGACGTCGATGTCTTCCTCTGGGAGGAGGAGGCGGAGAAAAGGTTGACTGCTCGCCAGGGGTTCTTCCTGATTGATAACTACTCAATCATGCATGAGGATCCTGGAGTTTCAAAGGCGCAAGGATTTGATGAACTTGTCCATGGGAATTTTTGGGGACCCGATGCAACGCGACCGATCTCCTGGGGATTTCGTTATACCCCTCCCAGGCGTCGTCGATTTTTGCGGCGGAACCAGGAACCAGGAATATGCTATAACCTTGAACCCACGGACCAGCGCCGCAAATGGTCCACCTCAACGACAGTGAATTCAAAGCTGGCACCGACTATACTTTCCTCGACCGCAGCTGTCTCTTGGCTGGATGTCAGCAGTTCATCTTCTAATGATGCGCCTGGCATCAAAATCTATTCTTCTATCGCCTTTTTTCTTGTTTTTATTCATGAAGATTTGGTCCCACGAGTAGTCTAAGAAAAATGTCCACCTTAGCTAGCCCGACCAGCAGAACAAGGGCCTTATTTGAAACTGAATGTTCCCAAGATACTCAGAGTTCGCATACTAAAGACCAAACTTGGGTTGGCGCCTTGTTAAGACCTTCCCCAGTGTAGGGAGGACGATCCCTGGGCTGTTGCTTCGACTAATCCTTTCGCCTGATCGCTCTTCTGGGTGAAATGGTGAGGGCAGCTCGTCTAGATTGGGTTTATCATCATTACTACATTTTCACTCCAGTGGCTAAGTCGCCTGATCTCCACTTTTCCTAGTTTACATTAGATAACAGGAGTTAGTCACAATCCTAGCAAAATCCTACAATACGCGGATGACCTGATCCTTTGTATTCCTTTGGAACATCAGGAAATATCGACCGTGAGTCGTGACACCGCTTCTCTTTCAATGAAAATTCGTGATACGCCCAATCCCACCTAGGGGCAACCATGAACTCCCGTCCTTTTAACGTGCCCCATATTTCGAAGGCAACGAACCATGCAAACGAGACCGGTCGAACTCGAGAGCCTGAAGAACCCAATGATTTCTGTCCCCCAACGCACAACGTAAACGCTTTCCAGGCTCTTCAGTTCTACTTTGAAATTGGTTCAACATTGCGAGTATTTCCACTTTAGAAGTTAGTCCACAGACCAAGCTGTGCGAAACCCAATTGCAACACCTACTAATGGTGTAGTACAGCAAGAGTTTCGAATTGAGTCTTGTCCAGATTTTGGCGTGGGAGATCAAGGCAATCCTCTCGATTAGTGCTTTCCACTCCAGAACCAGGAACTGGAAGAAAAGCGACAGGAAGCGGTTTTAAGTGGAGTCTGACCTGGTGGAACAAAGCTACCTCAAAAACCAGAAAAGTGGTGAAATTTGAGCTTCCAGATCCGCCAGCACCTAAGGGCAGTTTCATGGAAAATTCCATCGAAGCGTACTTGCATCCCTCTCCCGGTAGGCTGAAAAAGTTGAAGCTGATTCGTTCAGTCCTCTTCATATCATGTATCTTTAATGTATGCGTCAAGATTGATTTGAAATCCGCCAATGCTAGGCAGCTAACAAAAGATCGAACTAATAAACGAAAATTAAAGATGGAAATTAAGAAAAGAACCGCATGACTTGCGTGATGACTTCTTCCTATCAAGCTACTCTTGTAGTCAACGAGGAAGTTTCCAGTAATTGCTCAAGTGCTTTGGCTGCATTTCGACCCCCCCCCCCCCCTTTTTTCCCACGTTTTGTAGATATCAGTTGACCAGTATGTAGGCCCGCACAACTGATTTGTGTTCAAGCTGAGATTACTTCTTCCTTCAGTGATTCCCCCGGAGTCCGAACCCAACCAATTCTGTTGCAAGCTGTTCAAGCAAGTTCTGTTAGTGGCTTCTAAAATCCTTTGTCGCCAACGTGGTGAGCGAGTGCTCCTTCGCCCTGCTGAAAGATGCCTGACGGTAACAGAAACAGCTAAGCTGAATCACTTGCTGCGTATCCAATGGATCCAACGTTTGGTGACCCTAAATTATGCAGCTGGTTGGAGACAAGGTGGACTCGGAGCTGTTGAGGTCCTTGCAACTTCAGCGACTGCCTGTGGTCACGTAGACCATAGTAGCGTGCGACGACGGGGGTTCCCTGGAGCTGTTGGCCAGGTCCACACGCCTCCCGTAGGTATCCCGCCGGTCCACCGACGTGGCGAAAGAAGCAACTGACCGCGCTTACAGCCAATTTGGCAAGACTAATGCGGCGGTAAATACTGCGCGTTCCAGACACCCCGTGAAATAGCGCGCAGGTAATCGTACGCCGTAGTTCGCATTGAACTCTGGCCTGTACTGGTACCACCGTAGGTTTGCAGATCAGGCCACGAAATGTGCCAGCCCATGCACGATTCTCACGACCCCAAAAAACTAACAACACGTCGCCATACACAGCACGATCTGATAGACACAGGCCCAAAAGTTTCGGTCCTTCCCGTCTCCAGATCCAACAAGCTATTTCATCAGCAGCTGAAATTAGCGGCAGCAAACTCCAGGCCGAACACAACTTACGGGCTCAGACTGGTAGACGGCTTGCGTCGAACCTTTTCGTGATACTTCATTTTGACTAACATTCGTGTCCCCATTTTAGGTGTAGACTTCCCATGTTACTGGATACTGGTTGATATACAGCATAGTTCCCCTCTTAGGTCGTCAGGGAAAATTTCAACTTACTGGAACAACAACAGTCTTTCCAGCATTTTTGTCGACGTAGCCGACCGATGCATTTGGACATGCCTCTAAAATACACAGCTGTCACTCAGTTGATCATGAGGTCCAGCACTACACCAACACTACTAACTCCCCAATGTTTTCGAAGATGCGTCCTTTATCACCTCAGAAGTTGCGGAAAGAATTCAACGAACTAATCAAGAAGGGTGCATGCAGACCATCCAACAATAGTTGATCATCTTCACTCCATCTGTTCCCAATCCCAACAGCAAATGGCGACCATATGGAGATTAGAGGCGCCTGAGCCATCAGGCGAATCCGGACCGATACCCTACTCCACTTATCCAAGATTTTGCGCATTATCTAACAAACTGCCGTATTTTATCAATCTTGGATCTCGCCAAGGCTTACTACCAGATCCACAGATATTCCAAAGACAACATTTTGCAGGCCTTTTGAACTTTTCGAGTTCACACAGATAACTTTTGGCTTGTGCAATGCGCCCAAACTTACCAAAGCAGTACTACCAAACTTGTACTTCTGTTTCATCTACTTGGATAACGTTCTAGTCGCATCTTCCATCGACTCCAAGCATTTGGCCCATCTCGAGTGCATTTTTCAACACCTCCTTGAAAATGGCCCAATTCTCAACGTTGAAAAATGCAAATTCATCCAGCAGCAGGGTCAAATTTCTTTGCCATTCCTACACCCTTAACGCATTCAACCCAACACCGACAAGGTACAAGCGATCGCGAACTTTCCACTGCCAAAAACGGTCTAACATCTTCGAATTTACTTGGGCATAGTAAACTTCTTCCGTCGTTCCCTATCCAAAGCCGCTCGCCACCAGGCATTACTTAACGCCTTCCTGACTAGCCCTAAGATCAAGGTTTCACGAAGGGAAGTGTGATCTCCAGAAACCGTCCAAGCATTTGAAACCACCAAGCAACAGCTTATACACTTTTGGCATTCCCTCAACATGATGCATTCCTAGCTATCTACGTCGATTCCCCAGACATCGCAGTGGGTGCTACTCTTCAACAGGGGGTGAATCAAAGCTGGCAACCGTTGGGTTTCTTCTCAAAATAATTGAATCCGGCTCAATTGAATTACAGAGCCAACGATCGTAAATTACTAGTCGCGTATCTGAGCATCCAATTCTTCCGATATTACCTTGAAGACAGGCATGGACCATAAGCTTCCAGCTTTTGTCAACTTCGGTACTTAGCCTACATCAGCCAATTCTCAAAGGACATTCGATATGTCTCTGATAGAGACAACTTAGTCCTTGACGCTTTGTCCTGGATCTCCAAGGTTAACGTCTCAGTCGATTTTTCGGCAGTCCCTATGACCAAGAAGGATGGCGCAGTTCTTCACGGCATGCATTCGGACTCCAAATATTAGTTCAACGAGTTCCTCAGTTTCGGCTCACACTCCTTGATCTACTGCGAAATCTCTGAAAAGGGACCAGGGACATACTTTCCCGCCGGGCTTCATAAGAAAGTGTTTCGCTCGGACAATAAACCGGCAAGTTTTCAGCAAATATTTCTGGCCTTCCATGAACAAGGACATGAACTCTTGAGCCACAGAGAGTGCATCGCATACCAAAAGTGTAAAGTCACTAGGTATGACAGGAAGGAAATAGGTGTATTCCCTAGATCGACAAAGTGCTTCCACACCATTCACTCCGATATTATAGGCCCTTTACGAGACCCGCAAAAGTACAAGTTTTGCCTCATGATCATTGACCGGTTTAGGTGGTACGATGAGGCAATACCTCCAAAATACATTAGGGCCCAGTCATATACTGAGACCTTCTGTCGAGAGTAGATGCCGCACTTTAGGGTTCTCCCCGTCAACACCTGGAGCTCGGAAAGCTCTTGATATTCAAACGCCAGCTGATAACAGTATACTACCCGCAGTCCAATGGGATCCTAGAACGTTGTCATCAGACGATGAAGGCAACCATTATGGCGAACGACAAGCTATCCTAGTCGCAGGTCTTGCTTTTCGTTCCGCTTGGCCTTCATACAGCCGTCCGCGAGGAGTTTGTTGGCAGCCCTCCTGAACTGGCATACGTGGAGAATCTACGACTCCTCGGCGACCTAGTCTCCAACAGGAAAGGCATGCTTGGAGAGACTGGACTGTTGCGCCCACTACGAGAGCTCGTTTCCAAATTAAAGCCACCTCCGCCGTGTCGTCACGTACAGCCAGCGATCCACACTCCCAAGGAGCTCGAAGTTTATACCCTCGTTCTGGTGAGGACTGATGCCCTCCGGAAGCCGTTGCTGCCAGGATATGGGAGTCCCACGCGTTCAGCGTTCTTTGGACTGGCTGCAGCTTTATTCCAGGAGGCAGACGGCATTGGAAGGAAGCGACAGTCGACCACGGCTAATAGCCCGACTGGTTGCAGCTGGAGGCAGAATCCTTTGGTGATACCAAACACCAGCGTCATACACCCGCTTCAAGTTAGAAATTTCTGTCTTCTAATTCGAGCAAAGAAAATTGAGTGATTTCCACATGGTTCTTCCCTCCTTATCTGGGGAGTACGTAGGTCTCCAGATTAATTCAAAGAAGCTCTTTTCAAATTATCCTGCGTCTACTTGAAGGACAACCAGCGGCAGAAGCATTATATTCCGGTTACAAAAAGTTACTTTAATGGAGCTTAATAAAGTATTCATCAAATCAATGCAATTCACGACAGAAGTATCTTTTCACTGAATATAGCTCGAAAAAGATAATTTTAGCGCTGGTTTTGATGTGGTTATTTGAATTATGTACGACGAATAAGGAACTTAATTCGAATATATTAAATATGAAGTTTCCTAGAATAAACACCCCGAAAAGTCGTCCAACTTCTTCAAGCTTCAGTTTCCATATTCGCCTGTTAATATTACGACATACTTCCAGGAATAGTAGAAAGAAAACGACACTCATATCTTATGAATTGCCAAAGATCAGATGCTAGTGGAGAGGTTACGAACACTTCCTCATCAAAGGCCGAATTTTCCCTGAAAACCTCTGCCTCACTCAAGCAATTCATTTCTGATTCATTTCGTTTCCTTCCAAGTGTCGGTTGAATCAACCCCAATATTTTCTCAAGCCATGCATGAACTGTTTACTTAATTACACACAAGATGTAATTAAGCGAAATCCACAAATTAT
The DNA here is from genome assembly GCF_905115235.1 of Hermetia illucens. Lineage (NCBI taxonomy): Eukaryota > Metazoa > Arthropoda > Insecta > Diptera > Stratiomyidae > Hermetia > Hermetia illucens. The sequence goes on along the minus strand of NC_051851.1, from coordinate 8,728,856 downwards.
CACATTCGATACCTCCTTAAATCTTGGCGACATAATTTTCCTCCCACTCTCAATTTTCCTATTTTATGTAAATATTCCGCCACAAATCTCTACTCCTGGCAAGGCAGGCATACCCTTATGCTATGTATCCTCTTTAATCATTCATGAATAAGAAACCGGAGTCTGCTTGAAGACGAAGATACTCGAGGAAAACTTAATCCTTTCATGTCATCTAATTTACCATTTAATCCCTCATATGGAAAATTTTAATAACTCACAGAAAATAATGCGTTTCAAATTTTACGAGTGTTTTGAATGGTTTTGGGCCCTAAGATATTCATGTTCCAGGGGGTGTCCTAGGGTCTGACGTTTTCACGGATATTTGAGCTTCGGAGGAAGTTTAATTTTTGTTCACTCTCGAGATACAATGTAAGAAGTCCTGGAAGTGCTGTTTAATCTGGTGATATCTTGAGACTTATGGATTCATACAGGAGATTAGGTGCACGGAGGGGGTTGGAAATAACTTTGATTGGGAGCTGAAGATCTCCTAACGAAGCCCGTAAGCATACTTCTTCAGCCATGGTAAAGATGTATCTTTTTTTGAAATGGCTCATTCTGAAGGACACACAAACAGAGACAACGATTATAAATAGGTCTTCATTTATTTACTGGAATCTTCAAGTCAGGGAATTCCTTTCACCAACGGGAGGGAAGGAGGAGAGTTGTTAGTTCAGAGAACCCCTTGCCATCCGGTCCCTCCGGGGCGCCCAAATATCCTCTTAGGCGGTCATTTTAATGGTAGGTCCTTTGAATGGGGCATGCCTCAGTCAGACTCCAGAGGGAAACGGATTCTGGAAATAGCGGCGAGAACCGGGCTCGTAGTTTTAAACACCGGATCCACGCCAACGTTTCGGCCCCCAGGTTGTGAAGGAAGCATCCCTGACATCACTTTTGCATCGGAATCTCTGGCATCATCGGTGGATGGGTGGCGAGTCCTAGAAGACTTCTCGGCAAGTGATCATCAGCACATTGCGTTCGAAGTGTTTGACGCTACTTGCCGGCGATCACCAACACGACTTTAACCCTGCGTGTGGGGACTTGGCTATAAGCTTGTCACTCGGAAAATCGGGGCTCTGCGGAAGCCCTGCATATTGAGCACCGACCAGATGGACCGCATTGTGCGGGCATTGTTCCCCAAACACCCTGTACGGGTTGATGTAAATAGCGCGGAAAGCGTCGTGGATTGCCCCCTTTTCACAATGAGAGAGCCCGAAGAAGCGGTTCTGACTATGAAAAACAGGAAGGCACCAGGTCCTGATGGCATCCCGGCAGAAGTTTACAAACTGGTGTTCCGCCAACGGCCAGAATTGCTGCTTGAAGTGTTCAACGCGTGCTTGAAGGAGGGCATTTTTCCTTGTCGCTGGAAAGTGGCCAGACTCGCATTGATCAGTAAGGGTAAAGGAGACCCGGAGCTCCCGTCTGCATACCGACCGCTGTGTATGCTTGACACGGCCGGAAAAGTGCTCGAGAAGCTCATCAGGGGTAGACTCGCTAAAGCGATCCGTGCTGCCGGGGACTTATCCGCAAGGCAGTTCAGGTTTAGAACAGGGAAATCTACAGCGAATTCTGTTATGGAGGTCGTAGATGCGTTTAATCGAGCCGGGGCACACAGCCGCCGATCTCGAAGGATAGTGCTCCTCATAACGCTTGATGTCAGAAATGCCTTCAATTCCGTAAGATGGACAGATATGCTAGGCACACTAGAGAACTCCTTTCACGTGCCAAGCTCTCTCTTGCGGATATTGAGGGATTATCTGAAAGACCGCTCCCTGCTCTATGATACGCCAGAGGGCCAGAGGAGGATGGAAATCACGTCGGGAGTAGCACAGGCATCCATCTTAGGGCCGAACCTCTGGAACGCTTCCTACGATAGTCTGCTGAGACTCGATATGCCCGAAGAATCGTGTCTGGTCGGTTATGCAGACGACGTTGCGGCACTTGTTGCCGGACGCAATGTTGAACAGGCGCAAAGCAGACTTGGCATATTGATGCGACGGGTAAGCGGATGGATGACTGCTCACGGTTTCAACCTTGTGCTGGAAAAAACCGAAGTAGTCATCTTGACCAGAAGGAGAATCCCGACCTTGCGTCCCATATCGATCGGCGAGTTGACTATAGAGTCAAAACCAGCGATTAAATACCTTGGTTTAATGCTCGACTCGAAGATGAGCTTCTTCGAGCAAATCAAAGCAGGAGCGGACAGGGCTGCAGCAGGAGTCGCGGCCTTGAGTCGGCTAATGGCGAATGTCGGGGGCCCTATATCAACTAGGAGACGTCTCCTCATGGGAGCAACGCAGTCCGTCCTTCTCTATGGTGCGGAGGTATGGGCTGATGCCCTTGACAAGGAGGTGCATCGTAAACGCCTCGCTCAAGTGCAGAGGTGGGGAGCTTTGCGACTGACGTCTGCTTATCGCACCGTCTCCGAACCGGCTGTGATGGTGATTGCGGGAGTGATTCCCGTTGCCCTCCTTGCCAAGGAGCGCAAAGCTATCTATCGCCGTAAGGGAGAAAACATAAGAAAAGTGGTTGCCTGTGAAGAACGTCAACGCACCCTTAGCGAGTGGCAACTTTCTTGGCAAAATGAGCCAAGAGGCAAGTGGACTGCGCGGCTCATCGACAAATTATGCCCATGGTTGAACAGAAAGCACGGTGAGATTGATTACTTCCTTACCCAACTTCTAAGTGGGCATGGAGGTTTTCAGTCTTACCTGCACAGGATTGGGAAGGCGCGATCTCCTGATTGAGTATTCTGCAATAGAGTGGCGGATGACGTTGAACACAACTTTTTCTCTTGCGAGAGGTGGGACGGCCTCCGTCAGCAGCTTTATGCAGACACAGGGGAGCTCTCTCCAGACAACCTTGTGCGAGAGATGCTGTAGAGCTCTGGCTGCTGGAATCGTATTGTGCATTACGTTCGGGCTCTTCTTACTACGAAGAAGATTGAACTCGACCGGCAGAGGGATCGGACGGCAAGGGGTTCCCTGAACTAACAACAACTCCCTTCCTCCTCTCCCCTCCCGCTGGTGAAAGGAATTCCCTGACTTGAAGGCTCCCAAAGCCGGGGGAGCGGGACGGCTAGCCCGAAGTAATTTGTCAAACGGTTCCAGGTTAGTTCTCTGATGACAGGGAGGTGTTTAGTTAGTAGTCCGCCAGCGTGCTGTTGCGGGAGTCCAACACTCTGTGCATAAACGCATTCACCTACCCTACTCCAAAAAAAAAAAAAAAATCCGGTCCCTCCGCCAGTCGAGCTCAGTCTTCTTCGCAATACGAAGAACCCGACCATTACGCACAGCAAGACTTCATCCGCCAGCGCTCCTCAACATCACAACACACCCCCTGTAAAATCTGATACCCCTAAGGGGCGTAGAAGCCTTACATACTGTCGATATAAAGTTCATCACTGACTTTACGACAGTGTCAGCTGCAACACTACTGCCCCATGAAGCGCCTTCCAGTGTGACTCTGCCTACTTCAAGAGCTTCGACGAACTTCCCGATGTTCACCCTCGCGACATTCTACACGCAGTGGGAACGCCAGATTGGTGCTCGCCGGTAAGTAGCATTAACTATTTAGAACTACTGGTGATCACCTGCGGAGAAGTCTGTCAGAACTCGCCATCCGTCCACCGGTGGTGCCAGAAATTCCGACGCAAAAGTGATATCAGGGATGCTTCTTCCGCAGCCTAAATATTGGCGTGAATCCGGTTTTTAAAACTACGAGCCCGGTTCTCGCCACCATTTCCAGGATCCGTTTCCCTTTGGAGTCTGGATGATGGATATCCCATTCAAGAGCCCCAGCTTTAATTTTCATTGCAGGTCTTCGCTTGGTGACCTACCTAATCGCAGTTGTGTCATAATGTCCTCCTGTCGGGCTCCTTGCAAGTTGCTAACGTGTATCCATAGTAAAGTCAGCTGTAGCACTTGGTTAACTCCCACCTGCATTCGTACCCTATCCCTGCATATTGCTCGGGGACTACCACCACAGCAAGTTTTTGGCGTCGAGTATACAATGAGGAAGAAATCTTCACGTCAAACCACCCCAGCGATATTGAAGGCACCGACCAGTCGGTAGCTTCCTTTATCGCACTAGATTGAAAGATCATGGCAATGTGTGCATTCTTGAAGGTGTTCTGGAATATTCATCAGAACATATGGGGCATCTGGCTGGCGTACGGTAAGACCCAGGATAAAAAGGGGATGAAGGCGACACAATTGACGCCTGTTCAAGACACTAAAGGGAAGAAACCTTATAAGAGGCTGGGCGAAAGGTTTAATGCATCAACAGGCCAGCAAACTCCGAAAAGAAAAAAACGGAAAAATAGCCCAACTCCCAAGAAAAGGCAAACACGAGGACGACGGCAGAAGCTGGCAACGAAACTCCCATAGCCGCGACTTCAGGAAAAGGGATCAGAACTCTCAAGGTGGATGTGGAAACCTGAAGAAAGGTGCATGTCGAATAAGAAAAGCTCCGAGGAAGGTAAGACCGGAGGTGATTATCACCAAACGAGGTAAAGAGTAATATGCTGACATTCTCAGGAGGGGGAAGGCGGAGCCTGAATTTATCAACTTTGAAGACAATGTCCACTGCATGAGATGGTCTAAGAAAGACTTCTTTTCTGGAGCTGGAGAAATCCAAACCACCGAGGTAACGGGGGACAGATTCTTGAGCCAAGTCGGAAAGTTGTTTAGACAGACAGCCAACATACGTGCTAGCAGGCCGGAGACTACTATAATCTGCAAACCACTAAGGAGGACTACAGAAGTCAGCGCTAAGGAAAGCATACGGGGGAACACAAACCGTAGAGACAGCACCAGACTGTAAGCAGCAGAAAGAGTAAGAATAGGCTGGGTTATGTATCGGCTTATGGAGTAGGTGACACTGAAGCGATGCTTTAGATGCCTTCACTTCGCCATATTGCAAAGACATGCACCAATCCAAATGACAAGTCGAAAAAATGCAGAGAATCAAAGTGGAAGGCCATATCAGCAAGGACTGCGGAGATGCTTATCGTGTAAAGAGAAGGAGGGTGTGGACCATCGACACATTGTAGTTAACAACAGGTGCCCGGAATATATCATAGAAGAGCTCTTAATACCAATGGCATATGAGGCTGATGCAAACCTCAAACGGCACAAGACTTATTCTCTCAAACCATCCGCGAGAAAAAAACATCGATCTTCTATGGGATGGCAGAGAACAAGCCTACCAGGAAATAATGGAGGACCCGGAAGAAGGCTTCATTAAAGCAAACGAGAAAGAAGTTCACATATACAGCTGCTATGCTCCACCCAGCGTTACACTTGAGTAGTATGAGCAGATGCTGAGCAGTTTAGTTTTAGATGCAAGAGGGTATTGGCCGACCATCACAACATGTGATTTTAATGCATGGGTTCTTGAATGATACGGACAACGATTATGAGAAGATTTGTTCTCCTCAAAGCATACGCGGAGCTATATGTGGTACTCTCGAAGTGTGGGGCCTCGTACACTTTCAAGGCAAGGAGCCTGATGTCTGTAGTGAACCCGACATACCGCTTTAGCCAGTATAGTTGCTTGACAAGTCAGTGACAATGGGAGCGGAAAATTCGTCGCTAGAAAGAGTCGGGCTGACCTAGGCGGATATGAAAACGGAAGCAGTCTTAATAACGAACCACAGGAAAAAGAATACTGTGAAAGTGCAAAGTCTGTGAATATATGGTCGTGTCAAAATTGACTATCAAATACCTGATAGTGTTATTTGACGCTAAACTGCGCTAAAAGCTTTTGCCAAAAGACAGCCAGTGTTACCGGGGTGCTTGCGGAAACGTTGCTGAATATTGGCGCGTCGAAACTGTCGGAGGTAGCTTCTAGCTGGAATGGTGCGGATAATCTGGCTTCACCTGTCACCTATGTAGGCAGAACCGCTTGCAAACTCACAGAGGCGGAGACAGGTGAATTAGATTTACTAGTTGATATGTAGCTTTGGGGCTTATGAGACGTGCTGGCCTGACATTGAACATCCGGAAGAGCAAATTTGTGATGAAGGAGGTTCGATACTTGGAGCCCATTATCAGTAATGAGACAATTTGCACCGATCCCGACAAAGTGCCCGTCATCAAAGATTTTCTGCGGCCGAAAACAGTCAAACAACTGCGGTGGTTTCTTGAAATCTGCGGGGGGTATCTTTTACTTAAGCTTCGCTGACTAAACCGTTGACTGACATGCTTTAGAAGAAGGGTCAGTTTTGTTGGACTGAGGAAGCCATCTTGGCCTTCGACGCTCTGAAAACGAGTCTCTCTTCGGCTCCGATATTTCACAGCCCAGACTTCTACAAAGCTTTCGTCATTCGGCAGACTGAGGTCGTGGTTACTGGTTTCCAAGGTGAAGGACTATATCCGTAATTGTAAAACGTATAAGACGTCAAAAGTTCTAATGGGAAAAGCGCTCATCTCCGATCGGGCGTTTCAACGCTTGTATATCAATCTTATCGGCCCGCACCCCAGATTGCGCACCGGAAATATTGAAGCAACAGTCGTTCTCGATTCTCATTTGAAGTTTTCATTCGTGGAACCGATTAAACAATTTACCGCGAACGTGATGACTGAATCCCTGATCCGATAGCCTCTGATAAGGGGGTACAATTTAAATCAGTAGCTTTCAACGATCTTTTGAACCAGTATGGCATTCAACACATTTATACTGCTTTATACTGCCCGTATGCAAAAGCCTCGGAAAGAGTCAATCGCTCACTGCTGGCTGCTATACGCGCCTACATCGGTCATGATCGATAGATTGGGGTAACAAGGTGTTATCCATCAACTTCGTCCAGCGAAGCATGTCTCAATAGAGACCCCCTATATCACGACGTTTCTGAGCAAGGCATGGTCACCCATGGGAGTATCTATACCCTTTTATGACGACTGAACGCCTTGCAGGATGCAATCTTGGCGCTTTATACTCAGGAGAAACTTGCTATCCTGCGAGCAGAGATTCAGAGGCGTATCTTCCAAGCACGAGAAACGCAGGAGAGGGCTTACAACTTGCGACCCCGTGCTCGTTAATTCCAGGTCGGAGACCTATAATGCCACACTGGCATACCAGAGGATCCAGAGCATGTGATCTTTCACAGTGTTCGCAATGGAGAGGTGGAATCCGAACCAAGCGTTAGGCAGGAACGTGACCCTGGAGAACTTAGTTGCGGAGATGCTGAGGTCGAAGGAGAACGGGTTTACGGTTTCCACCGCAATCGTGACAATATAGAAGGGGTTGCTGAAGGAGGAAAGAAAGAGGAAGGCCGAAAGGAGAAGAAGGACTGGGGATGATTTTTAGTGGATGCGAATCCCACACTCGGCAACGACTTTTAGGGAGTTGAAACGCACGAGTCTTTCTAAGATTTCGCACCCCGTGCACGCACAAACAAAACGTGTATATATATAAAATATCTTATTGTTATCACAACTGAAGGATGTTATTCAATTGTACATTTTCAACTCATGCACCTGTAATGATTCCTACCGAGAAAACCTCCCTCAAAGAACTGTTTACTTAATGTTTGTTTCGGATCAAAATTCATCAGAAATAGCTCAAACCCTAGAGTGTTTTGGGGAATTGATGTTCAGCAATGCATGATCCTTCCATTCGAGATTCAGCTACAATTATCCTTGCTGATGTTTACATCTTGCATTCATAATCAAGCCGCTGTTCTAGCCTCACTTAGCAACCCCTCATTGTTTCCTGTACATACTTAATCATACCATGTAATTAGCATACCACTTAATGTGCAACTTAGCGAAATCCCTTCAAGGAACTAGAAAATGAACAGCTATCGCGAAAGGGCTTTTTCAGTCACCCACTTTTGCAAGGATGCATAGCGTATGAATCTCAAAACTTAACGAAAACAAGTTTATAATGAATTTTGCATATCGCCATGTCTCCGAGTTTTGCATCTCATATTCTTATTCAATGACGTTGATAGGGGAGTGTATGCGAAGCAGGGAGCGACACGAACCTAACACTTCATGCAAATACGCGTATCTGCACCTATACAACGCTCCAGGATTCACCGCAGATACTATGAATGGCAAAAGATTTGGGGAAAACGAGGCAAAACACAAAATGGAAATGTAAAGTTTTTGTATTCATTCGTCTATTTTGTTCATTTCTTAGTTCCTGAGCTGGCTGGCTCGTTAGCTGCAACCACTATGCCAGATGTTCAGGAAGAATTCCCAGGACTTCCAGGCCAGGCCCAATAGGAACTGCTTCCCTATCCCAAGTAATGTTACTATCACATGTTTGGGTGTAATGTTTGCATGATAGGAGCACGATGGAGGATTCTATGTCAGGAGGTATACGTGCTCGGTAACAAGGAACCCGTCTCATTCCAAGTATGTGGCGGAATATCCTTGAAATATTCATGATTTTGATTTTGTTAACAGTCTCACTGTGAACCAAATATCTGTAAGAAGGATGAGTTCCGGCGGAGGAGTCTCTTTTCTTCCTTTTCGCGTTAATTTGCCAACATTTTGTCATGCATGCAATTTATATTCTAATAAGTGTTCTCCAAAAATGATTTTCCTGCTATTTGCAAAATTTGCAAAATGGTTAATATAAGCTTTTTTGGTATTTATGTATATCATTTGTGGTAAGGAACCATTCATATGACTCATTAATTAAGCGAAAGCAGAAGACATTGCATCCTTAAAGTGGTATCTGACGCATACAATGGAATGGAACCTGATAAAACCGGGAGGGAGGGAGGTAGTTCGAGCTCCTACAACGGTGCAGGATCGGACTACCAACTAAACACCACCCCTTCGTCAGAGTGCTAACCTCCAACGGTATGTCACATTATTCAGGGCTAGCCCCCAAATTGTCTTGCGGAGCATTCAAACCAGGCAATCCATTTCATGAACAGGATGGGAGAAGAGAAAAGGAACTGTCAATTCAAGGAACTACTTGCCATCCGGCCCCTCCACCAGTCGACCTCTACCTTCTTTACAACAAGAAGGACCCGAACCTAATGGGCAACATGGCTGTCAGCGCTCCTCAGCATCTCCTCACCAATGTTGTCTGAAGATAGATCCCCTGTGTTTAAATAGAGCTGCTGACGAATCCCACCCCACCTTCCACAAGAAAAAAAGGTGTAATGGGAGTTGTCCAGGACTACATTGCAAAATGCACAATGCAGGGATTGTGCCTTGCCAATCTTATGCGGGTAAAACTGAAAATATCCATGTCCACTTAAGAACTGGGTAAGGAAATAGTCAGTCTCACCATGCTTCCGATTCAGCCACGCACTTAAATTGCCAATAAGCCCCGCAGTCCATCTCCCTCTAGTTTGGTTTTTCCAAGATATTTGCCACCCATCTAGGGTTCATTGCCGTTCTTCACGAGCAATCACCTTCCTTCACTGCCTCCAATTATATGACGATCATCGCTATTGTAGTTCCGTTGAGCGGGAGAGTTGTTTGGAGAAGAGGCTCAACAGTTGTCAAATTTGGTTCACTTTTTGATGAAGAGCGGCGACTACCGCTTTGTCTCTGGTATCGACGAACACATCTCATCACGCAATCTATTCGAGAAAATGCAAGCAGTGTTGCATCAACAATCTGTTGTTTGACCATCTCAAATAAGCAGTAGACCACCCTCACGGGAGTCTTTGGTTTTGGACCCAGACAAGTGAGCGTTAAGAATCGTTTGGTGATAAGCAGCCTTGGGCAAGAAACGACGATAGAAGTCTAACATGCCCAAGAACCTTCGCGGATCCTTTACCATAGTTGGCAGGGGAAAGTTCTTTATCGCTTTAGCCTCTCCCGTCAGGGGTAATCATATGGCCGAGAAATTTCACCTGCTTCTGTAGGAATCTGCATTTTTCAACATTTAGGACAAGTCCGACCTCATTGAGACGCTGAAAAATGCACTCGAGATGGCTCTGATTCGAAAGAAGAAGTGTCCAAAACATCATCCATGCATACGGAACAAAAGGCTAAGTTTCGCAGGACAGAGTGAATGAATCTCTGGAATGCCTGTAAAAGGTTGCACAAGCCAAAGGTCACCCTGGTGAACTCGAAGATTCCGAAAGGTGTGCAGATAGCCGTTTTCGGTATGTCTTCGGGAGCGACAGGGGTTTGGTAGTGAGCCTATGTCAGTTTGAAAGTCATCATCATCAACGGCGCAACAACCGGTATCCGGTCTAGGTCTGCCTTAATAAGGAATTCCAGACATCCCGGTTTTGCGCCGAGGTCTACCAATTCCATATCCCTGTCTGGCCTCCTGACCTACGACATCGCTCCATCTCAAGCAGGATCTGCCTCGTCTTCTTTTTCTACCATAAATATTGCCCTTATAGACCTACCGGGCTGGATCATCCTCATCCATAGGATTAAGTGACCCGCCCACCGTAACCTATTGAGCCGGATTTGATCCATAACCAGACGGTCATGGTTTCGCTCATAGATTTCATCGTTATGTCGGCTACGGAATCGTCCATCCTCATGTAGGGGGCCAAAAATTCTTCGGAGGATTCTTCTCTCGAACGCCGCCAAGAGTTCGCAATTTTTCTTGCCAAGAACCCAGGTCTCCGAGGAATACATGAGGACTGCCAAGATCATTGTCTTGTATAACTGTGCGCGGATTTCATCGTCATAGCTGTTATCGGTTGTAATTTTCGGCCCTAGATAGGAGAAATTTTTAACGGTCTCAAAGGTGTAATCTCCTCCCTTTATTCTTCTCGTTTGACCAGTGCTGTTTGATGTAGTTCGTTGGTTGTTTTCTGGTGCTGACGTTGCCACCATATACTTTGTCTTGCCTTCATTAATGTGTAGCCCAAGATCTCGCGCCAAACACTGCCTGCTCGATCTGGATGAATGCAGTTTGTACGTCTCGGGTCGTTCTTCCCATGATGTCGATATAGTCAGCATTGGCCAGTCGTTGGGTGGACTTGAAGAGGATCGTACTCCTCGCATTTACCTTAGCATCACGGAACACTTTTTCCACGGACAGGTTAAAGAGGACGCATGATAAGGCATCCCCTTGTCGTAGACCGTAGTTGATGTCAAATGGTCTTGAGAGTGATCCTACTGCTTTTATCTGGCATCGCACATTGATCAGGGTCAGCCTAGCCAGTCTTATCAATTTCGTCGGGATACCAAATTCTTTCACGGCTATGCGCAGTTTTACCCTGGTAGTTTGAAAGTGATTCCGCGAAATCATGGATGAGTGGAATGAGGTATTGGTCGGGAATTGTTTGAGCATTCTGCCGCCGGTGTTTTCCGTATAGCTTCTTCCCCCTTAAAAGGGGGGCTAATGTCCACAGAACGAATTGCACAAAAACGTTCGGCGCAGTCAAAGACTCACGTCCTATACCCATGAGGTATTAATGTGTTTGCACGGGGTACCGGGAGAACAAAGACCTCAGCACTCGTGTCGGCCAGGAAGCAACACCTGCTCAGACGGTCGAAAATTATAAGGCGACGTGGTACTGCGCTTCGGGTAGCCGTCACTGATTATAGTGGACCCATTGATCATCGTATCCCAAGCAGAAGGACCTCCAGGGATGCCGTTGGGCATGTCCTCATTGCCCCACTGATACACACGCAAGCCAGCCTTTGGAGCTTATGTAATTCCCTGGCTTGTGTGCTGAGTTGGGTTCTTTCTGCCCAGATTACCGCTCCATAGGTAATCATTGGCCTTACTATTGCAGTATATATCCAAAGTAATATCTTCGGGCTGCAACCCCATCTTTTTCCTGCTATGGATCTGCAAGTCACCAGAACCCTCGACATGTGTCTTCTAGAGTAATTTTTGGTCTAGCGTGATTCCCAAATATTTGACCTCTGTTTCTCGTTTCACCTCCATATCATGTAATGTTATGGCTCTCAAGTGATCCAGCTTACGTTTTTTTCAGTGCAAGATTGAAATAGTGAGCAGTCATCCATCCACTAACCTGTCGCATCAATATCCCAACTCTGTTTTGCACCTGCTCGCGAGTGGGTTCAGCAACAAGCGCCGCAACATCATCTGCATAACCGACCAAGCATGCAAAGTGAGCGATATGGGAACGGCAACTTAGGGTCGCCTTTCCCTTTGTGGATCCACGTAAACAACACTACCTTCCAACAAGAAGTGAAAGTGCCTTCCTTCAGGCAAGCGTTGAATGCGTCCAGCAGTAGGTCTGGCCGATGTTGGAACACAAGTTTGTATACCTCTGCTGGAATTCCATCGGGCCCTGGCGCCTTCTTGTTTTTCAGAGAAAAGGCTGTCTCTTCCAACTCTTTTTTAGAGAAAGGTGAGCAGACTTCTGCGGTCTCCACCCCCACGTCATCATTCCGTACGCGGTACGGCCTCAATTGAATAGGGTTTCTCCTGAAGCAACCTGATGTCGAGAACAGGGTCACTGGGGAGTCTCAGGTTCTCCCCGTGTATCAGCCCCGGGGGACTTGCTGCAAATTGTTTGCGATTGGCTGCTCGGAGGGCAACAAGAATGGGTGGCAGGGCCTGACCAAGAAGGGTCGTCTTGGACCATTATAGCGACCATTGAACTGAGTGTGGTATACGGTTGTCTGGTGACGTTTAAAGCCGAGTAGTTTGCCCAATTCTGAAAATTAGTGTGCATCGAAGTCGATGGTAAGCGACCAAATGGCCGGCCGAAACAACAGTGGCTTGATACGCTGGATGGGGATTTGATGGCCTCCCGATTGCATCCAGATCAAGCATTTGATAGAAACAAATTGCGAAACCGATCATCACGAACCGGCCCTGCTTGTGAACGTGCCAAAGGCTAGAGAAAAAGAAGAGAGTTTAACCAACTCTGAGAAAGGGAGGACTCAAACTGCATTCCCTGGTCGGTGATTATAAGTGCCGGCACAAAAAAGGGTGGAATCAGAGGTACTGCCTCAGGTCACCGCATGAACCTATCGATGATTGTCAGGCGATACCTGAAACCGTACGATCCTCGTAAAGGGTCAATGATGTCGAGGTGGATTACGTGGAAAGGCTTGGTGGACCGAGGAAACGCTTCTACCTCTTTTCTCACATGCTTTGTAGTTTTGCACTGTCTGGCCCAAGAATTAACGTCTTTTTCATGGATGACCAGAAATACTTCGTGGTGACTACCCAATTCGTTGTCCGAATCCCTGAGTGCGCCGGATCGTAAACGGCGTGAAATATGGCCTTGGTCCTTTGTCTGAGGAAAGTGAACTGGCTGATAAAACTCAAGTGCCGAAGTTGGCGAGGGGACGGCGCTACCGGGATTCTGTTTCAAAGCAAAAGTGAATGGCTTATAGCCCGTGAACATTGTGAACGGCCTGACTTGAAAGGAATACCGGAAGTGTGCGAGGTACGCGGCCAGTAACTCACGATCATAGGTGATGCAGTTACGTTGAGAGTTGTTTGGAGAAGAGGCTCAACGGCTGTCAAATTTGGTTCACTTTTTGGTGAAGAGCTTCAACTACCGCTTTGTCTTAGGTATCGATGAACACAGCTAGTGGTGAATCTGTTCGAGAAAATGTAAGCAGTGTCACAACAAGAAGCTGTTGTTTGACCGTCCCAAATGCTCAGTTGACCACGCAACCTCACGGGAGTCTTTGGTTTTGGACTGTTCTGTTTTTGTTCTGGGTAAGGTTGGATACCGTCAGGGATAATAATATGACCAAGAAATTTCACATATTCTTCAAGGAATCTGCATTTCTCAACGCTTAGGGCAAGTCCAGCTTCAAGGAGATGTTGAAAAATGCACTCGAGATGGCCCAAGTGCTCAGATTCCGAAGAAGAAGCGACGAAAACATCACCCATGCATACTAAACAAAAGTCTAAGTATTACAGAACAGAGTGAATGAACCTCTGGAATATCTGCACAGCGTTGGACAAGAAAGGAGAGTGCGAAAGGTGAGCAGGTAGGCCTTTTTGGTATGTCTTCGGGAGCGACAGCCATCTAATATTACGCCTTGGCTAGATCCAAGTCCGTTAAAATACTACTACAGTTTGTTATTAATTGCGCGAAGTCATGGATGAGTGGAATAGGGTATCGGTCGGGAAACGCCTAAGCATTCAGACGCCTGTAATCTCCGCATGGCCTCCATTCGCCGTTTGGCTTAGGGACCAAATGAAGTGGAGAGGACGAACAGCTATTGGAAGGTCTGCAAATATTCTGTTTCATATATGAAATACCTCGGGAAATCTGGGCATTCTGCACGGACTATGCCACGCGCAAGCTGAACTTCACGAGAAACTTTACAAGGTTATGATACAGTATTCTTTACCGAAGGATCGGAGATAGTCTGTGGAATCGGCGCAGGGGTTTTCTCGAATACACACAGTGCATTCGAATCGTATGGTCTCCCAGGTTTCGCCAATGTATTACAAGCGAAAGTACTGGCGGTACTGGAAGTCTGTCAATGGCTGGAGCATGATCCAAGCCCCAAGCTAAACGATATCCTCCACGCTGGTTGGGCAGTGCAGAGAGGCCCTGAACATTTTGGACGGCATGCTCAAGGTGACCCTGCTCTCGGTTCCCAGGCACAGGAACGGCTGGGAGAAACTACTTTACGTAGTGATGTTGCGGTATTTTCGAAGGAATGCGCGAATGCGATGGTCGGCAACGTCCTCGAAAATAATTCAAAGTTATCCTTTTCGCAGATGTAAATTTTTCTTGACGTCTGTGAAGAGGTTGCGGGGTCTATTAATGCCTTGTTCTGCAGTTCTTAGTGACACGAGAAGTCTGCGCCTAAAGTGGGCGGGTTAATCTTCGCCAGAACAAATCACTTGAAAACGTCTTGCGCAGTCCAAGACTCATGTCCACCTGCCTATAGCCATAGGTAATGTGTTTGGACAGGGTACCAGGAGAACCAACACCTCAGCGTCCCTATCCTCAAGGCGTTGCTGCTCAGGCAGTTGAAAATTATAAGGCGACGTGCTTCGGGTAGCCATCACCGAGGCACCCAAAGAGACTAGCTTTTTGTTCCATTAAAAGTGCATCCGGTGGTCCATTTAGTCGTTTGAGCTCCGAATTTACGGATACCAGCAAATCGGCGAGACTGATGAGGGAACGCCCTTTTCGGGAACTCAAAGCACCTACCGTCGCTGTGAGCTTAGTGACCGCGTTCGCAAGTCTCGTCAACATTGTTTGAGCTCGTCGACCTCCGGAGCCGCGTCTCGGGAAATCTCCGCGACCACCGGACATGCGTACACTTCGTGTACTTTGTCAGCCATGGCGGATAGCACCTCCGCGACTCAGAGCCCACGCAGGCCAAGGTGCGCACCGGGAGCTGTTGCAGCCAGAGGGACTTCAGCAACTCAGAGCCGACCTTATCTCTTCTTTTCTCGAAACAACTGGCTAGGGGTATGGTCACCTAGCGTTAGCTCATTCACCAAGTGATTAAGCTTCGCTTCCTCACTTACTGAAAGGGGCCGTGTCAACTGCTCCTTTAGGCGGACATAGAAGCAATCCTCTAGCACGTCCATTTCGAATCTAATGGTCTCCCCATCGAGACCGATAAGGGCGTGGTTGAGAAGTGTGGCGTCAGTTATGACGCCAGCCAACGCAAATCACGCCTCTAATTGAAGTAACCACCCCGCCAAAACGGGGGCACCCTAACCAAAAAACGGAGGCATCGCACTTTGTGCAGTTTTCTCCTCCCGCGACATGATAAATTAATATGAAAGAGGGTGGAGCAGAGGCGGAACACCGGAGCGGACAAACAGAGGAAAAGGCCCCAACGAATTTGCACCCCATCGACGCAACAAACTGCGCAGCTACGCGGAAAACGGTTTGGCGGAGACCGAAGCGAACAAATAACAAAACTGCCCCCGCCAAGAACTCCCCGCCGACACTTGCAGCGCAATATTAATTCAAATTGTCGTCTTATTGCTGGTCTAGTCAAGAGCACTGTCGATATCTTGACTTGCCACTGACCCACTTTCAGCCGTTCCTACCGATGGTTCAATCTCGAGAGAGTGCCGGCCAGTTGACATTTTCTCGTTTCAGCCTCCTGTCAGACCGCCAGCTGTGCCCACTGCCTTTCAATGCGTCGACAGAGGCGAATTCCTGCAGCCGACGTGCCACCATCCTGGCATTCATAAACATTTTCCATCAATGTCCAAGCTCCATGCCCGGGTTCACCCAACATGCGGCCGATGTCCGTTGTCTTCCTTCGAGGGCCCGATAACCAACATCCCACATATTTCTCTCTCTCCACAGCTGTTCACAACTTGGACCGACCGCCAGAAACCAAAGCCGGGATCATCTGCTGGAGGCGCTTTAACTTAACCTTATCAGTGCCCTCCAAATGGGAAAACCCATCGGGAGAACCTCGATTGATAAGTCTTCGTTTCAGGTCCTAGCATTTTTTTCCACAGGAAAATTGTCCCTCTGACATTTTGCCATCCATGGAGGAAACTCCCACTCCCACTTCCAGCAGTCAGAAATGAGGGTGCAGCTTGCGCGTACGTCATCTGCCTTCCCACCTTCGTATCCATATTCCTATAGGAGGAACTAGCTTCTTTGAGAGCTCTCTCGCTGATTTGATCACCTCGCGGCACACCGGTCCTAATCCTCACGGAACGCGTACATATAGATAGATGTGTTGGTCTTACGCTTCTCACGCGCATTACCGCTGACGAAGGAGTCTGGTGCGTCCAGTGTGGGTCTCACCGAGGTTACCAGTTTCCTGATTTCTCTAGACTTCATTGCACCTAGTGGTATAGCCACGCCAATGTCCTCATTCTCAAGGTGCTTCACCTTTGTTCGCAATGCCTTCTTCTGCTGTCGGTTTCGAGCTTCCTCAGATTCACGCTGTTCGGGTCGCTTGGGCACAGTTAAACCAGGAGCGTCCAAGTCACAAGCTTACCTTTCTTCCTGAAAAGGTTCTGACAGGCGGGATTCAGCCTGTACTCCCCTCTCCTTAGTAGCTTTAGGAGCCTTCCTCTTTCGTTTGCGGGTAGATTTGAGTTGAGAGTTGCCATACTTTACTTTTTGACTGGCTTCGCGGTAGGCACTAAATGAAAGCTTTCTATTGAGTCGGAAAGCATGTTTTCTACAGATTTCTTCGTAAGGGACATGAATGTGGTGAGACCTCCGCAATCCGTGCCTCGACTGCGACCTGATTGCTAATGGTCACGGATGAATTCGACGTCCGCGACTTCTTACCGCTTTGAACTCCACAAATCCCTAGCTTCCATATTCATATTTGCGGACAGTTTGAAATAGGTCCATCACTTTGAAGTGGTTCAAGGGTGAAGTATGCGAATTCGATTTTAACTATGTGCACATCCAAAAGCTCTGCACCTTTAGCTCTAAGAGGAAAATTACAAAACATGCAATATTTGAAGCGCCTAACTTCTGATTTCCGACAGACTTCCTCTTACACCCTCTTCCATGTGGTATTAATTCAACATAATAAATTATCAATCTCCGTAGATTCACCTCAGACGGCTCGGATGGAAGCAGCTTAGTATAACAACCCAAAAATGGTGAAAAACCTTGAGCAGGTCTTGGTAAAATGGTAAAAGACAATGAAGCAAGACCAAATTTATAAATTGGTTTTTGGTTATTTCCAGCCATCCTTGACCAAAAATCCTCATAAGAAATTCATAGAAGTACCTGAATAGCTGGGAAGGTTGCAGTGAGCTATGAATATGCAGATTTCAAAGAAATGAGAGAAAATTGTTTCTATAAAACAACTTCAAGTGTAGATACAAGGGGGTAAATGAACATAAAAAATGGCCCAGAAGGACTCACAGGAGCTACTGGAATTATCACTAAATTGGTGGAACTAATACTCTATAACTGACTGATTCAGATAGTGTTCAGGCTTCCCAATCCTTTTATTATCGTAAAAGCATCCATAATTTCGCATTCATAATACATAAATAGTTGCGCAAATACAACCTTTTAGAGAGATTGACATGAAAATTATAATACTTTCATCGCGTCAATAAATCATTTATGCATCGCATGGTGACAAATGATGTTTCAGGTTGCAACAAAAACCATAAATCTGTGTCCCAGCATAATTACCATAAAATAAACATTTACTCTTTCGTTACTAGTCTGATTACAGATAAATCCTGAATCTAAAACGGAGAGAGATACATTTTGCCGGGGTCATGAACGAAACCATCAATCCAATAGCTCCGTGATGTATTACGACCGGGGCCTAATACAATTGTAATTTCATTTTAAAGACGAATTCAAGCATTGTTAAAGGATCTGTAATGATGTCGGCTGGCATTCCAGGATACTCTCCGGCTCACACCTCGCCCACTTCGTCGGGGCTCCCGTTTCCTTTGTGCGTATTTATTATCCCCAAACCAATTTTCTTCTTGGTTTTTGAATGGGAATCCGGAGTCAAAGTCGGGCGACTATAAAACTTGACTTTTATTATGATAACCGCATTATTAGCTCAGGGACTCGGGAGTACTGTTAAGTTTGTGTCGTCATCGTCACACAATAAACGTGGAATGGTGGAACTCCTCCTCAAGTTTTCTTGCTTTTGGATAGACTGTGCTGAAATCGTCGGGAAAATGAAGATTATTACCGCTAAAGGGTAATCGATAACGCTTCCGATCTACAAGGACATCTCCTACAAAACTCCCCGACAACACGACGAGTTTGGGTATCGGTTTCCTCCTATTCAAATATAATAAAGGACCATCTATTTTGCGAGTCAGATGAACCTTCAGATTGGATCCTTATCATATTCCTTATAGGACAAACTGTCCTTGCCCAACAACAATACTCCGGAAAACACAATGCTCGTAAGCTTTTGAAAATGTCGAATTTTTATGATTCACACTGACGACCATCGCATCGACGACCTCTCAAAGCAATAAACAAAGTGATGACAAATTTTCCCGTTTTCCACTCTACCATTTTCCAACATTTAATGTGACGGACGAGTGGAAAATTTTTACGGGGGTCGAATTGTAAAAGCTACGGCTTAATAATGTCTTAATAATAATGTTCTTTGACTTTTAGCTTTTTATTAATGATCCCTTGATATGGCGCCTACTTTTTCCTCGCTTGGGTTTTCATGCCGTCCAGAAAATTTTTGGTTTTCGCACATGCACAGGGTGGGGGGGAAAATTCATTTAAATGAGGAAAGATTTTTGATGATGTTAGTCAATTTCATTGCTTTGTTTTGGGAAAATTATCACAAAATACTTATCATTTTTACTATCTTTTCTGTTTATTTTCAAGGTGGAAACTACCTATGACCCCGACGTGTATACTTTGCACAAATGCCGGATACTGCCCAAAAACATGAGGAGAGGTTTCATCACTCTCCTCACAGAATCTACAGACAGTGTCCGTGGATATCTCTTCCCTTCCCTAGGTGATAGTTTAGCCTGCAATGATCAGTGAGTACTCCCACTATGATCCGAAGGCTCTTCTTGGTGAGGTGTAAACAATCTTTTGGACACTTGAGTTCGTATCCCCCAAGAGCACCATAAGCGGTTTCATTCCTAATAAGTTCGCCCAGTACCGTTCCTTCAGCCATCGGTTTTTAACGTGGTAGGCAAGAACCCCTTTCCCACTTCAGAGAATGGCTTTGATCATCATTCTGGTAGTTCATCCGCTGCCTCATTGCCTTCTAACCCAATGAGACCTGAAACCCAGAAAATGCAGCTAGCCCTGATCAACCTTTTAAAACAGTTCCATACCAGTTTGAAATTCACCTACCAGGTGTAAGTGCCTTACTAGCCGCTTGACTTTCAGTTGGAATAGCAACGTTCTTTTTTGTTCAGAATGCTGGGAGTCCTGAGACCGCATCTACTTGGTGACGGACCGGACACCTTGAGAAGCAACATACGTCCTCTCTTATGGTCCACGAACTCCTCTTTTGGGTTAAATACCCATGTGCAAAAAGAAAAAAAAAATTTGACTGACGGTTTCGTCCAGGGCAGAGGCAACGCTGCCTTACTTCCGTCCTGGGAGTAGCGTGACCGAAAGTTGCGAAAGGTGGTAGTCGCCCCCTTTATATATAATCGCATGCCCCTTCTAGTTTCTTTCAATGTTGAACGAGTCACATCTGCTATGACATTCATCATCATCATCAACGGCGCAACAACCGGTATCCGGTCTAGGCCTACCTTAATAAGGAACTCCAGACATCCCGGTTTTACGCCGAGGTCCACCAATTCGATATCCCTAAAAGCTGTCTGGCGTCCTGACCTACGCCATCGTTCCATCTTAGGCAGGGTCTGCCTCGTCTTCTTTTTCTACCATAGATATTGCCCTTATAGACTTTCCGGGTGGGATCATCCTCATCCATACGGATTAAGTGACCCGCCCACCGTAACCTATTGAGCAGGATTTTAGCCACAACCGGACGCTCATGGTATCGCTCATAGATTTCGTCATTGTGTAGGCTACGGAATCGTCCATCCTCATGTAGGGGGCCAAAAATTCTTCGGAGGATTCTTCTCTCGAACGCGGCCAAGAGTTCGCAATTTTTCTTGCTAAGGACCCAAGTTTCCGAGGAATACATGAGGACTGGCAAGATCATAGTCTTGTACAGTAAGAGCTTTGACCCTATGGTGTGACGTTTCGAGCGGAACAGTCTTTGTAAGCTGAAATAGGCGCTGACAACAACCGTGCGCGGATTTCATCATCGTAGTTGTTGTCGGTTGTGATTTTCGACCCTAGATAGGAGAAATTGTCAACGGTCTCAGAGTTGAATTCTCCTATCCTTATTCTTCCTATGGCTGACGGTGCTGACGTTGCTACCATATATTTTGTCTTCATTGATGTGCAGCCCAAAATCTTGCCCCGATTACCGCATGCTCGATCTGGATGAAGGCAGTTTGTACATCTCGGGTCGTTCTTCCCATGATGTCGATATCGTCAGCATAGGCCAGTAGTTGGGTGGACTTGAAGAGGATCGTGCCTCTTGCATTTACCTCAGCATCACGGATCACTTTCTCGAGGGCCAGGTTAAAGAGGACGCATGATAGCACATCCCCTTGTCGTAGACCGTTGTTGATGTCGAATGGTCTTGAGAGTGATCCTGCTGCCTAGTCAGTCTTATTAATTTCGTCGGGATACCGAATTCTCTCATGGCCGTGTACAGTTTTACCCTGGCTATGCTATCATAGGCGGCTTTAAAGTCGATCGCTTGCCGCAGAGAGAAAATCTGATCTGTTGCTGATTTGCCTGCAGTGAAGCCTCTTTGGTATGGGCCAATGATGTTCTGGTCGTATGGGGCTATCCGGCAACGTGATACCTCTATAATTGCCGCATTGTGTGATATCTCCCTTTTTATGTATGAGACTGATAATGCCTCGTTGCCAATCGTCAGGCATTGATTCACTGTCCCATACCTTGAGCACAAGTTGATGAACCACTTGGTGTAACTGGTCGCCTCCATATTTAACCAATTCGGCTGTAATTCCATCGGCTCCTGGCGACTTATGATTTTTTAGCCGATGAATTGCACGGACTGTTTCTCCTAAACCTGGTGGTGGCAGTATTTGTCCGTCGTCTTCAGTTGACGGGACCTCCAACTCGCCGATGTTCTGGTTGCTCAGTAGCTCATCAAAGTACTCAACCCATCGCTCTAATATGCCCATTCTGTCGGAAATCCTTTTTCCGTCTGTGAAGTCGCTTCTCCGCTCGACGGAGTTCGTGATAAGTCTCTGCGCGTGCCCGCGTTCTTTGAGAATGCAACATTACTCGGTATGCAGCATTTTTCCGTTCCGTTGCTAGCTTACATTCATCGTCAAACCAGCCGTTCCGACTCCTTTTGCGGCTGGGGCCAAGTATGTTTGCGGCCGTACCCATGATAACGTTCTTCAGGTGATTGTGAAGATCATTTGTTGATGCTTCATCTCCAGGTGCTCTGTTGACTGCGGTTATTGCGGCGTCTATTTCCCTCTTAAAGGTGTCGCGGAGGGTTGTGTTGTGGATGGCTTCAGTGTTCACTCTCACCTGATTGTCAGAGGGGATTCTAGGTGGTATTGTTATTCGAGCTCGGAGCACCATGCCAACGAGATAGTGATCCGAGTCCATATTGGCCCCCTTATATGTTGTGACATTCATCAAGGCTGAGAGGTGGCGGCGTTCAATCAACACGTGGTCAATTTGGTTGAAAGTGGTCCCGTCTGGAGAGGCCCACGTATGTTTGTGGATCGCTTTCCGCGCAAACCAGGTACTTCCAACAACCATTTCGTGTGACACTGCTAATTGGATCATCCGCAGTCCGTTATCATTTGTATTTTGGTGTAAACTATGAGAGCCAACGTATAGCCTGAATATGGGCTCCTTCCCTACGTTGCTGTTAACATCCCCAAGTATGATTTTGATATCATATCTGGGACAGGCTTCGAGGGTCCGTTCTACTGCCTCGTAGAAGGTATCCTAATCCGACTCTGCAGTCTCCTCTGTAGGGGCGTGAACGCCTTGCAAGCGCAGAGTGCTTAGCCGTTCACTTATGTTTTCAAAGCCGATAACAGTAGGTTTAATTTTTTGGCTGACTAAGAAACCTACTCCGAGCACATGGTTTACTGGATGACCGCTATAATATATGGTGTAGTGGCTCTTCTCCAGGAAACCGGTCCCTGTCCATCGCATCTCTTGCAACGCTGTTATATCAGCCCTATATTGGGACAAGGTATCGGCTAGCTGCTCGTTAGCTTCATCTCTGTACAGGAAGCGCACGTTCCATGAGAAAATGCGCAAATCTTTATTCCGTGTTCGTTGCCGGGTCCGTCGTTTTAAAATCCGTCCTGTCCGAGGCTCCTGTTGTGGCTTCGTAACAAGTTGTTTTCCGTGTAGGGTTGTCAGCCCTACCCAACCCCCAACCTGGAGGACCAGTTGGTACAATTTGTCCCGTTTTTAAGCGCGGGAGACTCACCTTCATCCTTCTCCGTCTGCAGCTTTTCGTTAAGAAAGAGCTCCCAGCGGTCACCACGTGGAGGTGGAGATAGGGTTTGGTAGTAGAGCTGTTGGTGTTGGTTCAGCAGGCATTTCCCAGGTTTTATGCTCCATCGTGGGTACCAATCCACGTTTCGCCCTAGGACCTATACTACCCTTTGACCAC
Organism: Hermetia illucens; assembly: GCF_905115235.1. Taxonomy (NCBI): domain Eukaryota; kingdom Metazoa; phylum Arthropoda; class Insecta; order Diptera; family Stratiomyidae; genus Hermetia; species Hermetia illucens. The sequence goes on along the minus strand of NC_051851.1, from coordinate 8,705,802 downwards.
TCTTGCTGTAAATTCTTCTAGAACTTGTGATTTCAACCCAAAAATTACATCGGGGATGTCGCGGAATGTTAAAAAGGATCCGCTTTTTAAAATTACATACGAGCTTCGTTTTCACCGCCATTTTCAGGATCCGTGTCGCTTGGGACACTGAGTGAATCATGCCCCATTCAAGCTTCGTGGCATCAACTTCAAGCAGAATCCGCTTCTCCATCCAAAAACAGGGTCCGCCAGAGCGTCAAAACACTAAAAAACGTTATCCCTATATCCATCGCCCCGGCCTTGGGTTTTTCCAGTTTTTCCCTTAAGACTGGACACTGCTTCGAGCCCATAGTGTGTACAAAGTTTTCCAGGACACGCTACGATCGTCGCAGAGAACGCAGCATTCCTTTTTCTTTCCCAGTGTTTGCTTGGTGATCTACCTGATTGTGGGATGCTGACCTTCTGCCTGCCCATAGAGTATGCACCTATAATCTTTGGTGAGAACTACTTGTATCCGGCATACCATCAAGCCAATTTTTATTTTCTTGTTATTAAAGAGCTTACTCGCGTATTGCTCGGCAATTTCGGTCACTACAAATTTTGACTTCGAGAATCCGCAAAGGTCATACCTATCAGGGTATTTATTACCTCTGGTTAATTACGTTTGATGGCCTCCTCCACTTCACAGTCAAGACTTCGGCAGCCTGTAGGCTTTAAACTAAAAGGCAGAGCCTCTCTCCTGGTAGCCCTTTGACCGAGGACTCCGTCATCCTTCGTATGGAAGACGCGTCTGCCCCACTGTTTTCTGGCTTGATTTTATAGCAAATCTCACTAAGAACTTCCACAAATATATTGCTTCCCGCCGGTTTAATGAGCGGAACTGATCGTGTAACCCTCCTTTGCTTCCTCGTCTTTTCCTTTGTTTCTCCACTTTTCGTATCCACCTTGACTTTGGGCAGACGCTTCTCTAATGAAGCGACGCGTTGTTTCGTTTCGTTCTTCTTTGCTTTTTGTTGAGCCATTGATGAAGTCGCTTTCAGATGCAACCCGCCACTAGCACCGAACCGTCGAACTTGCTGGGAGTGTCAAAGGGGGCAGCGGCGATGAAAGTGACACAGGAGCTGGGGGTCGATCCATCATTGGAGGGTTTCCAAGAATGGAAAAGCGCTGTTCTTCATCGAACAACTCTTTAACGAACAAGCTCAGCCTCGACATCAACCTAACTTCTAGATACGACACTGACGGTGATGTCGGCGTCTTATCGCATGGTTTCCTAACAAGGATTACCGTACCGGGAAAAAGGCGTAAAGCCCAAAATGCGAAAGATGAAGCCGGAAACAATGCTGAGAAACTTTTGTTTCTCTATCCGACACACCAAAACGAAGTTGTGAGCCAGAATAAGCTATCTTCCACTGATTCAAGTAACCTTAAACTAGCAAATGTTGAGCTCGCTTTAGGGGCCATTTTTAATGACTAATTGAAATTCCGATAGTCAAAAAACCATCTTGAGTGGCGTGAGGCGACCAAGAGAGAAGAGCTAACCCACAAACCTTAAAAGGATGACGAAATTAACCGCGAAGCTCCGCCCGCAAACACTGAAGCTCTATCAAAGTGACCAAAGCACTCCCACATCCCCGAACCTCCCTAGCACACAGGCGTGCAAGCATGTGCCGATGGAGCGCCTCGGTGGAGATTTATTGGTTGCCGGCGGGTTTTCACGGTCAATTTCGCCCCCCTTTTTGGTTTTTGGGATAGCTTTACCCTCTTGGTCGTCTCCAGCAACTCAAAATGATCTTTTGACCTTTGTTAGACTCATTGTACTAACCCCGTAAATCGCCTATTCAATGGCTTCCCGCCTACAGTGTTCGCAGGCTTTAGCGAATCTGAGAACATTCTCCAGAGGCAGAGAATGCGCAGACTCTTCGTTGAAGAAAACCTTACCAAAGTATCTTCGTCTGAAATCTGAGGAGACCGTGCAGCTACATGTGAAGTGCAAGCCCGTCTCATACTCCTCTTTACATTGGCTCCACCGTTTTTTCCAATGTTAGTGTCATGTTAAAAGCCCTACTGGTGTTTTCACGTCCCACTTCTTAAGAGAAAAGAAGACGAGGCAGACCCCGCCTAAAATGGAGCGATGGCGTGGGCCAGGACGCCAGACAGCTTTTAGGGATATCGAATTGGTGGACCTCGACGCAAAACCGGGATGTCTGGAGTTCCTTATTAAGGCAGGCCTAGACCGGATACCGGTTGTTGCGCCGCTGATGATGATGACTTCTTAAGAGAGAACAAAAAGGCAGCTCTAGTGGCCTCGGGATCCTTCACTAAGATTTTCGGCTGCCGGAAAAAGTTCAAATTTCTCCATACGGCTGCGTGAATCTTTACAATTTCTCCCTTCAGAGTAGACTTGACAGTGGATGATCGGATTCCAAAAGCTAGTTCTAAACTTCTAGCTGGGTAGTCATTGCTCCAATAATACTAAGGCAAAAGAGGCTCTAAAGCTGCAGCTTCCTGCCATTAGCAAAGTTCAGTCTCGGCCACCAGACGATGCATGCATACATCAAAATGTTACTAGATTACGTCTAGATCGTCCAGAATTGCTTGCGGGGAGAACTTTTTGTCTTCCTGGAGCCATGGCAACCTATCCGTTACCATGTAGACTTTTATCTATGGAACGAGTTCAATGCAAGTTTTATTCGTCCTAGTGACACTACTTTGTATGCCAGATTCCAGTCCCTCGGTTGAAGACTGTTTGTACCTGTCGTCCTCGATATGAAATTTTGGGCACTGCCGGGGAAGTGCACTTTAAGTAAACAGTTTCCTGTTTCTTCATCGCCTTCTGTGTACCTTCCGCTCTGTAAACGTAAATAGCCCAGCTTCTGGCAACGTTCTTTAACAAGGATCCGCTTCAACTTTAAGATTGCCTCAAAAGATTTAATCTCTTCGCAAAAGCCTCACCATAAAGGTAGTGTAGCCGACCTTATGCTCTTCTTTAGAGCTTTCTGTGCCTCTTTATACAGATTCCAGCTGAATCAAACTTCAGAGCAGGATTGAGGAGCGAACTTGTCGTTCTTCTTTGTTTGACCAAATACGAGTACCACCGTGGTGTCTTACCCTTCTTTGGCAACTTGAGTGGACAGCTTTCTTCGAAAGATTCTCCCATGCTAGCTGTGATCATTTGCATAGTCCTCGTAATGCTAGCAATGAATTTGATGCACCTCCCAAGCATCGTAATTTGGGCACTCAGTTCTATTTTATACGTCATCCTACCTGTCTTCCGACCATTCCGAATTGAGGCGGGCGGAAGTGGATCCATGCCCATTACGAAATCAATGCGCCTGTAATCCAAGTGTGTAATATCGTTTGATGGTCTCCGATAAGAGTCGCAATGTCAGGAGATGCCACCGAGATGTCGATTACCTCTCGCCTGACCACGTTGATGAAAATGGGTTCATTACCCAGATTCAGGATCTGAAATCGTAACCGGATAGGTTGGCATATCATACAAGACAAATCCTTCGGCGTCAACAGCCTTGGCTGCATATCAAGGCTTACCCATGGCCGGCCGAGCCCTTTTTGCTGCCTTTTGTGTCGGAGAGTTGGGATCATCCGAGGACCGCTGCCGCTTCAGTTTTCCCTTAACCGCAGGTGCCTTTCCCCTCAACCTTGGTACAGCTAGTGGATTACAATTTGCCCCAAGGCTTTTTGATCGAAGGCGGTTTGCCTGAAAGCTGTTTGTTGTCTGAAGACATTTGCTTACCCAAGGGGATTGGAGCCCAGGATCTGGAGTGTTAACAGAAGGGGCTTGAGGCGGCTCATCTGTTAAAGACTGGGTCCCAATCAGATTGCTTCTCATTTGAGTAAGTGGAGAATCTGGGCCTACCCTGAGGTTCTCCGTCGATGAGCTCTTCCTTCGAAACTGTTCCTCGTCTAACCCAAGCCCTTGATATATCCAATACGTTCGCAGATCTCTCGTAGTCCCCACTCGGCGAACTCAGGGATCAAAAATGCATTCACTTATAACAGTAGAATATGGGAGCCGACGTGTAACCTGAATATAACCTCCATTCCTACCTGGCTGTTAAAATCTTGATGCATGATTTTAAGCATATTTCTGAGACTCTCTAGATTCCTCGCGAGGGTCGTGAACATTAGCGAGATTTGAGTGCACAGCTTTTCGCTTAAATTTTTAAATCAAATAAAATCTGACTGAGATACCTATTCCAGATACATGGTTTACTAGTTTGCTGCTTTTATATATGATATATTTGATCTTTCTTACAAAACCGGTACCTTTCCTGCGCATCTATTGTAGCGCGGTAATATTAGCCTTACATACAAATGCCCTTTTCCTTTATTGGGCCCGTCGTTCTGTTGTCAGTCCAGTCTGAGGCCTCCTTTGGGATTTCGCTGCTGTACAATGAACGGCTCCTTGCGGTAATGGAGACATTTGTTAGACTAGTGGCGTGACACACTTTGATCCGAAATAAGGATATCCGCGACCTATATGGGGTTGCACCGATCGTGAAAAAAAAATGCGAAAGAGGCATCTTGGTATGGTCACGTAATTCGGGTAAAGGAAAACTGGCTCGCCAAGATTGGTCTGAACACCGAAGTCGATGGTAAGCGATCAAAAAGCCGGCCGAAACAACGATGGCTTGATACGCTAGATTAAGATTTGAAAGCCTCGCGATTGCATCCCGATCAGGTTTTTGATAGAACCAAATGGCGAAGTCGATCACGACGAGCCAACCCCGCTTGCGAACGGAACATAGGCCGAAGTAAAGGAAGACTACGTGTGTAACCATCATGGATACCAATCCACTTTTTCGTTATGGGACCTACTCCACGGCTATGCACGGATTGGAACCTGTCACTGGAGTACCAGAACAAACTCTCCATAAGCACAGGTAGCAGGGTCTCAATCAGAAACAAACAAATACCATACACTATAAACGTTTTCCCGTTGTAAGGAAGACTTGCAGTATCACCATCGTATGAGGAAATGAAATTGGCAAAACATTTGCTCTGTAAGTGCTCGATCTATGCAGGCCACATCCACTAACGGAAATTCTACGACTCATAAATGAATGTGGTATACTCTCTTAGACAGACCACTATGGTCTGACTGCTCAGAGGCTGAGGTCATACGCAAACGAGTAGTAACTGGTGGAAAAATTTCGTTGCAATTGTCCGCCATGGGACGATTTTAGTCAAGCCTTTATAGCTTATCTGGTATCATGGAAACCGGGATAGCCCTCTGAGAGCATATGTTCCAGGAGAAGTCCTTGAGGATATGCGGGTTTTTACGATTGGCTCCCTTGTGAGATTTTCATGATGGTTGTGCCCATGTTGTATATGAATACCAAGGTTATTCTCAGTATAGACCAGTAAAGCTTTGCACAGTCGAGACAAGGCTATGGTTATGGTCTCCAAATCAATCCGTATCCAAAAATGCAGGTATTCATGTTAAACCCTAAAGACCTTCGCGACGAGCGACTACGCCTCTCTCTTATCGCATATACACACTGAGAACTTCAGAACATGCGAGCATCCAAACTGCTAGGCGCTCCTCGTTTTTGCATCAGGTCCTTTTATGATTGTAGAAATGATTTCTCCTGGATGCAAAATCACCAGGCATTCAAGTTCTAAAGCAATATCTTAGTATCGTTATTGGTCAGCGAATCGTTAGACTACTCCATATAGCTATAAAAAGTATCCTCCATTCATCTTCATCTTCCAATCCTTAAAAATCGAATATTTATTCGGGGACCGGGCAATCATTTGCTGATGGATCTGAACGGTAGAACTTGAAGCTTCAGTTTTTTATCACATGTAAATGTCTTGGAAGTTACCCATCTTGGATCCTGTGTGCGGTTTAAAATCCATAATATTACTGCGAACTCTTGGCCGCGTTCGAGAAGATCCTCCTCCGAAGAATTTTTGGCCCCCTACATGAGGATGGACGATTCCGTAGTCTACACAATGACGAAATCTATGAGCGATACCATGACCGTCCGGTTGTGGCCAAAATCCGGCTCAATAGGTTACGTTGGGCGGATCACTTAATCCGTATGGATGAGGATGACCCCACCCGGAAAGTCTATAAGGGCAATATCTATGGTAGAAAAAGAAGACGCGACAGACCCTGCCTAAGATGGGGCGATGTCGTAGGTCAGGACGCCAGACAGCTTTTAGGGATATTAAATTGGTGGACCTCGGCGCAAAACCGGGATGTCTGGAGTTCCTTATTAAGGCAGGCCTAGACCGGATACCGGTTGTTGCGCCATTGATGATGATGAATGTGACTGCGAAGGATCTTTGTCATCTAATTCTTGTTTTTCCTTTAACTGCAGACTTTTGTAATTTTAAGTAGCAACTGGTGTCAATTACTTTACTAAACTGGGGTTTTGTAAATATCAAAGCACTATGCAAGCATACCCCGCTTGTGAAACAAAAATAAGGCCAGGATAAAATCCTGGCTGGCAAACTTCCATGCCACAATGTCCTTTTTTGTCAACATAATTAAACATCACCAAACTATCACTAAATATTTTTAGTTTGCATCCCCTCAAAATAGAGTCCTTTCTCCTCAACAAAATTCTATTCTTTCAAACTTTGATCCTTTTACAAAAATCCTGAAAAATTTTCCGTAGAACCATCTTTCCTTCGGACAAAGCAAAATTCCGTCACTCAATGATTCGATTTTAATTAACTTTAATGCCATCCACACTCGACACTTTAATTAAATTTTTTTTTTTTTGTTGTTTCATCCCCTAACGTTCACGGTGTCTGTTGTGACTGCATGAAGTTCGTGCCATATCACCCTTGAATGTTTGTGATGAAATCATGGTGCCGGCATTTAAACATTTTCTCATTAAAAAAAGAAAATTGTGTGAAAATGTTTTTTACTTTCAGAGGATTCTGAAATATTTTATTTTGCATAAATGGTGGATAAAATCAAAATAAATCAATGGAAAATGTTTTAAATTTATTGATAATATTATCGCTTTGGGAAGCTGGTTGTTAGCATGGTGCACTCGTTGCACAATGGGTTAATTGCAGTTGAGTTCTTCTGGATATGGAGCTGGAGTGCTGTATTCGTTGGAAAAGTCCTTTTAATGTTTAATACAGGAAGAAGCTGATCGCTCTTGAGTTCCGCACAATATCGGGTTTGTTAATTGATATTGAATCTTGCAGGTCGACTACCTTTGTTTGGGCTGAAGTATCTGAAGGGATTAAGCTCTTTCGACTTTCGATCCCATATTGTGTTTCGGTCATTATCCGCTCGCTACTCAAATTTTGCTGCAATTAAGCTCTAATCAAAGTGATACCCTACCAGAGGCCATCAATGACTGCACTAATCGGTATCATTGAACTAGGATGGTCAAGTGCCTGTAAACCGTACCAGGGAGTAGAATAAACATCTTCAACCCTTGGCATGTCGATTTACGGTGAGGACGTCCAATCTACCGAGCAACACCCGCTTTTCAAAGGGCAGGGGATGCGCAAACTAACCATCTAAATTCTAGATTCCTTTGGCGAGCGACGAACTTCAAATTGTATCTATCTATCTCTGTACAAGTTAATTAATCATACCTCGGATTTATATTAAAAAAACAAATTTATTTTATTTAATTACCACTTATGGTTCTACCGGGAATACAATTAAGACTGAGCCGTATTTCTAATTGTTAACTTAAAGATAAATTCTGATCCCGTGTCCAGTCTACGTGAGTGCAGAGTCAGCAGCGTCTGGATGCATGTAATTGGAGCGATGTCGATGGCAGCTAACTGGATCGCATGAGTTCGTTCCCACGGAGAATTGCAAGATTGGGAATTTGGATTTAAGAATTGCAAGGTCGGGAATTTCATATTTTATTCTTTGGGTGTAAACTCTTCTCCTCTTAACTTGGCCGTCCTCGTCCAACTAGAAGAAAGGGATGCTGTAGATCCTTCCTTGGAGATACCTTCCAACTGATGCTTCTGGATACCGTTCATTAGGAGTCCTCACTGCAGATAGGTTCAATTCCGCGAATGTCGGATCTGGTATTCGTGCTGTTGTTTCTATCCTGATTTTGCCACCTGTGTTTTTGGTAAACATGCTGACGAATTTGGTTATTGTTAGGACCGCCAGGATGACTGCGAACATTGAATAGTTGATCCTTTGGTTGGTCCTTTTGTCTGTTTCAATCAACTTAATTTGTCGGGTATTATTGACATGCAGTTTCTTTAGCATTTCCAGCGATAGTATCTCCTCAAGATCATCCTTGCCTGTTTCCGTCTGGAACAGTGGAGGTATTATGTGAAGGTTGACGGTTTCCGCAGCTACATATTCCTGGCTGTTAATTCTGATTGTGATATTTTATGAGGAAAGTTCCTTCCAGGTATCGTGTTGATCCGTTGATGTTTATTTCTCCCTTGAAGTCATTTAGGAGTACGATGTCTGTCGATAATTCTTCCACTGGAGGGATATGGTGCGCGTTGGTCTTATTGCAGATCGATGGTTTGCCTTGCAATATCCGTGGGTGCGGCAGCATAACTTCCCTTTTTCAAAACTCAATAAAAACTATTGTATGCATCGGAAAATATTTATTTATTTTCTATAATATAGGTACATGTCAAAAGTTTCTATTTACATTGTTTTGAAGATCAAATCTGTTAGGTGACGTCCCCCATTCTCCATACATTGCGTAAACCGATTTCTGGCGTTTGTCATGACTCTTGTTAGCAACATTGACGCTCTCACTGCTTCAATGTTCTCAGGTGATCTAACGGGCCGAGGGACTCCAGTTCTTCGTTTTGTCGCACTTGCAGTTTGTCTAAATGTAGTGACCCATATAACAATTGATTTGCGATTCCAAAATTCACGCTGTGTTGTAAGAACCGAACATCCGCTTGAAAAGTAAACCTCAACGGCAAAGGCACGCTCCTCACTATTCCAACGCATGATGGCGACTGAACCGTGTCGGGAGAAAACTTTACAGTATTTCCTCTTGAACGAGACCACTAGCGCTCCGCTATGACATCAACTAACTGAGTGGCGCGCATTTTAAAAAAGGAAGTTATGCTGCCGCACCCTGTAGATAGATTATTAAAGGATTTACATCTGTTTGTTTGTGTTTTCTTCAGCTTATCGATGTTATCCTGCCGAGATCTTTCTAATTGTTCCGGATCTGTGGAGACGATCCTACCGTAAAACACTTCTATAGGTTTCTTCCCTGTCGCAGAGTGAAAGCTACAGTTGTACTCGTAGATAGATCGTTCGAGAAGCTCACTGAATGCCATCCTTTTTTAGGCACCTCATAATTTCTGCGAGCGTGCGGTGGAAGACCTCAATTGGGTCATTCACCTCGCTCTTGTATGCTGTTGTCTTGTAGACCTCGATGCTTAGTTGATCTTGCATCATGAAAAGGATAGAAGCCGAGTTGAGAGATGGTTCGCCATCTATCACCACACTTCGGGGCACTCCGAAGAAGAAAAGAAGCTCTCGCAGGGGTAATCTTACCTCTTCGATTGCTCTGGAATTGAGTGATCTGGCTTGGGCAAATTTTGAAAACTTGTCTATGGCTGTTCATATGTAATGTGTTTCCGTATGGAAGATCTCTATGTGCAGGATGTGACCTGGGAATTCAGGAATAGGAGTCGGTTTAAGGATGGGATTACTGGGGTGGCGCTCGTATTTATATTCCTTGCAGATGGAGCTCTGTTTAACGATTTGCTTGATTTTTGAGCTCATTTTTGGCAAATAATACCCTTCAAGGATCTGAAGTCTGTTTTCTTTCGCGTTCCTGTACGCTCTCTTGTGGGTGGTAAGTATCAAAATTCTGGACTTCCCTAACCTAATTTTCATCATCATCATCATCAACGGCGCAACAACCGGTATCCGGTCTAGGCCTGCCTTAATAAGGAACTCCAGACATCCCGATTTTGCGCCGAGGTCCACCAATTGGATATCCCTAAAAGTTGCCTGGCGTCCTGACCCACGCCATCGCTCCATCTTAGGCAGGGTCTGCCTCGTCTTCTTTTTCTACCATAGATATTGCCCTTATAGACTTTCCGGGCGGAATCAACCTCATCCATACGGATTAAGTGACCCGCCCACCGTAACCTATTGAGCCGGATTTTATCCACAACCGTCCAGTTGTGGATAAAATCCGTAGAAGGTATCCTTCTCCGACTCTGCAGTCTCCTCTATAGGGGCGTGAACGTTTATGAGGCATATATTTCCAAACTTGCCTCGCAAGCGCAGAGTGCATAGCCGTTCGCTTATGTTTTCAAAGCCGATAACAGCAGGTTTCATTTTTTGGCTGACTAAGAAACCTAGTCCGAGCACATGGTTTACTGGATGGCCGCTATAATATATGGTGTAGTGGCTCTTCTCCAGGAAACCGGTCCCTGTTCATCGCATCTCTTGCAACGCTGTTATATCAGCCCTATATTGGGACAGGGTATCGGCTAGCTGCTCGTCAGCTTCATCTCTGTACAGGGAGCGCACGTTCCATGAGAAAATGCGCAAATCGTTATTCCTTTGTCGTTGCCGGGCCCGTCGTTTTAAAATCCGTCCTGTCCGAGGCTCCTGTTGTGGCTTCGTAACAAGTTGTTTTCCGTGTAGGGTTGTCACCCCTACCCAACCCCCAACCTGGAGGACCAGTTGGTATAATTTGGCCCGTTTTTAGGCGCGGGAGACTCGCCTTCATCCTTCTCCGTCTGCAGCTTTACGTTAAGAAAGAGCTCCCAGCGGTCACCACGTGGAGGTGGAGATAGGGTTTGGTAGTAGAGCTGTTGGTGTTGGTTCAGCAGGCATTTCCCAGGTTTTATGCTGCATCGTGGGTACCAATCCGCGTTTCGCCCTGGGACCTATACTACCCTTTGACCATCACTATGGGTTAGTGGTTGTTGGTCAGTATAAATTCTCACCTTTCGAGCTCCGTACAAGAAATTTCTTAAAGATTTCAGAGCCCATATAATCGCCAGTAGTTCCTTCTCATTAGCAGCATAGTTGGCCTCGGTTTTATTGAGGGTCCTCGAGAGGAACATTATCGGCCTTCTGTCCCTGTGCTAGAACCGCTCCTAATGCATATTGGGACGCGTCTGTGGTCAGTTCGAAATCTTTGTCGAATTTCGGGAATGCTAGCATTACGTCTTGTGACACTAGGGAGCTCTTGATCTTGTCAAAGGCATCTAGCCCTTCTTTACTCAGCTGAATTTTAGTCCTGGCCGACATGTTTTTGGTTACTCTGCCCCCTTCCCCTCTTAGAAGCGAAGTAAGGGGTTTAGCCAGTCTGGCATAATCAAGCACGAACCGCCGGTAATATCCTGATAGGACCAAAAACGACCGAAGTTCCCCAAAAGTTGTTGGAAGGGGGTAGTGCAATATGGCCTGAACCTTCTGTGGGTTCGTTCTAATACCGTGTTCTGAAATGATGAACCCAAGGAATTCTACTGAATTTTTTTAGAAGTCACATTTGTCCACCTGCACCTTCAAGTTTGCTTTTTCGAGGGTGCTGAAGACCAGATCGAGATTCTTCAAGTGGGTTTCCTCGTCCGTACCATAGATAACTATATCGTCAATATAGACTAAGCACCTAATACCGATGTGGTCTCTCAGAATATCATCGAGTGCACGCTGGAATGTGGCGGGGGCATTCATAAGTCCGAAAGGTAGGCGAGTGAACTCGTACTTCCCATTGTTCACAGAGAATGCCGTTTTCTCCATATCAGATGGTTTCAATCGAATCTGATGGAATCCGCTTTTAAGATCTATGACCGTGAAGAAAATGGACTATTGTTAGGGATATGTGTCCTTACGCATCCTGTATCGAGAAGGAATTTCAGTAATTTTCCGCTCTTCGTCCGATACTCAAAGTAGGGGCGCGAAGAGCTGGTTAACCTAAAAAATGGACGTCCTGATAGTCGGGGTTTGCGGCATCTGAAATATCTGAGTATTCGTCGGGTTCCTGCGGATCAGCCTGAGGGTCAGCCCTGGGATCATCCGTTGCCATGTAATCGATGAGCGTTTGGTCGTATTCGAGATCCGCTTCATTCATGGTCAAGTTGTACTCCTTAACGTCTTGATCTTCGCTCGAGCTATGCATGTGGAACGTGCGTTGCATCTTGTAAGGATGTTGCCCCTGCATGGTGGTAGGGCGTTTAAAGGCGGTGGCCTGTTGCGGTCTATTTTGATAGTCGATATTTTGTGCCCTAATGGAATGATCTACACTCATTGGCACCGGTTTTGGTTGTGGTTTTGGTGGTAGTTGGTTTCGAGGAGGTTGGAAAGGATAGCGTTGTAGTTGGAAGAGATAAGGTTGAGGCTGAAAAATGAAGTTTTGCCTCGGTTTAGGTGGAGGTTGAAATGGGTGACGTTGGCTTTGTATTAATTCCGGGAAGAATGTTCGCCGTGGCGCGGGGATAGGTGTCTGCTGAAATGGGATCTGTCTTGGCAATAATGGGGATGGATTTTGAACGAGAGTTCGGCGCGTGCTCTGGCTGTTGGCATATTGAGTGCGGTAGTTCACGTTTTGCAGCTTGAGGCAAAAATACAGTGCTTGGGGCAAATCGGCAGGTTCCCTCATGCTCAACAACTTGGGCAGATCGCCCTTCAATCCCCTGATGAACGTATCAAGAGCCTTTCCCCTATATGCGCGAACCAGAACGTTGGTCGCATCTAGACTCATGTCCATGTAGGAAATTTTGTTAAGGACGAGAGAAAGATGGTGGTAAACCGATTGGTAAAAGTCCTGTATGGTGCCATTGCCTTGGACTAGTCAAGTTATTTGATACTCGAGTGTGCCTAAGTCACGCTTGTCGCCATAGTGTAGTGTTAGGCAACGAGCTATACGCTCCCAATTCAGAGGGGTATTGTAAGATTCTAGCGCTATATCTGCTTGACCTATAATCTTATTTCGTATCACACTCAAGATACCAAAATATTTCGGTGTTCCCTTGAGGTTTGGTTCTCCCCAGAATTCCCCGTTGCTGCATTATTGGCAGCGGGTCCCGTGGGAGGATTTGCTTGCCCAACAGGTTCATTAGCTAATAGTCGCGCCGGTCTTAAGACATTTTCTTTTCTGGACATTTTTCACTCTCAAGTATCTATCACGGGTAGAGACAAAGGTTAAATTGGGCTCAGGATTTCTCCTGAAATGAATTGCCACAAATTCAAAAGGAAAACGAATTTCACGTTTCCTCGTTCCGAAGAGTTCAGAAGAAATTCAAAAAAAATGTAGAAAATTTGGAAAAAAATGGCCTTGAGCCTCAAAGTTCCGCAGAGGTGTCAGGAAAATCGATAATTTCTTTTTCAAAGGATTTGAAAATTTGTATAAAATACGTTTGTACTCACGTCTGTTCAAATAGCACTTTTGGTAATATAATAACTTCCACTTACATGAATTTATATCTTATTCATCATCATCAACGGCGCAACAACCGGTATCCGGTCTAGGCCTGCCTTAATAAGGAACTCCAGACATCCCGGTTTTGCGCCGAGGTCCACCAATTCGATATCGCTAAAAGCTGTCTGGCGTCGTGACCCACGCCATCGCTCCATCTTAGGCAGGGTCTGCCTCGTCTTCTTTTTCTACCATAGATATTGCCCTTATAGACTTTCCGGGCGGAATCAACCTCATCCATACGGATTAAGTGACCCGCCCACCGTAACCTATTGAGCCGGATTTTATCCACAACCGAACGGTCATGGTATCACTCATAGATTTCGTCATTGTGTAGGCTACGGAATCGTCCACCCTCATGTAGGGGGCCAAAAATTCTTCGGAGGATTCTTCTCTCGAACGCGACCAAGAGTTCGCAATTCTTCTTGTTAAGAACCCACGTCTCCGAGGAATACATGAGGACTGGCAAGATCATTGTCTTGTACAGTAAGAGCTTTGACCCTATGGTGAGACGTTTTGAGCGGAACAGTCTTTGTAAGCTGAAATAGGCTCTGTTGGCTGACAACAACCGTGCGCGGATTTCATCATCGTAGTTGTTATCGGCTGTGATTTTCGACCCTAGATAGGAGAAATTGTCAACGGTCTCAAAGTTGTATTCTCCTATCCTTATTCTTCCTGTTTGACCAGTGCGGTTTGATGTTGTTGGTTGATTCGCCTGCGGTACTGACGTTGCCACCATATATTTTGTCTTGCCTTCATTGATGTGCAGCCCAAGATCTCGCGCCACCTGCTCGATCTGGATGAAGGCAGTTTGTACATCTCGATGGTTCTTCCCATGATGTCGACATCGTCAGCATAGGCCAGTAGTTGGGTGGACTTGAAGAGGATCGTACCTCTTGCATTTACCTCAGCATCACGGATCACTTTCTCCAGGGCCAGGTTAAAGAGGACGCATGATAGCGCATCCCCTTGTCGTAGACCGTTGTTGATGTCGAATCGTCTTGAGAGTGATCCTGCTGCTTTTATCTGGCCTCGGACATTGGTCAGGGTCAGCCTAGTCAGTCTTATTAATTTCGTCGGGATACCGAATTCTCTCATGGCTCTATGCTATCATAGGCGGCTTTAAAGTCGATGAACAGATGGTGCAACTGTTGTCCACATTCCAGCAGTTTTTCCATCGCTTGCCGCAGAGAGAAAATCTGATCTGTTGCTGATTTGCCTGGAGTGAAGCCTCTTTGGTATGGGACAATGATGTTCTGGGCGTATGGGGCTATCCGGTCTAGCAAGATAGCGGAGAATATCTTATAGATGGTACTCAGCGACGTGATACCTCTATAATTGCTGCACTGTATGATATCTCCCTTTTTATGTATGAGACAGATAATGCCTCGTTGCCAATCGTCAGGCATTGATTCGCTGTTCCATACCTTGAGCACAAGTTGATGAACCACTTGGTGTAACTGATCGCCTCCATATTTAACCAATTCGGCTGTAATTCCATCGGCTCCTGGCGATTTATAATTTTTTAGCCGATGAATTGCACGGACTGTTTCTCCTAAACTTGGTGGTGGCAGTATTTGTCCGTCGTCTTCAGTTGGCGGGACCTCCAACTCGCCGATGTTCTGGTTGTTCAGTAGCTCATCAAAGTACTCAATCCATCGCTCTAATATGCCCATTCTGTCAGAAATCAGATTTTCCTCTTTGTCTCGGCAGGATGAGCATCGAGGTGTATAAGGGCTTCATCCTGCTGACTTGTTGGTAAAACTTCCGCGCCTGGTGCGGTTGCTTCCTGTACTTTTCTAGTTCATAGACTTGTTGGTTCTCCCAGGCTTCCTTTTTCCGTCTGTGAAGTCGCTTCTCCGCTCGACGGAGTTCGCCATAAGTCTCTGCGCTTGCCCGCGTTCTTTGAGAATGCAACATTACTCGGTATGCAGTATTTCATCTTCTGTGAAATCCGTGGGGATGCCTTTAATAATCCCAAATCTATGGGTATCTCTCAAGGAAATGTATGCTTTTAGCCCTAATGTGACTAAGCGATTGTCGGTTGCCAAATTGTTCGCGCAGGACGCTGATTTGCAATAAACTTTTATCCTCGTAGGCCCATCTTCCTTGACCGTAATTACCTGGTCTTTGAGGTTAAAACGCCTCGTAAGTTTATGGAAGTTGAGGGGTTTGAAAGCCTCAATTCTTTCCTGTCCGTTTATTTTATCTATATATGTCATGGCGTTGCTTCTCTCTACACATACTGTGTAAGCTTTACATTGAGCGTTCTCGATGTACCTAACCACTGGAGCTGTTTGCTACATCGGAACTATATTTTGCTTTTCCATTGGTGAAAGGGACTTGCTTAGGCCCTGAGACTGGGTAACCTCAGGGAAAGCTTCGAGTTGAGTCGTGGCTGGTAGAATTCCAGAAACCTTTTGCTGTTTAATTGTGGAAACTGGATTGGGGATCCTGATAGGCTCCTCGAAGCCCTTCGCTCTTTCCTGGTTAGGACATAGCCACCGATTTTTGTTGGGCTTTTGAACTGTGGCCCTACAGGTGCCTGAGGAGATGTTGGCATTTGGGAAACGGACCGGTTGAAGTTTATTTTCCCCTTGTCCGGGGGTTCACATTACCTAACCTTCATGGCCTATCTTGTCTGAGGCCAGAATGCCTGTTTACAGGGGAAAACACACACCAAAGGATGCGGAGGCAGATTTCTAGTTACAAGATTTGATTGGGTGAAGGAGCAGAAATAAAACTTAAGCACTCACCTTTTTTCCTTAAGCAGGAACAGATTCACAACCAAAATATCAAAACAAGAATGACTGCGCTAATTGGTATCATTGAACTAAGATGGTCAAGCGCCTGTAAAACGTACCAGGGAGTAGAATAAACATCTTCAACCCTTGGCATGTCAATTTACGGTGCGGACGTCCAATCTACCGAGCACCACCAGCTTTTCAAAGGGCGGGGATGCGCAAACTAACCATCTAAATTTAGATACCTTTGGCAAGCGATGAACTTCAAATTGTATCTATCTATCTGTGTACATTCAGATATGTGTGAAAACTGATCCAAGAACAACCTAATTTATTTTATTAATTACTCGTTAGGCAGCAAAGAATTGAATAATGTATAAAATTTCAATCCGACATTGACTTTGCAGCCAGGATAATTGCTTTCAACATTTCGTTCAAATAACATCGAATGCAATTAGCCGCCTATAAATTGATGGCAGACAGTCCTGCAGGATGCAATCCTTTTGAAGAATGCTAATTTTGAAATGCATTAATTACTCGTGTACAGACTTCCCCGCCCGTGTTTGTCCATTTGAAAAGTCCAAACAATGATGCAATTTGATTCCATTTATTGTTAATTAACTATGGATGAATCCGGGCCATTAGTAATGATAATATTCATATAATGACTGGTTCCCATTAACTTTGCAGGATCGTCAAATGAAATGTATGGAATTTATTATATTTGGAAAACTGGAAAACTCTTTGGGAAATTATGGCAGATAATTTTTTTCGATTTAAAATTCTATAATTGGTTCATTCGTTGTGAATGGTCACTGGAAAATTCATACATTTCCAACCTAGTCCCAACGGAAATTGAAGGAAAAATGTTTAAATTGGGATTAATCCAAATATTCTGGGTACAATCATTTGATGTGCAAATAATTCGCAATGAAATAATATTAAAGTTTTGTAATGTTTGCAGTCTCGTGATAAAAGCTCAATCATATAATTATTTCATAAATATGTTTAGCCGCTGGGGAAACTCAAATGGAATAATGTAAATATTTCCTGAACTTTGTTGTTTCAAAAGCAGATTTAAAATTACGAATATACATAAACAGAATGCACTTCCCGAACCATTACCACTATGACAAAAAAGGCATACCACTGACAGGCTGCTTTGCCTTTTGGTATCTATCACAAAGCCAGTGTGTGGAATTTTTACCCACTAAAACCACTCCCGACTCCCCCCATGTCCTGTGGAACCACCATAAGTTATTACATCACGGGGTCGTGTCAGCTCACACAAGCTTTGCCACTTTTTCTCCCTAAACGGCGTATGTAAGAGTTACTTTTTCCGTTTAACCTGCCTTTCGCTGTTTTCGAATCCCAATCCTCCTGATGTACTAGTCTGATCCTGGCGGGACCACACTACCCCACCCCAGTTGATACTTAGTTTCAGCGGCAAAACCCGACTCCAAGCCCATCAATTTTAGGGATGCAGATCTAATCTCACCTTTCTTCTTCGAGGCCTCAGCCTCGGAAACAAAAGGCTTTAGCCTGGCCACAGAGACGTTCCCGGGCCTGCGAAGCCTAAAGAAGCACTCCCTTCTCTTCAGTATTTCATATGGGCCTTCATATGGCTGTTTCCAAGGACTTACGGGGAGCATCCACGCGAATGAAGACGTGTGTGCAGACATCTAGGCTCTTGGGGGCGTTAATCTTCGCCGAAAAATAACGAGATAGCAGGGGTAATTTTAATTTGACCACGGTGTCCCGGAGTAAGCGCAAAAGCTCAGTGGAAAGGGCTGACCTGGTATCGAACACAAAATCGCTGTGGAGTCTCAAATTCCCTCCCGTATACTAACTCGGCGGAGCTGATGACATACTCCTTATGATTGGCTGTACGTAAGCCAAGTAGAAAGAATGCCATTAAAACGGCCTTCAGTCTCCTATCCTATCATTCCAGCATCCCATTAGATTGCGGGTAGACGCAGTCGTCCGATGGCGTTTGCAGCCTAGGAATATTCCCTGGTCAGTAATGACTTCGTCTGGAACTCCAAAGCATGGGATCCATTCCCGACAAGGACCCCTTCGTACGATGGGGCGGAAATATTGGCCAGAGTTATTGCCTTAGGTGACCGTGTGAACCTATCGATGATTGTGAGGCAACACTTGGAGTCATGCGAATCTTACGAGGGGCCAACAATGTCGATGTGGATCATGTAAAACGCTCGTAGACCCAGGAAATGGGACTATTTCTTTCTGAACCTGTTTAGTGGCTTTACACTTCTGGCACGCAATGCGCTGCTTCCCTGCCTGTCTGGCCCAAGAGTAAAGATTTTTATTCATTGAAGGCCAGAAATATTTTCTAATGACGAACCGATTCGTTGTCGGAATGCTTGGGTGCGCAGGATCGTGTTCTACATGAAAAATTTCCTTGCGAAAAGTGGCCGGAAGATATGCCCTGGGTCACTTTCCAGTGGTCTCGCAAAGTATTTCGAAGGTTGAGCCGAAAAGGGGAAATTTTCAAAATTTGTATTTGAGGTTGCCTCTAAAGCTCTGAAGCAGTGCAAAAAATCGACCGGGCAGGGATTTTGGCCTCTGAAATGCATGACAAAGCGTCTGCAACTATGTATATCGACCTTACCGGACACATGCTGGATGTCAGAAGTAAACTGGCCTATAAAGTTCAGGTGCTGAAGATGGTGAAGAGACGCTTTGGTCCTCCTACGACACTTCAGTGACCGGCGCACATGTACCTCGTGGAGTTTGTCAGTGTTGTTCGCTTACCGCACAGGCAAAAATGACTTGGGTGCTCTGCAGGAGTGACTGTAATCACAATGACTTCAGAAGCTCATCCCCAACATTATCCCCGCCGGTTCCAGCGATCGCCTAAGGTGAGCTCAGTCAGTAAGGGATTCAGCGTTGTTAACTCACCTACCGACTGTCGCTTGGTGAGGGTGACCTTTAATTTCGAGTAGGAACACTCCTCGAGCATGTCGGCGATAAGCCCAATCAATTCCTTGCCTAAGACGACGAGGGCGTATTTAACTTGCGTGATGCCCGCAAGCGCAAACTGTGCCTCCAAAAAAAACTTGAAAATTTAACTACACCATGACCGAAGCGGAACTACTCAAGCCCCAACGAATATAGTCTGCCCAACTTTGTCTTTAAAAAAAACCTTGCGCCAACTCCTGCGGCCTAACCTATTTTACTTTCCACAATACCTTCAAATCTGCTTATTTTAACTAATTGAATAATAATATTTACATAAATAAATAAAAAAAACTGTAGATCGTTGCTGGAGTTGCGAAAAATTTTCCGAAGTGTACCTGATTTTCTTGAACACTCCCTCATTTTGCTGTCAATGTAAACTCGGTGTTGTGCCAAAATTCCTAGTCCAACCATTTGAGTTGGAGTCGACACGCCCGAGGAACACTTCACCATCGGGGATTGCGTTTAATTTCCTGGGGGATCACTTGTCCACTTGGTTGATCCGGCAGCCATTTACTTGCCCGGCATCTGTGAACTTGATTCGGCGATAACGATTTTTTTTTACGAGCAACTGCACGCAGGTTGCGATTGTGAAATTCAACTATAAGTTTTCCGTGCAATGGGGCGTGACCCTTTTGTTTGGTACTACGGACACATTTGGCTGCTCACCGTTTGAATGTTAAAAAAATGGTAAAGCGATCGAATGGTTCATATTCCGTAGGATCTACCAGTGTTGTGACTGCCACGGGCGGCTCACTCAGAAACAACGCTTGACAGACAGAATTACATCTGGCGGCTGGGGAGCCTTAATGAGCCACAGAAAACTTTCTTGGATTTTACACAAAGCCAGTTCGCATCTGCTACTTGGACGGGGAAAACTTGCATCAGTAATCCAACCTCACGAGTTTTCTTGTAGACAGGAAGGCAACTTTTTTCCACCGAATCATTCTATCATAAATCACATGAAAATCAGTCCAAACTTGCGAATGTCGGGGTAACCAATTTAGCTAAGGAAACTCATCGTATATGTTCGTCATCTCATCTGCCAAGGCATCTACCCCGCGATAACAAACGCAGAATAATCTGAGATAGTCCCAAAGGCGGAGCATACCCTTAGGATTGTTCTCCTATAGACTACACTCAGTTTATGAGCATTAGCTGAAATCTAGAATACCTTTCCCCAAACTGGCACTGCGTAGAGCAAGATTGAGGTCAACACCCTGGCTAGAAGGAACCTGGAAGTATACCTTGGCCCTCCCACGTTCAGCATCATCCTTGCTAGGGCCACCTTTGAAGCAGATACTTTGTCGCAAAAATACTGCACGTATCGCCCACGCACGTATCATTACTGCCAAGTATTTTATGACCGACTTGGAAGTGATGATATAATCTCCGATTTGAATGCGGCATAATTTCTTTTACGATGGATGGCGTTGAGAACAGCTTCCGTTTTTTTCTTTCGGAAGTGCCAGACTGGAACACTCTAGCCAAGCCTTAACAGCATTGATTGCTTTGCATGGTTTAACTCATCCTTTTCAAGATGCTTTGCGACTATGACAGCGCTATGTCGTCTATGTAACCCACCATATGGTTTTACAGGATGTTCCATATAAATGAACCAAGTACAGACCCCTATGAGACAACCGCGAAGACGACGTACTCCTCCGGTCTGTCATCGGTATCATACCAGAGCCAACGTCCTGGTAAATAGCTATCACCAATAGCAGCAAGATATGCGAAAATACCACACTTTGCCTGGCATTTCCACATTAGGTTATTCACCTCGTTGACCAGGTTCTGCCAACCGCGACCTTTACTGGTATTTATCACCCTGCGGAGTCTCCTTTTTGTTGATTTATACTGGACCTTTATGGCCCACGCCTCCTTGTTGGAGTGTAAATGCTTTGCCATACGGCGGCGCTTATGACACACCCGCCGTAGATCGACAATTTCGGCACCAATTTCCACCAGTACATAGAAGGGTTGTCACGGCTGTTGCCCTTCCGAGGCATGGAAGTTTCACAATCCGTCGTTATCAGGTTCATCACTAAATTTACGGCGGTGTCAGTTGCGACGCTGCCAACCCTCGGAGCACCCTCCAGCGTGGCTCTGCTACTCCAAGAGGTTCGGCGAACTTCCCTTTGTTCACCCTCGCGACATTCCACGGGCAGGGGGACCGTCGAGTTGGCGGACGCCAGCAAGTAACGTCAACCACTTCGAACGCGATGTACTGGTGATCACTTGCGGAGAAGTCTTGTAGGACTCACCACCCGTCCACTGATGCTGCCAAAAATTCCAACTCATAAGTGATATTAGGGATGCTTCCTCTGCAGCCTGAGCGCCGAAAAGTTGGCGTAGATCTGGTGTTTGAAACTACAAGCCTACAAGCAACTACAAGTCACCATTTCCAGAATCCCTCTAGAGTCTGGCTGAGGCATGCCCCATTCAAGGGTCGTAGCATCAAAATCACCGCCTACGAGGAGTTGCCCCGCCGTGCCCGAAACGGCGTCTTCCAGGAACCGATCAAGCCGGAACCGAAAGTCGGACATCGTCTCATTCGGCGTCAAGTAAATGCCAAAAAACGTTATCTATAAACAACGAATCTAGACGAAACGATTCCCTCGGCCTTGGGCAAGAACGGGAAGTCGGACGTCGTTCCTAACCCAGATAGCAGGGGTACCCGATAAATCGAGATGCTATGAAGCCAGCTCCCTGTTTTGGTGTTGCTCGCTGATTAGCACAAAATCAGCCTTTAGTTCCGCAGAGAACTGCGCTATTAACTGGTTGCTATCATTAGGTTGATGTTCGCTTATGCATCCATACTCTGGTAGGTTAAGGTGAAACGGAAGAGTTTTGGCTGTTAACTAGTCACACTGCAAAGAACTGTGTGTCTCATCGGGCGCAGCTCTGAAGACATTATTCAATTTGCAGCCCTTGGATTTATTTATTCAGAGCACTGCAATGAGAGGGGTTCATAGACTAATTCCATAAGGTCTATGGGAAAAAAATGAATGTGGGGGGCACAGAACATTGGAGGAGTCATTGGGAGAACTGAATCTAGTTTTCGCAATGCCTTCGGATTCTCAGATCCCCATACATCTGTTTGGAACAAGATATTGTGTTATGTTGAACGGAGAGAAAACTATGATGAACCAGAGGAATGTGTGTCAGGAGATACTGACGTCTTGAACATCGATGGCTCAAAGACAGAAAATGGTTCTGGAGCAGGAGTCCCCCTCTCGAGTAAAAACGAGAAGTGTACTTTTCCTTTGGGACAATACACAATTGACAAGCGGTTGAAGGGCAGGCGCATCGCAATCTGTAACGATAGTCAAACTGCATTGGGGACGTTGAGTAGTACTTTGGTCACTTTAAAAAACGTTCAGGAATGTAGAAACCAATTCTGTTTCTAGATTCAATACAGTAGATTTACTCTGGTACCTGGTCATTGTGGTGTAGAGCGAAATGAAATCTAGGATACCTTAGCAAAAAAGACTTCAACTTTCCCCATGCCCGGACCGGAACCAGCAATTGGAGTGTCGGTAGCATTAGCTGATCATCATCATCATCAACGGCGCAACAACCGGTATCCGGTCTAGGCCTGCCTTAATAAGGAACTCCAGACATCCCGGTTTTGCGTCGAGGTCCACCAATTCGATATCCCTAAAAGCTGTCTGGCGTCCTGGCCCACACCATCGCTCCATCTGAGGCAGGGTCTGCCTCGTCTTCTTTTTCTACCATAGATATTGCCCTTATAGACTTTCCGGGTGGGATCATCCTCATCCATACGGATTAAGTGACCCGCCCACCGTAACCTATTGAGCCGGATTTTATCCACAACCGCACGGTCATGATATCGCTCATAGATTTCGTCATTGTGTAGGCTACGGAATCGTCCATCCTCATGTAGGGGGCCAAAAATTCTTCGGAGGATTCTTCTCTTGAACGCGGCCAAGAGTTCGCAATTTTTCTTGCTAAGATCATAGTCTTGTACAGTAAGAGCTTTGACTCTACGGTAAGACGTTTCGAGCGGAACAGTCTTTGTAAGCTGAAATAGGCTCTGTTGGCTGACAACAACCGTACGCGGATTTCATCATCGTTGCTGTTATCGGTTGTGATTTTCGACCCTAGATAGGAGAAATTGTCAACGGTCTCAAAGTTGTTTTTTCCTATCCTTATTTTTCCTGTTTGACCAGTGCGGTTTGATGTTGTTGGTTGATTCGTCTTCGGTGCTGACGTTGCCACCATATATTTTGTCTTGCCTTCATTGATGTGCAGCTCAAGATCTCGCCCCAATTGCCGCCTGTTCGATCTGGATGAAGGCAGTTTGTACGTCTCGGGTGCTTCTTCCCATGGTGTCGATATCGTCAGCTTAGGCCAGTAGTTGGGTGGACTTAAAGAGGATCGTACCTCTTGCATTTACTTCAGCATCACGGATCACTTTCTCCAGGGCCAGGTTGAAGAGGACGCATGATGGGGTACTCCCTTAGACCGTTGTTGATGTTGAATGGTCTCGAGAGTGATCCCGCTGCTTTTATCTGGCCTCGTACATTGGTCGAGGTCAGTCTAGTCAGTCTTATCAATTTCGTCGGGATACCGAATTCTCTCATGGTCGTGTAAAGTTTTACCCTGGCTATGCTGTCATAGGCGGCTTTAAAGTCGATGAAGAGATGGTGCAACTGATGTCCATATTCCAACAGTTTTCCCATTACTTGTCGAACGGAGAATAACTCATCTGTTACTGTCTTACCTGGAGTGCCGCCTCTTTGGTATGGGACAATGATGTTCTGGGTGTCTGGGGCTATTCGGCTGAGCAAGATAGAGGAGAATATCTTATAGATGGTACTCAGCAACGTGATACCTCTATAATTGCTGCATTGCGGGATATCTCCCTTTTTTATATGAGACAGACAATGCCTCGTTGTTAGTCGTCTGGCGTTGATTCGCTGTCCCATACTTTGAGCATCGGTTGATGAACCGCTTAGTGTAATTGGTCGCCTACATATTTAACCAATTCGGCTGTAATTCCATCGGCTCCTAGCGACTTATGATTTTTAAGCCGATGTTTTGCACGGACTGTTTCTTCTATGCTTGGTGGTGGCAGCATTTGTCCGTCGTCTTCAGTTGATGGGACCTCCAACTCGCCGATATTTTGGTTGTGGAGCAGTTCATCAAAATACTCAACCCATCGCTCCAATATGCCTATTCTGTCGGAAATCAGATTTCCCTCTTTACCTCGGCAGGATGAGCATCGAGGTGTATAAGGCTTCATCCTGCTGACTTTTTGGTAAAACCTGCGCACCTGGTGCGGTTGCTCCCTGTACTTTTCGAGTACACAGACTTGTTGGTTCTCCCAGGCTTGCTTTTTCCATCTGCGAAGTCGCTTCTCCGCTCGGCGGAGTTCGCGATAAGTCTCCGACTCTGCAGTGTCCTCTGTATGGGCGTGAACATTGGAAGATGCCTCTCCATATGCGGATGGTCTCTGAGGTATTGGCACCCTCAGATGAACGCACTGATAAGGTGGTATGCCACTCTTTCATGACTGTCGCCGAAAACTCGATCAATGCAATACAGGTATGCAGTACGCTGTCGAAAGTCTTGGCATAATCGATATAGCAACTAAATAGGATTCTTAGGCCTCTAGTTGCTTGTGCTACAACTATCGAGTCGATAGTATGTTGTGTTGCTCTTTGTAACCCCTTGATCCAACTCGGCAGTCCTTTTGTTCCTCGGACAGAATGTTGCTGGTCTCGAGGTGCGCATTAACCTCTCCACTAAAAATGGACGTTATGAATTTGTAGAGGGTTGGTAAGCAAGTAATCGCCGCAATGTCCTGCCATAGTGAGTTCCACCAATGTTCCGTGGTGGATCTCTTCGGTCACCCAGAGCAATAACGTGAAAGCGAATCCTCAGGCGTAACTGCACCACAATACACTAGTGATTGTAGTTGTAGCAGCGGCAGCACACAGCCGAGATGCAATCTCATTATTGATTTAAGAGAGGATTCTCAGAGTTACTGAAGATGCATAGAACCTGGGAGTACCAAGTCTATGAAAAGGATGCATTTCCAAGAATTCTATACACGCTCTTTGGAATTTGTCGCGAACCTCAGCTGGACGGTGGAGAAGAATGCTTCAGCGAGTATTGAAACTGTTGCCTGCAGTGCGGCGTGGTGTTGTTGATGCCGACGCCTCTACCGCGCGATGACCTCAAGTCGAAGACGTTCCCTGATATTGGCCGGAATTGTGTCGAGTTATAAAGCGCCGTGGCGCCTAGACGTCGAACGGCCCTACGATTAGCCATTACGGAAGCCTGACCGAGACACCAAGTCGGACGACTCCCACCGATTATACGTATTGGACCTCAAGTTCCTCCTTCTTCTCATTAACTGGATTTGCATTTTATACCTAACTGTCAGGTGTGGTGATAGCTGAGTGAGTAATCTGCAAGACTGCAAAGTTCCTGCACTTTACTTACCTACCGCGCTGAGACGCAGCGGTGTCGTGTCATCCAGACTGAAGCTATCCATCCCTTCTCCTTTCAGAACTGGGCTTGGGATCGGCTACGGCGGAGTTTTTCACTATTCATTTGATTTATTATTACTGTCCGAGTTGTCACAATCTTTGCAGATGCCGGATTACACCTAATACTAGCATGAAGTGCCAAGCACTTTGACTCTACTGGGTCGCAGGGTCGGGATTCTCTTTCTGGTCAAGATGACTACTTTGGTTTTTTCCAGCGCAAGACTGATACAATGAACAGTCATCCATCCACTCACCCGTCACATCAATATGCCAAGTTTGCTTTGCGCCTGTTCAACAGTGCGTCCGGCAACAAGTGCCGCAACATAACCAAATCTTCGGGTATATCGAGTCTCAGCAGACTATCATAGTATCCATCCTCCTCTGGCCCTCTAACGTCTCATAGAGCAGGCAATATCTACAAGAGATAGCTTGGCACGAGGAATAAGTTTTCTAATATGCCTAGCACATCTGTCCATCTTACAGAATTGAAGGATTTTCGCACATCAAGCATTATGAAGACCAATATCCATCGGCATCGGACTGTGTGCCACGGCTCGATGAACCGCATCCACGAACTTATAACAGCATCCACTGTGGATCTCTCTATTCTGAACCCGAACTACCTTGTAAATAAATCCTCGGCAGCACGAATCACTTCAGCGAAGCAAGACTCGATGCCTTCTTGCTTTTCATGGTGAGACCCGCTTTTTGGAGCTCTCTCATTGTGAAAAGCGGGCAATCCTCGACGCTTTTCATGCTATTGACATCAACCCGTACAGGATATCTGGGGAATAATGCCCGTATAATTCAGTCCATCTGGTCGGTATTTAGTAGGGAGGACTTCCACATAGCCCTGATATTCCGGGTGAGAAGCTTATACCCAAGTCCCTACAGGTCCCTCGTTCACCTCGTTGACCAGGTTCTGCCAACCGCGAGCTTTGCCTTTATTTATCCCACTCCAGAGTCTCCTTTTTGCTGATTTGTACTCTGCCTTTATGGTGCATGCCTCCTCGTTGGCGTATAAACGTTCTGCCAAACGGCGCCGCTTATGACACACCCGCCGTAGATCAATAATTGCGGCCGTCCACCAGTAAATATAAATAGGCTTGCCACGGCTGGGGCATGGAATGGGGGGGAATGGAAGCCTCACATGCTGTCCTTATCAGGTTCATCACTGAATTTACGGCGGTGTCAGCTGCGACGCTGTCACCCCCCCCCCCCCGGACCGCCCTCCAGCGCGACTCTGCCTGCTCCAAAAGCTTCGACGAACTCCCCGATGTTTACCCTCGCAACATTCCACAGGCAGGTGGAGCGTCGGGTTGGTGCACGCCGGCATATACCGTCAACTTCTTCGAACGCGATGTACTGGTGATCACTTGCTAAGAAGTCTTCCAAGACTCGCCACTCATCCACCGATGGTACCAGGGATTCCGACGCAAAGGTGATGCCAGAGATGCTTGCTTCACAGCCTGGGCGCCGAAACGTTGGCGTGCGTCTGGTGTTTAAAACTACGAGCCCGGTTTTCGTCGCCATTTCCAGAATCCCTCTAGAGTCTGGCTGAGACATGCCCCATTCAAGGGCCGTAGCATTAACATCACCGCCTACAAGGAGTTGCCCCTCCGCGCCCGAAACGACATTGTTCACGTCATCAAGCCGGAATCGAAAGTCCGACATCGTCTCATTCGGCATAAGATAAACGCAAAAAAAAACGTTATCTATAGACAACAAATCCAGACGAAATGATTCCCTCGGCCTTGAGCAAGAGCACGAAGTCGAACGTCGTCCCGAACCCAGATGGTAACGGGACTGGATAAGTCGAAATGCTATGAAGTCGGGTCCCTGTTTTGGTATTGCTCGCTGATTATTAGTAGATCAGTCTTTATTTCCGAAGCGAACTGCGTTAGTAACTGATGAGCGATTGCACTTCGATGCATGTTAATTTGTAAAATTCAAATCATGCTATTCGCGCCCTAGCCCTTTCCATGTCCGCCCTAAAGATTGGATACCGTCTCGAGTCTCACCAGACGTGCCACAACCTCTGCAAAGAACGCAACTTTCGTTTTCATTGCAGGTATTCGCTTGGTGACCTACCTGAACGCATCTCGGGCATACTGTCCTCCAGTCCGGTCCCCTGCAAGTTGCTGATAGTGTGCAGAATCCAGAGACATGTAACACTTGGGGGGGGGGGGACTATCGGCATTCATACCCTGCATACTACCCATCCAATATTGATTTTCCAGCTGCTAAGGAGTTCCCTCACATATTGCTAGGGGACTTCCACCACGGCGAGTTTTTGCCTCCATCATTTACAGAGATGATATAATACCTATCCAGGCATTGGTTACCTCTGGACATTTACGCTTTATCGCCTCCTCCACTTCGACCTTTTCTATGAGGGAGTCAAGATCCCGAATTTTTAGAGGGCACATAGGATTTGGCTAGAAACAAGAGACTTCTCCCCCAATAACCCCTTGAAAGTTTCGCAGAACGTACTCTTGCTAGTCGTTTTCGGGCCCAGTTCGACGAGGACTCCGCCACCCCTCGTTTTCCATATGGAAGACACCTCTGCTCCATTGCCTTCGGGTTTCATCCTATAGCGGATTTCACTTGGAACTTCTGCAAATATCTTGTCTTCCGTCGGCTTAATGAGCAGGGCCGACGGTCTAGTCCTCCTTAGTTTACTCGTCTTTTGTGCTACTGGCTTTTCGTTTGCAGTCTGGCGGCATAGTCAGTTATTTCCTTTCTCCTTCTTCGCCTTCTTTTTTTGGACCCCGGAAACTATTTTGATAAAGTCTCTTTCAGGCGCATCGATATCTTTCCGCCATTTCTCAAGTTCGTTTTGCAGTGGGCTATCTGTGGCCCGTTTGGCGCTAGCAGTGTTCTCAGCGGGAAGTGTGGCTGTTTCTGCTTACCAATCGTCTTCCGGTGCTCTCCACGTTTGCCTCTTGAAAGACATCC
Organism: Hermetia illucens; assembly: GCF_905115235.1. Classification (NCBI taxonomy): domain Eukaryota; kingdom Metazoa; phylum Arthropoda; class Insecta; order Diptera; family Stratiomyidae; genus Hermetia; species Hermetia illucens. The sequence continues at coordinate 8,677,227 of NC_051851.1, read as the reverse complement.
AGTCCAGTGGTTCCTCCAGTTCCATCAGCACGGTTTTGACGCCTTTGCTGACGTTTCTCTGGAGGAACGTTGCCGACCGCATATGCTTCCTAACTCCCGCGCATTTCCTGATGAGCCTTTCCTCTTCGGCTCTAGCTAGGATGGTCGAATGCACTTGCACTCGATTCGTATCCGAATCCACCTGCTCAGGACTAGTGCTTTTTTGGAACAAGGGTACTACCTCCTCTTTATTTGGGCGTCCCGGTGTCCTATCGGGTATTTCAGCCCTGGCTATCTCTTTCACTGATCGCTACGGTGAACGACGTATTTTTATGCTTCGACCAAACGCACCCAGGTCTTCCTCCTTCTCTACTATTTGGGGATTTTTTTTTTCTTTGTTCAGATTTATTCTCCCTGGAATATTCTCCAGCGCATCGTGTGCAAGGGAGCAGGCCGCAATAGTCAGGAACGGAGACACAACCCCTACCCCAGTTCTCTGAGGCCTGACCTACGCAAAGGAATTTTGTATGCCACAAAATTTCATAATTAATCTTTCGTTAGGCATTCACTGGTAATTCAGATTAAATTACCAATTGAGTACTCGTTACTTCTCTCTCAAGTTTATATCACATCAAATATACTTTCCTCGGGAACAATCACGTTCCTCTTAGTCCTTAATTCAGTTTATCTGTTTCTCAAGTAACCAGATTCTTACGTCATAATATCATACCACCCACGAATACAAAATGAGTTGCAAATCGAAAACGCTAGATACGCACTCAATTCCCTCAGAAGGAAAAAAAAAAGACCCAAATTTATTTCATTTTTAACGTACTCCCCGATGATGTGTCCCTAATATCCTATTATCATATTGTTATTTCCAATTTTCCAATGTGAAAAGTATAAACCAATAAGCATTTTCAATTCGTTGTTGAAAAAAGGAGGAGAAGTTCTTTGTGGTTTCATCCTGATACCTACATATCGGCTTGCGTCTCGAATGGGGCCCGATCCCACGCACTTAAATATGCATACGTACTTTCACCGTTGGAGGCCCAACATTCGGTCATATGTATCTATCTGCAAATGTTTAGATATATATTCACCGAGTTAGATACAATCAAGTTTGAAAATCCTCTTACCGAAAAAGGAGACTTCAAATCGAATATGTATATATGTGTGTATCTGTACGTAATAAAGATTGGAATAATGTATCAAAATGAAAATCAGCTTTGTCGGATTTAAATCTGAAGGCTTTCCCGCCCCGGCGCCAAGGATGAGGGCCAAACAACAAATAGAATGAATGAGTTATTATTTGATGCTACTTTTACATGAAATTTATACTCGAGTTTTATTGGATAAATTTACTTTTGATTCATATTGATTCCGCTTCCATTGCGTACATAAATAAATTTAGGACCAATTTACGTGGAATCTGAACCGCGGAGACTCAGCTGAAGAATTCACTGTTGATGATTGCGAAGTATCTGCATTTGTGGTTGCTCTGCAGGGAGCTGAGCTACTCCATAGTCTCCATAGACGGCTAAGAATAAATTGGTTGCTGAGCAATTCGAAATGAAAAGATACCCATGTGACCTACTTCTTTTCAATAGTGACTGAACACCAAAGAAATGTGGGAAGAATCATTCGCAATGATAATGTAGGCGTCTAATTAGTAGATATGATTGCTTCAAGACTCAGGACCTTGGAAGCTTATAATTTGCTACGCGTTATTCAGGACGTAAACTTCTTGAGGGTTCATATTCCTTTCAGTCAGAGCCTTCTGCAAATTGACCCTGAATAGCTTTCGATATGTAATCAGATACGCAATCTTTTTCATTGAAAAACTGAAGGGGCACTACAAGCCAAAGCAAAGCGGCAAGCAGTGTGTTTTCTTCTTGCTTCTTTCGGTGTGCAATAATCTAAGGATTATTGTACTTATCCCGACATCAACAATTTGAGGATTGCTATCCGCCCGCTTGTACATGGTCCTTCGATCCGGATATCTGGTCGAGCCAATAGTTTCAGATATCTTATACATTCAGTTATTCGTCGATACTACCGCATACTACAATGGCTCCGGGACAGGCAGAGCAAGGAGGTTCAGCATCCACAACAAACGTAGTCAGCGAGCCACGACACAATCTGGAAGAGGTTCTTCGTCTGATTCGGAACTTCAAGAAGGGTTCGAGGACGCGATACAACCTACAATATTTCCAATATCGAGAGGAGACGCTACAGTGAGCATGGGCGAACTGCGAAGCCTTGCACGGCAGGGTGAAGGCCATGAGGGCTCAGGATGCCGCACTGCATGCGCAGTATATGAAAGAGTACGAGGAGGTCGAGGATGCCTAGGGCCAATGTTCGGTGGTATTCCGTCAAAACATTGCCGATTACACAACTGCGGAGAGGTGTCAACGTCCAGCAGTTCAAGAGGCTTCAGATGCAGGCGAAAACGTTTTAACTAAAATAGTCCATTTCTTTGCAAACCACAATTTTTAGGTACACCGGAACATAGACTAGGTTTTTACAATCAATACTCGATAGATGTAATCTTCTTTTTCTTAAGCCTTTGTCCCGTTCACAAGCGGGGTCGGCTCGTCGTGATCGGTTTCCCCATTTGGCTCTATCGAATGCCTGATCTAGATGCAATCTCGAGGCTTTCAAATCCCCATCCAGCGTATCAAGCCACCGTTGCTTAGGTCTGCCTTTTGGTCGTTTACCATCGACTTCGATGTTCAGACCAATCTTGGCAAGTGAATTCTCGTTTGCACGAATTGCGTGACCATACCATCGAAGACGCCTCTCTCGCAACTTTTCCACGATCGGTGCAACCCCATAACGGTCGCGGATATCCTCATTTCGGATGTGATCTAAACGTGTGAAGCCACTAGTCCAGCGTAGCATCTTCGTCTCCATTACCGTAAGACGTCGTTCATTGTCTTTTATGGTCGGCCAACACTCAGAACCATAGAGAGCGACTGGACGGACGACACTGCGGTAAATTTTAGATTTGAGACGTTCGTTGATACGTCGATCACAAAGGACACCAGTTGTGGAACACCACTTCATCCAGGTTGCGTTAATGCGTGAAGCAATTTCATAACGCAGTTCTCCATTGGCTGATAGCGTTGACCCGAGGTATTTAAATCGCACAGTTCTGGGCAGATCACTGCCGCTGACAGTGAGTGTGCCTGTTTCATGGGGATCGGTCGTCAAAAATTCAGTTTTGTTTAAATTCAATCTGAGACCGTGTTGCATGAGGCGATCATTCCATTTTTGAACAAGTTGCTCGAGATCATTTTTGCTATCAGATGCTAGGAAAACATCATCTGCATAAAGCAGTGTGTAGGGCGCCGGACGTTGGATATCCCGTGTGACGGTGTCCATAACAAGGACAAAGAGGAGTGAGTGAGAGGGCACTTCCTTGATGAACTCCAACAGAGACACGAAGCGGTTTTGATACACCCGCCATACTTCGAACTTTACTTTTCGGATCGTGGTAGAGCAATTGAACCCAGCGCACGAGTTCTTCTGGCACGAAGTGTTGTCGTAAGGCATACCAGATGAGTTCGTGTGGTACACGGTCAAACGCTTTCTCTAGATCCAGAAAGGCAATGTAAAGGGGGCGATGCTTCTCACGCTGTTTCTCCATGAGTAACCGTGCAGCGTGTATTGCGTCAGTAGTTCCGCAGTTCTTGACAAATCCGGTTTGATTCACGGTTATTTCAACGATTTCGCGAATACGGTTGTCAAGAATGCGTTCAAAAATCTTCATGGTATGGGAAAGTAACCGGATCGGACGGTAATTTGAACATTCTGCTGGGCTACCTTTCTTTTTCCATATTGGAACAGTGGTACTTTCTTGCCAGTCAGATGGTATTCTTCCTTCCTGAATAACCCGGTTAAAGAATTCACTGAGCCACAGTGTTGGGTCCCAGCTCTTCGCTTTGCAGAGCTCAGATGCGATGTCGTCAGGTCCTGTTGCTTTCCCCGATTTCATTTGTTTTATTGCCTCGTCGACTTCAGTTGCGCTAACTGGTGGAACTGCTCCAAATGTCGGCAATGATTGTGGAAGTGGAGGATGAGCAAATTCTTCAGTTGAAATCTGCTCGAAGTATTCTCGCCATCTATCCGTTGCGGCTCGACGCTTGGTAAGCAAAGTACCGTTCTTGTCATTAACACAACAGAAGTGTTCGATATCCTGTGTGCGTTCATCACGGCTTTTAGCAAGTCGATACAGATCTCTCTCGCCATCCCGAGTGTCCAGTTTATCGTAAAGATTTTTGAAATGGTTTGCTCGGGTGACAGCGACCGCTTTCTTTGCTTCCCGGTTGGCATTTTTATAAATTTGCCAATTAGCAGGTGTTTTATCGTCGATAGATGTAATAATTAGACTTTATTAATTATTTTTTTTTAAAGAATCAGTAAGAGTGAACGACTATTTACACGTTAGAGGCAGAAGAGAATTGATCTCGCTTCATGTGTTTCTTTCTGCCCCTAACTCATGGCACACTTTCCTCGCTAGTCTTCCACTCCCGTGGCGAGCTCTACAAAGTGGATAGTTTCGCGCCATCTATTTGTTCGCATTCGCAACATTCGAAATAAATTTCGAATGCTGCGAATCCTGCCGCGCCACATCACTGTTGCGAATGCGAACAAATAGATGGCGCGCCACAACGTGGTGAGGCTGAAAAGGATTAAAATACCCAGCTACGGCGGCGACTACACTGAGTGGGCAGCATTCCATGACTTATTCAAGGTCAAGGTGCACGGCAACAACAAGTTAAATGGTGTGCAGAAACTTCAATATTTCCGTGCGTCGGTCAACGACGAGGCAGAACAGTTGATACGCCGCCTCACTCTAACAGAGAATAATTATGCGGCAGCATGAAAGTTACTGAAGGAACGATATGATAACAAGAGGGCCATCGGGGATGCCTACATGAAGGGCATATGGAGTTTACCGACCAGCACTCCAGCTAGTGCGACATGTATCAAGCGCATATTGGACACGACCGAGCAATTCCGTGCCAGTACTGAATTATTGGGAGCAGATTTAGTCGACCTAATCATGGTTTACATTCTACAACAAAAATTGGACACTGAAAGTAATTCTGAATCGCAGAAATTTATTGGTTCTTCGAACGAGATACCAACTTTGGAACAATTCACGACCTTCACAATACTGGAAGCAGTGCAGATTACTCCACGCAAGACGGTGAGAGTAGGAGCACACTCAGCATAAGCAACGGGAGGCGTCTGCCGAGTTTGCCAGGGCGATCTTCGAATTTCCCAATGCGGCACATTCCTTAACTCAGACATAGCCAAACGGCGAGAGCTGGTAGCATCTTTGCGGCTTTGCTACAATTGCTTGCACGAGGCCCATGCAGCCAGGAACTGCTCATTACGCAAAAGATGCAAACTGTGTGGAAAAAAGCATAACTCAATGTTACACCAAGCATCGTCGAGTAGAGCTCCATCTTCAACTTTGCTGAATCCACAACAACAAGTCTCATCGCTGAATGCTATCAACAGTGGTGTCGACATTACGACTGTTCTATTGGCTACAGCAAGGATTCTAGTAAAAGACAGCCACAGGCACATTCATCCTTTTGCGTGCACTGGTCGATCAAGGGTCCCAGCGTTCGTTCATCAGTGAAGCTGCGACGCAACTCTTACAGCTACCACGTCGAGCGACAAAATCAGCGGTATCGGGAGTCATTCAACTAGCAGCAAGGGAGCGATATTTGCTCAATGCAAAGAGAAATGGTCGACAAGATGTTTCAACTTATCTCTTGTCGTAATAACACATATAGCCTGACTCTGGCTGGAGTCAGGCTGCGGACACTGGGTAAACCATTTTTTGGGGACTTCAGAGAGATTTCTAGCTGCAGGGTCGGAGAGCTGCTTTCCTTCGTGAATGCTACGGGTTGGCTCTGAAGATCCGAGCCGGCTGGACTCTGCTTCCCTGCTCCCATAACAACAGTCACGGTCTTAGGAGTTTGTGGCATCAAAACGGTGCACCAAAGCGCTAATTGGGCTCCTCGGAGCGGCCACTGATACCTACCTACCTACCCAACACATATAACGGACAAGATTCCCCAGTCCAAGACACCATGTAAGATAGCTGAATTGAGACAGGAGGATTTAGCTGACTCATCGTATTACATTCCGGGGAAGATCGACGTCCTCCTCGGTGCTGACGTTTATAGCGATCTATTGGAAAATGACGTAATCCGGATAAAGTATACCAAAGTTTTGGCTGAAAAAACTAAGATCGGTTGGATCCTGTCCGGGCCTGTTAACCAAGTAACATGAGAAGCAGAAGCTTTCATCAGTATGGTTAGCATCGAACAGCTAGATGCTGACATACGAAAATTATGGGAACAGGAAGAGTTGCCAGAAGAGCGAATCCTCACCCAAGAGGAAGCAGACTGCGAGAGGCAGTTCGTCCGAACTACTAAAACCGATCCAACGTCAGGCCGATACATAGTCAGACTCCCGATTAAGTCTCCCTCGATCATGCTGCATCCATCATTAAAAGACGCTATCATACGCCTCCGCCAGACAGAGACAAAACTCGAACGGAATCCTGAACTCAAAGCGCAGTACAATGCATTCCTAAAGGAATATCTGGAATTGGGACATATGAGCGAGGTCCCGTCCGCAGAAATTTTTTGCAGACACTCATACTACTTGCCACATCATGCTGTGGTTAGGGAGGATAGCACAACTACGAAAGTTTGCGTCGTATTCAATGCGTCCCATAAAACGTCCTCCGGCACCTCGTTGAACGATATCCTAATGGTGGGACCAAATACGGAGGAGACATAAATACGCATTGGCTGCTGACATTGAGAAGATGTCGACAGTCGAGACTGCGACTTACTGTGAATTGTTTGGAGACCAGAACCCCAAGGTCCAATAAAGCACTACCGGCTAAACACAGTTACTTATGGCACCGCCAGTGCTCCCTTCCAAGCAACACGTACACTACAACAGGTCGCTGAAGACGAGCAATTCACGTCACCATCAGCAAGTGAAACCATCAAAAAGGACTTGTACGTAGACGACTTGCTGACCGGATCCTCGACCATAGAAGGTGCAGCGAAATTTCAAAACGGTATCGTGACCGTTCTCAAAAAAGATGGATTTAACATTTGCAAATGGTCCACGAATTATGAGGAGGTTCTGAAGCATGTAAGCACCGCTGACCGGGAAACGTCTGACGTAGTCGACATCAATCTAGAGAATACCGTCAAGACATTGGGTTTGCAATGGATTCCTAGAGACGACATATTCACCTTTACAGTGAAACTGCCTAACATCTCAGCGAACGAGCCAGTTACGAAGCGAATAATTACATCCAATGCTGCAAGATTATTCGATCCACTTGGTTGGATCCAGCCCATCATAATAGTTAGCAAGATATTTATCCAAAGGTTGTGGCTACAGAAACTGGATTGAGATAAACCCGTACCTGACCAGTTGAAAATCGAGTGGCTGACCTACATGAAGGAGTGGCCAGCGTTATCACAACTTCAAATACCACGCTACATACAGACGTCTGATCGTAGCAAGGTAGAACTTCATGGTTTTTGCGACGTGTCAATGGCAGCTTTTCCAGCGGTGATTTACGTTCGAGTAATACATCAAGATGGCACGGTATCTGCGAACATATTAACATCAAAATCGAAAGTGGCACCTTTAAAGGCACAGTCAGTACCCCGGCTTGTATTGAACGGTGCCGTCCTACTATGCAGGTTGATGAAACACGTGAAGCGAACCTGCGAATTCCCTGCCGACACAGCTGAATTTTACTGGACAGATTCGACCAATTGTCCTCGCTTGGTTGAGTGATCACCCAGCCAGGTGGAAAACGTTCGTCGCAAATAGGGTGAGCGAAATCCAGGCCACAAGAAACTTTAGTCAATGGAGACACGTCGATACAGAGTACAACCCTCAGACGTAGCGTCACGGGACGACTTCGCAAAACTGATTAGAATTGTGGCCTATTGCCTTCGCTTTAAGTCACCAACTATTGCAAAACCTACAACCCTGACAACTTCAGAACTCAACAACGCTGAAATGGCATGTGTACGGCTATCCCACGCACTATCTTTCAAAGATGAGATAGAAAGGTTGGACAAGGGACAACCAGTTCCAGTTACTTCAAAATTATTCCAGCTGGCACCGTTCACCGATTCTGAGGGGATCCTCAGGATGGGCAGAAGACTGCAACACTCACTATTATCGGACGATGGGCACAATAGTTCTTCAAGGACGCGGTGTGACTTTCCCTTAACAGAATTATCGGACGATCACGGGGACTCAGCTAAAGAATTCACTGTTGATGATTGCGAAGTATCTGCATTTGTGGTTGCTCTGCAGGGAGCTTTTTTTTTTGAGGAGGTGGAAATCTTCAAAAGATCAAGAGAGATGTTCAATCTTCAAAAGATCAAGAGAGAGAGAGGTCTGGACACACTAGCGTATGGGATTTTTACCCACTAAAACCACCCCCGACTCCCTCCCTGCCCCGTGGAACCACCATAAGGTATTACATCACGGGGCGGAGTCAGCTCACTCTAGTTTAATCCCATTTCTTCTATACGCGGCGCACGTGACCGCGCTTTTCTCCTTTCCTCTGCTATTTGCAATTTATCTTGGATAGATGCGATCATGGAGTTGACCGCATGCCAATTCTCTTGATGTGCTAGCATTTTCGGCACCAGATTTTCTGGTACCACCACCTCTCCTAGAGTCTCCTCTAGGTTCCTCCTTTCCTCCATAAATCTCGGGCAGTGGAAGAATACATGCTCTGAGTCCTCTGGGACTCCATCACAATTTGGACAGTCGGGTGAGGTGTCCAATTTAAACCTGTGAAGGTATTGGAGATATCCTCCATGTCCCATGAGAAACTGAGTGAGATTATAATTAATCTCAGCGTGTCGTCTCTCTAACCACTCCTTGATGGCGGGAATGAGTCTGTGAGTCCACCGACCCTTTCCCGAGCGTTCCCTCCGCTCTTGACATCTATTTATGGATCTCTCCCTCTCATTGTTCTTCGCCTGCATTAAGAGAGAGGTTGGCTTCGCATTGTATAGATTCGCCAACTCATCTGCTAAGATGTCAATCGGCATCATTCCAGAAATGACGAATGCTGCATCATCTGAGACAGTCCTGAAGGCTCTGCAGGGAGCTGAGCTACTCCATAGTCTCCATAGACGGCTAAAAATAAATTGGTTGCTGAGCAATTCGAAATGAAAAGATACCCATGTGACCTACTTCTTTTCAATAGTGACTGAACACCAAAGAAAAGTGGAAAGAATCATTCGCAATGATAATGTAGGCGTCTAATTAGTAGATATGATTGCTTCAAGACTCAGGACCTTGGAAGCTTATAACTTGCTACGTGTTATTCAGGACGTAATTCCTTAAGTAAGCCAACTTCTTGAGGGTTCATATTCCTTTCAGTGAGAGCCTTCCTGCAAATTGGCCCTGAATAGCTTTCAATATGTAATCAGATACGCAATCTTTTTCATTGAAAAACTTTTTTTTGCACAATCCAATAACGTAATAAAAAATATGGAATAATCGATATCACTCACAGCTACATGCATCCAAACTAATCCTGATTTTATCTCCAATTTTCAGGTTGGAACCGAGCCAACAGTTTTGCATTCAACACGTGAAAACTTACAATGGGCCTCGAGAAATTTAGAAATGCAGGTAAAATATGGAAATTCACCTGTTGCAGGCATTCTTTTGCTTTAATCGAAATCTATCTATCTATCTATTTTTACAGCTGCTTCCGTCCCACTATCATAATGGGCAACTGGTACTGAAATGTACAGCCGAAATCTTAGAATTATACGCGGAAAGTACAGACGCTTTGCTTTGGAGTACTCGCAAGGAACCAATACCAGAGAGGGGTAAGTACACGTGCATCCTTGGAAAATTCATGGAATAACATCTTGACTAGGCTCTAAATGAAGCGAAACCTAATTTTACAGATTTTTTTCCCAATTTCGGTGCTTCCTTGCTGTGAAATTGTAGATAATTTCTAGATTTTTCGGTTGATTTTCTACGAAGGTCATTGCGCTAGATATGATAGGGAATATGCCCAAATAAATAGAATATCAGAATATCACCCACCCTGCTGATAGGAAATTTCCGTAAATTGTTCTAATTTTAAGATAAATCCGTTTAATAAAATTGGCGAATTAATATAATAGAACCAACCCCCAAATTAGGGCATCTGAAGGAGACTTCACTCAAGCATTCTCCAGGGCTCAAAAGAAGAAGGCGAAGAGGGATAAAAGCCAACAACATGCTTCGTCGTCAGAAAAACCTCGGCTTAAAATTAAGGCGGACTTGAAGGATAAAGCACTAAAAGAAAAAAGGGGGAGATAAAGGAGGACTAGATCGCCAACTCTGCTTATTAAGCGGACTTAAGGCAAGACCTTTGCGGAAGTCCTTAGCGAAATCCGCAATAAAATCAAACCCGAAGATAGCGGAGCCGGAGAAAATGAAATGTGGTGGAGTCCTAATTGAATCAGGCCCGAGCACAACAAATAAAGGTACCTTTTGTGAAGCAGCCAATAGGCCTATAGGAGAGTAAGCTTCAGTTTCTAGCCTGGAACCCACGAGCTCTCTGGAAACCCGAGACCTTGACTGCCTCACAGGGGCATCGATCGTGAATGTCCGGAGGTAACCAAATTCCGGATTGGTATCACCTCTGCCAATTAACGAGGCCTAAAATTCCCTGTGGTGGAAGTTGTGGAGCAATATGCGAGAAAGCTTCTAAACAGCGGATTGGGTAGTGTGTAGGATACAAATCCAAGCTGCCCCAACCAAATGTTACCGATGCTTGGATTATGGACACCCGTCTGCAACCTGTCGTAAATGCGGTCAGGTAGACCCTACGGCGATTACGTGCAACGAGTTGAGTCCTTGGCGCGTCTGATGAGAACGTTGCGCACACTACGGGCTCGGGCCTTAGTCCAGTCTTCAGAACAGAACTGGGATGTTATCAACGTGATTCGCATCTTATACATCAACCACTGACGAGTTGCTGGCACAGTCTGCCGTGGAAACTAAAATTGATCTAGTGCTCATCAGCAATACCGAAATAGAGACCCACTTCCATGACACCCTGACATATCCAGTACCGCTGCCATCTGCATTCGGGACGATACCGACCTTAGGGTTCTTGCCCAAGGCCGAGGAGACGGCAGATGTTTAGAGATAACGTTTTTCAGTGTCTATCTTACACCGAATGAAACTATGCCAGACTGTAGGCTTAATGCTCTGAAGGACGCTATCTTGGGCACAGAGGGGCAGATCTTAGTCGGGGTGACTTCAATGCTAGGCCGCTTGAATGGAGCATGTCTCACCCATACTCCAGACGGAAACGAATTCTCGAAAAGCCGGCGAGAACAGAGCTTGTCGTTTTAAACATCGGATCCACCCCAACATTCCGGCGCTCAGGGTGCGAGGAAAGCGTTCCCGACGTAACCTTCGTGTGGAGGTCATTGGTGTCGCTGGCGGGCAGGTGGGGAGTTCTGGAACACTTCTCGCGAAGCGACAATCTATACATTCGCTTCGAAATGGTTGACACAAACTCTCAATATGCGGCAACCTGGGTGTCTTTCTAAGTATGGAACGTCGCGAAGGTGAACGCCGGGAGGTTTGTCGAAACTCTTGGAAGAGGTGGGGCCGCGCTGAAGGGCACTCCTGAGGATAGAGCTGATGCAATTGTCATTGTCGTATATTCAGTTATGAACCTGATAATGACGGCCTGCAAAGCTTCCATGCCCAGGAGGGCATTGAGATGTGGCAAGCCTTCTATGTATTGGTAGACAGCAGACATTGCAGAGCTCCAGAAGGTGTATCACAAACTCCGCCGCTTGATTCAACGTCTAAACGATCGGAAGGAGGCATATACCATAATTTCACAGTACAGCTTAACCGAAAGGAGACTCCGCAGCACAATAAATAGGAGCAAACCTCGCAGCTGGCAGGATTTGGTCGACGAGGTGAATGGGGACCCGTTGAGACTCGGTTACAAACCTGTAGCCTGCAAAATCTAGGCTTTGCGGATACCCTATTCACTTACGGGTGAACAGATAGACCGCATTGTACAGGCACTATTCCCTACGCATACCGTACAAGATAATTACGGCGGAGAACGCTGATGACTGCCCGGTTTTCCCTATAAAAAACTTGGAAGAGGCAGTCCTCCCTATGAAAAGCAAGAAGGCGTCCGGGTCCGATGGTATCCCAGCAGAAGGACGACCCCGCAGGAGATGATTCATAGTACGTTGGAGCGACTGAGGTGCATCGCGAAGACCCACAAATGTCCGGCTGATTTCGAAAAGGCTTAATGGTGTTCTGATCGTCGTCTTCAAGATATCCTTATCTGCTCTCGATATTTGATAGAAGGCCTTTCGGTGATCGATCATTGAAAATACCTTGCGTTTCAGCCCTTGCAAAAAATCTTCGATGGTGGTAATGATTAGGATTTAGGCAAGCGTTCAGACGGCTGTGGTCGCCGATGACTCGCCATATCTGCTTTTAAGACGAGGTAGAGTAGAGAAGTCAACTGGCTGCGCCATGATGAAACGATGCCCTCCTACTGTAGTTGCTTCCTATCGGCTTTGAAGTAGAATAAAGCGGGCCTGCATAGGCGTCCCTAAATCAGTGGGATGTTGTATAAATCGCATGATTTACTCACTTCCGGGACTTCCAGTGAGTCACCCGATAAACATCCGTAAATTTTTCTAGGCGAACCACGTAACGACCCCTGAGTTCTCCCAACGGCGTACCAGACTCCGAAATAATAGAGACATTGTGAATGAAAATAAATTCTACTTTCCCGTAGGATGTGAGTCCAGTCAAAGAATCTCGTATACTCTTACCTCGGCTGTCGCGTTCAGAAAAGAAGTCAGCACTGATCATTACTGATTGCCCTTCTACGACAGTGAACGCACGTTACAAGGATAAATTCTGCGCAATCGTGTGTGTACCGAACGTAGCTGAAGCGCTGGCTGCGAGGGAAATGAAAGGCTAGCGCTGCAACTGCTTCCTTCTAACGACAATCTAAGGAAACAGCGAATTGGGCGAACCTGAATCGATCAGAAGCTGATGTATAAGGGAATTGTAGCGTTGACCTCTGCCGCCCGAGTCAGAGATGAGTTCACCAGTTTCCTTAGCTGCTGTTAAGGGAGCAAGGCACCCCGCTTTTCTGTACCTAGAACTATACGATTGGTAATACCAGCACCAGTGTAAGCTACCTACTGGGGGTTGACGTGTCTCCTTGATAGAGGAGGCACCGGTCTGGTTTTTGGTTGACTGCCTAGTCAGTGAGATAAATTAGCCTATACTAAGTCAAAGCTTCGCTAATTCTTTTGCACCCGGGTCGCTATGTGCTGGACGGTACCGACGGCCTAGAGGGTAGGTTGCAATGAAACAAGTTCGTCCGCGAATAACAACTACTCGTCGAGACTAAAGGCATTGAATATCGTTAGCCACTTCATCTGTACTGAGTCTTGGCTGATAGCCGGTCCTCCGAGCGCAAGCATTTTTCTTGGGAGTTCTGGGGATTTCCAGTCTTTAAACTGTGATTCAGTCAGCATTTTATATAACTGACGAACTCGTAAAATAGACCACTATAGCTGCTTTCAAATGATTGCTGATTTCTGTGAGGTTCTAGGAAATGCTGATCGCCTCATGGTCGATATCGGGATGACAGAAAAGACGACTAGGCCGTGCTTACTTTTGACCGAACGGCTGCGGTGAACGTCAAACACGATTCCCACCTTCAAGAACCGTAGCTTGGGGTTCGTTTCCCAGAAGAGAGGAAGATGACAATGCGACGCTGGATTTAAGGGCAGAATATACATGGAAACGCACAGTGCTGTCATCCTTGCAACCTGTGCTGTAGTCCAAAAAGCTATGTCCCTTAACAGTATAGTCCACAATTGAGGTTGTAACAATCCGTCAGACCCGAGGAATGTTTACAAAATGTACATAAATCCAGATGGACTCTACCCTGTTGTCGGAAGAGTAGGTTCCGAAAGCCAAGGCGGGAGGGGTAGTTCACCCGAGAAAAGTTTTTCTTAAAGAAGAGGGAACGGGCGAATTTGCGTTGCACCATTTTAAGGGCAAGACAATCACAGTTACGGGAAGGTAACCAAATCACGAAATAGTACTCACGAGTGCTTTCCCACGAGGGAGTTGAATAGAGTTAAGGAGGGTTGGATGGAGTCGAAATCAGAGAAGGACCGAAGTATAAACGCCGACAATTATGCTTCTCCATTGGTAATTTCGAAGTAGTGAATGTCAAAGCGGAGCTTATTGTCAAAAATGACGGTGATTCTCAGCAAGAGAGCGCCAATTTTGTGAGTGGCTGTGATGATGGTATCTTTCCACAGACCCGGAAAATGGTTCTCTTCAAAGCTGTTGTTGAAAATAATGGAGAAAGGATGAAAGATGGACTGACCAATTTTAAGCGAAAAGCGGTTTGGAAGACCATCGTAATCAGGGCCGAATATTGTGTCAATAAGGTCCTCGACAAGGAAAGGGGTAGCGAGGTGAATGGTGGGAGACACGGGGCAAGAGGCATTCACTAGTGGAAGAGATGAGGAGAGCGAATATAGACTGAGAAAAAGTAACGGCAGAGTAAATCACAAGATAGTTGGGGGGAATTAGCAGAGGAGCCGCAGAATTTAATTAAAGGAAGAGATAGCAGCATGCAACTGCGGGAGTGGGCGAATGTGGGACCAAAAAAGTGTGAGGTTTCGTGCTCCAGTGAGTCGTCAACACTGGCCAGATATTCCTTTGTGGACTTAAATTGACCGAAGAACGCAGAGTTTTGAAAATAACGAAGTCAGCATAGGTTCCAGAGGAAAGGAACTTCTTCCTGAGTGTATTTTTAAACTAGACAGGGTAAGCGCACAGGGATTTAGGAGAGGAGGGGACGTAACAGGGAAAAATATCCGATAAAATACAATGGAAGGTGCTGAGTGCTTGGCCACACGTTAATAGCGAGAAGGGGAAGCCCAATTAATTGGCACCTGGACTGAGTTCAGGCCTTCGAAGTTTGCCTTAACAGGTGGCGCAGGACAGTGGAGTGGAGTTAGGCGACTTGAGCATCAAACTCGGGAACACGATAATGGGCCAAGTTGGTCATCTGTGCTGTCAAAACTTATGAGTGAGGTTACCAAGAATTAGTTCTATGGAAGAACTACTTCGAAGATATCAACATATTCTTGTGAGGCATTCATGAACGTATGTGGATAAATGAGGAATGCGGCTGCCTCCGGGGATATATCGCAGGTCCATTTATATGCAACCTGAAGGTAGGTGAGATGTTGGGTGAGCTTAGTTGGATGGTTGAATGCGTTGCTTTTGTAGATGATGTCCTCAGCGACCAGCGTGGTACTGAATACATGAACGTAATTTTGGAATATCGGAAGACAGTGTCGTACTTGGTCATAATCGTAGAACGTACGGACTTGCGCTCTACTTCATAAACCTCAAGATGCTTTTATCTAAATTGGGATGTATGTTGAGGCATGTAACGAGGTATGAAGAGATCTAGCCCGGAGACCTGCTAGGTTCATCTATGTGAAACTCTTTGTTATGTGTTTTACATACGAATCCCTCTGTTGTATGATTTTGCGATGACAGTTCAGGGCAGAAGCTGTTGTACGCCTATCAGTGAGTAGCGTTTTTAGTATGCCTTCCTGTATATCATGCGATTTCGACCGACGCTGAGCAGGGTTTTTTGGGTGTTCCTCCTCTTGATCTGGAGTTAGCCCGATATACCATGTCCTACAGGATCAGAAGGAACGTGCATTTGCTGAAAACGGATTTAGTTATAGGTTGGAGGGACTAGGTCTGCTTGCAGTAACGAAATGGTTAGACGATACTGTAAGACCAAAGTGACAGATTAGACAGAAAGAAAATGGGAAAGGTGGGGTACGTGAAATTTGTGTCCGTCAGAAAGTAGACTTCGGGTTTAAAATGGATGTAGAATCCTGTCTCGCGAAACCATGCCTCCAGTCATGGTTATGTTTTGTTTAGGACATATTCAGAGGTAGCCACCAGGTACCTGCCTTTTGGGATAAAAATTATACAGGTCTGGGGTGGGACCCACATATTATCCTCTTTTCCGTTAAAGTTTTTATTCTGTGCCCTCTAGAAAATTCCGGGCCCGAGGCAAGTCCTCTTCCTTCTATCCTTCCTTCGTCACGCCTACGCACAGTGGTAGTCGGTTAACTTGATTTCCCTCCGATTTTCTCCACTGAACTGGGTGCCATTGGGAAGTGCGGTCTCCACGTACTCGTGAAGGGCTATCATACCTGATTCTACAATGAAACTCATTTGAAGTGGCTCTTGCCACGAAGCCTCACCGGTGGTTATCTGGTACCATCGCTCTAACATGATATGCTCCAGGAAGAAGTCCTGGAAGGTATGCTCTCGGCCCAGTTATCTGCAGTTGTGCTTGCTTGTGGGAGTTTCATGGTGGCTGCCCCCTAGGCGCTCAAGGGTGGATTTGCGCTGTACGACTAGGACACCGTACCCTTTAATTGTGGCAGATGTGTTAGATAGGTCTCTCGATACCAGTACCGCAGTGCCAGTCACGGAAAGGCTCTGATTGTGGTCTCCAAATCAATCTGCGTGCGAAGAAGACCGTGGGACCTTCATAGCTATAGAATTCCGAAACAAACGATTTTGCTGTTGATCTGAAGGCTAAGGTTTTCAAAGAATAATTCAAAATGAAAAGGTTCAACAGGACTCTCCGTCAATTGAATATAACTTTCTGTGATTTCTCCGATCAAATGACTCAGTACTCAACACAGCTTAAGGATATTATATGTGGATGTCCCAGGGGTATCCTTTTCACATGGCGCCAACATAATTACTCCATCTGACTTTGGTTAATCCGAAGTTAATTCCCCATTCATAATTTTAGAACATAATTCATTACGCACCATTCATGCGTGAAGATGCATTACCATGAGACAAGCTTCTATGCTTTGGGGATTATCCGCCCAATTAACACATTGGACACGAACTTTTCTATTCACAAAACTTGATTAAGGTCAAATGTGTTCATTATTTCGTCGTAATTAAAGGAAAATCTGTCGATAGGAATCTCTCAGAAATCAGTCTTTGATCGCCTTCAAGTATTTTGACTAGTGAAGACGAAACTTTCGTCTCAATCCTCTGTCACGTCCCACCATACTCATAACTTCCCTATCGTATTATATTCTTTCATTTCATCCCCTCGGGCGCCGCTAATTTCAGCTTGCGGGAAATGTTGACCATCATTCCGCTCCCACCATCCAAATTAGGGTTAAAGTGCGGACAGCAAATATAACGACTATTTGCCCGGTTCGTGTGGAAACTTATATCGGTGGACCTTTTAATAAATGTCCAGGTCCTGAATATATCACGCCCAGCACCCATGCCTTCTGATTCATATGCACATATTCTTATGGATGCCAATATGGCATTGGGTATAAGCTGGTGAATTCAAGGATCCTGGAAGATGAACTCCACAAACGGATGGCAAATGACGAGTAAAGATACGCTACATATGCACACGCTACACATATCGCCTGGTCTACTCCGTGCTCGAAACTATCCGTTCGAGACTGCCATGGAGTCATATGCTGAGATGGCTAATTTTTTTGTGTGTCATAACTTAATAAAGGACTAATGTGTATCCTTCTTTTTTCATCTTCGACCATATTGCACGTATATTTCGTACATGTTTGCCAATATGTGGAGAGATACAGTTAGCGATAGGGAAGAACCTTACAGATATTGGCAGATAGACATCTCAGCAAAAGGAAGCACCAGATCCTTGCAACAGGAAGTACTCAAAAGAGGCACATGTGAATGCATGTGTCATCAATTGAACGGACATGGGAAGCTGGAATAATTTGATGAATTGTAAATTTCAAGGAACAAAGGATATCGGGAATTCAATTTTAGAATTATAGATTCAAAGGACAGCAAGCTTTTCAACTCGCCACTGTATCCAGACCTTAACTTTTCGACTCAAGGACTATTTACGTCACGTGCGAACAGACATATTAGGTGTGTGTAAGGTGAAGGATAGTGATAGGACGGAGTTCTTATAGGCATTGTTATTTTGGGTTCGAAACAAACTCCTAAACTTCTCTCCTTTGAGTGGATTTAAGGCACAACGCCCATCTGTTGGCCAGTCATATACATTTAGATATGTGGATGCTGCCTTGGAATTGACTCCAGTTGATATTTGTTCAGCCGAAACAAAAGCAATAGTTACAGTGACAGGATCAAAGTTAAGAAGTTACGCGAAACTTGATTAAACTATAAAAAGTTTACTCAGTACAGGGTGGTGAGAGTTTTGGTAACGTAGGTTTGAAATAGAACTTCGCCTGAAGTTAGCAAATTATTTTTCACCTAAATACGCTTTGTTCGTCAATGAAGTGAAAGAACTAACTTTAGCACCTTCAAATGTATTCGCAGGAAATAAATGGAAGCTACTGAACATCTCCGAAGATGTTTAGTATGAGATATTGCGCATTTATGAATATCACGTAAAGTTCAGGTAGTAAAATATTTTATTGCACCCGAGAGGCATTTCTGCTTAAAAGAACATTTGTTACTCTCGTATACTTTTGGAGTTGTTGGAAAAGATAGGAGAGAAAGATGTTGGGTTGGTGGCGGGGGATGGTTTCTCTTGAATTTCCTATTTATTCTGGCTGCTGCACAGAAAGGTGCCAAATGTGTTCAATGCAAAATTTAAAGCTGAATTCAAAGATCCCCTCAAATTCACGTGATGATTTGGTTGTTACTATACCCTAGTGGTTTCTCCTGGTTTAATGCCTGAACAAAATTTAAGTACTTGAATTTTTTAGATCTTCTGAGTTGGGGCTAAAAATAGCCTCAGACTCTTCGCTATTGGTCGTAAAAGACGACTAAAATGGATAGAAATTTATGGACTTGCAACCAGCGAATTTCCAAACCTCACTGCTACCGAAACGTTAGCATTCTGACATCTGGTATTAAGTTGTGGCGGCGTCAAACTCTTCCAGACACTGGAATTAGAACTTTTAATTACCTTTCAATTCTAGCAAAGTGGGGGTTAGGTAGGTAGGTAGGTATCAGTGGCCGCTCCGAGGAGCCCAATTAGCGCTTTGGTGCGCCGTTTTGATGCTCCTAAGACCGTGACTGTTGTTATAGGAACAGGGATGCAGAGTCCAACCGGCTCGGATCTTCAGAGCCAGCCCGTAGCATTCACGAAGGAAAGCAGCTCTCCGACCCTGCAGCTAAAAATCTCACTGAGGTCCCTAAAGAATGGTTTACCCAGTGTCCGCAGCTTGACTCTAGCTAGAGCTGGGCAATCGCAGAGAAAGTGCATGAGGGTTTCCCTTCCTTCTCCGCAGCTTCGGCAATGTAGGGTAAGCCGAGCCTAGCGGCATGGTCCCCTATGGGCCAGTGCCCCGTGCAGACCGCCGTAATCTTGAATGAATTTGCACGCGTCTGGCACAGGAGTTCTTGTGATCGGGCTATGTTATAAGCGGGCCAAATTCTCCTCCCTACACTGGCGAAACCTGGGAGACCATACGACTTGGATACACCGTGTGTATTCGAGAAAACCCCCGCGCCGACTCCATAGCCCATCCTTGATCCATCCGTAAAGAATACCGTGGCATAATCTTGCAACACGCCGCCGGTCTTCCATTTTGCCCTGGTTGGAAGGTCCACAGCAAAGTTTCTCGTGAAGTTCAGCTTGCGTATGACATAGTCCGTGGGGGGTGCCCAGATTTCTCGAGGTATTTCATCTAGAAAGTTGCTGTGGCCGTAGGACTTCGTGGCCAGCATCCGGACTCACGTAGTCTGACGGCACTGCACGCTGCAACATATTTGATGTGGAGGTCTAGGGGAGGAGATGCAGGAGCACATTGAGAGCATCTGCCGGGCAGGACTGCAGAGCCCCCGTAGCACCTGCACACGCGGTTCTTTGGATCTTATTAAGCTTCGTTCTATTGTATTTCTTCTTCAAAGCCTGCCACCATACAATAGATCCGTACGTCAGGATCGGACGCAATACAGCGATGTACATCCAGAGAACCATCCTCGGCCGGAGACCCCATTTCTTTGCAAAAGTTCTCTTACAGGCATAGAAGGCTATACAGGCCTTCTTAACCCTCAGTTCTATGTTCAACCTCCAATTTAGGTTAGGATCCAGGATTACACCCAGATATTTTACATTAGAGGAAAGAACCAATCTTTGTTCATTCAGCTGTGGTAGATGGTCAGGTATCCTTGTCTTGGTGGTGAATAGCATCAGTTGCGTTTTGGTTGGGTTTATGCTGAGTCCGCATCTTGCGGCCCACAGGCACACCTTTCGCAACGCTCCTTCCATGATGTCGCTCATAATGGACAGAAACGTCCCTGATACTAATATCACCAAGTCGTCGGCATACGCCACCACCTTCACCCCGCTGCTGTCCAATGTACGTAAAATTTTGTCCATTACTATTAACCAGAGCACCGGTAAGATGGCACCACCCTGGGGCGTGCCTCTGTTCACAGCTCTGGTCAAGTAGTTGCCTCCCACATGGGACTGGATTGTCCTGGTACTCAGCATGGATATAATCCAATGCGTGAAATACCCCTCCAATCCAATACCGGTCAAGGCTTCCTTGATGGCGTTGGTACTGACGTTGTTGAAAGCTCCTTCTATATCCAGGAAGGCAGCGAGGGTATACTGCTTGTACTGCAGCGACCGATCAACCGTACCAATTACCTCGTGGAGGGCGGTTTCTGTGGAATTTCCTTTGAGGTAGGCATGCTGGGACTTAGAAAAAGGCGTTCTCTCCATAATCGTCCTTAAGTGAAGGTCCAGGACGCCTTCTAGGGTCTTCAGCACGAAAGAGGTCAGGCTGATTGGGCGAAAATCCTTCGCGGACTCATGACCGCGCCTACCCGCTTTCGGTATGAAAACCATTCGTGCGCCCCTCCAGGACTGCGGTACGTATCCTAAAGTGATGCAGCTCCGGTAAATCTCAACAAGCCACGGTACAACACTTTCATACTGCTTCTGTAGCATGACTGGCATTATGCCATCTGGGCCTGGAGATTTGTATGCGGAGAAGCTGTTTATAGTCCAGTCGATCCTATCCCCGGTAATTACCGAATTGATAGTCTCGCACAGCTGGGGTTGCCGCAAACCCTCCAAGCGAGGTTCTGACTCACTGTCCTCCTCGCTGGAGGGAAAGTGC
The DNA here is from genome assembly GCF_905115235.1 of Hermetia illucens. Taxonomy (NCBI): domain Eukaryota; kingdom Metazoa; phylum Arthropoda; class Insecta; order Diptera; family Stratiomyidae; genus Hermetia; species Hermetia illucens. The sequence continues at coordinate 8,655,958 of NC_051851.1, read as the reverse complement.
GTTTGCACCAGCAGCTCCAAGGTTTCGCTAGGAGATTCCGTCCAGGAGCCTTCCGACTTTTTAAGGAAGGATGGACTCTTATGTTCCTTGGACAGAATCTTACTGACCCTCGCGGATTCACTAGTACTTTCAATGTTCTGACAATAGTCTAGCCAAGACCGCCTCTTGACGGTCCTGATGGCCGACTTGTGCTTCTTCGGGCAGCCCTTGTATGGCTGCCAGTATTTTTGCCTGTAGCAGATGTTGAAGATTTCTCTGATCAGATTCCTGCGACTAGAGAGATCTTCGTTCCACCACGGTGGCAGGGTCTTTTTGCTGTACTTAGCAGGGCACAAGACTTTGAAGGCGGTATCAAATGCCTTCTCCAGAGCCCCGACCTTTGACTCCAGTTCGTCTGTCGTGCCAATCCTTCCAATTTGCGCACCGGAGAGGTTGTTCTTAATTACCTGACCAAACTTTCTCCAGTCGACCTTCCTGGGGTCTCTAAAGGGCTTGGAGACCTCTGCGGCGAGATCTAGACTGAAGAGTATCCAACTGTGGTCAGAGAAGGATCTCTGGTCAGACACTCTCCAATCCTCCACCCTAAGAATCCCGTTGTCGGTTATTAGGGTGATATCAAGGACCTCCTCCCAACCGTCACAGTTCTCCGAGCAGGGGAAATGAAAGGTTGGTGTACTGCCTCTGTTACACACCGATAGATTTGAAGTAATAATAAAATCAAAGAATGACTCACCTCTTTCGTTGATTTCGGAGCTGCCCCAAAGCGTATTCCTTGCATTTGCGTCCCAGCCTATCAGCAGGTTGGCTTTCTTTGCTGTTATGGTGTTTGTCAGATATTGTAGTTCTTTTGGCGAAGCTGATCGGTCGTGAGCCATGTACGCCGAGGAAATATACACGTTCCCTGCCCCCACCTGCTCTAGCTTGACCACAACTAGATCACTGGAACTCAGGTCCGGGCACAGAAAAGCGTGCAGACTCTTCCTTGCAAGAATACATGCTCTAGGTTTAGCCTGATCAGCGTCTCCTGTGCTGTGGAATAAATTAAAATATTTGCTTTGGAGCCCTTTGATGGTTCGGTCGCTTCCGACCCAGGGCTCCTGTATTAATGCGATGTCGATGTCTTCCTCTAAGAGGAAGATGAGCAGATTAGCCGAGGCGCACTTCGTGTGCTGCAAATTTATCTGCGTTACCCTCAGCATGATCTGCTTGCGTGGGGGGTTTGTCAGCCCCCGTCGGTCCGTCGATCGCCATCTCCTCCAACAGCTCGTTGGCGGCGTTGATTGGGTCAAGGTCGTCGTCCGGTTTTGCAGAGCGGAACACTTTTACTTTGGCATTCCCGACTCCGAACCACACTTTTTAATCAGCCTTTTTCAGTGCCTCCAGGCACTTCTCGTTTATGCGGAGTAGTACGGACTGGCTGTTTGTCTAAGGTTCCTCCTCCTTTATAACAACCCAGTCGTCCATGGGAATCCCGGGGTTGTGAAGGCGCAGGAAATGGACGAGCTTGTCCTTCTCCATGCGGATCTTCGGCAACCAGATGCGAGCGACCGGTCTCCTGGGAACCTCATTGTAAAAGATAATCTTGAGCTTAACGCCCTCCCAGGCGTCGCTGATCTTAGCGACACACGAACCGAGAAAGTCCTTAGGGAACTGGTCCATGCAAGCTATTAGGTGGAACCCGCGGACCACCTGAGATGAATCAAAGTGGGGGATGAGTCGCGGGTGTTTGCCTCCGGTCTCCAGGAGATGTCCATAGAGCATGCCCGACAACCTAGCCTCAACTCTGGTCCACACCTCCAGCGTTAGTTTGCCGCTAGCAGAATTGCCATCCGCCAGCGCCACACGTAAGTGACTCCTGGCCACGTCGCTGAAGGGCTTCGCAGTACGTGGCCCGCCGGCTGACGGTTGCTGTACAATTTCCTTCGTATGATCCTTGGCGTCTGCGCTCTTGCCCACTCTGCTCCGCTTCTTATCTTGTTCGACCTCGTCTTGAGATCGATTGCGTTTTAGAGCGATGGGCTTCGCCTTCTGCTCGTCAGCCCGGCGTTTGCTGTTGTATTCATCAACAATCGCCTGGTAATTAGCGAGGTCTTTTTCATCCCGCTCGTCGACAGTACCGGCCTCCTTATTCTTGGCAATCTTGCTGAGAATATGCATGGTCTTCTGGTACTGGCTCTTGAGCAGGACACCCGTGGACCTTCGCTTCTTAGCCTGTTTCCGGCGACCGACATTCTTGTCGGTTTTCGCTTTCGAGGGATCCCCCGACGCTGAGGGCTTCGGGTCAGGAGTACTATGTTTGGTACTCGCTACACCCAGCTTGTCGGCAGTGAGTTCCAGGCTGGAAGCCACTAGTCCGTCTGACACCTCGCTCCGGGAGGTCCCTGTGGTTGGTTTCAGCACAACAGTGCTACGGCTGGCACCGAGTGTACTGCTCTCGACGGCCACTGTCTCCTGGCTGGAGGCCAGCAGCTCGTCCTCCGATGATGCGCCTGGCATCATCGCCTCCTCTTCTATTGTCGTTTTAGTTTTTTTGTTAATTGAGTCTATATCTTGGTCCCACGGGTAATCCGGGAAGAATGTCCACCCTGGCTGGCCCGGCCACCAGGGTAAGGGTCTTATTTGAAACCAAAAGTGCCCAAGGTATTCAGAATTCGCATACTGAAGACCAAGCTCCCCATTGGCCACCCAGCCCTTGGCGTATGCTGTTCCACCTTGGCTTGGGGTCCTATTAGCACCTTTTCCGGTGCAGGGAGGACGATCCCCGGGCTGTTGCTTCAGTCCATCCCCCTGCCAGATCTACTTGCCCCTAACACATGACCAGTAGACAAGCAGATCCTCGTCAGTTGGATGAGCCTACTCCCAGCCCGGCCCTACACACTCTTGGCCCGCCCGAAGACGGTTTCCAGCGGCCACCACGCGGAGGCCGTGTGAGGACTTGCCGAATTATGCAACTTTAACCTAAGCATAATCAAACCGGGCCGCCGAGGGTTAAGTAGAGCAGTTTCTCGGTAGAAGAGCCAGTCTATTCACAGCTCTCACTTTGTGAACACCACAATGAGAAACTGGATCGATATTGGATGGCATCCATTCAACTTTAGCCATCAACCTAACCTGATAATTCCCAAAGTAATGACCCCAAGCTTCAAAAAGGAAAATTGTCGGGTTCAAGGTCAACGTAAAAGCAGTGACAACGAAAATGCCGAGAACACGCCTGCAAACAAGAATATGACTGCGACCCCGGTAAACTGGGTATTAATTTTTCCAAACTTTCATCCCCACGACCCTGAGACTTGGTTTTAAAGTCACAGCTGTGCTGCCAGCGCGATATGTCACCGAAGTCCGTGGCAGACAGCTCATAAAACGCGAGCAATTAGTAAAGCTGTCGTGTGAGAGCCAGGAGTAGAAAATGAGACAGCTCATGGAGGGCACATATATATGAGATTAGAAATCCTTTCAGTTCCTCCGCCGCTTGCAGTGTCCAGCGAGTACTGCAGTTCCGGAACCGCTGATGACAAGTCTATGGTTAAGACACCTGCTATCTGCACTTCAACTGAATATGGCATCGATGGATGGTCAGTCACTACAATCTACAGCCGACGTAAATGATAAGGTCTACGCCGCACTTCCGTCAAGTATCGCAGAAACAACATCCGCACCTTCAGCAGCGGAAACCAGTTTAACGCAGCTAGTCCAGCAATTATCAAGCCAACTTGCTGAGCTGCCAACGAAGCTATACACGGTTGAACATGGATCACAAGCAGAGAATTCGTTCAGACTTAAACGTCGACGCTCTCGCTGTCGATCGCATTCACAGCCCAGATCCGGAAGTTTTCGTCCCCAAGGTATAAGCTGGTATCACCGGAGCTTGATTGCCGAAGCCACCGAATGCTTGAAACCGGACAACTAGACTTCGGTAATCGCCATGGCAAACGGGCTGATTTCATCGTCTTCACGGCGCCTGCTTCTATTCGACCAAAATCCGAAAACGCGGTTCTTCATAGACACAGGTGCCGACATATGCGCTAAAAATTCCAAGACCAAGTAGAAAGGCGCGGTTGGAGCTTTCAGCTGTCAACAGAATACCAATTACCACATATGGAATCGCTAACCTCACACTCAACCTCGGCCTTCAAGAGGATTTCACACGGAGATTTGTTTTAGCGGAAGTTTTTAAATCCATACTTGAAGCAGATTTTTAGCACATCACGGACTTCTCCTCCATATCTTCAATATGGTTGTCCTCACCTTACTTGCCAAGGAGAGATGGCAGAAGGTACAATCCTGACTATCACAACAATTACTGGAGGAACCCTTTATCCTGATATTCTACATGAGTTTCCGGAAATAACCCTTCCGGACTGAACTAGATGCGCCGAGGTCCACCAATTCGATATCCAGACATACGTCATCGTTCCATCTTAGGCAGGCTCTGCCTCGTCTTCTTTTTCTACCATAGATATTGCCCTTATAGACTTTCCGGGCGAGATCATGCTCATCCATACGGATTAATCTATTGAACCGGATTTGATCCACAACCGGACGGTCATGATATCGCTCATAGATTTCGTCGTTATGTAGGCTACGGAATCGTCCTCATGTAGGGGTCCAAAAATTCTTCGGAGGATTCTTCTCTGGAACGCGGCCAAGAGTTCACACAAGAATCCAAGTTTCCAAGGAATACATGAGGACTGGCAAGATCATTGTCTTGTACAGTAAGAGCATTGCCAATGGCAAATAAAAAGAATAACGAGTGGAGACCATGCGGAGATTATCGCGCACTCGACGCCCGGACTTCCGCCGACAAGTTCCCAGTCCGGAACATCCAAGATTTCGCCCAGACGCTCTATGATAAAACTCTCTTCAACATTAGACCCGGTAATAGCATCCAACCAAATCCCGGTAGCTGAAAAAGATACACTAAAGACTGCAATCACAACACCTTTCGGCATTTACGAGTTTCTGTTTATGACATTCGCAGCAGTCCTCCAACAGCGGGTTAATTGTTGCTGCCAATCATTGGCTTTCTCAACAAGCTGCTTGTATCGTCTAAGTCCGCAGACTAAAAGCTCAAAATGCTGCAACAAGGAAACACAGGTCTTCAACTGCCACCGTTAAACTGGTAACTCCGAGGCTTATTTTCCCACCTGTCAAAATCAATTGCAGGAATTGGACCCGTGCTTGCAATAATTGTCAACGATCAAAAGTGGCTGGTCATGTGAATGCACCAGTCGGGATATTTGCGCCACCATCAGCTAGATTCGACCACGTTCATCTGGATCTTACCGTTGAGCCTTATTGTGCGGGGCAACGCTACTGCTACTTGGTAGACCTTTTCTCACGTTGGCCGGAACTAACATCAATCCCCAATCAAGGAGCCACCACAGTTGCAAGAGCATTCCTTGGAACCTGGATCTTCAAATTTGGCATACCACTTCGGATCCCACAACTAAAGGAAGACAGTTTGAATCTAGGTTGTTTCAAAAACCCAGCAACCAGGCTGGTGCAGCCCACATCAGAATTTCAATATATCATCCGGCAGCAATGGCATGATCGAGCATTTTCACTGTCCTTTCAATAAGATGTCACAAAAACCGTTGGACGGAAATATTGCTTGTCGTACTGCTAGGTATTCGCGCAGATTCGAAGGATCCAAATTCCACTTCAACCACGACCTTCTGTATGACAGCCTTGTGCTCTACCCACTTAGTTATCCGGACTATTGCTGCTAAATGGGCATGGAGGTTTTCAGCCTTACCTGCACAAGATTGGAAAGGTATGATCTCCTGTGTGTTTTGGAATGGAGTTGGAGTTACGCCAGCCCCTCCTCATTCAGCTGTCAGTGATCCGTCAGTATACTCAATCACTGCATTAGCATAGTTAACGGCCAGTTAACCTGCTCCTACCTTCACCCCTGACCTCCTTGGGATTTCCCTTCTCATGGGCTCAAGGTTGGGCTTCTTGGAGCATTCTCCTCTTACGGGCTCATCTCTACGTGTTTTAGGGCGTCTTTTAGATAGTATAGGTACCATAAGGCCGGTCTCCCACCACACGTCTGATATGCTGACCTCAAATTTGGTGGCCCTTGCTTGTTGAGCAGTGACCTTTATTGATCCCCGTCTTCGCAGTATGCCAATGTTGACCTTGAATCTACTTCATGACTTCCCAACTTCTCCCTTCTTGAGTGGAGTCACCTTGCACTCAGTGTTGCAGAGACATGCTTCCGCCTGATGGACCAGTTTACGCTTGTTTGTTCTTTTGATTTTTTTTTTTTATTTTTTTTTATTTTTTTTTATAACGGGTATACTCCTTTGAATCGAGGTTAGGAGGTTCACCGTGTCATTGCCCCCGTAGCACGATAAGATCAGGCTTACACAATGAAGCAACCAAGTATCAATTAGGCTCTGTTTGAAACCAGTCCCGAATGCAAACTATCAAATGGAGACGATTTGCATATTACCCTAGATGGGGAGGAACTCTTCAGTCTACATTCGTAGCGTTTTGTTAAAAGTAGGGTCACCGCATAAAGGGTGTGGCTAACGCCACTCAGTAACAATCTTGGTAGACAAGAGGCTTGGGCGAGCCACATATCACGTCCGGAGGGAGTATTGCGCATCAGTTTGTTCTGCAGTCCACTTCTTGACCACCGGATACAAAGCGTCAAATTCTCGGAAACACCACTTGACAAATATTTTAATTAGTTACGCGCACAAGCAAACATTTAGTGGCTGTGGCCTGGTAAGGTGCACATTCCCAATAATCAACATCAACTCCATAGGCTCATCAATTTCTAAGATATCAGACAAAATGTCCTGCTAGCAGGGATCTGAATGTCCGCGCTAGATACACCGGGAACTCTGTCAACCCCTCTAAGAGTCGCTCCCTCAAGGAACTGTTGACTGCTTGAACTTCCTCCTAATAAACAATGATAAACCCACCTTCTTAAACTCCCTAGCTGGACCGAACCCTCTCAAATTCAGTCCCGACCAACTGATTCTAGGACGATCTAAAAGAAAAGATTTTAAATAGCCACCACCGGCCAATACGTGCCCAAAACAGCAAATCAGGGCGTCGCGGAGGATTAATCAACTCAAACCACTCCAGGATCATAAGGAGTTACTAAATGCGACACGACGCCCGAACCTCGCGAAAAATCATTACAACACCGGTTCCAAAGTTTATCTTCTGACAGAGATATCTCCTTATTTTGCTCAATCTTTCAATCACAACAGCAGTCTACTCCTTGTACGGACAGGATCATATACGCTTACGTCCGGTGACTAATTCCTGCGTTGCGGGAGGTTCTCAAGGAGAATGAGATCTGGCTCCACCAGACTCCTCCTGGTCTGGGGCCAGTCTGGTCACGATTCTGAAGAGACGAAAGGTACAGAACGATTTAAACAACTTCCGACTGATCTCGCTCTCAAATCTACTTTCTAAGCTTGTAAACTTCATCCATGCTCAATCTGTGCCTGAAGGACGGTTGCCTCTCTCTCATCAGAGACAACCATGTCTCCTTCAAAACACTGTTGCTGATTAAACTCCCTACATTTTCAGAACCTTCACTATTTTAAATCTATTCGAGAAGCAGGCTCAGAGGATAAGGTCGATCTTGCCTCCCACTGTGAAGAGGAAGCTCGCAGGTGGATAGCCTAAGGTTTCACAATTTTGGCCACCAATGATTCGGTTGACCTCATAAAATCCGAATGTCCGATTAATTCAAAGCTTGAATGACTCTGTAACATGTTCAGGACATCCGCAGTTTCGGTACCCTCGGCCAAGCTCCTTGCTGTCTAGCAAGCCACCAACCTATCAGGTCAATCTTTCATTACATTCTTTGCAAGCCCTGGTTCCAGGAAATATCCCTCCATACAGAGAATGTGAGGACTCTGCATAGACTGTCCACTAACTTTTCCATTACCTAAGCTTTTCTCTTTAAGTTTGAGGTGGTTCCTCCGGAGGACTGTGATTGCTGTAAAGTTGAAGGAACGAATGACGATATCAGCAGGAAAAACATTTTCAGGTATAGAACATCTTCAAGCAAGCTATGAATTACGCAACAACCCTTCTGTGGTTGGCCCTTCTACTCTAGTTAAGTGGCTAAGGATCATTCATCTTTCCTCTACATCAATTTGACAAAATTACTCACAAAAACAGTTTATATATCATAAGATATGATGCCAACTTCCTATAATCAACCTACATATCACTTTGCCCACATATCGACACACAAGCGAAGCGTCCTTGTGCCCAAAACTTGATACAGAACATGAAAGCCGAGGAAAGCTACCCTTTCCGTTTGCCATCACGATGACATATGGCCAAACTTTAATACAATGAACATTTCATCCTGGTCTTGGAAGCTGCTCCTCTTGGAAACACAACAGCCGTTTGGGTCGAGTCATGGAGTCTAATTCATTCGGGAAGTTCTGGCTTTCCAAGAAAACTTGAGAAAGTTTCGTACAGTGAAAAGTTGGCTCAGTTATTGCAACTGTTGTCCCCCATCTCAGTTGAATGTCGATTCGAATTAGAAGTTTGGTTGAATCGTATCGAGATGAAGTGCAGAATGGACGAAAACTTGGGGTAGTTTTAAAACAACTGTTGCATCATCCATGCCACGTTTCAGGGGGTAAGGTCGGGTACTGTGCACTTAGTTACTAACTAGCTTTTCTTTTAATTGACTGAAGCTGTAGATTTTTTTCAAAAATAACATGTTCACTTTTCCTCTATGTGGGAGTTCCCACGGCAATAGATGTATTGGATAAAATTCAGAGTTCAAAGATATTGAAAATGATTTTGAAAGTTGTTCTGAAAGGTTCGACTTTTAATGATGACCAAGCTGGGCGGATGATGATGAATTGGGAGAGAACTGAAAGAACTCCTGCAAAATAATGTTCATGCACCTGATTCTTCTAGGTTCCCATGAAAGCACTAACAAATGTTGAAACTTTGAAGAAATTTGCTGTTTGGGTTCTACACGGCCGAGATATATTCTAAAGGAAAAAAGTATCTTTATTTAAAGTTGACTCTGCAAGTGCGGTTATGAGTGATGCATTGCTAATTGGAATGTATAGTTTCAGTACGGATAATAGTGGAACCCTAAAAGTTCGAATCCAGCAAAAATATCTGATATTTATTGTTTCAAATCCGACTTGCAAATATAGTATGTTACCCGTTAACTAAGGTAGTCACCGTTTCTGAAACAAAGAATTTTTCGAAAAAAAACCCAAACTTCCTCGATCACAACAACATCAACAATTTTATTATTTTCTTCAAATTTATTCTTGGATTTAAATTTGTTCTAATGCTCATATCCAAGATGGAACTTATTAGGAACTTGGCAGTCTCGATTTGATCCTCAGGTTTCAGGAGAATTAGACGATACATTTTAATAAGTCGCTGCAGAACATATACTCAAACTTGAGGATACGAGTGACTCTTCCAAACAAGTTAGTTAGAAGCTTCGGACCAAGAAGAATCCTCGACTAACTCCATTTAAGGTCAGACTTGAGGCATTAAACTCTTTCTCAATTTGGGCGGTTGTTCCATCCTTACAACTGACGCTCAGTATGAACTCATCCAAAATTTTCTTAAACTGGGATTTCCTCGGTCACCACTTCCCTTTCCCGAGGAAATACTGGACAACCTTATGAAAATAGCCACTTAGTTTGTTATCTCTCCACGAACTTTCAACGGCCTCCAGAAAGTGCTCGGTTTGAAAAAATTACTCCCACCTTTCTTCTTCCAAATTATTGTCATTATCCTGATTGATTGCTCTTCAAGTTCGAATTCTTCCATAGAAACGTGTGCACCCCGCCCAAACCGGAAAACACCTAGCCGAAATAAGTTTTCTGCACAAGGAATCCTTCCCTAACTCCTACTTCCTCTAAAATCAACTGCGATAAGATGGTGGATCTTAACGGAATCGGTACATGAGATGCATACCCCGCAGCCGGGTAGAGGGTAGCCACTTAAATGGAATCAATGATCTAAATTTCTACATTAGACGCGGGAAACTCCCTTTAATTATTCATCTAATAATGAGCGCATTGATCTCAATCTGCGTTGCATCTTCTTCTCTTTTCACCTCAGTTCTTGCGACAAGAGAAATTTGTGACTTCTTCCTGCTGTCCAAATTTTCTTCCCTTTTAGCAGACTTTTCCGCTTTCCCTGAGTCCTGCATCCCTTCTTTATGAGGGTCCATTACTAGAAACTAGTCCTCCAAAAAGGTAGTTTGGGGTTGATTACAGAGAAGTTGAACTCCGAGCGTGTTGAAATGTCCATCTTCCTGGTTTCCATGAAGAGAATAAAGAAAAGGAATTGAACCCAGGCTCTCATAATTTTGTGGCCCGGATCTTATGCTGTATACCATAAGGCTTTACTGATAGTACTTGGATCCTTCTGTGTAACCTCCAGGTGATCTAGGAGGGCCTGGATCTCCATTTCTATCAACGCTCGTCGATCGTTCTACCGACGTTCAGGGAGTTCACGAACCCTATTCTTCCCTGCTCCCCAAGTGCTCCGCAACTCGCTTTGCATCCCCTTATATGGTCAATGTGTGCTCACGGTGCTTCTAGTGAAAAAGGTAAAGAGATTAAAACACAACATCGTCACCGCCGCTAGTAGTGATTTTTATTTGAAATATTGTACATCGATATTTCGAGAACAACTTGTTCCCTTCTTCAGTGCCGGATGTTTACACACATGTCAAATAAAAACCATTAGTAGCGACGGAGAGGGTGTTGCATTTTAATCCCCTTCAAATTTAATCTGCAACAGCGTGAACACAGATAGAATTGAAAATATTTCGAAAGGATTCGAACTGACTGAGATCTTCTTCGAAGGAAGGTATCTGTGGTACTGGAGAGATTTAGATGTAGATTTCAGGATGGCAATCCTTTCGCTCGGTACACTAGCGTACCATAGACGAGCACAAGAGGACAGAACTTGCTCGAGGCTGGAACGCTGCATACCCAAGTATGCCGCTCTCTGTTAAGAGCTAATTTCTTGATTCCTCGACAAATTTTTCCTCTATTTTGCTTGTGATTTTATCACACCGGGGCCTTCCATTTCACTATTATCTCCACTATAAATTATAAACTCCTTGGTTTTCACGAAGGCCGCGGCCAACAAAGACTGCTGAATGTAAATGAAATCCTGTGGTAAATTGCGACCCCCAAACCGTTGATATTCAACGGCAAACTCCTTATATATGTAGTTTGCGTATTTCATGCCATTTTAACTAGGAGCGTTCACGCGTCCCTTTAATTGTCTTTTATAGTTGGCCAACACTGGAAGTCTTATACATCCTCTTTCGAGTGCGATTCATGATAAGATCCCTACTGTAGGCGTTTTTCTTTTTCCTCTTGTTTCTTTTGTGTGAAACAAAACCTTATTAAAATCGGTTTACTGTCTGTCTGTCTGTCCGTCACATGTATTTTTCTCGGAGACTGTAGCTGCAATTGACACCCAATTTGGTGGAAAGGTGGGAACTGTGAACGCTCACGCATGCAGTGAGGTACATCCTTTTCTGTCGAATTTAAGGGGGGTGTACAAATATAGTCATGTGGCGTATCAAACGAAAGGTCTCGGCTAGTACTTTCCGAAGCTGGTCTTAGTTTTGACATTTGTTGGAAAGGCGGGGAGTTCGGGGGGTGGAAAGTGATCATTTATTTAACGGGGCCATTCTCAGAAACTGTCTAATCGAAAAATCTAAAAAAAAAACCTAGATGCTGCCACTATATGGTGGCTAGGCTCCGAAATACCTTGCATACCGATATCCCTTCAAATAAAGTTAAAAATAGTATACACTTATACTTTTCAATAATTGGCTGCAGGACCCCCTTAAATTCATCCTATCATCACGAAATTCAATGTAGCAATGTAGGCTATAATATAGAGCTTGATCTTACTAAGTTTGGTGGAAATCACAATATTACTAACAAAATTATAATTCGTCAAAGTTGTCGCTTCTTTGCAAATTCAAGATTTTGAATATCAATATCACCCGGAAGTGTATATTCCCTCATAATATATGCGTATATTACGTGTTACGTACTAATGGAAAAAATTCTCACTCAAATGTCTTTATAAAAGAAATACACAAAACCTTTCATACCTGAAGCATCCAGCTTCCGGTTTCCCAACTTGTTTCTTTCATCATCATCGTCAACGTCACAATCAAACCGTCGTGGTATTCCTCATAGATTTCGTCGTTATGTAGACTACGAAATCGTCCATCCTTGAGAATTTCGGCGAAAGTGTTTATTAGGGAGGTAGGTCTGAAGTTCATGGTACTGTTCAGATCAATCTGGTTTTTATATTGGGACAGGGTATCGGCTAACTGCTCAGCAGCATTCGGTCTGTACAGGGAGCCTCACGTTCCATGAGAAAGTGCGCAGATCGTTATTTGGTTTTAAATTCCATCCTGGCCGAGTCTCCTTTTGTGGTTTTGAAACAAGGTGGAGATAGGGTTTTGCTGTAAAGCTGTTGATTTTGGTTCAGCAGGCGTTTCCCAGGTGTTATGCTCCATCATGGTACCAATCCACGTTTCGCCCTGGGACCTATGCTACCCTTTGACCGCCTTAACTTAACCATGATGATATCAAAATACCTCCTATTTGAAGGGCCATTATTTTTTGAGGAAAAGTCGGCACTTCGATTTTTCAACGGGCTTTAGCAGAGAAGATTTCCCGCTTTACTACTCATTCGCTCCTTCCTCCCTGAAGAAACTAGCTTCGACGTTAAACCCTAGCGTTTTGGCATGAAAGCAGTTGCAATTTGGGGGTTACCGAGGGTAAATTTCCTCTTTCTCTAGTACACCCCTCTATCGTAGAAGCATCAATTGAAGCACTCAGGTCCCGAATTTTACGGATCCATGCGCGGTCAAACGGTTATTTTTTTTATTATTTTTCATTTGGAGGGTAAGCTCACGCGTTGATGTTTCGTTAGCTTTACGCGGTGTCCCATGTTTGTTTGATTTTCAGTTTCTGGCACAGGCCCATGCATCATTAAGGACACGTGAAGCTTTGTTCAGTGGCACCTGAGGTTAGATAACAAAAAGGAAAGCCAACCCGTGTCGACAGAATAGCTCGGTCGAGCTTTAATATTTGCAGGCAAACCTTCACAGTCAATTTCGCCAATTTTTTAAGTTTTTGGGACAGATCTCCCCTCTTGGTCGTCTCCGATCGCTCAGATAGGCCCCTTAACCATCACTAAATGACAGATGATCATTACAATTTCGGCAGCACCAAAAAGTCACTTATGCGTTAAATTGGTCATTCGCTGGTTTCAGTCCATTTCTGATGGGCTGGAGGGAATAGGGTTACCCACTCATGATTCCTTGTTTAACCCTCTGTATCTATAGAATGCACCAGCAAGTGCATGTCTTTAACCCTTTAAAAGGATCTGTCTACTTTTATGGGGGACACAATTTCATGAAACGAAAATATCTCTATCAAACTGCCCGAAGATTCTCCATTAGAAATTCTCTCAAACATAATATCAATGAATGTAAGTCCTGCCTATTCATATTTGGATACTAATGTATTCAAAAGATAACATTCCCAGCGAGTTATATCGCATAATTCACAACATCGTAAGCCCCCACATCACGAATAATCATAATCAATTGAAGAAATCAACTTTCCTTTCAAGAGTTTCCCCCTTTAATTTCAAAATTTGAATCTAGTTTAAGGTTCAACCTAGATACTCGTATCTTCAACTCCTGTTTAATTCATTTATCCAATTTATCATACTTTACTTCAAATTACTTGTTTCGTAACGAAAATTCTGAAGTTTTCGCGAAATACGACCATAATATGTGCAAGAAACATCGAAGTTCGATGCCTCTTTATCGTTTAATAAGTAACATGAGCTAGCTCCTATGAAATTCCGCCCAAAATTCGGAACTCGGACATAAGAGTACTCTCGATATTTCGGGGAAATCCTTGTCTGGAAAATTTTCAAGGATTGAAATTATTTTAGTCTCTAGGAATGCCTACACCCATGTCTGATCATTGGATTGATTTGCCCAGTCCTACGGCTAAAAAACGGACAGGGGATGGCCTAATGATAGGAGGAAGGAGGACCCCAGTGAGCCTATAAGGACGAGACTGCACAATCCTCTTTTCTTTACTTATTGAGTTCAAGTTGCATATTTCTCGCTTGTATATGAGATCCTTGTTGAGTACAGTCCTATATTCAGTTCCCTTTCCTTCTTGGTGCTGAATTATTCCAAATCCCTTAAGTCCACCGTGATTCACACAACATAAAGTATCCACACTCCAAACTAGCTTACCTTAACTTTCCATTTTACATAATTGCTTTTCACTTTAGGAAAAACATTTTTATTTTCATTAAAACTACATCGAGAATTCTCGCAGCAATAAACCTTGGCTCTACCATAAGCAACGATGAAAACGAAAGCAAAACAGGATATCATCTTATCTTCGTACTTCATAACTTTTATAACTTTTTCTATTTACTTAATGTGCTTGAAATCTTCTAAATCCCATGTGCAGTATATATCCTTATTTTTTCGTTAAATAAATAAAAAACCCTTAAACTTCCATCTCACAACAATTTCAACGCTAGCAAGGTGTAAGCAGCGGACTAGGTACCAAGAAGGACATAGATTCATCTGTAACCTGAACGTAACGAAAACGGTGAGAAAACGAAGCGAAAAGAGAATTCCCAACTGTATTTTGTCCACGTTACCAATGAGATATGTATGCAGAAGAAGCTGAAGCTAAATCCTGCGAAAGCAAGGATGTATATAACAAAAGGACAAGCTCCAGTCGACATTAGATGGCTGAATAACTCAATTTAGAGATCTTGCCCACTCGAGATGGTATATCCTTGCGGGACTCGATACCGGCAGTAGTGAGTTGTCAGTTGAAGCAGGGATGGATGTTTTCTTGAAGGATTGATTCATCATATCAATAAATCAATCCAATATCGAACTATACCATTCAATTGATTTTCCTTCCAAACGACTCCATTTTCCATACTATCTCATATGTACGTACGGTTAACATCTGCGTACTTAGTCCTCCTGAAGGATGCCTCCTTTTTTAGCCGAACAGTTTTCTTATTTAATGCAGAAGTCACACCAATAAAAGGGCTCCCGAGAATATACTTCCGGAGAATCGAGCTAAGAAGGAAACATCCTTTATTTTTTTAAGAGAGCAATGATGCTACTAAGTCTTTTAGTTTGACCGTAGCGACACCCAGGTCTGACGAGAGCCTTTTTTTGGAGCCCGGAGTAGGGATTTCTTGAAAAAAAACGGGTATTAGAGGTAACTTTCGGATAACTTTCAGTCCGGGTCCTGAGGCCCTGTTCTGTTCTCTCCTATTTCTAGATATAGAAACCGTTCCCAAAGTTTGTAGAATAAAGATTCAAGCCATTCTCTTTTGTATCCAATTCGCCGTTCTCTCTTTCAATAAATGCAACCTTTCTGCGGCGCATACTTCTTCCTGAAATTTATGGTTCTAGGCAAGGACCGGTGATCCTTGCACCCGCTCGATCTACTACTGGAAACTCAAACCCTGGTTTAAGCTGTAGGACACCGCCAAGTTCTTCAAGTTCGTGCTGTACCTCATCGTGTCTTAAATTTTAGTCGCGAAACAAGACTTCAGTATCCTGCTATCCATAGATATTCGAGCCTGGAAAGGTTATCAATATTCTTCCAATTTACGCAGCTCTGCTTGAAGCTAATACCCCTAGCCATCCTGAAGACTGTCCTCCTGGCCATATATATGAAGATGAAGAGAAGTCAATCCCAGAAGCACTTCCAGGAATACCATCAGGAGTGTTCTCATTACTTCAATAATACCCTCACAAAGCAGGCTTTGTAGTTTCTAGAACTTAATGACTAGACAGTATTGTCGAGTTCACTTCCATCCGCCTAGATTACCGCCCCATAAGTAATCATTGGCCTTACTATTGCAGCATATATCCAGTATAGTATCTTCTGGCTACACTCCCACTTCTTCCCTGCTATGACTGACTTCACGCCTCGAAATGTTGGCTATCGAAAACGGACTATGGTAGGTTTCAGGAGTGTAAGCACACTCATCGATAAGGGTAGCGAGAGTCCTCAGAATGCTCGCTTTCTCCAACTTGACCGGGAATTCCATAAATATAAGCTGACCATTATAGGCCTAAATGAAGTAAGATGGTGGGACTCTGGAGAGTACTCCTCTTGTCACACAAATAGCCACATGCTTTCGTACTCTGGAAAACCAAGTGGTAGTAGACGCAAATCCCTTGTCTGGTTGTTTCTGATGGCACGCTCCCCGTTTCTGACAGACTTCCAACTGCTAAATTCCAGTCCAGCTTAAGGAACACCACAATTGTATAATACAATCCACCAAGTGGGACTTCCGATATAGTAAAGAAGGATCCTTTCTCTGAACAAATAAATGCAGTTCAGTGCTTCCTGAAAGTGACTCGAATGACAAGGTGGGTTTTGATAGCACCTTCAGTAGCTATCTTTGCTAATCGGATGACAGATAGACTAAGTAACCTGCATGAAAATTGTGATGAGCACTGGGCCACCATCAAAAAACTCTTTTGTCGGGTGCTACACAGGCCTCGTCAGCCACGTCCTGCTTCATATGGAAACGGATCGATGAATAGAAGAGACTGAAGTTCTGTTGACCGCGCTCGTACTAGGATACCGAGCAAAATCCAGAGAAGTTCAGTTTAATGTGCGCCGTGACAAGAAGAAATTTGCTACTGCTGCTCATAGAGCTTTCGCATGATGAATTTATCTGGCCAATTCTGGTACTGGTCATCCATGCAAATGCTTTACTCTGACATATCACTCGTCTGTAATTCGCTGTTCATCTTGAGCTTTAGGGGTCTGAATCAAGATCATCCAGCTTCTTTTCTCGCTAGATAGCATACCTACTTTATTGCCTTCTCCTCTTTCATTTCCACCCCGCGATTTACGATTCCTTTTGGGTTCTCAGTAGGGTATCTGCCGATGTTTCTCAAAAAGTTTCTTTGGTTGGTTGGTCCCTCAAAGTAGAGTACCATGATGAAGGTAAAGTTTGAAAATTTAACCCAGCACAATGAGGGAAAGGAGAAGGGAAGTATATATTGCAGAAAGCGAAAGCTCTCTCCCCTCTTATCCCGCTAAAAATTGCGTCAACCTGAAGGCATTCTTTAAAAGCTATGGCGCCCCAAAATCTCATCTCCACCTGGGTAAAGAAGGGTTTGAAAAGACTCATGGAGCTTCAAATGAGAAATATTTGGATATCATCAGAGTAAAACTTAATTACGCTCGCTACTTCTGACAAAGTTACGGCATCCAAAGAGGGGCGACGATGATTGTCCTACAGCAAGCTTACTAATCATATGAAAATAGCTCACTTTCGGGGCGGCTTAATTTTTTTAGCGGTGAATGATCGTCACAAATCTTCAATAATGTTAGGAAGGAGATCTTTTCATTCCTTCTGAATGCCTATTTATCCTCTCTATCAAAATATCCTCTATTTAAAGCTCCATGACTTTCTAAGGGATAGAGGAAGGGGTTACTGCTATGATTTTCCAAAGAAGTTTGAGAGAGAAGATCTTTGACTTCTCCCTTCATACCCTCCTTTTCTCCTGCTGGGTTAAGGGTCGAAAATGAAAAGAGGGACGAAGACGGCTTCGGTTTCATACCAGGGCAGAGGCAACTCATCAGACGCTGCCTCACCTCTGTCCTGGGAGCAACGTGACCGAAGCGGCTCGCAGGTGTTATACGCTCCCTTTTATAATTCGTAAAGCACAAGAAGGGTACGAATTATATCCTGCAGTTCGGGCCAATGCTTAGCCGCAGCTAGTCAATTTTTGTTTAGGGATTGAGGAGTCCTAAGTCCGCAGCCACTTGATGTCGGACCGCACCAATTGAAGAGCAACTCTTAACTCCCACTCTTCACGGTCCACGACTCCTCTTTTTGAGGTAGCCAAAAACCCAAAAAGAGGAATCCGGGGGAGCGGGAGTGAGTCCTCTCCATTCGTTCCAGTCCGACATTAAGAGGATGCGGATTCCTCAATCCCTAAAGAAAAGTACAACTTTGAGGTGCCATAACTTTTGAAAGGGGATGGATGCGACAATTTTTTAACTGAATTAGAGAGAGAGAACTTTCTCCTCCCCTATTCACTCCCTACTTATGGTCCCTCCTTAATGTTGTAGGTTTGAAAACTCAAAATGCACAGACTTTGTTTGTGTTCCACCAATCTCCTGCCTACAGCAGCAGTAGGGTTCAATTTATTCATTGGGAGGTTCCGATAGTTTATTTCATTTATGACGAGCGGAGGAAACAAGTGTAGTGCAAAGAAATGCGTATTCTGCGCTTGAAAACTAAGACGTAAGTCCATGTGACTGCCAGTCAATTCAATTGGCGAATATTGATAGCACATTTCAGACTGCGTTGTATATCCAGAAAGGTTTTAATTCGAACACAATAAACCACTCGACTGAGCACGAACCCAGAAGACTCGGATCTAGTGGCAAAACAGAAGTGGAAGGATCACGTTATTTTATTTAAGGATTGAGCGGTCCTAGTTAGTGAGGGAAACCGCAGTTCCAAGCACAGGCTGTCACGAATCTGAGAACATTCTCCAGAGACAGAGAATGCGCAGACTCTTCATTGAAGAAAACCTTTCCAAGGTATCTTCGGCTGAACTCTCGGGGGAAGCCGGGCTGCTGCATACGAAGTGCAGGGAAATCTCTTCCGCCTCCTCACATTTGCTGCACATAGCCGAGACCAACACTCCACTTTTTCCCATCTGGTAGTTTAAGGGGCAGTGTCCCGTTAAAAGTCCTACCAGAGCTTTCATGATCCATTTCTTCCATTCTTCCTCACGAGGGAATTGAAGGTAGTTAAGGAGGGTTGGATGGAATCAAAATCAGAGGAGGAGAGAAGTATAAAGCCTGACAATTTTGCTGCTCGATCTGTAACTTGGAGGCAATGGGTCTCAACACAGTCCATAGGCGACGATGTAACGGAAAACGGGTTAAGGTCGTCGGCGTAGAGCAAACAGGGACAAGTAAGGAAGAATGGAAGGTCGTTGATGAAAAATAAAAATAACGAAGGGCCCAGAATGGATCAATGCGGGACACCACGGAAGGGCGAAAGTAGCAGGAATTGCAGCCGCCAAAAGAGACGCAGCACGGCATAAAACAACTGGTATGGGGACACTTAGAGACGAGAGTGTGGATAGAAGTATCTTGTGATTTACAGTGCCGAAGGACTTAGCGAAGTCAGTGTAAATGGTATGTACTTCTTGCCGTTAATTTGGACATTTGGCGACAAAGTTGGTAAAGTCAAGCAAAGTTGGAGACAGTGGATCTACGGCTAACAAAGCCGTGTTGCTCATTCACTATGGCGTGGCCAAAGTGGGCGGACAACCAGTCGCTGGGCTTATCTTTCGAAGATTTTGGAGCAGGACAGGAGGGGAGGGAAGAAATGGGACCGTAATTCTCGGCAAGTGTAAGTTCGCCACTATTGGGGCCAACGTTTGCATCAAGTTTGCTGATGAGGTACTCGACAAGGAGAGGGGTAGGAAGGAGAATGGTAGGCGATGCGGGGCAAGCTACATTTACTAGTGGGAGGGATGCGGAGGAAGGAGAGGAACGTAGACTGAGGAAAAGTAACGGCAAAGTGAATCACTGGATTGTTGGAGGGGGGGGGGGCTAGCTGAGGAGCCAGAGAATTTAATAGATGTAGGGGATAGTTGGGCAGGACCGTGGGAGTTCCAAATGTGGGACCAGAAAGCTTTGAGGTTTCCGCCCTTTAATGAGTCTTCAAATATCCGTTTCTTGACTTACATATTAAGGAATTGACCGAAGAACGCAGAGTGAGTGAGAGTGAGCATGGGTTCTAGAAGGGGAACTTTTTCCTTGCAATTTGTTTTTGACGAAGTTTTTTTGTGGACTTCATTGGTGTACAAGGTAGGATAAGAGCATAAGCACTTAGGAGAGGAAGGGACGTAACAGGGAAGAAGATCAGATAAAATGGTATAAAAGGTGTTGAGTGCTTGGTCACACGTTAATGAAGAGAGGAGGGGAAACTAGTTGATTGCCGCCAGGGCTGAGTTCAGACCCTCGAAGTTCGCCTTACAAAAATTGAACTTGGTAGGCGACGGGGGAATAGAGTAAGGATATCTGAGCATCGAACTCGAAAGCACAATGATGGGTACCAGAGACAACGTAAGACGGGACATGTGGGGATTGGGAAAGGCAACGCACAGGAAGGTTAGAGAGAACAAGAGTACGATCTAAGTGGTAGAGGAAAGGAAGGGTGTGTCGATTTATTAGAGAGGGAGGGAAAGCCGGAGAGCATGGGAAGATTAAAGTCGTCATAGAGGATAGAAGGAAGTGAGGGGAACAAAACGATTAGGACTTCTAATAATCAGGCGAAGAAATCCTCGTACAAATATGCACATGATATGATAAAGGGGATACGTTTGGCGGAATAACTCGAACGGTGACAGAATCGTAGATGGAGAAGGATGGAGAAAAGATGATTTTGGCACAGAGACGGAACTTAACAACTATTAAGACACCTCCACCGGCTGTCTTGCGCAGCGCAGTCTCAGTCCCAACGAAAGACAGAGTAACCTTCGAGAAGCTCGGAATCTAAAATCCTGTCATCCAACCAGGTTTCAGAAAAGCGGATGTCGTCATGTTGGAATGCTAAGGCAGACAATTTGAAATCCGACAGCTTGGTCCTTAGACCCCTTACATTTTGATAAAACCGTGTAAAGTTTTCAGAATTATTTAAATTCGACGAGGCAGGCGGACAGGTCACGAAGTTTAGTCCTCTAACAAAGCTTGATGAAGACCCCCTGTGGCCAAAAGGAAGATTGGACGATAACATCGAAGTCATGTGGATAAGTCACTTTGAAGGAAGCTTTCACTCGGTCAGGAAAGCCATCCTTCGTCAGCTTCAAACATGAGAGAGGTGTCAAAGGTAATTTGGCTTTGCTTCTGATATAGACCAGAATGTGAAACATGCTCCGGCTAGGCACGGGGGAGTAGGTAGGTATCAGTGGCCGCTCCGAGGAGCCCAATTAGCGCTTTGGTGCGCCGTTTTGATGCCACAAACTCCTAAGACCGTGACTGTTGTTATAGGAACAGGGAAGCAGAGCCCAGCCGGCTCGGATCTTCAGAGCCAGCCCGTAGCATTCACGAAGGAAAGCAGCTCTCCGACCCTGTAACTAGAAATCTCACTGAGGTCCCCAAAGAATGGTTTACCCAGTGTCCGCAGCCTGACTCGAGCCAGAGCTGGGCAATCGCAGAGAAAGTGCATGAGGGTTTCCCTTCCTTCTCCGCAGCTTCGGCAATGCGAGTTGTAGGGTAAGCCGAGCCTAGCGGCATGGTCCCCTATGGGCCAGTGTCCCGTGCAGACCACCGTAATCTTGAATGCATTTGCACGCGTCTGGCACAGGAGCTCTCGTGATCGGGCTATGTTATAAGCGGGCCAAATTCTCCTTGATTTGGCACAGCTTGTAAGCCTTCGCCATCTCAGGCCCGCGGCTGCTAGGTAGTGCGAGTAGACTCGGCCCCCGACAGCCGCCAGCGGAACACCGCCCGCTCATTCCCCTCTATGTTCCTATGCCCGCGAACCCAGAGGAGAGTGATCTTGAGCGTGCCACCCAGATGGTTGAGCGTGTCTCTGCACTGCCCCACCAACCGGGAAGATGTCGTCGTTGAGTACAAGGCCTTGATGGCCGCTTGGCTGTCGGTCAGAATGGCTATGTTACGCTTGGAGCTCGAATCATGCTCCAGCCATCGACAGACCTCTAATATCGCCAGTGCTTCCGCCTGGAATACACTGGTGAAACCTGGGAGACCATACGACTTGGATAACCCAGTTGATTGCCGCCAGGGTTTAGTTCAGACCTTCGAAGTTCGCTTCACGAAAATTGAACATGATAGACTTGCGCACGACTGAAGAATGGAGTTGGGATATTTGAGCATCGAACTCGAGAGCAGGATGATAGACATCAGGAGCAATATAAGAGAGAATACAAGGTAAAAAGTACGATCTAAGCGGTTTCTAGAAAGGTTATAGTGGGGGGGGCGGCACAGGTGTACATGAAAGTGGATAAAGGAAGGGAAAAGTGAGTGGAGTTATTAGGGTAGGAGGGAAGGCCGGGAGGGCATGGGAAGATTAAAGTCGCCACAGAGGATGGAAGGAATTGAGGGTTTTAGGTTTCAGAAAAGCGGATGACGTCATGTTGGAATGCTAAGGCAGATAATTTAAAATCCGACAACTTGGTCCTTAGACCCCTTACATTTTGATAAAACAGTATAAAGTTGTCAGAATCATTTAAGTTCGTCGAGGCAGACGAGCGGCCGAAAATGTTAACGAAGCTTAGTCTTCTGATAAGGCTTGGCGAAGACCCCCTGTGGCCAAAAGGAAGATTGGATGATAGCATTGAAGTCATGGGGATATGTCACTTTGAAAAAACCTATCGCTAGGTCAGGAGAGCCGTCCTTCGTCAGCTTCACACATGAGAGAGGTGACAAAGTGGAGTTGGCTTTGTTTCTTATATAGACCAAAATGTGAAACATGCTTCAGCTAGGCACGATCCTGCTCTAATTTTAGACGGACAGGCTGCATAGGTTGACAATTCGTAATTCGTTAGTGGATCACGAAGTTTAATTTGAGTTGATACAGAAAATAGGATCGACTCTAAAAGGCGCAAAAACAAGCACTCGACCCGATCTCGTCATGTTGTCGTCATGTTGCCATGATGGATCCTCTTCTGCAAACCTCGCCTTCTTGATGGTTTTATTGAAATTCTCCGCTCGCAATTAAGTCCCTAGAGCCCTGCAATACTTACGCCCACCCTAATATATACTTTCGCCAAATTACTATTGGGTTTAATTGAATTGCTTGATTCATTTTACTCCACCCCCCCCCCCCCCTCCGCGTGACTGGATAATGCCTGATCAGTCCGTAAGTAGTTCTTGTTCGCTGCAAGGAAGGCTTGGTAGTAAACGGTTTCACAGCGTTAGACTTCCCCTTCCGTCATCACATTTGACTCAGAAAAATACCAGTTTCACGTTCCAACTTTTTCAAAATTTCCTACCAGTCGTGTACAGATCGAGATCCCGAAATGAACGACATTCTTCTCCATTGTTTTTAGATATCTCTGGGATAATTTCCCATACTCATATGGAAAAATAGTTAGTATTTCTAGACCTTATTTGACCTCATTTAGCTTTAGCAAATTTTGACAACTGAATAATAGCTGCAAACTTCAATGAAAACAAAAAATAAAAAAAGGGTCCGCATAGTCCTGACAATATTTGGGTGCAACCAAAAAACGCACAAATAAATTAAATTGATCAACCCAATCCTCCCGCAACGTCTCAAGTAGTCTGCCTAAGCCGTGAATCTTTACAAGATGAGTTGGAAAGTTATAATCCCAAATGTAGATAAAATCAAAAAATCTTGCAAATAATTTGGCGGAGCTTTCTTAAGTAAAGGAGTCAGTCTCCGAGTATTCAATGGGGTCGACCACCTGAATACGAAAATGAATTCTTCAGTGGCCATGGTTTTCCTCTGTGGAAGTTCAGATACAGCCCCATTACTGAAGGGTTTTGTCACTTGCATGGGCCCGTGAGGCCGTTGAGAAGGAAGAGTACATGACGCCAGGTGGTAAAGCCGAGTGTGCCAAGGAGTCATCTGGGTTGACTCTTATCACGACGAAGTTATCTTGTACAGCGGAAACGGGGATAATCCAGGAGAATTCCTAGAAGATGATTTCTAAGATAGGATTTTCGATACCGGAAATCGGAAACGATACTCTATAACCATTTCCCAAAAATTTCAAACCAAATTTTTCCAAAAAAAAGTAACAATCAATCGATACCTCCCAACAAAAGCTACAGCTCTCCTGACGCACTACTTACAAGAATATTCTTGGGCAAGTGGACAAACCGAGAATACAGGAGGAACTAACACACAAGCACAACTAACGCTGTCAGTCGCATTTCCCAAAGGGGTTGGTTTTTCCGCTTTTGTCTCGCTTCGAATGAAAAATGCTCGAAGCTTTGTGCCACGCATACGAATTTAAAAAGACAATATCAAAAACAAAACGGAAAAAAAACAGGACGAAAGGAAGCCAGGCGAGAAAAAAAAACGGACAGACATTGTGCCGAGAACAAAAATTGGAGAATTATTTTCGAATGTGAGTCAGGAAAACGTAATATCAAAGAGATTTAAGCCATTGGAAAGGAATGAAAACTATACACAGACACATGCACGCAAAAGGTGAATGGCTAAATTTTAACTTTCCAACCATCTTTTCTTCTTTTCAGTTATGACTTCAGATAAGGGACGTGTTGAAGAAAATAAGAATGGAAATATCTCGTTTCTCTTTATTTTAAGGCAGCACACCATTTGATGGTATTTATGAAGGTACGTGGATCGTTTTAAAAAAAACAACCCCGGACCTGTTCACGAAGCCTTTGCCTGCGAACCTCTCGTGTTTGGGATTTAACTAACCTATTTTTGAGCCATTGGGATTTTCTCGGGGGTAATGAAAAGACACCGAACCCAAGCTCCACGAAAATCTTTCATGATTTCAATTTGATATGGAAACAGTGAAAAGGCTTCCTTGAAAATCCAAATCCAGTTTTCCCTTCAGCCGTTTTCCGTTGGCTTTCATTGCTCTGATTTGTTGGAATTACAACATCGAGAAACCCCTTTTACAGCCACTTCTGGTTGTAGTGAAAATATCTTTTTATTACCATCGAAGCATTAGCGTTACGCTAAATGGGGTGCGTGTTGGCGCACTCAGATCGGCCTAACCCCGGGCAGTATAGAGAATCCTTTCCGTAACAATGTCGATGTCGCCCCACTACCCCCAATGCCAGGGAACTGGATGCCGCTGTACAACCTTCGCCTTGTATATTGTCGACTATTAATATTCCATCGGCAAAATACTATTTTGAGGCTCTAATCGTGTGGGCAATCCAACGATAACGACAACACGACCGGCCCATAT
Source organism: Hermetia illucens (assembly GCF_905115235.1). Lineage (NCBI taxonomy): Eukaryota > Metazoa > Arthropoda > Insecta > Diptera > Stratiomyidae > Hermetia > Hermetia illucens. The sequence goes on along the minus strand of NC_051851.1, from coordinate 8,630,943 downwards.
TTTCACCAATCGAACAGGATATTGTTCGAGGCGTAGCCTCCACCATTGTTTGGTATTTTCTATGGAGTCTCAACAATAAAATTCCAATTTCGATGTAGTGATTTCCAGTTTATTTTAATCGCAACGGCATTTGTTTGATGGAGGAAATGGGAATGGGATGGATCCAAGGATATTTGTTCTGCTTCCATCTGAGCGTGGGAGCTTTGGCCAATCGTCTAATTCTCGGAAAGGTATCATTTCGAGTGGAGATCTGATTACTGTGATATATCGTAAATGAGTTGAATTGGGAGATTTCGATCCTTATGGACCCAATATATTCATATCGAATAGATAATTCCATTGAATGTATCTTCATATAATCATTTTAGCGAATATTGGGAGAGATAATTGAGAGCCCATTGCAATTTCAAATGGAGGATTTGCCTCTTTCATTATTTCGAATGGGGGATTTGCCTCTTTCATTTCATGTTGAATGATTAAGGTAATCAACATATTTATGAACTTTATTGATAATGCATTTTAATGGAACTACCCCAGAAATCTTTATATTGATAGAGGTCGACTTTGACCTCACAAAATGGGATAGAAGGGATCATAACATATTAAAGTTTTCCGCCTGCGGTGCAACTTAAATCCCACCTGCAGAAGATATAACTAGGAAGGAGCTAGAGCGGGCGCGTATGGGCCTCGTATCCACTCGAAAACCATCCCCAGTCTTTCCTGACCTGAGCCCCGCAGGACCACTATATAGATATCACTTTGCGGGGTGGGTTTGCCTTCAGGATCTCTCGCTTTCGACCTCTTTTAGCTTTCCTTCCGAATATCTCTTTCTCCTCTCCTAGATGCCTCACATGAAACGTAACTTAACCAAAATCTGGACTGGTACGAGGTTGAAATGATCCCCATCCTCAATAAGCAACTTTAGATTGATCTCCCTCCTCGATATTCTCATCAAATTAACAAACTCTATACTGAAAACTAGGCTCATCCAATCTCTCGAGGACCTCCACTTGCTCCCTGATAACTGCTTTGTCTACAAGGGACACAGCTCCACCTCTTCTTCCCACAACCATCTACTTCATCACATATCCATTGAGAAGAGCCATAAAAAATATCGTTGACTTATCCATGGGCAGTAGCAAGGCCTATGAGAGGAGGGATCATGGCCAATAAGAGAGTTCTTCCTGACATCATCCTTTGAACATGGAACATCATGCGCAACAGGAAGTTCACCAATCTCGGCCATCACATCCTGATAAACAATGGCCTTCCCCAAAAATGTGTCCTTGTCCCGGTTTCTTTTTGTTATATTTAAAGGACCCCCCTCTACAAGAAGTACTCCAGCACAATGAAGATCTTTCAATACGCTGATGACTTTCTCATTACAGCCTCTACAGACTCCAGGAAAGAAGCAGAAAAGCACGTCAGCCGGAGGCCGACCACTTCATTAATCAATGCAACTGCCTTAAACAGCCGATCAACCTTAAAAAGTCATACATGATTGCTTTTTATCATTCCCGTTTGGATTTATTCAGGCTGAACGTTAATAACGTCCGTCTTGAACACAGCAAATCGCTTTCACTACCTCTCTAGCAGTGAAGGAGCACATTGAGTCCATCTCAGTTGAAGCCAGTAAAGCGACCAAGACCACAGAGGCCAGCTGAGGACTCCACCCTAGAAAGATCTTCAAATAATTTAGAAGGATTGTCAGACCAATTCTTGAACACGCCCCCTCATCAATCTTCACTCCCAAGTACCTCGAGACGAAAAATGAACGGCTCACAACGGCGTTATCAGGCCCGTCCCGACAGGTGTCATCATCCTAGCAAGCGAGTCCCCCCCCCCCCTCCTACAGAAATTCAATGCTGACAGCAAGAGAAATTCTTAACGATAACGTTTTTAACCCTTCTCTCTACGTACTCATCAGAAACGGTGGTGTCACCTCCAACACCCCATCGGCAATTCCTACTCAATTCTATCCCAATCCTCCGGCAAATCCTACTCAACCCTATATAATTCCTGTGCAAATGTAGCCCCAGTCCCATTCAGGTACTTTTCCATATTACACCCCTACGGGGAGGATGACACAATCTGTAAAGCGGACCTTACCTCACGCGGCAAGATGGAAACTCAAAAATGGGAAACCCATGGCGGCCTTGGCTAGACCATTGTTAGAACATTGAAAGCACTAGTGAATCCGCGAGGCTCAGTAAGATTCTGTCCAAGGAACATAAGAGTCCATCCTTCCTTAAAAAGTCGGAAGGCTCCTGGACGGAATCTTCTGGCGAAACCTTGGTGCAAACGCACTTTCCCTCCAGCAAGGAGGACTGTCAGTCAGAACCTCACTTGGAGGGTTTGCGGCAACCCCAGCTGTGCGAGGCTATCAAATCGGTAATTACCGGGGATAGGATCGGCTGGGCTATAAACAGCTTCTCCGCATACAAATCTCCAGGCCCAGATGGCATAATACCAGTCATGCTACAGAAGCAGCAGGAAAGGGTTGTGCCGTGGCTTGTTGAGATTTACCGGAGCTGCATCACTTTAGGATACGTACCGCAGTCCTGGACCGAAAGCGGGCAGGCGCGGTCATGAGTCCGCGAAGGACTTTTGGCCAATCAGCCTGACCTCTTTCGTGCTGAAGACCCTAGAACGCGTCCTGGACCTTCACTTAAGGACGATTATGGAGAGAACGCCTTTCTCTAAATCCCAGCATGCCTACCTCAAAGGAAAATCCACAGAAACCGCCCTCCGCGAGGTAATTGGTACGGTTGAGCGGTCGCTGTAGTACAAGCAGTATACCCTTGCTGCCTTCTTGGATATAGAAGGAGCTTTCAACAACGTCAGTACCAACGCTATCAAGGAAGCCTTGACCGGTATTGGATTGGAGGGGTATCTCACGCATTGGATTATATCCATGCTGAGTACCAGGATAATCCAGTCCGATCTGGGAGGCAACCACTTCACCAGAGCTGTGAACAGAGGCACGCCCCAGGGTGGTGCCCTCTCACCGGCGCTCTGGTTAATAGTAATGTACAAAATTTTACGTACATTGCACAGCAGCGGGGTGAAGGTGGTGGCGTATGCCGACGACTTAAGGATATTAGTATCAGGAATGTTTCTGTCCATTATGAGCGACATCATGGAAGGAGCGTAGCGAAAGGTGTGGTTGTGGGCCGAAAGATGCGGACTCAGCATAAACCCAACCAAAACGCAACTGATGCTATTCACCACCAAGACAAGGATACCTGAATTCCACCTACCACGGCTGAATGAACAAACATCGGTTCTTACCTCTTAGGTAAAGTATGTGGGTGTAATCCTGGATCCTAAGCTAAATTGGAGGTTGAACATAGAACTGAGGGTTAAGAAGGCCTGTATAGCCTTCTATCCGTGTAAGAGAACCTTTGCAAAGAAATGGGGTCTCCGGCCGAGGATGGTTCTCTGGATGTACACCGCTGTAGTGCGTCCGATCCTGACGTACGGCTCTATTGCATGGTGGCAGGTTTTGAAGAATAAATACAATAGAACGAAGCTTAATAGGATTCAAAGAACCGCGTGTGCAGATGCTACGGGGGCTCTGCAGTCCTGCCCGGCAGATGCTTTCAATGTACTCCTGCATCTAATCCCCCTAGACCTCCACATCAAATATATTGCAGCGTGCAGTGCCGTCAGACTACGTGAGTCCGGATGCTGGGCAACGAAGTCCTACGGCCACAGCAATATCCTAGATGAAATACCTCGAGAAATCTGGGCACCCCGCACGGACTATGTCACACGCAAGCTGAACTTCACGAGAAACTTTGCTGTGGACCTTCCAACCAGGGCAAAGTGGAAGACCGGCGGCGTGTTGCAAGACTATCACACGGTATTCTTTACGGACGGATCAAAGATGGCCTATGGAGTCGGTGCGGGGGTTTTCTCGAATACACACGGTGTATCCAAGTCGTATGGTCTCGCAGGTTTGACCAGTGTATTCCAGGCGGAAGTACTGGCGATATTGGAAGTCTGTCGATGGCTGGAACGTGATTCGAGCCCCAAACGTAACATAGCCATTCTACCAGACAGCCAAGCTGCTATCAAGGCCTTGTACTCAACGACGACATCTTCCCGGTTGGTGGGGCAGTGCGGAGACGCGCTCAACCATCTGGGCGGCACGCTCAAGATCACTCTCCTCTGGGTTCCCGGGCATAGGAACATAGAGGGGAATGAGCGGGCTGACGAATTGGCCAGGCAAGGCTCTGCTCTTGGCAGTCCCTCGCCGAATACAGTCGGTGTTCCGCTGGCGACTGTCGGGGGCCGAGTCTACTCGCACTACCAAGCAGCCGCGGGCCTGAGATGGCAAAGGCTTATAAGCTGTGCCAAATCAAGGAGAATTTGGCCCGCTTATAACATAGCCCGATCACGAGAGCTCCTGTGCCAGACGCGTGCAAATGCATTCAATATTACGGCGGTCTACACGGGGCACTGGCCCATAGGGGACCATGCCGCTAGGCTCGGCTTACTCTACAACTCGCATTGCCGAAGCTACGGAGAAGGAAGGGAAACCCTCATGCACTTTCTCTGCGATTGCCCAGCTCTGGCTCGAGTCAGGCTGCGGACACGGGGTAAACCATTCTTTGGGGACCTCAGTGAGATTTCTAGCTGCAGGGGCGGAGAGCTGGTTTTCTTCGTGAATGCTACGGGCTGGCATCAAAACGTGAATTTGTGGCATCAAAACGGCGCACCAAAGCGCTAATTGGGCTCCTCGGAGCGGCCACTGATACCTACGTACCTACCATGGTCTCACAATGCTGACTACTGATGCCTCGGTTGACTCCTCGAAACCAGGATGTGCGATATTCTCCATGGTCGAACAACTCTACTCTAAGTTACTCTCTTTCGAGAACGATCATATCATTTGTCCATGCGACAAGTTTTCGCGACATAGCATCAATCTTGAATAGTCTAAGCAATATAACTCCCCGCTGGACCTCCTCCCGCCGGATCATGGGTCTTTTGGATAAACCTGGCCTGAGTGGCTTTGAAACACAATTGCGAACATCAATATTTTCACGGATCTCATTAACAAAATATCGATAACGCTGGATTCATAGGTAGCAGCCTGCCATTCTGTTCTTATCGAAAGTCATTGTAAGCCGGACCGGTGCGACCTAGCCCTTTCATTGTTAGCTTACCGGGACCTCGCGGTACCAACCAAAAACAACAATAACAATATACGGTTCGTTAGCAATTTCGTTCGCGTTTTTTTCATCAATCAAAGTTATCCCATCATCCAAGACTCTCATTGTCATCATCGTGTGAACATCCACCTCCTCTAGATACCTTGGTGTAACAACCAAGACCAAATCATTTGCAAACTGTAACCTCGTCTGGTACGGGATTCATAAACATCTTTCACAGTAGAAGAACCATTATAGAGCCTTGCGGTACTCCACTACGAAGATCTGCCCTCTAAGACCGATATTCAGCCCGAAGTATTCAGGAAGACCAATTTCAGCCAATGCATTTTAAATTCCGCTCCAAGTGATGGAGTTGAAAACATTGTTCACATCCAATGCTAACTCTGCATTACAGTCGCTGGAGTTTGCGCCTCTTTTGTCAGCTTCAAGGTGCTTACTGTATCCGCCGAGAAATGGACGCTCTGAAACCTGTACTGGTGCTCCAACAGTCATATGGAGTAAACTCTCCATCAGCTACCATTCTATATCAGAGCAGATTAGGCGGGGTGATACTGGGCAACCTATTCGATCCACAAATCAACACCAATTGCAGCGTTTTTGGTACCCCTGGAAAATATTTATGATTAGGTAAAACCTAGACTTTTCTGTCAATTGCCAGCTTACCCTAGAGTTTCGATGGTTCTCCTTAATATTTCTCGCAGTTCTTTGTCAGTACCCGAAGGTTGAATTGGGCCATTGTCTATCTTTCACTGTTCATGCCTTGAGGAAGCAAAGGCCAACAATTTCTTTGAAAGCATACAGTTAACATTTTCTACAGTCGCGGAGCGCGGTTCACGAATATACCGATCTCGAGTGCCTTGAAAAAAGTGCTTCCCCTCAAAAAAAAAACAAAAAATTCTTTGCACCCGGAATTTTAAATGAGTTCTTTCTGGAGATCTGTTCCCCTTGACCTCCATTTAGATTGCCTGTGGTCTTTCTGAACGTGCCAGGATAATCTCCTGATTAACGCTGGCAAATATCGAATCAACTTTAGCCCAGGTGTCTTCGCTCCGCGTTGTCTGCATTGCCTAACATAGGCCTGTTTGTTTTTCGCGGTGGTATATTATTATATTTTGCTGTATAACCGAAGTCAAGGTATTCGCAACATCGCATCAGTTGTTACCTAAGCCGACGCGTAACCCAGCCTATCTTTACCCTTCTTACCGCAAATAGACCGGTAATAGATCAATAGACCGATGATAGCGATATGTGTCACAATGTGTGCTTTTCGTGGTACTTTCCCCGGTGATTCCTGAAGGCTTTTTTTATGCGCTGCGGCTATTTCAGTTAGTCTGTCCTATTCCGCTTTATGAGAGCTATCTATCCGAAGTGAAATATTCACTCAATGACATAGTAGCCCAGATTCCCACTAGTGAGGCGCCGATGAATACCAATGGTCAGAAGCCTGCTTGTTCACTCTTAAACTAGACGGATGGGCATTTCGCCCATTTTCCTGGCCACTGCACAAATAAAAACATCTCGGGATCCCGGGCGTTCCCTTATCCAGGAGCACAGGAGGATCACTTTCATTGTAACTACTGAATGGCTACGTATGCAAACAAGTTGCAGATACAGTAAAATATTACCATTTAGATTTCCATTCAGATCCTTCCACGATTGAATTTTTACCTCCGACTCTAATCATCGCTGTGAGTATGTTCACCGAATTTATAAAGCAGCTAAACTACCGAGAGATTAACGAAGGCTAAGTCTCTAATAGAATTGGACTATCCTTTCCCTTAGATATCATCCTGATCTTCGGTGCCTAATATGATGTCAAACTCCGTGAAATCTTTCAAAAGATAACCCCCTCTTGCAGGTATCAGTGAACTTCCCCATACTTCCGCTGTGGCGATACTAAACCTCGGCTCCAACTTTAGGCGCGATCTTTCTAGAATGGCTACTTCATTTTAATCAAATTCACGCGACAGGCTATAATGAAGAATAATTGGCTTACATTTGTTGCGGATGCGTTCATACCTAAGACCCAGTGAAAACACCTGTTTTACTACATACTTTTGTCGTGTGGTTATTTTAAGGCACCATGTTTCTTTTCACTTGCTTAACTATGAGGATTTTGACTTAACTTAACTTAACGCTTTTTTATGACAGGTTGGTTTCTCGGGTGTATATTACCGACAATTTTAGGTAGCCTGGAAGTTTGCTAGTGAGACGATATTCTTACATGATTCAGTGATTCTCCCCTCATTTTTAGACTTCCCACTTCGAACAATGTATCTTCTATCTATACCTTCCTTTCTATCGGCCGGGTCCCTATCAGTTCTCCGTCAATCTGGCCACTTTCCCTGCATCAGTCGGATTAATCAGCATCAGGGTACACATCCTAGTACTCTTGAAACAGACATTTGCTCCCTATGGACAACCCATCCAACACGGACCTTCAATACGTCCAAAATCTTATACAATGCCCTTGCCGGTTGTAAAGTTTTCACCATCTGTGCCCTCATACAGTTTTCTGAAGCTAAGGAAAAATACCTCTATAGTTGAAGTGACCTAAAGCCTCGCAGTAAAAGATCAACATCCTTCCCAAGTAATTTTTTACTTGGATACAAACCGCGCAGCCCTTTTTTCGCCAGACCTCTTAAGCTCCAACGTGAGATCCCTTTTTATTCCTTCCAGTTTCTGCTGATATCCTCCTCCTCCGTGCAGACTCGGGTCTGATGGCCCTAATTAAGCCTTTGGAGTTTTCGCCTAATGCATCACGACCGTCAAACCAATGTGATAAAGCGTCCCCCGGTGCCACCACTATGGAGGTTCTCCTTGGCCACTTGGCTTTGGTTCGGCCGGCAAGGTTGTCGCCCCGTCTTCCTCACCGCCACCTCTGAGTACCAGTTGGACTAACAGGTGGAACTGCTCCAAATATCAACAATTATTGTGGATGTGACGGATGATCAAATTCTTCAGTTGAAATCTGTCCGAAATATTCTAAGCAATGTACCGTTCTTGTTATTCTCAAAAACCTGCATAAAGCAAAATTGAGCCAATAACTCTCAAAATAAGGAGCCGACAGCTTTGCTCTGGGCCACCTACATTTGGTCCGGAAGCATTGGTTGCTAAATTCCCATCATAACTCCTAGGTATTGAAACGCTAGTTGCGAATGTGTTCGCCAGTCTTAATCTATAGCGATGTTTGCTCTCTTCATTTAGTGATCAGAACTACCTCCGTTTATGCTATGCATACGCCACCTTGCAGGGAAAACATATTCTTCCAAGCACCCCCTACATATTTACCTGACGACCACCAACGAAGCTTTATTGGGTATGCCGTCTAAGCCGGCAATCTCTTTCGTAGCCTTAAGAGCTTCTTCAATGGTTACCTCGAGAATTTCATATACCCGAACAGCAGTTATGGCAAATTCACTTGCAGCTTGTGAGAGAGGAATACTAATAATATCCTGCAGAAAATCAAGGTTGATGATCGACAGTGGGTGATTACCCTCAATTGATGATATGACCGCTTTATATATGCCTCGCCCTATGTCGCAGTCCGCTACCTTGCATAACCCCTTGAAATGTTCAGTTTCACTTCTCAAATTGGCTGATTCCAATTCTTTCCCCACTTGCGAAACTCTTCAGCCTCAGGTCCATTCCTGCAACGATGACTGCGAGTCTTGGTCTTTAAGGCCTCGTAGATCTCCGCTGTTGTTGTGATCTCATGCAAGTCCTTGCACTAAATCACGATAGAGTCCTGACTCTCCTTTACCTCCACTGCGTTACCTAGTGGTTACCCGCTCTTCTTATGAAAATCCTACTTCCTCCGGGCCTGAGCTCAAGTAATAAATCACCTTTTTGGGGACGTCTTCACACACTCACCCAAATCCAGGAAAGTATAGTCTTCCTTGACATTTAGCAAGATTTCAGCGTACGCTTGATGCTGTAAAAATCATTTGGTCGCGGTATTTTCCAACTTTCCTTTATTCTCCACTTTGATCCAAGTGGATTCTTTGGCAAGTTCCTCCAACTGATCAGGTAAACTTCTTCATCATTTGTAGCATTGACGGCACTTGCTGCTGGATTTTTTCTTACACTTATGGTTGGCTTTTGCAGGATTTCACTCTTTGAAGGATGCAGTAGGAACCAATATAATGAACCCATTTTTGTCATCCTTGGGAATTTTCCGACCATATTGGATTTCCTGTGAGAGCGGTACCAAGCTTCGACTGCACGGTTGCACACTAAGTAAGCTGACAATACTTGGAATCAACTAGTAGTGGCCTGTGAAGCAAATGGCAGCTTATCCAACGATGCCTTATCTCTGCCCTGAGAGCAGCGTCAATAAAAATAATTCGCAAATGTTGCTCGCTTCCTTATATCACCACCATCAACGGTGCAACAACCGGTATCCGGTCTAGGCCTGCCTTAATAAGGAACTACAGACACCCATCCGCACTATATTTTATCTTGTACAACATCGGGACAGACATTGTCAATTACCTGGGTATAATCATTGGTTAGATTAAGTCCCCCTTCTGTCTGTCTGTCAAGTTGGCTGGTGCATGCTGAAATTCCGAAATCAAGCTACGGTTAGTACGAATAATATTATCACATCACATCACTTCACCTAGTAACCCTGGTGATGTGACGTGATAATATTATTCGCACTAACCAGCACTAACACTAATCCAGCAACAAGTGCCGCCAATACTACAAATGATGAAGATAAAGAAGGGTTCACAAACCAGAGGATAATGATCTTAAATCAGTTGTAGTTTGTAGGATCTCAACACAACGCGTACGATGAAATCAAAACTAAAGTTACGAGCGCTCAGAGCAATGTCCTTTGAAATACGGAACGACATGGACTGTTGCGAAGAAAGGAAAGCAAGAGTAGAAGCAGCAACGGAAATGTCTTTTAATCCAATAATTCGGACCAGAGATGTGGATCGCTTTCGAGATCAGAAAGAAACACTAGAACTCCGCAAATGGCAACTCAATTAACAAACTTTTTGAATGAAAGTTGGAGAAAGTTGCCGAGGAATCCACTTGGACTAAAGTGAAGCGAAAAGGAAGATTAGAGAAAAGACCGCGACCAAATGATTTTCGCAGCAACAAGCGTACGCGGAAATCTTACTAAATGTCAAGGCAAACGGACAGTTTCCTGTTGAATTTGTTTGAGTGAAGAAAGACATCCCCAAAAAGGTGATTTACTATTTGACTTCAGACCCGGGGAAAGTAAATCTCACGATTTCCGTAATAAGATGAAGTAATCACTACACAACGCAGCGGAGCTATAGGAAAGCCAAGACTCAATGGTGATTGATTGCAAGGACTTACATGAGATCACCACAAAAGCGGACATCTTTGAGGCCTTAAATGCCAGCAGACGCAGTCTACGTTGCAGGAATGTACCTAAAGTAGAAGAAGAGTCATACCGACTTTTAGAAAAGTGGTTTCAAGTAACCATCGATTACCCAAAACCCAAATCTGAAAAAATGAACTCTTAACAATTTTCGAGAAGAAGTTGAAGCGTAATTTCCCAAAACGTCTAATTGTCAAATATTACCAATTATAACCCTATGTTTTGAAACAGATTGTCAGATTGAAGGTGATTGTCTATTCGTTACTGTGGGTAAGATCAGCTCCAGGGCATACTGCTAGCTAGTGGTGACGGTGAGATGGCCGAGATGACTGAGGCATCAGTTTCTCGATGTCGTGTCCTAGGTTCGATTTCCAGCGAGATGTCCAACTCTGCGAAAGCTTCCAAAACATAACGTCCTTTTGCAAGCATCGTTCTGTGGTCTACGCTAAAGCGTATATATATAAATATAAAGCGGTATATATCCACCGTCAACAGCCTTTTCAACATGCCCTTAAATTTAGCCAACCTAAAACTTGGAAGAACTTAGCAACTGTTGACATATATTTCATGCATTTTTGCCAACACAGAACAAACTGCAATACGCTATTGCCAATGTTTGGGGGAAATACCTCAGCGGCAGTGACAGTGACCCCCGAATTTCCTTTCAGACTTCTTGCAGTGTGTCTGCTATCTATACCTTCCATTCCATCGCTCAGGTCCTTATAACTGCTGCACCAACGTGGCCATTTTCTCTGCAACAGCAATGTGCATGCCCTCGAAGGATACCTTTACAAGGGACACTTGAAGCATCTCCTGGAAAAGCTTTGCTTCCGCCGTCATATTTTCGACATCTATGTTCCCATGCATCTTTCTGAAGCTAAGGAAAATCTCCCTGCCATAGAAGTGACCTAGGTCCATGCAGTGAAAGAAGATATCATACCTCTTGGCGCGCATCAGCCGCCCGACACTGCACCCAAACATTTTTTTCACTTGAATACGAACCGCACAGCCTTTCTTTCTCCAGACCCTTTGAGCTCAAGAAAGCGATTCCTTTTAATTCCTTCCGGATTCTGCTGGTATCCTCCTCCCTTTAACTAAGTTCTTTAGAAACGAGATCAGTTTCCACCATCACCATCGGAGGAGTAGTATTGAGGTTTCCCTTTCCATCGAATCATTCACTTTCTTACGCCACTTGTACAGGCCATGGGTCATACCATATTTTCAACTGATGCATGTTGTCTTTGTCTTTGCTAAGTTCAGATGGTGAAATGAAGAATAACTCTCCTAGGTCAGGCCTCAATCTTTGCTCAAGAAACATAGTCTAGGAAATCGAAGCACACAGCTCTAACGTCAGTTATAAAGAAATGAAGTGGGACCCTCACCCAAAAGGATCACACACTAATCAAAGACCTATTCTTAGAAACTTTCCAACCGAAAAAATCTTAATGATACCTCTGAATGATATCGACCCCGACATCTGCCAAAATAAATTTGACAAGGGTACCTTGATAATTTACTGGAACTCACCCTCCAGTTTTTCCTTAAATCAATCGGACCAGATTATGCAGCACTGAGGACTACTTGACGACTGACAGACGGAACATGAGAGGGGCTACCATATCAAGATAGCGCCTACTAATCAAACACCCATTAATAACGAACTGAACAAATTTGAAAGAACCTGTATCCCATTTTTTGTCACTTAAGGGCCCTTCTTTTGGGGGTAACCCCCCAATATGAAGGCACACCTGACGCAAAAACCTCATTTTTACATATATCTCATAGTAGCTTGAATCTAACAACAATTAACCTTTTTCAAAGAATCTTCTTTAAACTAATAGTGGTTCCTATCCTTCTGAAAATAAACTATGTATATCCCCAGGAAACCTACTTGAAAAGTAATCTTCCGTATGGTTTAATCCCCAACTATGGCTGCATCTTCCCTAATTGACTTAAAGTCAATTGTCTGGTAATAATTCACTGCTGAATCTCAAGTTACTAAAAGCACCAATTTAGATAGTATCTTTATTCTGACCACATAATCCAAACAATCTGATAAATACAACCTCAACAATACATCCCCAGCACACCATACGAACCTGCTCTCCATGCTAATGGTATCTTTCCCATCCCTTCATAAATCATAACCAATATTCCAATAAACATTTCAAACTTATGTGAAAATCTATTTTCCCTATAACGTGAACAATATCTCGGAACGAATTGTTTTTGAAATTCAAGGTAAAATCTTGCCATATTCATTCACTATCGTTGTCATATCCCTGAATCATATTGTGTCGACTGGCGAAGGATACACATGCATAGTTTCCAGAAGCTCATCCAGATGCTCAGGACCCCCATCCTTTGGCTGTTCTATGTTTATCTTGCCATGTCACCTTTTTCTCTATTCTGAAACTGACAAGAAAAGATTTTCTTCGAATTTTTCTCTTCACATTTGCCATAACATTTTCTTTTTTAGGCTTAAGTTTTCACTTAATCTGGAAAGTAGACATGTTTTGTATTTTGTAAATTTACAGTGTATGAGAGAAAAAGGTTCGGGTATCTTTTTTGAGCCCACGCATTTCACCCTTTCCAGGAGATACACTGGAGGACCCAATATAATGAAGGCATTTTTATCTCTTTTAGGAATGTTCTGACCACATTGAATCTTCTTTGAAAGTGGTATCAACCCTCAGATGTTCTGTTGTGCACTAAATAAACTGGCAATACTTGGTCTCAACTAGCGCAGGATACATCCATTGAGAGGTCGAAACTTCAAGTAGCCTCAACTGCCCCACAATCATTGTTAAAGCCCCAACAAATCCTTGGAGCGAAACTCTACACTTTCTTCAAATGCACTGTACTCAGCCAGCATAGTATGAACTTGTACAGCAGCATGTTCCCCGACAAAACCGAAATCCTTTTGTTCACGTCCAGACTTTCCCAGACCGAGACATATTCACTCAAGACCATTTTGCAGGAAAAATCCTATGGCGAACGATGGTGTTGTGGTATGTCCATTGAATAAATTTCGGTCGAATAAAGCCAATTTCAATACGAATTTCATAGCTTGGGGGGTCGAAATATTTTCATGTGGTAAATGAGGGAATTTACCTGAAGCATCCTTTATAGGTCTTCACCATGTTTCTTTTCGACAACGAACATGGGGGACGGAAAATGTTTAAATGTTATTACGGGTACTGAATTTGGTAAATATTTTTATGACGCAATTTCACTATCAATGAGCGTTATTCCTTTTAAATGCGCATATGTAAAGGATCTAAAATAGAAAATGGGGTTGCAAATAGAATTGGTCTTGGGCTTTTTGGTCCTAAGTAAATTCTGTCGAATCTGCTCAGGACATAATCTGAATCAATAAAAAATTCCAGCCCCTTCTAGAACTACCCCAGTCGATATCTTCGCGTAACTGTCAGGAGATTGCTACTTCACGGGGTAAGTCAGAGTACTAAAAGCTACACAAGAAACAAAGAGACCCTTTAACAAGTGATGTTCCTCGCGAAACCGTTGACCTCTTTCTCTGGTTTGACAGAAGTCTCCGCTGGTATCATCCTGGTCACTGCATATACAGCCTCTACCCATTTCACTCTCAATGCACTTGCAACTCCTACCTACCATTGACTCCTGTCAGACAGTTGTGAGATTCTTCCTCACTAACACCACCTCCATCTCCTTCCACTCTCCCTGCAGGATTCCCATATAGTATTGTGTCGCGGGGCTTGATTAGAATTTATATTTGTTCCCCTCTTGTTCCGTATTCCTGCCTAAGATTTTTATAGGTAGCTGCTGTCACCCTTCCAGATGTAGCTTCCAAAACGGCTGTGAACTTTGGGCATTGAAATAGAACGTCTTCTGCGTCCTCTGCAAACTTCGCCACACTTTGGACAATACGATGAATCATCATCCAGAAATCAATATAGGTATGCCCAAACTCCAAGACTGTTCAAAAGCTGTGTTAGATCGAGGCGTTCTTCTCCTTGGGGACGATCGATCCATATTCGAACCTCCCATATCATCCTATGGTTCTAGCGGCGATTTTCTGATTCGCTTCACCTCCCCTGCCACTCAGCAATAGTTTCGCTCCGTCTGGGGAGAAGATTCTCAGGTGAGACACGCTCTATCAAAAAAAAACCTTGGACCACCTATATTTAGTAAAATTCTCACGATCAGTACTCAGGCTTGCAACCATTGTCAACCCAATGGCATCCACAAAACCATTGATCGCACAGCGACAGGGAGGTCAGACATCAGCATTCCAGCTCCCTTTCCGGTAATTGTAATGATATGAGTGGAAATAGGAGATCAGGTTGATCATCCTTGGTGGCCGATAACGACCTAGTCTCCTATTTCCACTCATATCATTACAAATGAATTGCGAGGACTCCTCTCTCTCAAAATTGTCAACTCCTGTTCAATTCCCGCAGAACTCTCGGATGACCAAAAAGCCATCCCAACCTTATAATTTTTTTTCCATCTGTGTGCAGAAAACTTCCACAAACAGTGTTTTTTCATGAAGGGACAACAATCAAGCTGCTCCCCGTCGCAGAATATTAAAAAAAAAAAACCAAGCAAAAGGGATCGCGAGAATTCAGGCTTCCTCGTCTGGAGTGTGAAGATGAATCATTAAGGACGGAACGGCACAGCATATAGCCGACTACCTCCGTATTCCATCAAGGATTCATCTCACCCGTCACTTCATCCCTACGAAGAAGAAAGAATATTTAATTTTCTTAAAATTCTGAAACGAAGAGATAGCCATTTCACATAAAGGTAGGGAAGGACACTCCTCAGAAGCTCGGACGGCAATACCTTTCAGCTTATAGCCGCAAAGGCCCGTAGATCCAGAGGCTTCTGGAAGGCAATCACCTACGAGACGTTAAATCTCAAGACAAATACAACAAACGACTAGCTCTTATGGCATACTACCAAGGATAGGACAGGAAACTCTACGTTACAAGGTGAGAAAGGAAAATTAGGCCCCACGTTGGGCCCAACATTTCCTGGATTCAGGCATTTGTAATGATAAGAGTCGTTATAGGAGATCAGGTCGATCATCCTGAGTGGCCGATAACGACCTAGAGGGCGGAGCTATCCCAAAAATCTAAACAAATTGGCTAAATTGACCGTGAAGGTCCGCCCACAAAGACCGAGCACTTTGATGGAGCTTCAATCTTTGTGGGCGGACCTTCACGGTCAATTTAGCCAATTTGTTTAGATTTTTGGGATACCTCTGCCCTCTAGGTCGTTATCGACCACTCAGGATGATCGACCTGATCTCCTATAACCACTCTTATCATTACAAATGGCGCCCAACGTGGGACCCACCCACGTCCCCGAGCCCGGCTAGCTCAGTCGGTAGAGCATCAGACTCTTAATCTCAGGGTCATGGGTTCGGGCCCCACGTTGGGCGCCATTGAGGCGCGGCATCTGAGGTTCCCACCCTTCCTCGACATCCTCAGGCCAGCTAATCGTAGTTTGAGGACTTCCTCCCTTTCGTATCCTCCTTTCTCCCGTGGAATTTCTATTAAGGGACATCCTCAAAATGAATAACTGGCCTGAGGATGTCGAGGAAGGGTGGGAACCCAGAGGCCACGCCACATACAAGATCTGAGGCGGAAGAGACAATAATTGAGATGGTGATCCGTCGTGGATCTTCCCCTCCTTGATCGCGGCACTCGGGTCCTGAGACTTACGGATCCACGCGCGCGGTCGAGCCGTTTTTTTCTTCTTTTCTATTTTCCAATTTTAGTTCGCGTTCTGTTTATCATTCGATAGGCCGTTGCGAAATCCTAATTAACGTCTATTTTAGAATCCGGTGCGGACCCACGCATCGGAATAGACACGTTGTTTTGTAGTAGTGAAGCGTGAGGGATCAAAGCGCTCAAAGGACCCCCCACATTCCCGAGTCTGGCTAGCACAGAGGCGTGCAAGAACGTGTCGACCGAGCACTTTGATGGAGCTTCAATCTTTGTGGGCGGACCTTCACGGTCAATTTAGCCAATTTATTTAGATTTTTGGAATAGCTCTGCCCTCTAGGTCGTTATCGGCGACTCAGGATGATCGACCTGATCTCCTATAACCACTCTTATCATTACAGGATCGAAAGTAATCTGTTACGGACTATCCATTCGAATAATTTACCATTTATTTAGAAAGCATATCGGCCTGTAGGAGGAAGGTTCACCCGAAGGTTTGTTTAGCTTGGGCGTGATGCTTCCACAAACCAAACCAACCAAACCAGAGCTTTATCTCCGACTACTTTCTTCGCGGGTTTCAGGACCTCCGTGGCTCATGTGTATCCAGATTAATTTCTTTTCCACTGACTGCGTCTTCTGGTCTTGAGGCAGGCTTTCCTGTACTCCTCGATTTCAGAGTTCCATCAAAAGTTGAGTACTCGTTTCCGGGGACCAATACGGCATAAATGCGACACATGTTCAGCGCAACTTCTAGCTGATTTGGGAAGCATTATCACTTGCATTTCCTTCGAGCATTGTGTTTTGCGGCAAAGCTTCTCTAAAAGCCTCCTCGTTAAACTTGTTGACAGCCCATCTTTCAAGGGCTTGATGGCAGCAGAAATCCTCAACTAAATTGTCAGTAACAAATGTGACATCTATCACCAACCTCAATGTTCGCCAATGCGAGATCCAGGCGAGAAAAAGCTTCAAGAAATGCACGTTCTCTGGCGTTCGTTTCTCGGCTGGCCCGTTGTTCAGCTGATGCATTGAAATGGACAGGTATTACCTGAGAGTTTTGATCATTTGTATTTATCGTTATATTCCTTATCATAGATTTGAACTCCTTTCTCGTGAGACTTGCCCCTAGTATTGGTAGTTTTTCTAACCACCGGATATATGTGCTTCCTGTTCTGCCTGTGGGTCCTATTAGCGTCATTTATTTTCCTGAAGAGCAGATGATTGGGTCTTTCTCAACAATCCTTAAAAATGTTTGAGTTTTTTTTCGCAATAAAGCAGAAGCAACTCATCAAAGGCTGCCTCAACTCTGCCCTGGGAACAGCGTGATCGAAGCGGTACGTAAGTGTTTTATGCTCCTTTTTATAATCCCCAAAAGTGCAACACCACAAGTGGATATGGACTTAGGACTCTCAAATCCCTAAACCAAAAAAAAGATTATTTCCGATTTGTGACACAACTTCGTCCTGTCCTGTCTGCTGGATATAATCTACCCACCGAAACTTGAGTGAATGACAAAGCCACTGCGGCTTCAGAGGGTACGAACAAGGCCCTCATTGTCCGTATGCATCTATGCAGTTGTGCCTATTAGGCAATGAGTAGGGGGAGAGTTTTCATCCTTAATCAACACAGCATACCCCATCTGGAGGTCCCAAATACTATGTCGACACTGGTGTCAGAGTAACCAAGTACTCGTCTCGCTAGTGTCGCCAAAAGTCTTGGTGAATTCACTACCATTGTTTGAGCTTGATAACTGGAAGATGGAGCACTATAGGTCCTGTCACCGCTAGAAATGATTTTCCAAACAGACAATCGGATGGGGATAATGCGAATTTGACGTTTGGGTCATCCCGTAGAGGTGTGATTAGCCTAGAGTTAAGGCAAACTTTGATACACACAGCTAGGGTGTATAGTGTATTGTGACTTAACCGCGGCCTTCTATAACCCTGTCTAATGAGGAGCACGCGAATCCTGTTTGCTCTGGCGAAGGCAGTACCATTACCACAGTACAGGGCAGCGGATAGAGTGTGTCCAGAAATGCCGGTAAGGGAAATATATCTGTTGATGTCACGATAATAAGAGCCTTCTCCTCCAGTTGATCCAGATCTAAATTTGCTGGAGTGGGCGGCACAATGCTTATGTTAGAAAGAGCCATTAAAGTGGTGTATCAAGCTGAACCTTGCCGGCATTGCGTATGCTCGAGAAGCTGCGCAGCTTATAATCCGCGACTACTACTGTCAATTGGACTTTCATCCGATCTTAAATAGCACCATTCATTTAAAACTTTGATGGCCTAAATTTTTTAAGGATTCAACTCCGCGGGGTGCTTCCAAAGCTGGCAAAGCTTAGGCTGGGAGTCTGCCTAACATGAACACGCGAAAGAGGCGTATTCCAGTTGAAGCCAACTGCCCAAAGAGATGGAATAATGATTTTCTCCCGAACAATGTTGGGTGCCACGAAATCAACAGAATCAAATAGTCTGAATTGGCACATCCCGTTTAGTAAGAGGGATGGCAAAGATAGGAGACTCACCCAGAACAGAAACTCATCAGAGGTTGGCTCTCGTCCCAAACCAAGTAGCAAGTAAATAGCAAACCCGGTCAATGTCCAAACCATCCGTTCTTCACGTCCTCCGGGAGAATCATTCAGCCTGAATTGGTGTAGATACTTCCTGTAACCGCCATGTCCTGACAGGAATTGCGTCAGGTCGTAGTTAATCTCGCCATGTCGTCGGTGGATCCACTCCCTAATACGTAGAATCAAAGTGTGGGTCCAGTTACCGCTTTTCGGTATTCTGAATCCTTTTCAAGTAAATTTGTTCTCCTTTTCTCGTACTGGCAGTGTGCCTCACTTGCTACAATGTTCATCGGGATCATTCCCGTAATAATACAAGCTACATCGGCTGATATTGTTCTGATGGTGCTGCAAACCCTTGGCGCCATTAAGTGGTAAGTAATGTTTACCCTCTTCCGATTATTCTCATACACTAGGGTTTCCTCCGAAACTGGTGCCACGTATAATAGTGTGAAGCGAACCACTTTGGCCTCCAATGTTAGGCATCATCCGCGCTAATTACACGCTGGTATTTGCCGCTTTCCTACAGGCATAGTCCAGGTGTCCCTTGAAATTTATTTTAGCGTCAACCATCACCCCTAGGTATTTGATAACTGGTTTCGAAGAGATCACGTGACTACCAACACGAATATTAACCGTATTCCTTTTCCTACGGTTGGTAATTAAGACCGCCTCCGTCTTTTGTTTCGGAAGGTCAAACTGAACCATCTCCAGCCACGCTTTTATAGCGCTAATGGTTTCGTTAGCCTACATTTCAACGTCTTCAGGTTGTTTCGCGACGACAACCACAGCTAGATCATCTGCGAAACCGATTATCGTGGTCTCCTTTGGTACGGCAAGGACAAGGACCCCATTGTACATGACGTGCCACAGCGGAAGACACACCACTGAACCCTGTGGTACTCCTGCGGTGGCGGTGTACTGATTGGATCCCTCATCTGTATCGTACGAAAGTGTCCTCTCCGAAAGGTACCTGTCGAATAGCTTAGACAAATAACTAAGGACATCCATTTTAGTCAGTGAGCTTTTTATCTACTCCCAACTAGCGGAATTGGACGCTTTTTGGAGCCCAACGTTACCACGGTACACCATTTTTTAGACAGCATCGCGTCTCGACCCAGCTTCAAAACAAAGTTTACGACGTCGATCGTTGAGTGAGCTTGTCGAAATCCAAATTGTCACTCCGATAGTCCATCCTTATATTCAATGATAGGGAGAAGTCTATTGTAGATGACCCTTTCCAACATCTTTCCTGCCGTGTCAAATCGGTCGGTATGATGATGGGTGTCCTGGGTGATTATTTGGTTTCTGTCTGTTGTTTTTTTAAGGAGGTGGAAATCTTCAAAAAACTCTGGCCTGGGCGCCCCAGAATGCGGGATTTTTAGCCACTAAAACCACCCCGACTCCCCCCTACCCCATGGAAGCACCTTTAGGTATTACATCACAGAGCGAAGTTAGCTTACTTTAGCTAGGTCTCCTTCCATCTACCCGCGGGGTTCGTTACCGCGCCTTCCTCACTTCTTCTGCTTTTCGCAGTTTATCTTGGATTACTGCGATCATGGAATTGATCGCATCCTAGTCTTCCTGACAAGCTACCATTCTCCGGACAAAATTTTCTGGTGATAGCACTTCACCTAGAGTTTCCTCTAGGTTCCTCCTTTCTTCCACGAACCTAGGACATTGGAAGAAAACGTGCGCTGGGTCCTCTGGGATCTCGTCGCAGTTTGGACAATTAGGTAAGGTGTCCAATTTAAACCTGTACAGGTATTGACGATATCCTCCATCCATGGCCGGTGAAAAACTGGGTGAGATTATAATTATCTCCCCATGCTTTCTTTCCAGCGGCTCCCGGATGGAAGGGATCAACCTGTAAGTCCAGCGACCCTTTTTTGACTGGTCCCCTGTTGCCATCTGCTTATGGATCTCTCCTTTTCGGCTTTTTTCACCTGCGATAAGGGAGAGATGGATCTGGTGTTATAAATGTTTATCATTTCGGTTGTCACGATTTCAATCGACATCATTTCCGAGATGACGAACGCTGCATCATCTGAGACGGTCCGGAAGGCAGAACACACCCTTAAGGCTGTTCTTCTGTAAACCGTACTCAGTTTATGTGCATTGCGCGTTTCCCCAAACTGGCACTGCATACAGCATGATAGAACTTACCACCCTGGCTATGAGCAGCCTGCAAGTATGCCGCGGTCCTCCTACGTTCGGCATCATCCTTGCGAGAACCATACTCGTGGTAGATGCTCTTTTACAAGTATGCTCTATGTGCTGCCTAAAATTGAGTCCTCCGTCTATCATCACCCCTAAATATCTGATGGCGGGCTTAGAAGTGATAATGCGATTCCCGATTCTAATGCAGGCGTAATTTCTTTTGCGGCGCTTAGTGATGAGGACCGCTTCCGTCTTTTCCTCCGCGAATACCACTCCAGCACTCTCCAACCAAGCCTTAACAACACTGATTGCTTCGCTTGTAGACAATTCAGCCTCCTCGAGATACTTTGCGACCACAACCTGTGCTATATCATCGGCATAACCCACCACCGTGGCCTCCTCCGGAACCGAAAGGTTATTTACATCAATATACATGATGTTCCAGAATAGTGGGCCCAGAACAGAGCCCTGTGGGACATCCGCGGAGACAACGTCCTTGGGTCCATCATCGGTATTATACCAGAGTATCCGCTCTTGCAAGTAGCTATCGACAATAGCGGGGAGGTAGGTGGGAACACCAATGGCAGCCAGAGACTTTCGTTTAAGGTCCCAATTGGCCGAGTTAAATGCATTCCTCACATCCAGGGTCACCACTACACAATATTTGCTGGTACAACCCCTTCCGTGAATTGCATTTTTGGCCAAGCCAGTAACCATTTTGGTGGTATCAATGGTTGATCTGGCTTTACGGAACCCATACTGCCTACCTGAAGAGCCCTCTTCACTCTCGACGACTGGGAGTAATCTATCATAAATAACCCAACATTTTCCCCATAGTGTCTAGAAGACTAAGGTCTATAGGAGGACGGTTCCCCTGGAGGTTTGCCAGCCTTGGGCGCAAGCATCATCTTCTGCCGTTTCCATGGTGCAGGAAAGATACCCTCAGACATGCACGTTTCGAACAGCTCCGCGAACATATCCGGTATATATTTGACAGCAAGTTTGAGAGCCTTATTCGGTAAGCCGTCAAGACCCGCAACTTTGCTGTCGCCTATTGCAGGTCTCCAGCAGCTCGTCCCTGGTGACTGGTGGAATTGGCGTTACATTCAGGGGGCGCAGGAAGGTGTCAGTCTGAGGAAATAACATGAGCGTAGGGCGCGTGATCTGCGCAGATGATCGGCATCTGAATCGTCCTGTCACAATTTTATAGGCGCTACCCCACAACTTGCCAGGACATGTCACATGTTAACGAAAGGCTGACAAAAGTCAGATCTACAATTGAACCAATTCTCCCTTTCCGATAAGTGTTTACATCGCCTCCGTTGGCCAGAATTGCATCCAACTGGGCGAATGCTTCTAATAAGCACCGCCCCCTTGTGTTAGTCTCTTTGCTGCCCCACTCGATAGCCCACGCATTAAAGTCACTGGCTCTCACCTTTGGACCTCGTCCCCTTGCGTCGTGAACAAGACCGTCTATCAGGTCTGGCTTCTGTCTGTCTGTCAGTCCGTCTGTCTGTCCGATTGACACCAAATTTGGTGGAAAGGTGGGAACTGTGAACGCTCACGTATACAGTTAGGTACATCGTTTTACGTCAAATTTAAAGGGAGGTCCCCATACATGGGGGAGTGTAAATTTTTTTTTCACTAAATATAGTGATGTGGGGTATCAAATGAAAGATCTCGGTTGATACTTTCCGCATAAGACAGACTTCCCTTGCTGGAGATCACAATCGCTTCTGGGCGAATTCGCACTTTTGCTTTTTTCTTCGCCTTTTTATTAACTACCTTGGTTTATCCACAGTTTCCATTCCCATTGGGTTTTTTGCCGATTCACTTGCAAGAGCTTGCACTTGGGGGATCTGTTTTCTCTCTTCGGTGCATTTAATTACGTTTTCCGGAATTATTTGCATTGCCTTTTTCCTCTTAGGCGCCTGCTGATTTCCCAGAGGATCCACATCTTTTTCCCGCACTTTCTTGTTTGGTGGCAGGTTTATTGTAATACGATTAGGCGTCACTTGGGTCGCTTGTGACACCGTTGAGGCAGCAGGTTTCGACTTGTCTTTGAAATTTCGTTCTTCATGCTGCAATTTGTTATAGAGCACATTGATTGCTCTCACCATATTTTTTATGGCTTGATGCACGTTGTGCTTGTCCTTGATGAACTCGGACAGCTCAACTATTTTCGCACCAAGCTGTGTGAAGAGTGATTCCTCTGGATCAGGGCTCTGGCCTCCAGGAATCCATGAATCCTACAGTACAGTGAGTTACATTGTTTTACGTCAAATTTAAGGGGAGGTCCCCATACATGCAAAAGTGTAAATTTTTTTCTCACTAAATATAGTGTGGGACATCAAATGAAAGATCTCGGTTGGTACTTTCCGAAACTGGTCTTAGTTTTGACATTTGTTGGAAAAACGGGGAGTTTGGGGGGTCGAAACTAATCATTTATTTAACGAGGCCATCCTCAGAAACTGGCCAACCGAAAAATCGGAAAAAAATCAGGAGGCTCCCATTATATGGTGGCTAGGCTCGGAAATACCCTCCCTACCGACATCTGTTCACCTGTTCATCTGTATATATCACTATAATTTTTTGGTAATTGGCTGAAACCCCCCCCCCCTCCCCCGCTTTAAGTTCATCCTAGCTCCACGAAATTTTGCAGCAATATAGGCTATAATATAGAGCATGATCCCACCAAGTTTGGTAGAAATCGCACTATTACTAACAAAGTTATAATAGGTCAAATTTGTTGCTTCTGTGCAGATTCAAGACTTTGAATATCAATATAACCCGAAAGTATATATTCTCGCATGCATGCATGTATGCATGTGATACGTACTAATGGGACAAATGTACACTGAAATGTCTTTATAAAAAAATACACAAAACCTTTCATACCTGAAGCGTCCAGATTCCGATTTCCCGACTGGTTTATCCAGACCACGGGAACATTTCAACAATTTCCTCTGTTTCGTATCTTATTTTGATTGTATATAAACTTTATCTGATAATTCCTATAATGTTTTTAAATTTTATCCTTATCTTTTTGCAGTTACATCTCCAAACAGAGGTCTACCAAATCAACCAGCGCCAGCATCAGCAATTCTACTAATAGCCTATTTGTCAATAAGATACTTTCGAAGATAGTTTGCTTGAATGATCAACTGCAATGCGAAGCAAATGCAAACTTTATTTATTAATGATATTTGATAGTGTTCGTTTTGCATACGAAAATCAAAAACACATGAAAATCAAAGCAAAGTAATATATTTTAATGTATACCTACCCCTAGTCGATATGTCACCCTTGTTTCCTACGTTCAAATTCCAAATTGCTGTAATAGGAAAAGAAAAAATCGAAAATGTAACAAAATAAATAAGCAAATAAATAATGTTAATGTAAATTGATATTATATACTAAAATCTAACCGTAATTTAATTACATGAAAAAGCCCAAAACGAATGTGAAATTTGCGAAAAAAAAAAGATTCAAAGGAAATGTTTTCCAAGAGCAAACAAAGCCCCCGGCCCACTGATGAAAAACCCTGAAAAAATGGCGTAATGATGTAAATTTTAATGTACCTAATAATAGCGTTTTTGTAGGCTATAAGATAAATCGATTTATTTCAGATACAATAGAACCCGTGTAAATTCTGTACTACAAACATCCCCCACTGAGTGCAACATCCATTGCTTTTCGCCTATTGTTGTATTCAAATTTATTGGCAACTTTTTACTGTTTCCACAATAACGCATTTAATTTAATTTAAAGCCAATTGTTTTGATATACTTCCATCTCTAAACATTCCAGGACCGGCACTGAGCATCCACATCCATTTGATTAAGTCTATATGATGCAGATACATGTATCTTTTTTGCTATTATTTTCACTTAGTTTGTGGGACATGCATTTATAAGGGAATGGAATTCCTGCATGCTCGGCAATTTGATTTAATGACACAAAATTGTTTCGTCCTTGTTCAAATCTAAAACCTAAATAATCCGCTTAAACAATAATGACAAATTCATAAATAGGTTAATTGCGGAATCCAACCAAGAAAATGGAACCCACACACGAGGACCTCTTTCGAACAGATATGGAAAATGTTTCAGGAGGGTGTGCTCAGGGGGTTGAATCAAATATTGCTGCGTTATCAAAGCCGCTTTATGAAGATACAATTCAATCTAAATAGACTCATTAGATGGCCAATTCATGAATAAACCAACATATTAAAAACAGTACCTAATAATCCTCTTTATTTGATATATATACGGCTCGCCCCCGCGGAATACTCTTTTGAAATGGCCGCCATATTTCAACCCTTGCGGTTTAGAGGGTATGCAGAATTGAGGAATCCATCGTACTTACATAGCTACTGCAAATCTGTCTACTGAAAATTGAAAACATATTGTACATAAATAAATAAAGGAGCATAAGCCAATGAAAACGTCAACCAGAGTGAAACTCAATAAAATATAATTATAGTGAAATAAATTGGTTACGAGCAAATAAATAAATAAATTAATAAAATATTAACCCTACCAATGTGGTTCGTATGCAATGTATATCACGGCAATGACGATGGTAAAGTAACATAAATATTTCTAATTTATGATGTTAAAGTTAAGTGGAAATTAGAAAACCAAAATTAATTATTGATAATGAGACACTGATATTAGTTTACGATTTTCGTGTTTTTTAATGTAAATAAATTTTATTAAACAAGCTAAAATATTTGATGGTTTTCATTTATTTCTGCGTAATTTCTGCCCTTTCAACTTTTCCTACTTCTCTCCATTTTCAATTCTATTGAAATCGCCCTCGCCTCCGTCCCAACCCCACCTTCCTTTCTTTCGACACCAGTAACCTGCAAAAAATTCACTCCTTGCGCTCTCATACCAGCATGAACCTGTACCACTTCAGCTCAACCCCCACCACCATTTCCTCCTCAGCAGTAATATTACTGCATACCCACCCTAAAGTATTGGATTCACTTTCCCAAAACTCACTTTGCTCAAAACGGTATCAGGTATCAGCGATTACGATGCAATAATCCTCGATGTCCAACTCCCCGAGAGAGCCATGCGACCCAACCTACCTTCAATCCCTACCTTCCAGAAAGCCAACTGGACAACATATAAATGCAGCCCTCTATTCCAAACTTCAAGCTCTCCTACTCCTCTCCAAAAGCCGAGTCCCCAATAATACCATCGACCTAGGAGTACACTGAAGCAAGCATGCGTCAAACTGATCCCAACCCATTCCCTCAATTACAGCAAGGGATCTCCCTTCCCAACGATATTCTGGTAGATATCAAAAATAAAGAAATCCTCCGGAGAAGATTATTTAGAAACATATGTTCTCCGCAATTCACACACCTCCTAACTAAATCCGAACCCTTGATAGATCAATTCGCGAGAGAATTCTGATCTTCTATACTAACCATCTCCACAACCGCCTCGTCAATACAGAACTAAACCCAGCTACATACAAGAAACTCAGAAAAACTTCCCAACAATGTGCCGTCCTTCCCCAAAACATACCCCACCCCCGCGCACGAAAAAGCGAACACCCTCGCAGACCACTTAATTTAAGCACACCGACGCACACTTCAACTCCATGATCAGCGTTTTGAAGATCAACAAGTCCATTTCCAACCTCCTCTCACGCCCATCCTTCCTACCACCTGACCCTGAACTCCAGGAAAGCCATCGGATGCATCCGCTTCGTCAATATGAACACCGTAGCAGCATCCAAAAATTAAAAATCGGTCGGACTCGGCCAAAGGCCTTCCATCGTCCTCAAGAAGTACGCTTCAAGCATTTCCGCGATTTTATTTTTAATCATTGCCACCACAACGCCCACTTTCCCGCCCATTGGAAAAAACACTGGCATTGTTCCAATTCCTAAGAAAAATGAAAATCCTCTTAGTCCCGATAGCTACAGGCCTATCTCGACCCTGTCTTCCTACGCCAAAATCTTCGAGCGGACTACAAAATCTCATATAGACAAGCACTATGACGCCAACAACTCAATCCCTGACTTCCAATTCGCCAACTGACCGCCAACTGACCGCCAACTGACCGCCTACACTCGGTTGGACAAGCCCTCCTCACACTGAAATCGGTCGTTCTTCTAGGACTAAACCGGAAAACCCCGCCAATCGCCTGTCTCCTGGAACTAAGGAAGACTTTCGTCTCCGTATGGCAGTACGGACTCGCTTTCAAGCTTTCTGAGATCCTAAACTTCCATCCGCACCTTTGCAAGCTAATCCTTAGCTTCCTAGATGGGCGAAAATTTTAAATCCATGTCAACAGTCACACTCTTCGGTGCTTAATTCATCTCCCGCTGGAAATTACACAAGAATCAATCCTTTCTGTCAACCCCTTCTCCTTGTTCACCGCCGATCCCCCAAACCAACTTTACATGCGAACCTCATCCGAGTCTTCCAATATGCGGACGACCTGATCCTCTATACTCCGACCAAAAACATCCCGATGGGTGAAGCTCGTGGGGAGGGGAGGGTCAAAGGGTAGTATAGGTTCCATGGCGAAACATGGATTGGTATCCACGATGGACCATAAAACCTGCGAAACGCCTGTTGAACCAACACCAACAGCTCTACTAGCAAACCCTACCTCCACCTTACGTGGTGATCGCTGGGAGTTCTTTCTTAATGACAAACTACAGGCGGAGAAGAATGAAGGTGAGTCTTCCGCACCTAAAAAGAGAACAAATTGTACCAACTGGTCTTCCAGATTGGGAATTGGGTAGGGTTGAAAACCCAACATAGAAGAAGCCTCGGACACGACTTTACAACGAGGTTGAGTATTTCCATGAACTGCTGAACAACCAGAACATCGGCGAATCGAAGGTCCCGCCAACTGAAGACGACGGACAAATGCTGGCACCAGCCAGTATAGAAGAAACAGTCGGTGCAATCCAGTGGCTTAAAAATCATAAGTCGACAGGAGCCGATGGAATTATAGCCGAATTGGTTAAATATGGAGGCCACCAACACACCAAGGAGTTCATCAACTGATGCTCAAGGTGTAGGACAGCGAATCATCTGTCCCTTACATAAAAATGAGGATATCACGCAGAGCATTATAGAGGCACCACGTTGCTGACTACCATCTATAATATATTCTACGCTATCTTGCTCGGCCGGATAGCCCCACACACCCTGAACATCACTGACCCATCCCAAAGAGGCTTCACTCCAGGCAAATCAGCAACTGCTCAGATTTTCTCTCCGCGGCAAGCGATTGAAAAACTGTTGGAATATGGACATCAGCTGCACCATCTTTTCAACGACCGCCTATGACAGCATAGTCAGAGTAAAACTATATACGGCGATGAGAGAATTCGAGGTCCCTGACTAATGTACGAGCCCAGATAAAAGCAGCAGGATCAGTCTCAAGATCATTCGACATCAACGACGGTCTAAGACAAGAGGATACCCTATCATATGTCTTTATTTACCTGGCCCCGCACATTAATGAAGGCAAGACGAAGTTCATGGTGGCAACCTCAACGCCAAAAACCGAAGAACCAACAACACCGAATCGCACTGGTCAAACGAAAACCATAAAGATAGGAGACTACAATTTTGACACCTCTGAAAATTTCTCCTGCCTAGGGTCGAAAATTAGCTGTGACGATAAAATCCCTGCACGGTTGCTGGCAGCCAACAGAACCTATTTCAGCTTACAAAAACTGTTTCACTTGAGACTTCCTACAATAGGGGCAATGCTTTTACTAAACAAGGCTATGATATTGCCAGTCCTTATATATTCCTCGAAAACCTGAGTTCTCAGCAAAAAAAAAATGCTAACTCTTGGCCGCGTTCAAGAGAAGAATCCTCCGAAGAATAGTGACGAAGTCTACAAATGATACCACGACGGTTTGACTGTGGTTAAAATCCGGCTCAACAAGTTGCAGTGGGCGGGACATCTAAACCGAATGGGTGGGGATGATCCTGCGCGGAAAGTCTATAAGGGCAATATCTATGGGTGAACAAGGAGACGTGGCAGACCCTGCCTAAGATGGAGCGATGACGTAGGTCAGGACGCCGGACAGCTTTTAGGGATATCGAATTGTTTGAAAATCTTATAATTGATCAGCAACATTTCCTTCGCTTTCCTTTTGGTCGGCTATCTTTCAGCACTTGTTTCGAAATCCCTCCCTCGTGCATTCTTTCCATATGGTCAGTCCATTGCATTTTCCGGATTTTGACTAGTGGTGATGCTGGTGGGCCGTCAAATAAGCTATTCGCATGTCATAAAACCAGGTGAGGGTTCAGTAAGTGGTTCGAGAAGGAAGGTAGTTGTGAAACAGACGTGATATATGTCGCACCATTAACCTTCCCCTACGCAAGAACTTAGCCAGAAAATTTAGCTCTGCCAATTCATCTTTCAAATTTTCGGAGATATATGCCCCCCGTGCGGCACAATATCTTGTTGGGATTCTTTGAAAAACCCTCAAAAGAACATGGAGCTCGAGGGGGGTGGTCCAATTACCCACAACCACCGCTGTGCCCACGGTTTGTTTAAAAGATGACGACATGGAAGCATTTAGCGTAGAATTTCTTCGAGAACTGCTTCCAGACAGCCATGGCTGATTTTTGTACGGAAACTACCATGTGCTGAAACATACATATGCCTATGTCTCCCTAAAACATACATATGTATACTTACCATTATAAAACAAGTCGCAAAGCCGAAACTCATCGCTTCAGGTATACAACGTTTTGTTGATATTTTATGAAAGAGAAGAAGGCAAATTTGGCCTACTATAACTTTGTTAGTAATGGTAAAGTCGCCACCAAACTTTCCAGTATGATACTTCATATTAAAAATTTTCCGAGAGATGAACTTAATCGGAGTCCGCAGTACATTTTCAGAATATAATAAGATACTATTATCGACTTTATTCGAGCAGATATCACAACGGAGAGTATTTTGGTGCCTAGATAACATGCGGCTGCACTGCCATACTTTTTTTTCAGATTTTGAGGTTGAAGAGTTTCTGAGAGCCGAGCCTTGAGGTAGTTGAGCCTTTTCGGACAATCTCACTCGTTCCCTCTGCAATTAATTTCAAAGCTAATACCTGCTTGTTCGAAACCTTTCATTTTATATCCCACATGGCTATATTCAGAAAAAAAGGCGCACCCCTCTTATATGGGTATGGGGGAACCCTTCCTTAAATTCAACGTAGCAAAGGAATTCACCGCATGCGTGGGGGTTCACAGTTCCAATGTTTCTACCAAATTTCGTATCAATTTGTGTAACCATTTCTGAAAAAAATACGTGCAACTGACAGACTGACAGACCTAAAATGGAGAATCGATATGTGTGCGGAGTTGTTCACAGCGTGCCTGCCCGAAGATATTTTGCCTACATAATGGAAGCGACGGAAGCTGGTACTGCTAATTAAGGGTAGTAAACTTCCAAATGAACCGTCCTCCTATAGACCCATATGTCTTTTAAATGCTGTGGGGAAAATGTTGGAGCGGGTAAATTAAAAAAGAATACACCCCGTTGTCAAAAGCCAAGGAGGCCTTTCAGATCATCAGTACGGGTTCGTAACAGCAGATCAACCACTGATTCTATCAAAATGATTATTGGTTTGACCGAAATTCAATTCACAGAAAGGGTCGTACCAGGAAATATTACATAGAGGCAACCTTAGGCATGAGAAATGCATTCAATTCGGTCAATTGGACCCTTATACGAGAGCCTCGAGGGTTATCGATTATGGACCTGAAGAGTATATTGCCTCCACGAGCGTCCCACAGGACTCCGCACTGAATCCAAACGGAGAAGATCACGATGATGGTTTAAACGGACCACTTTCGCTAATTGTAGTTTCAAAGAATCTTGAAAACGCTGATGATCAGTGCTGTTAAAGCTTGGTTGACTAGCGCTGAGCTCTCAATTGCGGAAGTGGTCCTCATCACCAAACTCCAGAAGATAAATTTCGCTCGCATTAGAATTTGAAGTCATACCATCACTTCCAAGTCAACCATCAAATAATCCGCAGCCAGTATACCTCTGCCAATAATGATGACGAATGCAAGAGGGCGCGGCACACATGCAGGCTGCTCATATCATGAATTTGATCTTGCTGTATGCAATTCCAGTTTGAGGAACAGCGCTTAATACTTTAAGTTACGCACATAAACTGAGCGCAGTTTAGAGTAGAACAGCGTGTGCTCCGGCTTCGGGACGTCTCATATGATGCGATGTTCGTGATTTCAGGAATAACGTCAAGTCCATCTCACCTTTATCAGAGCTCAAAAAATCGAAAGGCAGAAATCCATAAGTAGAAGGAACCGGCAATCGGACCAGTTGGAAAAGGATAGTTGGACTTACAAGTTGATCCCTTCCATCGGGGAATGGATGACCTCAGCCAGTTACCTCTACAAACTTAAATTGGGCACCTCACCTGAGTGCCCAAATTGCGATGGGGTTCCGGAACAGCCAGAACATGTATTCTTCCAATGTCCAAGATTTCAACTGAGAAAAGCAGAAGAAGTCAGGAAGGCGTGGTTATAAACGCCGCGGATAGAAGAAGATCTAGCTAAAGTGAGCTAGCTCTGGCGGAAATCAAGGGGATTTCAGTGGGTGAAAATCTCACGTTCTGACGTATCTAGGACGGAGTCTTTTAAAAATTTCCACCTCCTTAAAAAAGACAGGCAGACGGACAGACAAACACGCAGACAGACTGCCAGTGAACCGATTCTAATAAGGTTTTGTTTTCACTTAAACCTTAAAAAATGACAACTTGACCTCATTCTGCTGTATCCATGAAATTAAGACCCCTCCTGTAACATTGAGCTTGGTTTTCGGCTGCACAGGATGGTCTTCCCTAAATTGCGTTCCGTAGCAGTCCCGTCCAGCTATCTCTGTCTTCCATTAAATCTGGCTCTTTTCTGCTAACTCCCCCAATTATATTTTGATTTACTTTTCTCAGTCTATGTTTCCTCTCTTCCCTAAAGTGAGTGGACATAGCCAGCCCCACATCGACTACCTATCACCTCCTTACCTCTGTCCTTGTCGAATAGCTCATTGGTTAGCTTGACAACGGTCTTGGAAACCGAATATATTTATTCAAAGCACTGCAATGGGGGAAACAACGGACACAGAAAGCACAGAGCACTTGCAAGAATAATTGTCAGAACTGGATCCAGTTCTTACAATGCCTTTTAACTCCCCAAACATCTGCTTGGTAGAGGATATAAAGCTAGCCTGAAACGTAGAGGAAACTGAGAAGTACCACAGGAATCCGTGGCGGGAAAATAGAACAAGGTCCTGGAGCAAGAGTCTACCATACGAATAAAAACGAGAAGTGGACTTTCCCCTTAGGCCGATATGCAATGGTTTTTCAAGCTGAAGTATAGGCGATCCTACAGCGGTAGATTGGGTGATTGACGAGCGGTTGAAGGTCAGACGCATCGCAATCATCCAGCGATAGTCGGGCTACACTGAGGATGTTGGGTAGTCTTTTGATCACCTTGGAAATCGTTCTGGAATGTAGAAACTACTTGAATTCTATTTCTAGATTCAATACGGTAGAACTACTCTGGGTACCTGGTAACCATGGTGCAGAGGAAAATGAAATCGAGCCTTATCAAAGGAGGAGATCATGCCGGGACCGAAAGCAGCAACTTGAGTATCAGCGTTGACTACCGGTGTCTTCATAAACTGGCAATAAACTTCCCATAATGACAGGTAGCAGAACCTGAATGGTGCTTGACGCACCAAACCTTTCCTTAAAGTTTATCCTATCGAAAAGCAGGAAGACCTGTAGAGGTATTGTGTGTATTCTGACATGCCATAATTCCCTAGCTGAACATATGTTCAGAACAGGAATTGTACAAAATGATGTCCTTCCTGTAATGAGGAAGCGGAATCCACGGAACATTTTCTATGTGAATGCCCCAGATATGGACGCATCAGACATCAGATCTTTGGTACTGATGTGCTCCAGTTGCAACGGGTAACATTACATCCACTAACAGAAATGCAGCGACACATAAACGAATCCAGGATATTCCATAAGTCGGGGGAGCCGAGTAGAATGGGCCACCATGACCTATGCCTCTCCCCCACCAGAAATACATGCACACACACGCTCTCCTCATAATGCTTAATGTCAAAAATGCTTCCAAATTCGTAAGATGGACAGACGTGCTGGGCACATTAGAAAGCCCATTCCACGTACCGAGTTACCTGAGACGGGAAAGTAAGGAAAAAACCCCTCTTGACAAAGAAAAATGTTGGATGAAATAAGATTCGTGGGACGATGGGGGCAGGATACTTGTAGGGGAAGACTATTGTGCGGTGCAATATAGAATTTGCCTGGCCTTGGTCGAGGATGTTGAGGTGGTCTATGGAGTGGAATCCTGTCTGAAGGGGTGGGTCATGGGTTGTATGGTAGCGTAGCAACGGATTAGGTCGTTATCGTGAGATTGGGATTTGGCGAGAAAAATAATGAGGAAGTTGAAGAGGAATCTTTCGATATGGATGGAGGTAACATTGTCATAAAGGAACTGGTTGGAATGGAGATAGGAATCGGGCGTGGCTAAATGGAAGAACCCCCTCTCGCATAAGCGTAATCACTCCGCGATTAAGGTCTTATCAGTTGTTTGTAGCGGAACAGTTTTTTTGGGGGTGAATTGAGAAGTCTCTGTTAAGGATGGGTCAAAGAATAATTGAACCGGTACGGGACGATGTGGGCATTTTTCCAGGACGTGGGAAATTAAGGAATTGAGAGTTGAGATAAGAAGGGGCTAAGAGTCTTAGCGCATTTTTCTTGGACAATGATCGGTATCTGGTCAGGACCGGCGGATTTCTTGTTGTTGCAGGATATTATAGTGGATTCACCTGTGTAGAGGGTGCCGACTTGAATGGGAATGAACAGATTTCTGCTGTGAGGTTAGGTGGGGAGATGGATGCTGTGAACACTGAAGTGTTCTGAGGTTGTGGGCTAGTTGCGTAATATCAGTTGGATCAAAGGATTAGTTAGGGCAATCGATACTGGCGAGAAATGTGACGGATCATTGGGTGGAGACGGATACAACGGTTTGCTCAAGGGAAGGGGCGATTATGGCAGGAATGTAAATTTGTTGGGCTTGAAGAGGAGTTAGTACCAAGATGGCAGTTCCTCCGGCTTTGCTAGTAGTTCGGTCGGAGTGGAATATGGTGTAATTGGGGATGTAGAGCTTGTGTGTGGAATTAAGCTTGGTTTCGTTAAGGAGGGGGAAACAGGTTTATGAGTGGAGACCAGATCGGATAATTCGTGACGTGCTCAGTTGACATTCCGCAGAACGACCTTAGCAGATATTGTTTGGCGAGACGTGATAGAGAAAGGAGAGTAACGCTAACCACTTAACTAAGAACTAATTTGGGCGGCAAGTTGAGAGGTGAACGTCTCGAAGAGGGATTGGATCTCTGAGTTTAGATTGAAAGCTGACGGGGAACGAGCATCATTCCTAGCTATGGATGCATAGCATAGAGAGTGGGCTGAGGTTTGGGAACAGGAAATGCTTAAGAGGGTCTGAGTTGAGTGGTTGATCTGGTGAAGGTTTGGATGGATGAACGGATTGAATTTGACGGGCGCGAGCTTGAACAAACGTGGGACAGTTGCGATAATTCGGCGGTTGTGTGTGTGACCTGCAATTAAAGTAAGTGGGATTATCCCCCGGCATTTTAGGGCACTGGCGCGAACCACGTAGAGTGTTGCACTTAACACAACGATAGGGCTGGTTGCAGTTGGACGCGGCGTGCTCAATTCTTTCACAATTGCGGCATTATACAATCTTATGGAATGGAACCGCTTCGAATTTCACCATACACTGAAACATCACCCTGTCCTTTGAGAGTGAGGACTGCTGGAATTTGGGGGAAAATGTAATGAGAAAGAGGTGCAGAGGTAAAGGTAGTGGCACAAGATTGATTAATTACGACCCCGAGCACACGTTTCTCATTTGTAAAAGGTGGAATGGGTTTTTTCAACAACTTTATGCAGACGTAGAGGAGCTCTCTTCAAACAACGTTATGAGAAAATTGCCGGGGAACGCTAGTAGATGAAATCGTATTGCGCAATATCTTTCAGGTTCTTTTTGTTGCGAAGAAGATTGAGCTTGACCGGGGAAGAAGGTGGATGCAAAGGGTTCTGTGAACTAACAACTACCTTCCTGTTGTTGAGAAGAATTCCCTGAATTGAAGGCTCTCTAAGTCGGGAAAGAGTCACTAGCCCGAAGTAATGTGTGAAAAAGTTCGAAGCTATTTCTCTGATGAGGTGAGTAATGGTATTTGGTAGTCCGACGGGGTACTGCCCCGGGAGTCCAACACTCTGTGTGTAAACGGGTCCGCCAACCCATTCCTTCTAGTGAGAGGAAGGGAGAAGGAAGAAGCAGGGTGATTTTATGGGGTGAGTACTTTTGCAATCTGAAGGAAAAGTCTCTTTTTCAGATTTTCTCCAACCGTGAAGGAAGACAGACAGTGATATCAAGGACCAATCCCGTTTTTCGCAAAACCTCAAAAAATGAGTAAACGTTTGGATTTCCTATACTCACTGCTATTAAAAGACGATTCTCCCCTTTAATTAGCTTCCTGTTGGAAGTTAAGCCTGCCTCTTTTATAATGATTAAACCAGTATCCCGAAATCAACTCGCGGTCGCGGTGGGAGATGTAATTCAGCTCCTTTTGCAGTTAAAACCCAACAAACTCAAAATCAATTATGTCTCCATTCAAAACTTAGTTAATTTTCCGAGTAAATATAACATGATTCCACCTAATCCTTTCCATGCGGCCATGAATTTACTTCTTAGCATTTAAAGGATTCCCGAGCAAACCCTGTGAAGCTCAAATGGTCTTTCCGCATTTCCGTCCACATTCCACCGCAACCAAGCATTAAAGATAATGCCAAAGATTTACATGCTAATTCAAATTTATCATTCGGATCAGTAAATCCTCGTTCCCGATCTCAGCAAAAGATACTCACCACAACTGCTGGTGCTGTAGCTGCTGCGGCGATTCTCATTAAAAGTTAAAAACTCTTCCCGAAAAACGACAATGTAAGGTCACGACATACTTTCCATTCTCTCCTTTATCATCTGACGACGTCTCACTTCCATTTCCTCCGCTACCGCTCACCCGGGAATGGACGTATTCCCTCTATCTAGTGTAGAAGAATTCAATTCAGTCGGAGTTTTCCCAACATTCAGTCATCCGACAACTAGAGAAAGACTTTCCACTTTCCGTTTTCTTTCGTCCGTGTGATCCCTTTGGCAGTAATTTAGAGCCGTAATCGACCGAAAGAATCAAATAACAATAATCTGCGGAATGAAAGACGAAAAGTGCTGGTTGGCATAATTATAACGAGCCGCGCCATAGCAAGGATTCCCCCGGTCGAATGTTCTGTGTGGTATCTCCGCCATGGAATATACCTACCCCCCAAACGCATTTGGCAGAGCAACCCGGGGAAGGGTGGAAATCAGGCGCTGAAACAGCAAGGAAAGATTCTGCTGACATCATAACTTCACTGATTATCATGAATACTGTCGTCCTCCCCGGATTTCATCATATACAGTTTTAAATTGCAATAAGAACTAGCTAAAGGACTAACCGATGGGTTGAGGAAGCGAGTAGCAGACCAAAATGGAATGGATGACAACCGATACCAAGGAAGGATTTATATAATAGTTCGGTAAATGGAGGTGAAGAAAGGTTGAATGCTCGATTATCATTGCAGCTGCAGAAAGCAGAAGCTTCAAACTGAGGGTCGCTGGGAGGATTCACACTTTCCCTAAATTAACAAAAGGGGATGAGAGTTCAGCGTTGATAAAAACCATTTCACTGTTAGAAAAGGAACATTTTAGAAAATATCTTTGTTTGCTCTACTTCTCTTAAGATGATGATAGGTGACGGCTCCTGTGGCAGATACTTTCTTCCAATCCTTGAGACGTCACTTCCGATAGACATTAGAGAGGAAGTTTTACCAACAAGTTAGCAGGATGAAGCCACACTTCGATGGTCATCCTGCTGGGACAAAGAGGGATTTCCGACATATTGGAGCGATGGGTTGGGTATTTTGATGAACTTCTCAACAACCAGAACATCGGCGAGTTGGAACGCGGAACTGTCATCCTTCCTCACCTCGGGGAACACAAAACCTTTTATACCTGAACTGTCTAGCCTCCGGTTTCCCGACTTGTTTTAACTCTGTAGAGACTGTAACAAGTCGGGAAACCGGAAGTTGGACGCTTCAGGTATGAAAGGTTGTGTATTCCTTTTATAAAGGCATTTGAGTATGCATTTGCCTCATTAGTATGTAGCAGGCAATATATGACATTCAAAGTCTTGAATTTGTACAGAAGCGACAAATAAATACACCTCCTTTTACATGTATGGGCCCCACTCCCTCCCTCGCCCTTAAATTCGACGTGGAATTATGTAACTCCCCATATATGTGAGCGTTCATAGTTCCCACCTTTCCACCAACTTTAGCGTTAGTCGATACAACCCTCTTCGAGAAAAATGCGTGTGACAGACAGACAGACAGACGCCCTATGAGAAGTTTCCAGATCTCCCATCAGGCGCCACCCCAGATGGCGGATAGGGTCCCGGCCGTCGATATCTCTTGACCGCAGTGCTTCGGTGGTGGACAACTTGGCCCCCTTGGAATCTAATGCTACAAGTGTTTTAGATTTGGAGACTATTTCTATTTCTGTTCAAACGAAATACAACTCTGGCAAGAACACTAATTAGAAAGGAAAAGAATGATGGACTAAAAGGAGACAGCTGGCCAAAAAAGGCGATTTCGAGACCCATTGAATCTGATCAAGAGGTACTCCAGCAGCAGCAAATAGATTCATTCAGGAGAAGCTCATAAAGCCGGCAAAAATGGAAGCTCATAGGAGTTTAGCAATTGAAAAAGTGAAGGAGTCGGTAAAGGGAGTAATCTCAAGACTCACTGAAAAAGAGTCCTGATCCAGAAGAACTACCTTTCATGCAGCTTGGGACTAAAATAATTGCGCTGTCCGAATTCATCAAGGACAAGCACAACCTGCACCAAGCCATTAAGAATATGGTGAGTGCACTCAGGATGCTTTACAATAGGTCACAAGAAGAAAAAAGAAAACCTGAGGAAAAGCCGGACCTTGCAGCCCCAACAGTGTCACAGACGACACAAATGACACCAAAACATAAGGCCATCGACCTTCGTTCAAGTAAGAGAGTGCAGGATGAAGAGAGAGAAGCTTTGGGGAATCAACAGGCACCAAAACGGAAGAAAAAGGTCTTGACCAGTCCAACAAACGGAACTAAAAGTTCAGAAGAGCCCAAAGTATCGGCAGGAATGTAGGCTAGCGAAGCGAAGCCGAAGAAAAATAAGAATAAGACAAAGGTCGTGAAGGGAAAAGGAACAAGAAACCAAAGGTTCAATTTCGCCCGAAGCAACTGTAATCTCCAGCAAAGGAAATCTGACGTATGCGGAAATATTGAAAATGGTGAAACCTGACCCTGAACTAAAAGCCTAGGCGGAAATGACAGCAAAATCGGGAGGACCAAGAAAGGGATCTCCTGTTTGAGCTGAAAAAATCCAGCGTGGGGTAAGCTGATGGCTTTTGTAACCAAGTTATAAACTCACTTGGGGAGAACGTCGCGGTTCATTCCCAAAAATCATGAGATCTATTATATATACAGTGCAAGGATCTCGATGAGGTAACATCCGGAGAAGAGATCTGCGCTGCCTTGAAGCAACAGTTCAAGTTTTAGGAATTCAATGAAAAATCTAGAGCCTAAGAAAAACATATGGCGGTACTCAAACGGTCACAATGCAACTGCCAGTGAGGTCCGATTGGTCCGATCGATGTCGAAAGTGTGGGGAGAAAAGACATGTTGCCAAGGAGTGCAATAGGTACCCCAAATGCATTTTATGCGAAGACAACGAGGGACGGGATAACCGGCATATTGCCGGAAGTGGTAAATGCCCGGAATTTAGGAAGGCCTTAACTACAGTGAAAAAATGAGATTAATACAAATAAGCCTTAATCATTGCAGGGTCGCACAAGATTTGCTTGCGCAGACCACTTACGAATCCGCGATGGAGACTGGTATCATTAGTGAACCATATAGAAACCTTGACGTTGGGGTATGGGTCGCATATTCGACTGGTGGAGCAATGATACGGGCCTGCGGTTGTCGAGCCATACAATATAGCATAGGTCAGGCAGCTAGTGGCTTAGCGATATATTCGTATACAGCTGCTACATTCTACCGAGCCTTACACTTCCTGAGTTTGACGACCTGTTAGACGATTTTGTTCACGACGCAAGGGGAAGAGCTCCAAAGGTGATAGCTGGTGATTTTAATCTGTGGGCCATCGAATGTGGCAGCAAAGAGAATAACACGCGGGGGTGGTGCTTATTAGAAGCATTCGCCCAGTTGGATGTAATTCTGACCAACGAGGACAATGTAAACACTTTTCGGAAAGGGGGATCTGGTTCAATTATAGATCTGAGTTAGCGAGGGCTTCACGTACAGCGACCACCAGGCAATTACCTTTGAACTAAGGACAAAGCCACAAGGCTTTGACCCGCACCCCGGAAGCCGAAATCCAAACAGAACACTAGGATGGTCTGCAAGAGCGATGGATGAGCAAACATTCAAGGAGGTGAGATCTGCCTAACAAAGCAGGCACCTTCACGGATAAAGCATTCCATGTCACACAAAGCATCTGTAAAGCATGTGACGCGTCGATGTCTAGGAGATGCTCATTCCCCACTAGAAGGCCCAATTATTGGTGGAATAGTGAACTTGACAGCCTTCGATCGATTTGCACAGAGCCAGACGAACGACTCAGATGACAATAGGTAGGATCGATCAAGGGCAAAGTCAAGTTTCATGGAAATGTCTATAGAAAAGCCCACAAGAACCTTAAGAACCGCCATCCAGCGAAGTAAGAGGGAATGTTTTAAGAAGCTCTGTTTCGAAGCGGGCATATATCCGTAGGGTGGCGCCTATAAAACCGTGACAAGTCTACCATCGCCGCAGATTACGTGCCCTACGCTCTTCTTGAAAATAATCCAGGGGTTATTTTTCCAGTAAGAGGAGGTACTGACACCATCCAGCGCGTCCTGAATATGACGCAGATTCTACCAGTCACCAGAGGCGAGCTGCTAGAGATCTGCAGTTGAATAGACGAAAGCAAAGCCCTGGGTCTGGACTGAATACCGAATAAGGCCCCCAAACTTGCCGTCAAATGTACACCGGGTATGTTCGCGAAGCTGTTCGAACGTGCATGCCCGAAGAAGGGTCACAAACTGGTGCAGCTGCCTAAGGCTGGCAAACCTCCAGGAGAATCGTCCTCCTATAGATCCACATGCCTACTAGACATTATGGGGAAAGTGTTGGAGCGGATAATTTATAACAGATTAGTCCCAATCGTTGAGAACCAAGGGGGCCTTTCAAATAGGCAGTATGAGTTCCGTAAAGCCAGATAAACCATTGATGCCGTCAAAATGGTTACTGGCTTGGCCGAATATGCAATTCATGGAAGGGGTTGTTCCAGCAAATATTGTATGGTGGTGATCCTGGACGTGAGGAATGCATTCAACTCGGTCAATTGGAACCTTATACGAAAGTCTCTGGCGACGAAGTAGGTGAGAACACCAATGTTCTCACCTACCTCGCTGCTATTATGGACAGCTACTTGCAAGAGTATATTATCTCCACGGGTGTCCCACTCGGCCCTGTACCGGGCTCACTACTCTGAAACATCATGTACGATGATGTACATAACCTTCTGGTTCCGGAGGAGGCAACGGTGGTGGGTTGCGCCGACGATATAGCACTGTTTGTGGTAGTAAAGTATCTCGCGGATGCTGAGTTGTACCCGAGCATTAGAATCGAGAATCGAATCATCACTTCCAAGCAGTCCATAGACGGAAAACTCAATTTTAAACAGCACATAGAGCATACTTGCAAAAAAGGACCCACCACGAGTATGGCTCTGGTAAGGGTGATACCGCACGTAGGAGGACCGCGGCAAACTTGCAGGCTGCTCATAGCCAGGGTGGTGAGTTCTATCTTGTTGAATGCAGTCTCGGTTTGGGGAAAAGCGCTTCATGTTTTAGGCAATGCAGAAGAACCTTATGGGCATGGGTACAGATGAACCTTATAGGTATGTTCTGCCTTCAGGACCGTCTCAAATGATGCAGTGTTCGTCATCTCGGGAATGATATGCCGATTGACATCCTGGCAAGTGAGGCGATGAACATTTATGACACCAGGACCATCTCTTCCCTATCGCCGGTGAAAAAAACCGAAAAGGAGGGATCCATAAGGAGATGGCAACAGCGATGGAATCAGCCAGGAAAGGGTCGTTGGACTTACAAGTTGATCCCTTCCATCGGTGAGTGGCTGTATACGCTTCCTTTACAGGGAAGATCAATTATAATCTCACCTAGTTTCTCATCGGCCGTGGAGGTTTAATTTGGCCACCTTACCTAATTGTCCAAACTGCGACGGGGTTCCAGAGGACGCAGCCAACGTATTCTTGGAATGTCCTAGATTTGTGGAAAAAGGAGGAACCTAGAGGAAACTCTAGGTGAAGTGCTATCACCGGAAAATTTTGTCCGTAAAATAGTAGCTTGTATAAGAGGATTGGGATGCGGTCATCCAGAATAAACTGCGAAAAGCAGAAGAAGTGAGCGCAGTTACGAACCCCGCGGGTAGACGGAAAGAGACCTAGCTATAGTAAGCTAACTCCGCCCCGTGGTGCAATACCTAAAGGTGGTCCCACGGGGTAG
This sequence comes from Hermetia illucens, assembly GCF_905115235.1. Taxonomy (NCBI): domain Eukaryota; kingdom Metazoa; phylum Arthropoda; class Insecta; order Diptera; family Stratiomyidae; genus Hermetia; species Hermetia illucens. Next base: position 8,589,141 of record NC_051851.1, on the reverse strand, counting down.
TAGGGGAGTCGGAGATGGTTTTAGTGGGTAAAAATCCCACAATCTGACGTGCCCAGGACAGAGTCTTTTGAAGTTTTCCACCTCCTCCTCCAGACAGACGGACAGAGAGGCAGTAAACCGATTTTATTTTTTGTTTTACACAAGACCTTAAAAATGGAACACATAAAAATTTTGAAAAACTGGTTCGGGAAGTCCTAGCGAGTTTTTCACTGAACAACTGAAACAATTGATTGAGTTCGACAAATATTTCTGGTAGAAGTGATCAAATATGATAAGGTAAAATATGGCACAAAACATGATAGCAGAAACTTACAATTTCATCTGCAATGCCAGGGCCATAAAGTCCTTCTTCCTCATTAAGAAAATGTTCTCAGTTGGCCGCATTCTCCTCTCTCTGTTGAACCCGCGCCCATTTTGGAGCGTCACTGACCCTAAGCTAGGAACAGTCAATGCGTTTCTCGTCTCCCATTCATTCATCCCAAAGTAATCCCCAATACGTCCATGACTTACAAAATTGACAAAAATCCTTCCCTGAGGATCATTATTCATAAGTGGGTGGCAATTTCAACCACCCGTTTGCTAGGGTAACAATTTTCTTTTGGGGCCAAAATTAAGGGATTCGTTGCTGTTTTGAGTGTGTGCACCCAAGCATTTTTTCTAATAAATTATCAGAAGGCAGATCCTCGTATGTCGATTTCATCAACTGCACAATCTGGGATCGATGGGTAGTCCATCATGCTGAAAACTTATGAAAGTCCTTTGGATCCCGACTTGATGGCACCTGACGTCATTAAGCTTGTGGCGGTTCAGCAAACGCGTGAACCTGGGCGCCATTGTGGATTCGTCTCCGCCACTGTACTAATGGCCGCAGTATCGACAACAGATGGTCTGGCATCGGCTGAGGGACAAATGTCAAGAATGACATTTTTGGACAGAGAAATGTTAGACACTCGTCTCATCGACCAGCCAACAGTTTAGTCGCTATTTTCAAATAATATAATAATTAAGAATAAAAAAGAAAGATGTTTTCTTTTAAGTGCCTCTAGTTAAGAAAAGTTGACTAAAGGCGCTCGAAAAGACCGTGGGTGTTCATATTCCCCCTCCGAAATACCCATGAAGGAACGTGCTTTTCACGAAATTCTTTTCTTTCAAAAGATGCGAAAAACCAAAAATATATTGTTCTAATCATGCAATCGTCACCAAGTCTTCTTTGACCCCATTCTAAGCAACAGTACAAGACACTCCAAATGTAGAGAGGGAGTCTTTCAACTCCACCTGTACCTAATGTTCCACTCTCTTCTTCATCTGCCCTTGAGTCCTGCACTCAGTTCCAAGTGAAAATGCGCCCCGACTCTTTACGGAAATTTTCTCAAGTGCGCTTCATTCAAATGTTCTTGAAATGTCCTTAAACTTGTAACTATGCAGAAAATAATCGCAGCCTTTAATGAAATCAGTAATTTCCACATTTTCACTCAATTTCGACGCAACTAACGACTCCGAAACTAGGAACGATGTAGGAGTTGAAAAACAACTCTAATATCAACACTTTTGCACGCACTACATGCTCCACAAAGTATTACATCTTTCATCAGGATCCTTACCGCCTTTTGGGCCGGGGGGAGGAGAAGTTCTATAAACTCAACACGACGTCCTGTAAAACATTCTAATGAAATGTATTTGTACAACAAAGTGCACGTAAAAAGTGGAGAAAGTGAAATGTGGAAAAAAACTTACTGCAAAGTAGCGAAGCGCTGGAATCCCATTTTCGCGCATCATTAACATTACGTGCTGATGAGGAGGGCAGCCTTGATTTCGCTATGCTTTTGTGTTCCATCCCTTTGCCATGTTGCCCTGACTTGTTCGCTTTGTAGCCTCTGCGGTTCAGTTTGTTAACTAAAAACGACCGCATAAAATCCTCCTTAAAAAAAAATCTTACGAAAAACATTTTCTCTATGAAAGGAAACTTTCTTGTAAACAACTTTGTTGCTATTTTGTAAATTTGCTAGTTAGTCTCCGTTGAATTCATCGTTTTTCTGCTACTATTCCATCCAGGACTGCTGGCTTCCTCCTTTTCGGGTGATCTATCTTTTTACCTGCCGAGATATACTCACTCTTGACGCTCCACGAGTTTAGCTATTTGGCTTAGTCGTCCTTTTCCATAATGAGTCACTCACCCATGTCATTACTGCTGAGCATCTGAAGCATCCCATGGATGCTATGAGTGGCTCTTTGAGGACTTGAATGCAATGGCCAGGATGACTGGAAGACGGTTGAAGGTTCTTAGCAAAGATAACGACGGCAACGACAAAGAATGACGGAGCTGCTGAGGTCAATTAGTCGACAAACAGAACTAAACCTGTTGTACCCAGCACCGGTGGCGAATGGGATATTGTCACGTATGATAGACTTCCCAACAAGGACAGCTTTTTTCAAACATATTTGCATCCCTTAAGCGCTGGCGCCAACCCAATCCCCGACCTCAATCAACCGTAACCATTTCCACAATATGGCGAGCCAGTGAATTCGTCAGAGTCCTGATTGTGTCCTCTTACAAACCCATCGGAACTAATGATGCATGAAAAACAACGCAATTTCCTCCTTATCCACATCTGGTGTCCTAGCGGAAAATCTGAAAATATATTTCACCAAATTCTGCAATAAATAACTCGACATTTTCCAATGGAAAATTCCCGAACCGACAAAATTGGTGACAAAGGGAAAATACGTTAACTACCAAACAGAACAAGTTCATATTCCACGTTCTTCACCTACGTTCCAAGGGTTCCAAGGATAACAATGGAATTCTAAATGTTGTGTAAACGGTTGCACGCTTGCATTTCATTGTGTTCATAATTCCTTCGGCTTGGGTGTGTGGAGCTAACGGGCGTGTAAGGATTGCATTCATTATCCCTTTGTTGTGTTGCTGGCTAAAGTGGGACCCGAACAGTCATCCTTCACTACCTCAATTTTTTTAAAGACTTCTACAGCACAAGATCTTCCGAAAAAAAGGACGTAAAACACGAAATTCCTAGCTGGAATGCACTGAACAAGTCGTAGTACATCAGGATTTATGGGAACGCGCTAGGTTGGGCCAGGAAGCGTTGTAGTAAGACGGAGACGATTTCACAACAAAAATATGACAAAGGAAAGGAATCTTTTGAGGACGGGGATGCAATTGTCAAGATGGCATATGATTACGAAGGAATGGAAAGCAATGTCTGCTCAATCCTTGGGTATGCTGAAAGGGAAGGATTATAAGTGCCCTTCACAGTATGAATAGAGGAGTCCTTTGCATCGAGTGTAAGAATGCATCATAGATTCGTCATAAATCGCTGAATGGTTATACAATGTCTGCACCATAATTTTGCAAATTTTCCAGAATAATCCACTTAAGACGGCGACATGACCTAAAAAGGACAAATCATGAATTACATGTCTGAACTAACACCAGTTTTGAAAAGTAGTAATCGGAATCTTTCATTTGATACCCCACATAACTATATTCTGTGAAAAAATGTGCACCCCCCTTTTGCAAGTATGGGGAACCCCCCTTAAATTCCACGTAGAACGATATAACTCACTCATATGCGTGAGCTTTCATAGGTCCGACTTTCTCACCAAATTTGGTGCCAATCGTCTTACAGACAGAGAGACAGGCAGGCCAGTGAGTCTCCCATCAGGTGTGACCCCAGAAGGCGGATACGCATTGATGTGTAAACATCTTTTCTGATTGCACATGGGCTCGTGTTTCCTCACCTCTTATGCGTGGACCAAAGAGGCCATGGGAAGAAACCCAGAAAAGAAAATCAGCATGGAAGAAAAGAGAAGAAGGTGCAGGTACTCGGAACCCCATTACCGGCGGCTTTTGGGAGTGAGCAAGCGTTCTCCCAGTCGTCGATATCCCTCGACCGCAGTTCCTCGGTGGGGAAAAAATGTGGCATCTAATGCCACAAGTGATAAAAGGTGCTGAAGCCAACCAAGACCTTGGTAAGAACACCAATAACCTCCCTACCCCCATACTAGTGGGAATCAAATGAGCCCCCTAACTAAAACAAAAAAAAAACTACAAACAAATAAGTGGAACCACGTACCGCACGCAAACTGGTTAACCAGGCGGAGGCACATCTCGCAAATACTGAGAGCCAGGTGATTACATCCAAGATCTCGCAAATATAAGAAGGGAGAAGTTGGGACGTCAAACTGTGGATCCAAAGTCAACATTGGTGTACTACGAGGACAACAACCAACAAACACCACTGCTGAAAAAGGAGGGACAATCAAAAGCACTTCTGACATAAATATATCAGACGTCAGGAAGGAGATAGGTCTCAGTGGCGCAGGTGCTAAATGATACCTACGCTGTCTGAAAAAAAGCCTGAAACGAGAAGAGACCCTTGAAAAATGTCTCAGGACGGACATAAACCTTCAGCATTAGAGCCAAGAATGCGGTAAATGGCGAAAATCAGCCCGCATGAGAGGAATGTTCAAAAGTAATCTAAGCCCGAAGAAAGGGATCTCGGAGAGATCAAGGTTGAAGGCAGGATCCAGGAAACCCAGCGTTAGGTGCGTTTATGCAATAAAGATAACTCGAGGGTTCATAGTGGCCAATTCTTTTTCCGAAACAAATAGTCACTTCTGAGAAGCAGGAAATAATTGAGGATCTCATCGTCATGGACATGTGTGAGGGATGGACTAAGAAGCCCGTATTAGCCTGCATACGCTTTTGATCGGGTCATATACTGGTAAACTCTGCGACGGAGGATACGGCGGACTCGCTTAAGACTATAGTCCCCAAACTGACAAGGAACGAAACTATCGATATGTTCTAAGGATAACACAATATGGCAGCAGCGATTGAGACAACGAAGTTTCTACGCCTCCCTATCACTGAAAACATGGTTATCGAGAGGTTTCAGAAGCAAGTAGAAGGGCAAAAACAAACTCAATTTTAAACTTAACTACAAATAGAAGACAATATCTAACCCCTTAAAAGCAAACTCCTCACGGTCAGGGTAAACGGCCGATCCCTGGAGACAATTAAACGTCGCAACTGCCTTATCAATTACATATTGGGTAGCACACCTACGCACGGCACAGGGAGAAACCAACGAATGATACAGCGGAGGGTACATCGAGTAAAAAGCCAACCGAGGTCCGCAGAGGAAATGCAGAGGCCATAGAGGCTGGAAGGGCAAGACTGAGCAGGAAGGTGAATCTGATACCCACAAAAAAGACGAAATTGAATGGCCTTAACCTAAACCTTCTAGGGCTCAAGTCGGATGGTGAAATGGAAAAAGTGTCCGCTGAGGATCACAATGCTCCCAAGCACTAAAAGAGCCTTAGACCAGTACTAAAATAGTCCAAATATACCTTCGCTATACAAAATCTACATCTTCAGTAATCACAAGGACAAGTTTCAAGGATTACATCGGAGTGGTATTGGTTCAAGAACCCAAGGTGTACCGGGAGCAGATCCGTGGTCTGCAAGGAGGAAATATCCAAGTAATTTGTGACACCTCTTCTGAAAAACCAGGAACTTTCATCAATCTCAAAAGAAACTTAAGATACATATGTCTTTCAAAGTTTCCAACTGGAGACCACGTGGCTGTCCAAGTCTCACTCGAAGTCGGGAGAAGGACTCGCATCAGGATACTTTCCACGAGACGACATCCGGTTCCCACCGGAGTTAGTCGTTAAACTGGCGAAGCTCTATGAGAAGAAAACGCCACCACTTCTAACATAAGGAACATGCCAACATTCGTGACGAACACCAGGCAAAAAGTACCAGACATAATTCTAGGGAGGGAGGGTGTTGAATGACCCTACTATGTTGAATCACAGATTAATCAAATTTGACATTGAGGGTAACTTAGAAATAGGTAGGATAATAAGGAATCCCAGGAGATGTAATTACAAATGATATTTGCGACGGCCTAAAACCTAAGGACCTGAAAAAAGATGGCGCTGAGCAGGGTTCAGTTGCTTGTAAGATAAGTTCAACGCCTGGCAGATTTCCTTCACCTTTTGGTGAATGGCAGTACCTATGGGAATGATATCGTCGAATGCTGTTAGAGGTGCATCTTGCTAAGGGACGCCAGAAGTGTAGCTTCAACCAACTGCTGTTTGGTGGGGAACAAGCAATCAGACGGGAATATTTGGTCTTCGGCCAAGTTAGGCAAGCGTTAAAGATCGGTCCAGGCTTCACGATAAGACCCCAAACATCTGCTCCAAGTGGGACATCGATACCTGGCAATGCTCAGAATGTTGAATCAGCCGACTGTAGTACTCGATGATGCTGCCATTGAGACTATTCGCATCATACTAAAAGGATTTTTTGAGTAATTATCGCCGAAATCACAAACTTCAGGCTAGGAGTCCGAACGAAGTGTCGCTTCAACGTTTACCACGTCTATATCAGCGCAGGTTCTCCACAATTGGTGTCATCAAATTTTAATGTCGTAAAACCCGTCTGTGATCTAGGATCTCAAAGTGCTCGGTCCAAATGTCGATAGCTTGTCTTACCAAAAGCAGAGGCTCTTATCGTCTCAAAAGGACTATTGCGTAGCCTCTTGCCAGCGAAAAAGCTTTAAATTTATCTGAGTGGAGTCCTAGGTCTGACAGGGCACTTGGATACAGCCCGCGGCCACGGGAGGCAGGATTTCTGCAACGAAACCTGCGGTTGCCAAAATGATAAGGTGCGGAAAAATATCATATGATATCGCGCGGCCTGGTCTGATTATGCTTCAGGTTAAAGTTGCATAATTAGGCAAGTCCTCACACGACTTCCGCGTGGTGGCCGCTGGAAACCGTCTTCGGGCGGGCCAAGAGTGTGTAGGGCCGGGCTGGGAGTAGGCTCATCCAACTGACGAGGATCTGCTTGTCTGCTGGTCATGTGTTAGGGGCAAGTAGATCTGGCGGGGGGATGGACTGAAGCAACAGCCCGGGGATCGTCCTCCCTGCACCGGAGAAGGTGCTAATAGGACCCCAAGCCAAGGTGGAACAGCATACGCCGAGGGCTGCGTGGCCAATGGGGAGCTTGGTCTTTAGTATGCGAACTCTGAATACCTTGGGCACCTTCAGTTTCAAATAAGACCCTTACCCTGGTGGCCGGGCCAGCCAGGGTGGACATTCTTCCCGGACTACTCGTGGGACCAAGACATGGACTCAATTAATAAAAAAACCAAAACGACGATAGAAGAGGAGGCGATGACGCCAGGCGCATCATCGGAGGACGAGCTGCTAGCCTCCAGCCAGGAGACAGTGGCCGTCGAGAGCAGTACACTCGGCGCCAGCCGTAGCACCGTTGTGCTGAAACCAACCGCAGGGACCTCCCGGAGCGAGGCGTCAGACGGACTAGTGGCTTCCAGCCTGGAACCCACTGCCGTCAGGCTGGGTGTAGCGAGTACCAGACATAGTACTCCTGACCCGAAGCCCTCAGCGTCGGGGGATCCCTCGAAAGCGAAAACCGACAACCGCTGGAAACCGGCTAAGAAGCGAAGGTCCACGGGTGTCCTGCTCAAAAGCCAGTACCAGAAGGCCATGCATATTCTCGGCAAGATTGACAAGAATAAGGAGGCCGGTACTGAAGACGAGCGGGATGAAAAAGACCTCGCTAAATACCAGGCGATTATTGATGAATACAACAGCAAACGCCGGGCTGACGAGCAGTAGGCGAAGCCCATCGCTCTAAAACGCAACCGATCTCAAGACGAGGTCGAACAAGATAAGAAGCGGAGCAGAGTGGGCAAGAGCGCAGACGCCAAGCAACATACGGAGGAAATTGTACAGCAACCGTCAGCCGGCGGGCCACGTACTGCGAAGCCCTTCAGCGATGTGGCCAGGAGTCACTTACGTGTGGACGCCAGAGGAACTACAACATCTGACGAACACCATAACACCAAAGAAAGCCAACCTGCTGATAGGCTGCGACGCAAATGCAAGGCATACGCTTTGGGGCAGCTCCGAAATCAACGAAAGAGGTGAGTCATTCTTTGATTTTATTATTACTTCAAATCTATCGGTGTGTAACAGGGGCAGTACACCAACCTTTCATTTCCCCTGCTCGGAGAACTGTGACGGTTGGGAAGAGGTCCTTGATATCACCCTAATGACCGACAACGGGATTCTTAGGGTGGAGGACTGGAGAGTGTCTGACCAGAAATCCTTCTCTGACCACAGTTGGATACTCTTCAGTCTAGATCTCGCCGCAGAGGTCTCCAAGCCCTTTAGAGACCCCAGGAGGATCGACTGGAGAACGTTTGGTCAGGTAATTAAGAACAAACTCTCCGGTGCGCAAATTGGAAGGATTGGCATGACAGACGAACTGGAGTCAAAGGTCGGGGCCCTGGAGAAGGCTTTTGATACCGCCTTCAAAGTCTCGTGCCCTGCTAAGTACAGCAAAAAGACCCTGCCACCGTGGTGGAACGAAGATCTCTCCAGTCTCAGGAAGCTGACCAGAGAAATCTTCAGCATCTGCTACAGGCAAAAATACTGGCAGCCATACAAGGACTGCCTAAAGAAGTACAAGTCGGCTATCAGGACCGCCAAGAGGCGTTCTTGGCTAGACTATTGTCAGAACATTGAAAGCACTAGTGAATCCGCGAGGCTCAATAAGATTCTGTCCAAGGAACATAAGAGTCCATCCTTCCTTAAAAAGTCGGAAGGCTCCTGGACGGAATCTTCTAGTGAAACCTTGGAGCTGCTAGTGCAAACGCACTTTCCCTCCAGCGAGGAGGACTGTGAGTCAGAACCTCGCTTGGAGGGTTTGCGGCAACCCCAGCTGTGCGAGACTATCAAATCGGTAATTACCGTGGATAGGATCGGCTGGGCTATAAACAGCTTCTCCGCATACAAATCTCCAGGCCCAGATGGCATAATGCCAGTCATGCTACAGAAGCAGCAGGAAAGGGTCGCGCCGTGGCTTGTTGAGATTTACCGAAGCTGCATTACTTTAGGATACGTACCGCAGTCCTGGAGGCGCGCACGGGTGGTTTTCTTACCGAAGGCGGGCAGGCGAGGTCATGAGTCCGCGAAGGACTTTCGGCCAATCAGCCTGACCTCTTTCGTGCTGAAGACCCTAGAACGCGTCCTGGACATTCACTTAAGGACGATTATGGAGAGAACGCCTTTCTCTAAGTCCCAGCATGCCTACCTCAAAGGAAAATCCACAGAAACCGCCCTCCACGAGGTAATTGGCACGGTTGAGCGGTGCAGCAGTACACCCTTGCTGCCCTCTTGCATATAGAAGGAGCTTTCAACAACGTCAGTACCAACGCCATCAAGGATGCCTTGACCGGTATTGGACTGGAGGGGTATCTCATGCATTGGATTATATCCATGCTGAGTACCAGGATAATCCAGTCCGATCTGGGAGGCAACCACTTGACCAGAGCTGTGAACAGAGGCACACCCCAGGGTGGTGCTATCTCACCGGTGCTCTGGTTAATAGTAATGGACAAAATTTTACGTACATTGGACAGCAGCGGGGTGAAGGTGGTGGCGTATGCTGACGACTTGGTGATATTCGTATCACGGATGTTTCTGTCCATTATGAGCGACATCATGGAAGGAGCGTTGCGGAAGGTATGCCTGTGGGCCGCAAGATGCGGACTCAGCATAAACCCAACCAAAACGCAACTGATGCTATTCACCACCAAGACAAGGATACCTGAATTCCATCTACCACGGCTGAATGAACAAAGATTGGTTCTTTCCTCTAATGTAAAGCATCTGGGTGTAATCTTGGATCCTAAGCTAAATTGGAGGTTGAACGTAGAACTGAAGGTTAAGAAGGCCTGTATAGCCTTCTATGCCTGTAAGAGAACCTTTGCCAAGAAATGGGGTTTTCGGCCGAGGATGGTTCTCTGGATGTACACCGCTGTAGTGCGTCCGATCCTGACGTACGGATCTATTGTATGGTGGCAGGCTTTGAAGAAGAAATACAATAGAACGAAGCTTAATAGGATTCAAAGAACTGCGTGTGCAGGTGCTACGGGGGCTCTGCAGCCCTGCCCGGCATATGCTCTCAATGTACTCCTGCATCTCCTCCCCCTTGACCTCCACATCAAATATGTTGCAGCGTGCAATGCTGTCAGACTACGTGAGTCCGGATGCTGGGCAACGAAGTCCTACGGCCACAGCAACATCCTAGATGAAATACCTCCAGAAATCTAGGCATCCCCCACGGACTATGTCACACGCAAGCTGAACTTCACGAGAAACTTTGCTGTGGACCTTCCAACCAGGGCAAAGTGGAAGACCGGCGGCGTGTTGCAAGACTATGACACGGTATTCTTTACGGACGGCTCAAAGATGGCCTATGGAGTCGGCGCGGGGGTTTTCTCGAATACACACGGTGTATCCAAGTCGTATGGTCTCCCAGGTTTCACCAGTGTATTCCAGGCGGAAGTACTGGCGATATTGGAAGTCTGTCGATGGCTGGAGCGTGATTCGAGCCCCAAGCGTAACACAGCCATTCTACCGGACAGCCAAGCGGCTATCAAGGCCTTGTACTCAACGACGACATCTTCCCGGTTGGTGGGGCAGTGTAGAGACGCGCTCAACCATCTGGGCGGCACGCTCAAGATCACTCTCCTCTGGATTCCCGGGCATAGGAACATAGAGGGGAATGAGCGGGCTGACGAATTGGCCAGGCAAGACTCTGTTCTTGGCAGTCCCTCATCGAATACAGTCGGTGTTCCGCTGGCGGCTGTCGGGGGCCGAGTCTACTCGCACTACCTAGCAGCCGCGGGCCTGAGATGGCGAAGGCTTACAAGCTGTGCCAAATCAAGGAGAATTTGGCCCGCTTACAACATGGCTCGATCACGAGAGCTCCTGTGTCAGACGCGTGCAAATGCATTCAAGATTACGGCGGTCTGCATGGGGCACTGGCCCATAGGGGACCATGCCGCTAGGCTCGGCTTACCCTACAACTCGCATTGCCGAAGCTGCGGAGAAGGAAGGGAAACCCTCATGCACTTTCTCTACGATTGCCTGGCTCTGGCTCGAGTCAAGCTGCGGACACTGGGTAAACCATTCTTTGGGGACCTTGGTGAGATTTCTAGCTGCAGGGTCGGAGAGCTGCTTTCCTTCGTGAATGCTACGGGCTGGCTCTGAAGATCCGAGCCAGGTGGACTCTGCTTCCCTGTTCCTATAACAACAGTCACGGTCTTAGGAGTTTGTGGCATCAAAATGGCGCACCAAAGCGCTAATTGGGCTCCTCGGAGCGGCCACTGATACCTACCCCCATCGCGCTGATGATAACTTACAATGAACTGTTCCTAGTTTTTCAGATAGACCGTGTTGATTACGTTCAGCTAGAGCAACCATTGATGCAATTAAATTGGTTACTTGCTTTACCAAGGGTGGACTTCGCCCATCTCGCTACTATCATCGATAGCTATTTGCAAAAACGAATACTTTGGTATAACACCGATGATAAATTCAAGGAAAACGTTGTTTCCACAGAGTTTCATGCTGGATCAACTGCTGTGGAACGCAGGAATACGTTGAAACTTGGGGCCATCATTATAGACCTAAATTGAAATAAGCGAGTTAGGCGTAACGTAGAAATAGGTAGGCTGCAAATGCCAGTCGTAATTTCTATTTGATTCGGCAAATTTGGATCGGCAAAGAGCTTTAGGAAAAGGTCCTTTTTTTCTAAAAAGGTACGTCGATGGAAGTCTTGGAACTTCTGAAAAACACTAAGTTGACAATGCAGCCCCCGAAGTGACTGGGTGTCGCCCTCTCGATTTCTTGCCATAGATTCTAACCCTGCTTCTGTCACAGATGACTGCATTCAGCTTTGTGCTTGTCCTGCTGGCGTAAAGCACCACCAAAACAAAGGAAGCGTCAACAGGGTTGCAAAAAGTTAGAGTCCCTCACCTGCAAAGGAGTATATGGAAGGCAAACCTATACGAACACGTTATACATCAAATAAAAAAATTACAAAACAGACACTGATTTATATTCGAATCAACCTCATAACTACGAACGTTATTTATATCCTTTTAAGGAAAATACCCTCTACAGAGGTCACTTTTGTTCAGAAAATATTTTAAAATCCGTACAACTTGCAATCCGCTCTCCGTGAAATTCCCCGTGAATATATAAATTCATCACCGATTAATGTCATAAGGTCCTCATTATCCAGTAGCAGGATGCAGTTTTAAAACGGACATGAAGCATTTTACACGGCATTCAATACTTTTCGAATTCTCCACCGAATTATACAAGCATTAACTGCAGAACTTCATTCCCCAGAATGCATTAATGAAATTACAAATCCGCCGAATAAAAAAATATGCCGGCATTAATCGACATTGTACCTCCTTCCCACGTTTGTTTTTATCCTTTTAAAAGATACATATATATATATAAATATTTTAATGGGCATTTCCATTGGCTATTCTTGCCTCGATGCGAGTAATTTATAACGCTTCGTAATTAAGAGCCTGAAATCGAATTCCGATGGTATCACTACACACGGAGAGTGGTTGATTTATGGCGTGTTAATTTAAAAAGTCAATAAAATCACTTTTAATTATTTCGTATGGAGTTTATTATTCATCAAAGCTAATAGACTTTCAAGGTATGAGATGTATTTGCTTTTCAGTGTGAACTGGAGGGATTTCGTGTCGTCCCTGCGGCTTTCAACAATGAGGCTTTAAAGCCTACAATGTCTGGCCTTCAATAATATTTTTCATTCAGGAAAAAGTGGGTCAAATGGCAGTTAGCCCCAGAGGGGCTGAAAAACTTCAAAGTCTATACTTGGACAATCTTACCTGTGCATCTTTTCAGAACTATAATAATAGTGCAACCATACCCACAAAGGAATAGTGACCATGCAGGTTTACACGCCTACCTATGCTAGTACAACAGAAAAACCTTTACCCGAGAATACACGTACAATTTTGAGCCACCCAAGAGTAGGGCAAATACCAAAATACGACATGTCAGAGTGAAGTCCCAATAGAGAGAAGTGACGACAGTTCCAATTCCTCTACAGTGCCGTTCTCGCGTATTCGAGGAGGATGATCGGACCCGAGTCTGCAGAGGGCTCATTTGAAGTAGCTCCTGCTACGAAGCCTTACTGCCAGTAATGTGATACCATGGGAACCAAGATGGTCCCCAAGATGGTTTACAACGGAACCTAGCTCTCCACTCCTGAAAGTGTTTGCGCTTCCGATGTTGGCCAGGGTGACGTTTACGCAGAAAAAAACCTCGAGTAGGATACTCCCCCGTTCATTTGTTTCCCGGCTTCCTCAATCCATTGCCCAAAACTTTCTAGTGGAATTTGCTGGCATAGCCTACACACGATCCAACCGACACTGCTTTTGCAGCTGAAATCATAGACATAGTTAAGGTCGTTCCACCGTACGCTCTCCTATTGATGTCCGCTTCCTGCACATCCTCCAGTCTCAATTAGTGGTTGTGCGCTGAACAAACTTCCTCCTTAGTAGTGACCTCGCCAAGATCTCATGATTATACTTTATTTTAACCATTGGCCGACTTACGCGGACGGTCACTTGCTCACCGTGTGAAGCCTCGATATTCCTTTGTAGGTCATCGTGATCCTTCCTTTCCTTGGATAGTTCGAACAGCAATCCTCCTTTTTGTGTAAGCCTAATTGGCGTTATATTGTCGCTAAGTTCCTTCAGCATAGGATCTGCCTTCACCATTCGTAAAATATCAGCAAAGGACATACCCTCTTTTGCAGTTATCACCAGCGCTTCTTGGCGGTTACTCAAGGGTGGAGTTTCGCTGTACAACTTGAACGCCGCACCCTTTCGTTTCGGCAGAGGTATTAGATAGGCCTCGCATTCAGTGGTATGAATGCTGTATAAACCAGTACGGCTGCTTCAATCATGGCAGGGTTCTAATTGTGACCTCCAAATCAATCCGTATCCGAATAAGAAGGCGGAACTATGGCTACACGACTGGTGCTCACATTAAATCCCCAGAACCTTCATCATAATTGCATTGACCATGTCTGGCATATCTGGCACCTTTAAACTAAAGTAAATCGGTAAAAAGAGCATAGGCAGTAACTCAGCACCCTATGACAGACAGATCCTACTAAAGAATCCTGTTTACGTGGACGGTGGCCATGGCATTGCCATTGTATAGATAGCACATCAAACTCAACGTCCGGTAAAAGTTTGAGCCCGTCAAGAATCGAGAAAGGCCTGACAGCTGAGGTTTTCATTTACGTCATTGTGCACCACCCGTGTAGTCATACATTCGACAATCTCGAGGTACATTTTCTACCAGCTAGCCAAAAGAGTCGACCACTGACGCGTTATACTAGGCAACTGATGGGCCTGCAACATCCTCGTCTTTCCATACGTAACAATCATTGAAATGAAGTGAGAGTGTAGGGAAAGCTACAACTTACCAATGGAATGTTCTCACTGAGTACCAGAAGCTTTACTCTAGCAACCGAACCTTATCGAAAGGAAACACTATGGTAAGCGCCTGTTCCATTTCATAAGGACTAATTGTGAAATTTTCAACGAGGTATCTTTAAATAGGAATCCAACGTCAACGGTCGTTCCCAAGAAGCGCCAAAATTGACTGAATCGATCCAAGAGGGAGGTGCCTATTTTCTGCTCGACACGTAGAGATAGTCGATAGGCAAATGATAGCCTCTGATGTGACGAAGCCTAACACAATTTGCTGGAGATTATAGTACCAACTTCGTATATGCCACAATAAAGGTGAAACCGATATTATTTTCGCCCTGAACACGCACGTAGACAATTGTTACGCATGACTGTTTGCTGAGCGCGAAGACCCAAGTGCGACCAGAAACCATGCCTGCTCTCGATTCAAGTCACCCAAATAATTGCAAAAAGGGAGCTATTTTGGCACCCTATTGTCTAAAAGACACGTATTGTAGGCCAAGAGAGGGTGAATACTTATTTTGTCCCCAACGATTTCCACCCCAAAGCCAGTTTAAATAGAGAGCCTCTCCAGTACCTATCGTTTAGTCGACAGTGAAAAGGAGCTCGTTTGAGGCTGGATCCCATCGTAAGGGAAGTAGTGATGTTGAAGATTGGCTCCCAGATTGCTTGATCAGACTTCCACATGTCCTACTAAGAGGATGAATATCACGGACCATGCGTGTGGTTTACCAAAAAGTCTTCGACGTAGAACGAAAAAAAATAGCATTTCAAGCGGTTGCTGCCCGGCTCAAATCTACCACTGGATGTTATCAAGAAAACATTCGAAACCCTCCCCCTCCCTCGGCCGCGACCTAGTTGCGCGAAACATTCGTCCGGATGCTACTGCCAAAAAATGCTGGTAACCACAACGGTTGGGTGCCGCCCAATCCAACATTTTCTCAACTTAAAATTGAGTGGATCATGCGTTCACTTCGATGCAAGTCGTTGAGTGAATTGCCATAAGAGAGGCATTGGACGCAGTTCGGAATTTCGGTTGTACAACATAGTTGGGATGTAATAGGAGTTCGCTCTATGAGAAGATCGATGCTCAGCATGCGCCCTAATTATTCATACTCTCTCATGAAAGTCACGTATTTCTTCCAGAAATCGGGATTGTAGGCCAAGCCCTGTTGAATGAAATCGCCTGAAGATGGATCGCAGGAATCACCCAAGCCTTCAACCTCCATTGGGAACGTCTCTGAACGACCTAGCTACCGTTCGCAAACGAAAAAGTTTTTCGTCCTGATCGCCAACACCAGGGAGCTTCTGTTGGAACCAAAATCGATGTACGAAACCATCCACTCGGCTCATTCAAATGCGCAATGAACGACTGCACCAAGAAAGCTGGGCCGAATACAACCCAAACAAATCAACACATACGGAGGTATCGCTCGTGCGCCAAAAATAATGTCGAAATTTGCTAATACTGCGAACATTGCATACGCCACTGCAGTCCTTAAACGGTAACGTCTCTACATTACTGGAGTAATTGTCGTAAAAACTCCGAATACAACGAGCAGAGAGAGACGTTAATCAGTCCAAATAAGCAAACAGAAGACATTGCTTCAGCGTCTACCAAATTGACTTCGGTATAAGTTCTCCTCCTCGCCGTGACAATTAAAGCGTAACAAAACTCGCCTGTGATCAAAGATCACAAATTACTCGGACCAAATATCGATGGGCCGACATACCAGCAGGAAAGGCTGGTACCGCCACTAAAAGGACTACCGTGTAGTCCGTTACTAAGGAGAAGCCAAAAATTCCTCACATTATCGTGCAGTTCTGAATCTGACAGGACTCATAAAGGCTTCTGCAATGGTGGAGGGGGGATTTTCTGCACCAAAGCCCAGTGTATCACCGGCAAGAACATCATCCATTGGCAGAGATTTGATAAACACTCCTTCGACCAATGGCTCGGTCCGGGGTAGCCCTTGTGTTACCTCAAACCTTTGACACCTCTGAAAGACAGTAATTGCTCCTGTCGTTGACAATTCGAGGGAAACCTGGAGTTTATAAATCCATTACGACATATTAGGTGAAGGTATTGTCCGTGGCAGAGAAAAGCGCTACCTGTTCGGCTCCAATTAATTTAACAGCCTGACAACGTACGAAACTAGGGTATGCACTTTCCTTTCCACAAACCTTTAGAAATCAGGAAGCTTATTGATATCAGAAGCAGACCTGCCATTCAGCAAAACGCGCTCTATTGTTCCTAATATTGCTACAACAATGGACACAATCAATGCATTCTAATTATCAATGGAAGCTTCCTTATTCACAGAGCATGGAACACAACTTGTACCACAGCAATCACAGCCAAGAATGCCATAGGCAACTCCTTCTTCAATGTCACGATGTAGAGATATGGATTTCCACTAGCTGTCTAGGATTGTCGTTTCTATCATTTATGACCTTTAGGTAATCCTTTGGAAGGCCCCGATCGTGGGCAAGTTCAATTGATATGTCCTTATCTACCAACTAATTGCAGAGAGTCCCGTCAGCTAGAATGTATCTAGCTTGGTCCTTCGACGGAGCCTCCAGCTTATGCAGCTAAACGGACATCGCTACCTTAGCTTAGCATATACACAACACAACACGTATTGCAACTGATGTAATCTAGGAGGCTCTCATGCGCCCGCATCTCAGCCTCATCTAATGCCTCAGCTTGTAGCACTGATCCTAATGATCGTCTATGTTGCCTAACAGCACCTCATGAACAAACAAATTCATCTTGAAGCCGTGTATAAGGCTGCCTTGTTTGGAGGTCATACGCATACTGAGGTATGCAATCGCCTTAATACTCTTACCCTTTACCTTGCTTCTGATGACTCCCCACAATCGCGTATGGAGATCATCATTCTGAACGATTAGGAGGCCTATGAGATCTTCCGACTCTATTGTTACGGCTTTCGGAAGAAACAGTCTCACCATGCTCCCGGTATATCATGCCCAGCTCATGTCGACAGTTCTGCTCCATACCAGCCTGGCAATTTAGGCACTATAGTATTAAGCCATTCTGCAGTGTCCTCTGTCGCGCAATCCACCAGTATGTGACCTGGTTGAATGCGCACAACAACTTTAGCAGTCCTTTCCTTGCACATCTGCTTAACGGCAAGGTCTTCGGTAGCTTCCTGCTCCTCAGGAGTGAGTATTTACTCGGGAAACGTATTTGGCAGTACGGCGAGTCGAATGCCCTTGACCACAGTAGTATAACTAATGGCAGGCTTCTTGATTCCCGCCTTCTTCCTTGTCCTACCGGGTTTTTCTCCATCATCGGGATCAGGTTTGTTTTTTCGGGAGCACTCCCTTCATGCGGGCTAATCTTCGCTGCTCCTCACTTTCCTTGCGCCAATAAAAATGACTTAAATCTGTTCTGGTTTCAGCTTTCCTTCAGATAACACAGGTGCTTCGAGGCCCCTTTTCCCTGATCAGCGCGAGTCTGGCTACCTTCCAGCGACAAGGAAAAATGCCCTCCTTCAAGCAAGCGTTGAGCGCCCCGAGCAGCAAGTCTAGGCGTCCGCGGAACACCAGTTTGTAAACTCTCGCAGGGATACCATCAGGACGAAGAGGCTTCTTGTACAGAGTGCGGCAGCATAACTTCCTTTTTAAGGTTTTGTGTGAAACAAAACCTTATTAGAATGGTGACGGTGTCTGTCTGTCCGTCTGTCCGTCTGTCCGTCTGTCTGTCTGTCTGTCTGTCTGTCTGTCTGTCTGTCTGTCTGTCACACCCGATTTATTCGGAAACGGCTAGACCGATTGTCACGAAAATTGGTGAGAGTATGTAATCTGGTGATCCCTTTACATGCAGTAAGTGGCGCCATCTTACGTTAAGGTTAAGGGGGGCTCTCCGTACATGTGAATGGAGGGTGCAAATTTTTTTTTCACAGAATGTAGCCAAGTAGGGTATCAAATGAAAGGTCTCAACTAGTACTTTTCGAATCTGGTTCAATATTTGATATTAGATGAAACATAGGGGAGTAAGGGTTGAAAATATGACCCACAAAAAGTGTAACAGGTCTCGTTCTCAGAACCTATCCAACCGAAAAATCTGGAAAAAATCACAGTGGTGCATCTCTACGAAATCTAGGCCTCAAAATATATCCGGTTCCGATATCTGCACAAATAAAGTTAATAATAGTATATTTCCATATTTTAGAAATTTACCCGGCACCCCCCCTTATGTTCATCCCAGAAATACAAAATTTGGCATGAGTGTAACGAAGAATATAATGCACAGTTTGGCCAAGTTTGAAGAAAATCCAACTATTATTAACAAAGTTATTGGGGGGGAAACTTTACAATTTTTTGTGAATTTCGTGCACTTTACAACCCGCATGACGTCATCATCACATATCAATTCGTCAATTCCACAACGAAATGAATTCTTATGAATTGGGTCGCAGCCAATTATTTTGTTTTAGTTTTTTAGTTATTTGTCAGCCAGACATGTGTATATGTAGGTATATAATATATGCGTGCTAATGAACTTTGCGGCTAGTGCCTAATTCAGATAGATATAAGACGTAAATCGAAAATATGGGTACGATAAATTTAGATACGTGCATATATGTGTACAGCAGGTAATAGGCAGTTTGTTTGTTTAGGGTGACCGTGATATCTATGGCTCTAATATGTACGTATGTCTCGTAGTTTGGAAAAATATGAAGGATTATGTTGGATTTGTAGCTATATACGGACAGAGAAATGTGCGTCTCTTACATAAGATGAACACAAAACCTTTATACCCGAAGCGCGAGCTTCCGGTATTCCGACTTGTTTAAAATGCGCGCCACTCAGTTAGTTGATGTCAGCGGAGCGCTAGTGGTCTCGTTCAATAGGGGATACTGTAAAGTTTTGTCCCGACACGGTTCAGTCGCCATCATGCGTTGGAATAGTGAGGAGCGTGCCTTTGCAGTTGAGGTTTACTTTTCAAGCGGATCTTCGGTTATTGCAACACAGCGTGCATTTCGGAATCGCTTTAATTTAGCCCCGTTGGCTCCCGTCCCAGACCGCAAATCAATTGTTACATGGGTCACTACATTCAGACAAACTGCAAGTGCGACAAAAGCAAGAACTGGAGTCCCTCGGTCCGTTAGATCACCTGAGAACATTGAAGCAGTGAGAGCGTCAATGTTGCGATCGCCACGGCGTTCTGCGCGCAAACACACATCTGCCCTTGGACTATCCGATCGTTCTGTGAGAAGAATTCTTCGTGATGATCTTCATTTTTATCCCTATAAGATAGCGATAGTGCAGGAACTTTCAGAACGTGACTTCAATTCTCGGATGAACGCGTGTGAGCTTCTTCTTGATGTCGTTCCCGAGGGTGCTATTGTTTTTTTTAGCGATGAAGCCCATTTTCATTTGTGTGGGTCGGTTAACAAACAAAACATGCGCTACTGGGCTGACACCAACCCTCGAGAATTGCATCAAAAGCCTTTCCCCAGCTGGAATTACTGATCCCTGGTTTTTTGAGGAAAATGAGGTTACAGTGATAGTGAATTCGGACCGGTAGGTAAACATGCTCCGGATTTTTTTTCCCACGGTTAGAAAATTTGGATTTGGGGGACACTTGGTTCCAACAGGACGGTGCAACAGCACACACTTCAAGAGCATCGATGGCTGTTTTGAGAGAACACTTTCCAGAGCGCCTTATCTCAATTAGAGGCGATTTGGAATGGCCGGCACGCTCTCCCGATCTGTCCCCTTGTGATTTTTTTCTATGGGGTTTTTTGAAATCCCGTGTTTATGTGAACCGTCCAAGAACCCTCCCAGATTTGAAGATCAACATCCAAGAAGAAATTGCCAACATAACACCTGCTGTGCTAATAAAAGTCATGACAAACGCCAGAAGTCGGTTTACGCAATGTATGGAGAATGGGGGACGTCACCTAAAAGATTTGATCTTCAAAACAATGTAAATAAAAACTTTAGACATGTACCTACATAATAAAAAATAAATAAATATTTTCCGATGCATACAATAGTTTTTATTGAGTTTTGAAAAAAGGAAGTTATGCTGCCGCACCCTGTACTTCGAGTCAATGGGCAGGTACACTAGCATATTCCAGGTGGAAATATACGCCATAGACAGATGTGCCTGCTTTAATTTTCAAAGGAACTACAGCGGCAGAACATTGCTATTCTCACCGATAGCCATGCAGCGATCAATGCACTTAGGTCCAACTAGGTGAACTCTAAACTGGTATGGGAATGCCTTGAGAGATTGAATACACTCGGCTCGTCCAACAAGGTCTGAATACTCTGGGTTCCAGGCCATCCTGTGTTGGAAGGCAATGAGGCAGCAGACGAACTAATCAAGAAGGAAGCAGGGACGCCTTTACACGGGTCAGAACCCTTCTGTGGAATCGAAAACGATTTCATGACTATGACACTAGGCTAGGGTTATAGGCTTGCTTCAGATATTATAATTAATAAGGACAAATATTATAATTTTAAGGACGCGGTGCCACTTTCCCTTAACTGAATAATTCTAATAATTCTATGGTGAAGACCTTAAACTGACCTGCATGAAGCTCCTTGCCAGCAAAGATCTAAAATAGACGTTGACCGTCACCACAGCTACATATTTAGGTGAAGCGTCTCTGATCCAGTATTCCAGAGAGAGCAACCTTGACCTTAGAATACACGAATGGTCTGATTGTGACTGGCGACGAAAAGTGGATTTATTTCGAGAATCCTAAATGAAAAAAATCATGGGTTGATGCCGGCCAACCAACGACATCTTCCCCAAGACCAAATCGCTTCGGACGGAAGACGATGCTCCGGGTGTTGTGGGGTCAGCGGGGTATTGTCTACTATCAACTGTTGAAACCTGGTGAAACTGTCAGTGCCCACCGTTATCACCAACAAATCCTCTAATTGCATCGTGTTCTGAATGAAAAGCGGCCGGAATATCAGCAAAGACATGAAAAGCTGATTTTCCTCCATGATAACACTCCGTCACACATGTGGAGAAAAGTTCGAAACTGCTTAGAAACGCTCAACTGGGAGATACTACCCCACCCCGCTTATTCACCAGACCTGGCCCCATCCGACTATCATCTGTTTTCATCGATGGGCCACTGGCTCGCTGAGCACCACTTCGATTATTACGCAGGCGTCCGAAAATGGTCTGATGAATGGTTTACCTCGAAAGATCAACAATTTTATTGGCATGGTATCCACAAATTACCCGAGAGATGAAAAAAATGTGTAGATAGCAAGGGTCAATTTTTTATATAAAGTTTTTATTTGGTTTCCATAAAAGAAAATGTGTTTTTCTTGAAAAAAAAAACAGCGGATTTAAGCTTGTACACCTGGTATACTTTTGCTCTAAGTTTGTAATGAAGCTAGCCCTCGAAACACAACCAGCGCCAATAGGTTGCAATGGGTGATCCCTTTAGCCCTACGTGTAACTTAACCTAACTCCGGTGTCCATAAATTCGTTATGTGCATACCTAAGACTGTCGTCTCCACGTACTTGAGGAAAGTGACCAGCCCCGCGTCTGCAAGGGACTCATCTGAAGTGGCTTTTGCCACAAAACCTTACCGGAAGCTATCTGGTACCATGGCAACCATGATGGTCCTCTGAGCGCATATGTCACACAAAGTCTAACCCATGATTAAGCAAGCAAAGAAGGCAAGGTTGCTATCAAATTCTCTCCCAGTATTGCGGATTGTACTATACCTAATGGAAAGGGACCCTCCAAAATATCTACAACCAAGAATTATTGGAAGCGGAGCATGACCAGCGTATGCTAAGGCTTCATAGTCAGCCACAGATATTGAAACCATTGGATGGGTCATACATGACACCGCAAGTTCATATCTATTGAACTGACAGCTGTCAGCATCTCAACAGAAAACCGTTTGTCACTTCGAAGCAGTGCGCTTTATTTCAAGTCTTTTGACTGGCTGTGACTTAAAAGTCCTCGATTACCTCAGAATATATACGAGTGTAGCCGTACATACGAAAATCGTCAGATACGCTTCTAGGATGGTACGAAAGCGCTTGGTGCCAGTCTGAAAAATAAGCACAATAAACGATAATGAGCCGAGCTACTGGGGGCAACGGCCTCTACTAATTGATGAGCCTCCTCCGATAACGGCGACATACTGTACACACAACTTGTGGATATGCTACATCCAGTAGTATGTACGCGGGGTCTAGAGCATGAGCTAGATCCACCAATAATAAGTCGCGAAATGTGACTGATGAATGATAAACTGGGCTAAAGCAGGCCGCCTCTGATGAGTTGCCTCTGCCCTGATACGAGACCGTAACCGTCTTTGTCCCACTTTTTATTTTTGAACTTTGGGTGTTAAAACCAAAAAGAGGAGTCCGTGGACCATGAACAGTGGAAGTAAGTTGCTCTCCGTTTGGTCCGGTCCGACATTAAGTGGATGCGGACTGAAGATTCCTCAATCCCTAGGGGCCCCCCCAATCCCCCAGGGGTCCGGTCCATCATCACGTAGATACGGACTTAGAACTCACAGCATCCTCAACAAAAAAATTCACTTCGGCCTAGGTTTGAACTTAGGACGGATTTCACTTCAATATAATTCGCGCTCATGTCATTTTTGCGATTACATATAAATGGAGCGATTACCACCTGTCGCCATTTTCGATCTCTGGACCACAGGAGAGGAAGTGGGTTCCTTCCCAAGTGGTCCGACCGGTCATCAAGTGGATGCCCACTCAAGACTCCCAACATCCTCAACAAAAAATCTACTCTGAAAGCCACAACCAAGGACAACACAAGGGTAAAGGTTTGTTCCAGTTGATGAGAACTGGTTGTGGAATCATCAAAGAGGTTTCTTCGAAAAGGGATTAAACTTCAACTTTGATTTTCAACAAGCACTAAACTCAACTAAATCGGTCCAAGTGGAGGATGCCTATCTTCTGGATTTCACAGAAAGGAGACGCAGTCGCTGGGTAATAAGTTGAGCCTAATCGCCAAATTCGTATATGAAGCAGTGAAGGTAAAGGAAACATAACCTTCATAGTCCTGAATGCGCACGTAGACAATCATAGCGCAAGCCTCGATACTGTTTCCGACAAACCAAAAACCATGTGTGACTATCATGGAATGGGCTCATGATTCATGGCGCCCAAATAATCGCAAAAGGAGAACCTTGTTCGCTCCGTGATGTCTA
The DNA here is from genome assembly GCF_905115235.1 of Hermetia illucens. Lineage (NCBI taxonomy): Eukaryota > Metazoa > Arthropoda > Insecta > Diptera > Stratiomyidae > Hermetia > Hermetia illucens. The sequence continues at coordinate 8,565,538 of NC_051851.1, read as the reverse complement.
GAAGAAGCATATTGCAGTTCAAGCCAGCCCAGAAATGGTAGATGGTAATGTCCGATTGTCGCCCTGGAGGATGAGAGATCACTACACCCACAGTGACCACCAGAAATAGAGCCGGCGACAGTCGAATGCGCAAAAGAAATCGAGCTTTCTAGGATGAGACGCTGCAAAATATGGGTCCACATTCCCAAGGGACAACTGAGGCATGGGGCTTTTCAACGCCACGATGACATTTCCACCACAATAGGAAATCAAACTACTAGTGGAACCAGGATATTTCGCTGTTTAGATCATCGCATTTGCGAGTGGCGAGTCTTTACCAAAGGACAACTGGGAAGCCAAAACATCGGTAGTTCGAGAAAGTATACCGCAATCTTCCTATTCGCCTTAAAGGGGAGGCTACTAGTTGGTACAATTTTTCCCGTTTTTAGGCGCGGGAGACTCGCCTTCATCGTTCTCCGTCTGAAGCTTTTCGTTAAAAAATAATTTCCAGCAGTCATCACGTCGAGGGGGAAATAGGGTTACTTCAGCAGGCGTTTTTCAAGTTTTATGCACTACCATGGGTACCAATTCACGTTTCGCCCTGAGACCCATACTACCCTTTGACCCCCATGGTCTTTGGAGTTTGCGGCATAAAAACGACGCACCACAACGCTAATTGAGCCTCTCAGAGCAACCACAGATACCTACCTACCTACCTACCTAGGGGCTGTACATGTAGGGCACTAGAGGGGTAACTGAAGATATGTGGTAGACAAAACTTAAGCCATGATTTTATCACCGTGCTGTGGGCTGAATGGTGAGTTATAAATAGTACTCTGGACCAGACACCCCAGTTTAACTGACCTTCTCATTGCAAAAGGAATCAATAGTGGCTTCATTTAAAATTAAGACTATGTCAGCCATTCATAAAACCAAATCACGACAAGGAAAAAAGGAAAATAATTATGTCCCAAGTGAGCAAGTTCATCAACGGAAAATCTGAGTTTAAACACCCATCTCCATTGTCGAAACTCAGATTTCCAATCGGGAATCAATCTCACTTGTAGTGCTGAGTCCATATTCTCAACGGACAAGCTATAGTAAGACTCTATTTGCAGCACATCCCCTGAAAATCTCCGGGTAGTATCAACTACCGCAGACAAAGTCACGATTACCTAACTACCTCTAAGGAAAGAATAGCCAGATATCCTTCGGAGGTAGGAACCCTCCAAGACATCGAGGACCAACGGATCTTGGCAGCATTGGGGCTTTTATTTCCTAAGGACGGAGATTTGGGGCGGATTAGCAATTTTCTTTGATTAGGCCAGGCGACACCCATCCATACTACACTGCCTTTCCTCAGTGTCGATAATGAAATTTAGTGCTGTAACAGCCGAGTTGGTTGAGTGTTGGTCCATCGATCTCGTTACCCGGGGTTCGGATCCCGGTACGACATGGATATTTCAGTTCCTCCAATAGCGGTAATCGGTAAAAAGCGGTACCACATGAGTGTCCTCCGATGGCAGGTGTATACTGCCCAGCGATGGATGCGAGTATACACAGCCTGTCGCCTAGTGAAAGATAACGCGAAAATCGTAGCTTGTCTGATACGAAATACCAAGGTAAGCGCCTCTTCTAGAATATGAGCGCTACTTGTGGAACCGCAAGAAGACTTCGTCGAGACGGAATCCGCCTCAATACGAGCCACAGTTTCCAGCAAGCGTTGGCTGAATCGATTCACAAAGGAGAAGGCAGTCATTTTGATTGCTCGGGAAGTAGAGACAGTCAATCTGCTAATGATACGAAAATCGAAGACTACTCGTCAAGCTGAGCCTAATCCAAATTCGCTGGAGATCGTAACACCAGCTTGTGGCAAACTCATCGACTGTGCCACCTTAAAAAGGGAAGCCTTCGTGAGTACCATGTAAAGAATGACCTCAACTTGACCATTGCATGCGCAAATAGACGACTGCAACACAAACCAGGAAGCTAGTTCCCAAACAAAATTGAAATGACTTTATGCGACCAGAAGCCAGGTGCGGCCAGTCTGGAATGGGTTATTGACTGAGATTATCTAATCATTACTAAAAGTGGGAAGAGCATTATAGTCAAATCTAGCTCCTCCAAAGGACTGGATAATGATTTAACTCCGAACGATTAAGGATGTGACAATGAGATCAAACAGTCTGACCACCTCCCTTAGCAGCTAGCGGTTAGGAGGAGTCATTCTCAAGGTTGGGAAATCTACTCGAAGCTGAAGCTCGTCAGAGATTAAATTCCATAAGCAAAGTGAAGACATAGCGGTGAGGTAGGAATGCCCAGGATTGCCCGCGTCACTAAACTCTCATTGGACTTTAACTTACGCTGGCGATGTTGTCCAGCTAAGAAGATGCGTCCGATGCAACGGTTTTTCAAGCCGAAGTTTATGCGATCCTACGGGCGCCAAAATGATTAACGAGCGGTTGAAGAGCAAGTGCATCGCAATCTGATAGCCAAACTGCATTGAAAGCATTGAGTAGTCCTTTGATCACCTCAAAAATCATTCAGGAATACAGAAACCATTAGAACTCTATCTCTAGATTCAATACGGTGGAACTACTCTGGGTACCTGGTCACTGTGCCGTAGAGGAAAATGAAATCTCGGATGCTTTAGCGAAAGAGGGATCAATCTCCCCACGCCGGGACCGGAACCAGCAATTGGAGTATCAGTAGCATTGGCTAAGTCTGTCTTCAAAAACTGAGAACTGTTAGCTGTTAGAGACACCAAACTTTTCCTGAGAGAACCGAACATGCGTACCGCAAAGTTTATCCTGTCGAAAGGCAGGAGGACTTGCAGGAGTATTGTGGGCATTCTGACTGGCCATAATTCACTAGCTGGGAATATGTTCAAAATAGAAATTATTCAAGATGATACGTGTCCCTCCTGTACTGAGGAAGCGGAATCAGTGGAGCATTTCCTATGTAAATGCCTCACCTATGGACGCATCAGATCTTTGGTGCCGATGTCCTCCAGTTGTGACGGGTAACATCACATCCACTTACGGAAATCCTGCGATACGTTAACAAATCCGGAATATTCCGTTAAATGGAGGTGGCGACTACAATGGGCCAAAACGGATTGAGTGCCCAAAAGCTGTAGCGCACACGTCATTCATGACTTCCAAATTTACTTAAGGCTGTACGCCAGGAATCGCCCAGGAACCTCAGTTAGGAACGTAATCAGGGCAACATAACTACCATCTCTATTAGGTGAATAACCGCCGGTGAAGAAAAGAGCGCAGTGGTTAGAATGCACTCCCAGAAATTTTTGAGTAATCCCGTCAAAAGTGTGAAGAGAGAGAGAGATATTGGTCAACCCAAACGAACGATTTGGTGGTGTTACTGGTCTTTGTAAGTCAACGATAATGAAACCCAAAGTTTGGCATTTTTTAGAAATTGGGGAGTCCTAAGTCCGCATTCACTTGATGCCGGACCGGACCAAATGGTGAGCAACTTGCTTCCACTCTTCATTGTCCATGATCTTTTTTTTTTTTGAGTTTAACACCCAAGGTTCAAAAAGTAAAAGAGGGACGAAGACGACCTTTACCTTTAACCAGAAACTTGAGTTTTGTAGAACCTCTAGCCTCTCAGTATCAGTCGCTGTCCTCAGTTATTGGCAACGACTTTTCGACGAGGACCCTCACAAAGGGTGCATGGAACGGAGTACTCTTCTGCATTGGAGCCAAATTCAATTAATTTTCGACATTGAAAGTCCTATCCGTTGGTGCGAAGGGCACTGCCTACTTGCCCCCAATCGCTCTAAGGGCCTAATTCTTTACCAAGCGCGCTGTATTGATCCCGGTAACTTTGCCACTATAATGTTGTTCATGTTGTGGAAGCGCAAAATACAGATTGTCGCCAGCTCACAACTCCCCCCTCCCCTCGACCCTCCAGCTTGGATTCTGAAGAGAACATTGCCACCTGGGCTTCCGAAGCAGGTGAAGCATAACCGGTATCAGCACGAATTTCAGCCGTATACCACCGAGGAACACCTAATGCGGCATTCTGTCCGGAGTTGGTACATACAGTCACTGGTCGCCTGTGATGACCAGCAACCTCCAGCCTCTAATTCAGCCGGATTCATCTTTCAGACCGTGCCGTAGGGAGGTAACCACTGGTACGCGCAGCTGATCTACCTCGATTTGGTAGCACCGATGCCAAAGTGCCCTGTCGTAAAGCCAAATTCAGCTGCCACGACATCACCATGACCAACCAATCAACAGCGCACATCACTCTCCGAAGATGACCAAACGAATCCTCAATTATGGGGTGTGATTGTGGCTAAAATTGTCACAGCAACAATACGCCGACAGCGACATCCCTGCAAATCCGATAACCTTGGTCGACCTAAAGAAAACGATCCTCCCATGGAACTCAAACATCACTGGAAGGGAAAAGACTGGTTGATTGCCTAATCAGAGCTCTTGAATGTTTCCGGTACTCCTGTGTGAAGTACCGGATTTTCACGTTTTCTCAGTTGTCAATCAGATATTAGAGTCGAGGAGCTGACGCTCAACCATCCTCTGGTTCCATAATTTTAGCTTTAAGAGCCATGACATCTACGATCGAAACATAACCGAAGGACGAGCTTGTAAAGATTTACGCTACCAAATGGAGTAATTTGGACATACGTCTGAAAGCCACTCGAGACCGCTATAGTAGGGGTGAAAAATTTACTATGAGCCCTACCATAGTGGAATATGGCTCCTTAAACTTCTACGTTGGGAGACTTTGGCTACCAAACTGGGCTATCTGTAACCAACTATTTTGTCTATGTTTGTAAGTTAATCTGTTTAACACTACTCAAAACTACCCCCAGAAGAGCAATCCAGATAAAAATCCCCATCTTTCTAAATTGGTAAGGAAGCGCCTGCTATCAAAAAATTAACTCTTGAAAACAACCCTTCCTCCACTAACAACCCTGTAATCTCTCTCATATCAAATTTCCTCATATAGTTTCTGGCAATCCCTCACCACCGCTCCACAACCTGATCCTCCGAAACTTACCCCCATCTCATGTACATTCATCTTGCGTATCCGCAGTTCGTTGGCATAACAAATTCCCATAAATTCAATTACCGAGTTTTCAATAAATTTGAATTAATTTCATAATTCCGCTGTAATGAGTATTCACGTACAAGCGCTCAGGGTTTCGGCAGGCGGTCGACAGCAGAGCTGGATGAAGCTGCGACAGATATGTATCAGTACCACACGATTAACTTTTCAATAACTTCAATTTATCGACGTGTAATTACAAACTTATTCCAATGAACATTTCCGCGGAGCTGCAGAGTGGGTAGGTTTGTCATTTCCCTGTGCTGGCCCGGCTGCCTAGGCCACCCAAGGGGGTGGTAGTTTCATATGCTGCGGGGGAGTGTCTATCATTTTGTTTGGTTTTCCCAATCATTACATATTAGGGGAATTCAATATGCGCGGCCTACATCAGAAAGTATTATCTATTTAACGGTAATTAATCTATTTTAGCAGCAACATTCGGGGGTGCATTCTTTCCGCTATTATGCTGATGGTAATTACATGATGTCAGCCCAACATGTTAGGCCAGTTATTGACCAGGAACGGATTTCACGATTTATCGATAAATACATTGGGGTAATTTTGTTCTGGTGGTAATTAGGGTGAGTTATTAAATTTTGGTCATAGAAAATTTAACAGGAGACCTCCGGGGGTAGGGGTGGAAGCAAATATGGAAATTGTTTCCTCTGATAAATGGAAGTCGAACAAGAAAAACAACGGATAACAGAACACAATTGTCAAGTTATAATTACATCTAGCTTTCACCCTTCTGGAGATCCTCCCTAGCACATTACTTTCTATCTGAACTTGAAGAAAAGATAAAAGGTAGGCTATTAGGCAGGTTACTCAAACATATCACTTGCGAGTAATCGACACCAAGAAATGCACAGCTGTCATTCTTGTATTCTCCACGAAGGTGTTCAGTCGTTAACTGCATGCACTGGATGCATTTTGCCCGGAAACAACAGCACTATTTGATACGAAATTTGGCGGAAACTTTGGAAATATGAACCCTCAGACATACAATAAGTGGCATCATTCTGCATTGATTTTAAGGGATGGGGGTCTTCATATATGCAAAAAAAGGACGTAATTTTTTTTCATCGAATGCAACTATATGGGGTATCAAATGAGAGGCTTTCCGAAGTGGTCTTCATTCCATAAAGAGATGGAGCTCTTCAGTTATAAAGAGATGGAGGGCTAGAAAAGTAAGGGCCCATTTTTAGAATGCATGCGGATTGGTTTATAAGGTAAGGAAGAGGCACAGCCCATAAACACTCAGACCATAATAGTCCATAGTACTCGACGCCCTAGTCTAACCAAATATCCCTGATTCATTCATTTATCGCAGAATTTCCGTTAGCGGATGTGCCGCTAACCGCTATAGTTGGAGTACAACACCACAAACGGGGCGTTCACACAGGTCAGAGATTGGGCGCGTCATGCAAACACATCTTAGAAATTCATCACCGAGAGTGCACAGATGTGCTGCAGACATCTGTTACGATGAGAGTCCAGCATTGCATCACCTTGGCACCAACACGGTCACCAAGCCTGTCAACTAACCAAACTCCGCTAACAGGTTTACCAGTCGTGAACACCGACTGCCCGAGATAATATATGGAACCGGACGGCACGTGCTGAAGCTAACCCAAATGCTAACAGTTCGGCGAGATAAGGACAGAGTTCTTGGTCCTCAAATATTATCTCCCTGGCAGGACACCGAGATTTAATCACGTGCCTTGACTCAGGAGTCCACAGAACTAAATCCACCGGGAGTAGACTACTCTATTAGAGACGTGAAGTCTCGAGGCGGAGTGATACCACCATTTTCAATTCGAAAGGAGCTAAAATGCGAAACGGCCTGATAACTAAGCTATCCGGACACGCAATTCTTAAAAAAAATATATTTAGCTCTGGCCAAGCTTTGATCCAAAGTATGGGCGCATTTACGCTCAATATAATTCATAATCATAACTCCGCCATGCTATTAACATAGTATGCTGGTCCCAAGCCCAGGTAAAGGAGGAGGGTTTGAGGCAACGTACTCTGTACTATCCTCAGTAAAACAAAAATAAAATGCTGGGATCAGGGAAAGAGATAAATAGAGTATAGTTGGAGTTATTCTACTATGCTAAATCCTACCTGATCTCTATTGGTGACAGGCCCCGCGACAGGTCGACCAAGAAAATGCATAGAATGTCGTTACAAACATGATGATCGGATTAAGTCACAGGCCTCGGAGAAATGCTAGGGCGTCCACCTCAGTCGACGCGGCAGGACGGGCCCCGGTCCTGTCGAGAAATGGGCAAGGGTTCTTGACGCATGGACGGCGTCAGGACGTAAGCAAGTTAGTCCGCACACAACGAACAGAACAAATACGTGTCTGCACGCTAAATGTTGGTACCCTAACTGGAAAGACCGAGGAACTCGCAAGAGCCCTTCGGAAAAGGTGCATTGACATCTGCGCTCTGCAAGAAACCCGATGGTCTGGTTCCAAAAGCTGCGACATTGAACGCGAACGCGGTAAAAATGGCTACAAACTTCTCTATTTTGGTAACCCACACACTCAATATGGTGTTGGCATTGCCATCTCAGAGGGTTTCCGTGATGCCATTAAAGAAGTCGAACGATTTGATGATCGGCTGATGAAGCTCACCATCATATCAGCTGATCGCACTATTCACTTCTTCACCGCGTGTGCACCACAGACAGGCCGACCTGATGCCGAGAAAGATGCCTTCTGGCAACTTCTCGATGAAAAGACTTGTCACGTGCCTGCTGACGATTATATAATCATTGCCGGCGACCTTAATGGTCATGTGGGTGAAAAGGCAGACGGTAACAGGTGCCATGGGGGAAAGGGGTTCGGAGCGCGCAACGAAGGTGGCGAGCGTATAATCGATTTTGCGGACACCCATGACCTTGTACTTATGAATACATGGTTCATCAAACGATTGTCTCATCTTCCCACATTTTATAGTGGGAACAATAAAACGCAAATCGACTATATTCTCATAAGACGTCAACATTTTACCACTGTCACTGATTGCAAAGTCGTTCCCTATGAGACCATCGCACCTCAACATCGGCCGTTGATTGCTGTCCTGCGAATTAAGCCACCGATAAAACGGCGTGAGGAACGCACTGGCCCGCCGCGCATTAAATGGTGGCGATTTGGTGAGAAGAACGAAGAAACGGTCTCACTCATACGATTGCCAACCATTACGAATGTGGAAGAATCATGGAACCAAATGAAAGACACGATCCACAAAGCGGCCTCTGCAACCCTCGGGGTCACCAAGCCGGGTAAGCGGTACATCAACCGAGATACTTGGCTTTGGAATGATGATGTTGAAATGAAGGTCCGTGAAAAGAAACGCCTCTACCACAAATTTCTCGACGATAGAACGCCTGCTAATTGGCAAATTTATAAGAATGCCAACCGGGAAGCAAAGAAAGCGGTCGCTGTCACCCGAGCGAACCATTTCAAAAATCTTTACGATAAACTGGACACTCGGGATGGCGAGAGAGATCTGTACCGACTTGCTAAAAGCCGTGATGAACGCACACAGGATATCGAACACTTCTGTTGTGTTAATGACAAGAACGGTACTTTGCTTACTGATCGTCGAGCCGCGGCGGATAGATGGCGAGAATACTTCCAGCAGATTTCAACTGAAGAATTTGCTCATCCTCCACTTCCACAATCATTGCCGACATTTGGAGCAGTTCCACCAGTCAGCACAACTGAAGTCGAGGAGGCAATAAAACAAATGAAATCGGGGAAAGCAACATGACCTGACGACATCGCATCTGAGCTCTGGAAAGCAAAGAGCTGGGACCCAACACCGTGGCTGAGTGAATTCTTTAACCGGGTTATTCAGGAAGGAAGAACACCATCTGACTGGCAAGAAAGTACCACTGTTCCAATGTGGAAAAAGGGAGGTAGTCCAGCAGAATGTTCAAATTACCGTCCGATCCGGTTACTTTCCCATACCATGAAGATTTTTGAACGCATTCTTGACAACCGTATCCGCGAAATCGTTGAAATAACAGTGAATCAAGCCGGATTTGTCAAGAACTGCGGAACTACTGACGCAATACACGCTGCGCGGTTACTCATGGAGAAACACCGTGAGAAGCATCGCCCTCTTTACATTGCCTTTCTGGATCTAGAGAAAGCGTTTGACCGTGTACCACACGAACTCATCTGGTATGCTTTACGACAACACTTCGTGCCAGAAGAACTCGTGCGTTGGGTTCAATTACTCTACCACGATCCGAAAAGTAAAGTTCGAAGTATGGCGGGTGTATCAAAACCGCTTCGTGTCTCTGTTGGAGTTCATCAAGGAAGTGCCCTCTCTCCACTCCTCTTTGTCCTTGTTATGGACACCGTCACACGGGATATCCAACGTCCAGCGCCCTACACACTGCTTTATGCAGATGATGTTTTCCTAGCATCTGATAGCAAAAATGATCTCGAGCAACTTGTTCAAAAATGGAATGATCGCCTCATGCAACACGGTCTCAGATTGAATTTAAACAAAACTGAATGTTTGACGACCGATCCCCATGAAACAGGCACAATCACTGTCAGCGGCAGTGATCTGCCCAGAACTGAACGATTTAAATACCTCGGGTTAACGCTATCAGCCAATGGAGAACTGCGTTATGAAATTGCTTCACGCATTAACGCAACCTGGATGAAGTGGCGTTCCACAACTGGTGTCCTTTGTGATCGACATATCAACGAACGTCTCAAATCTAAAATTTACCGCAATGTTGTCCGTCCAGTCGCTCTCTATGGTTCTGAGTGTTGGCCGACCATAAAAGACAATGAACGGCGTCTCGCGGTAATGGAGACGAAGATGCTACGTTGGACTAGTGGCGTCACACGTTTAGATCACATCCGAAATGAGGATATCCGCGATCGTTATGGGGTTGCACCAATCGTGGAAAAGTTGCGTGAGAGGCGTCTTCGATGGTATGGTCACGCAATTCGTGCAAACGAGAATTCACTTGCAAAGATCGATCTGAACATCGAAGTCGATGGTAAACGACCAAAAGGCAGACCTAAACAACGGTGGCTTGATACGCTGGATGGAGATTTGAAAGCCTCGAGATTGCACCCAGATCAGGCATTCGATAGAGCCAAATGGCGAAGCCGATCACGACGAGCCGACCCCGCTTGTGAACGGGACAAAGGCTGAAGAAAAAGAAGAAGAAGATAATTCGTAATCATAATTCTGCGAATTATAAAAGAGAGCGTGCAGCATCAACAAAGAAGCATTTGTGCAGCGTGATGTCGAAACGCGAGATCACTGTCGCCCTAAGGTATGGATTTCGAGCCCAAAAGATACACCCCATGGTGAGAGCAGAGCTCCATCGATCCCCGTCCGGTATGGGTCGCGAAATATCCAACGACAGAGTCGCCGCCCCGCGGAGACAGGTAAAAGACCTTATGACCGCCCTGGAGGACATGACAAGTCTCTACGGTTGGCTCGCTGCGCTTCTCAGCTCATCCATCACACAATCAACCGTCGCCCTCACAACCCCGGTTCCATAACTCAACGTACCCGCTTCATCGTGCCATGAGAACACGGCAATATCCAACTCTGAAATGCTCAGAAAACATCACCAACCAGCCCCACCGCTCCAAAAGCCGGCAACCTATACCCCGAAGACAACCACCGCCAATAAATTAGAAGTCGTCCAAACATAGAACATAAACCAACCAAAAACGAGTCACGAAAAATTTCCTAACCTTATTATCCGGGCAGACCCCACAACTACCAAAACCATAACCTCCAGAATCCTCTCCACAATCCCCAATAACATCGCCCTTAAAAAAACCTCCGTCCATTTCACCCACGTCCTCGCCATATCCCAGGCGGATTATGAATCCGCCAAAAACATCCTCAAAGGAGGTAACCATCCTTCCTTTACATACACGTCACCCCACCTCAAACCCATCAACCTAGTCCTACGTGGACTAGATTTCACATACTCCCTTGAGGAAATTGCCAAAGAACTCCACCGCCTCGGCATCCCCGAAGCCATCAGCGTCCGCCAATATGAGACCAGCTAATCCCGATGAAACGCAAACCCTCTCCACTTATTCCTAGTCACCTTCTCCCCAAAATTCTAACAATCCACCGTCACGAAAACCAGAGCGATATTCCACTGTTAATTGTAGGCACTCCACGAGATTATCCAGTGCTGGAATTGCAGGCGCATTTGTCATGCAGCGTCGAACTGAAATTTACCTTACCGTTTCGTTAAATACAACCTCCCACATGGCCCACGACAATGTCCGAAGAAACAGGAAGAAAACCCATCCTGCATCAACTGCGGAGCCAGCATGCATCCGGCGAGTTATCGCAACTGACCGATGTTCGTTCAAGCCCTGCGCTCGCCAGACACAACCATTCCTCTCCACAAAGCCTAAACCCATTCCTTCAACCAAACTCGGTAACCAGCCAAAACCCTGTCAAATTCCCCTTTCACATAACTAACGCCTCTCGCCCGGTACCCACCTTCGACCTCGACTCCGAGATCCTCTCGCTGTTCAACAACTCCACCGCCCAACTAGTCTCCCAACTCACCACATTCCTCCCCACATACCACTCCCTCTCCTACCAAATGGAGAAGAAACTCGCGCCCCTCTCCTTCCTCCGCCAAGTGTCCCCCAGTAATGTCCACTAAAGTGGTATTACTGAACGTAAATTCAGTTGTCAGTCGACAAAAACGCCACGAACTGACCAACTTCTTTTCCGTTCACAAACCCAACCTACTCCTTCTTACCAAATTGAAACACAACCCAAGAAATAAGCTGTACATTCCTAACTATACCACCTACTGTCTGACCATGTTAACCGCCAAGGCGGAGGCACAGTAATCTTAGTAGCTAATCCTCTAGACATCCAGCGACTATTGCCCCATCGATTGAATTAACCATCGTCTACATGAACACACCTTACTCCATCATATCCCGAGGTAGCCTCTACTGCCGCGATCAAACCCTTAATCCTGCTGACATCTCCAACTTAACGCAACACCTGAAATCCCTCCCAATTACCCAACACAAACGTTTATCCCTCGTACTAGGGTGCGACCTAAACGCCAAACATACAATACATAGCACAACACCACCATAAACGCCACGCTCTGGAGCTTACCCCTCCTCCCCACCAACCAACCCACCTTTTACAGGCAAAATATCCGCTACTTTACCGATATATTTCTGGTAAGCAACCACCTACTAGTCCACCCCAGTTCTCCTACCTCCCCCCAAAACCTACCCACCATCCCAGGCTTGAGCGACCATGATCGACTTCGACATCACTGATCGCCCCCCCCCCCCCAAATTTCAACCTAAATTCCTTCTGAGTGAAATTATGCGGTGATTCCATCGAAAATTTTCGAACACGCCATTCACGATATAATGCTCCAACACATCACCGACCACGTCATTATTTTCCCATTCCAGTTTGCCAACAGTCGTGGCCGCACCGCACACGCCCTCCTAAAAAGTGGCATCCTCTCCCAATTAAACAACAACATCCCCACCACCGCTTGCCTCCTTGATATCCAGAAAGCCTTCGACTGGGTCTGTATAAGGATGGTTCACCCGGAGGTTTACCAAGCTTAGGCAGAAGTACCAACTTTTGCTGCTTCCATGCTGCTGGAAATATCCCCTCGGGCAAGCACGCCTTGAACAACTCAGCGAACATGAATTTCACCGCAAGCTTAAGCGCCTTTTTCGGTACTCCATCCAGGCCTGACGCTTTATTGTCTCCTATTCTACCCAAGATCTCCAGCAGCTCGTCTCTGGCAACTAGCGGAATTGCCGTCATATTCAGAGGTGATTGGAATATGTCGGTGCCCTCCTCTTGCTGGAGGAATAACCCCTGGATGATTTGCAGCGAGAGGGAAGGACATGTATTCTACGGAGACGAACGGCCTCTGAATCGTCCCATCACGTTTCTGTAAGCACTCCCCCACGGGTTTACGTCCACTTCTGAGCAGAGCTCGTTAAAGCACTTCCTCTTGCTTCGCTGAATGGCGAGCTTGAGGGTTTTTCGGGTTGTCTTATAGGCGCACTCTTTCTGCCCTTGATCTATTCTACCTACTGCCCTCTGAGGCACTCTTTTGGCTCGGTGGCTGGCTGATCGAAGGCCGGCGAATTCACCATTCTACCAGTAGTTTGGCCATCTACTGGGGAATGAACACCTCCTAGGCATGGACACTTTGGCGATGCATTTGGCCAGATGGACGGCTCTTTCCATAGAGGCGCCTGCTTTATTAAGTTGATCTAACCACACCTCTTCGAAGGTCTGCTCATCCAAAGATTTTGCAGACCAGCCTGATATCTTTTTCGGTTTTGGGCATGGTAGCTCTTTGCCCTGTGGCTGGATGTATGTCTCAAAGAAGATTGGCTAGTGATCGCTGTGGGTGTAGCATTTGCTGACACACCAGGACAAACCACGCGTAGGGCTGACAAAGGTCAGGTCTACAACCGAGCCTGACCCCCCTTTCTGAAAGGTGTTTACAGCACCTTCGTTAGCCAAAACAATGTCCACCTGCGCAAAAGCTTCTAGTAAACTGCGCCCTCTAGTATTTGATCACCAGCAATCACCTTTGGACTTCGTCCCCTTGCGTCGAGAACAATATTATGAAGTATTTCCTCGAAATCAGACAGTGTCAAACTTGGTGGGGCGTAGCAGCTGTATATATATACAGCTTAGCTATTGGTGCTGGTTTTCAGAAGTTCCTGTCCGTCTTTTTTTCTCTTAGGCGCCTGCTGATTATTTAGAGCAATCCCCTCTTTTTCACGTACTCATTTATTTCGCCGTGATTCGATGGTAGTACGGTTAGGCATCACTTGGGTCGCTTGTGACACTGTTGGCACAGCAGGGTTAGACATATCCTTAGAATTCTTTTCCTCTATCAGCGATCTATTTTAGAGGACTGCTAATAGCCCTCACCATATTCTTTAGAGCTTGGTGCACGTTGTGCTTATCCTTGATAAACTCAGACAGCTCAACTATTTTTTCCCCAAGCTGGGTGAAGGGTAATTCCTCCGGATCGAGACTCTGTTCCCTATAAGCCCGGGCAGGGTTACTCCTTTTATACGCTCCTTCACTTTTGGCGTTTATTGACTTTGCCTGTACCTTATCCTTCACCGTCTTTGGCATTGGTGGAGATCTCAAAGTTGACAAGCTTCTTTTGAATGGATCACTTCCTTGTTCCTGGAGCACCGCCTGCTTTCGCGCATCTTGAACATCTGCGGTGGGTGTTATCACGGTTTTTGTCGTCCAACGATCTGCCTTCTGTTCATCTTTGTTTGGTCTTGTTACCGGTGTTCTCGGTAAGGTCGTGCTTCGCTTGAACACCTCCTTCTCCAGATCCAAATCACTTGTAACATTATATGTCAAGGTGGCCAAGTTGTCCACCACCGAGGCACTGCGGTCGAGGGATATCGACGACCGAGAGCCTGCTTGCTCACTCCGAAAAGCCGCCGGAACTAGGGTTCCAAGCCCCTGCCCCGTAAGTTTACTGGGTTTCCTTCCCATAGCCAGAAAAGAAAAGTGTATAAACACTTATTTACACATCAATAGGTATGCCCCAATCCGCCAGCTGGGGTCGCACCTGATGGGAGATCTGGCCACTCCTCCCAGGCTGTCTGTCTGTCTGTCCGTCACACGCATTTTTCTCGGAGCCGGTTATAGCGATTGACACCAAATTTGGTGGAAAGGTGGGAACTCGCGTACAGTGAATTACATCCTTTTACATCTAATTTAAAATGGGTTCCCCATACATGCAAAAGGGGGGTGTACATTTTTTTTCATTAAATATAGTCATGTGAGGTATCAAATTAAAAGTAGTTTTGGAAGCCGGTCTTAGTTTTGACATTTGTTAGAAAGGTGGGGAATTCGGGGGGTTGAAAGTGATCATTTCTTTAAGGGGGTCATTCTCAGAAACTCCGCGTTCGAGAGAAGAATCCTCCGAAGAATTTTTGGCCCCCTACCTGAAGATGGACGATTCCGTAGGCTACATAACGACGAAATCTATGAGCGACACTATGATCGTCAGGTTGTGGATAAAATCCGGCTCAATAGGTTACGGTGGGCGGGTCATTTAATCCGTATGGATGAGGATGATCCAGCCCGCAAAGTCTATAAGGGCAATATCTATGCTAGTCTAGAGTTCCTTATTAAGTCAGGCCTAGACCGGATACCATCAGTCCTTGAAGCGAACGCGCCGTTGTTTAGGGGTGCACACGGGCTTCAGCCTGGACAGGGAGACCGCCTTTTTGTGTCCACCGATCTTGAGCGGGAAGAAACGTTCTCCCCGCTCGAGAACGCGGTACGGGCCTTCATAAGGAGGCTGCAGCGGCTTCCGGACGGCATCCGTCCTGACCAGGACGGACGTACACGTGTTCAGTTCCTTGGGCGCACTGACAGGTGCGGACGAGTGTTGGGTGGGAGGAGTGGCTTTGATGCGCCGGAGATTGTCTCTCAGCAGACGCACCAACCAGATCACTTGGAAGTCTCGGGTTCTCCCCGTATACCAGTTCCGCGGGGTTGGCAGCAAATTCCTCTCGGCGTGTTGTACGTAGGCCGAGTAGGACGAGAGGCAAGACTTGGGTCCAGGACGGATCGTCGCGTGCCATAATGGCGGCTTTCAGCGTTCTAGCATCCCATTGGATTGCGGGTGGTATGCAGTAGTCCGCTGGCGTTTAAACCCAGGAGTTTGCCTAACTCCGAGAAAAGGGTGGACTCAAATTGCATTCCCTGGTCAGTGATGACCACTGCAGGGACGCCAAAGCGAGGTATCCACTCTCGACAGAGGGCTTCGCCACAAGATTGCGCCGTAATGTCTTTCAGAGGTATTGCCTCAGGCCACCGCGTAAACCTGTCGATTATTTTGAGGCAATACTTATAACCGTGCGAGTCTCGCAAAGGCCCTACTATGTCGAGGCGTATTGTGTGGAACCGCTTGGTAGTGCGGGGGAATGAGCCCACTTCCTTCCTTACATGCCTGGTGACCTTACACTTTTGGCATGCGATGCACTCTTTGGCCCAGGAATTGACATCCTTGTTCATGGAGGGCCAGAAGTATTTCTCGGTGACTAGCCGATTTGTTGTCCTGATGCCTAGATGCGCTAAGTCGTGAACCGCGTGGAACACTTCCTTGCGAAAGGTGGCCGGAATGTAAGGCCGAGGTCCCTTTTCCGAGTCTTCGCAGCAGTGAGAGAGGTTCGAGCCGAAGATGGGCAACTCTCGAAATTTGTATTTGGGGTTGGATTTGAGGCTCTGAAGTACTGCGTCATCCTCCTGCGCCTTGGCAATAGCAGAGAAGTCGAGTGAGGCGGGGATGTTAACCTCGGTGATACGAGACAAAGCGTCAGCAACTATGTTGTCCTTGCCGGACACGTGCTGGATGTCTGACGTAAACTGGCTTATAAAGCTCAGATGTCGAAGCTGACGAGGGGACGCTTTGTCGGGCTTTTGTTTCAAAGCATGTGTGAGAGGCTTATGGTCCGTGAACACTGTGAACGGCCTGCCTTCAAGAGAGGAGCGGAAGTATTTGATGCTCAAGTACGCGGCGAGCAGTTCACGATCGTAGGTACTTTAGTTCCGTTGAGCGGGGTTCAACTGCCTAGAAAAGAAGCTCAACGGTTGCCAGACGTGATTCACCTTTTGGTGAAGAGCGGCACCTACTGCGGTGTCAGAGGCATCAACAAAAACGGCTAGGGGTGCATCTTGCAGAGAAAATGGCAAGAGTGTAGCTTCAGCCAGTTGCTGTTGGGATTTATTGAACGCGTGGACAGCCTCTTCAGACCACACGATCTCTCGTGTGTCCTTAGTTTTGTGGCCAGACAAGTACGCGTTCAAAATGGACTGGTGATGGGCGGCCTTGAGCAGGAAACGACGATAGACGTTGCATGCAGAAGATGCATGCCCAAGAACCTCCGCAAATCCTTTATAGTTTTCGGACGCGGGAAGCTTGTAATCGCTTGCACCTTGTCTGAGTCGGGCTGTATTCCTTCAGGGGAAATGGAGTGGCCGAGGAATCTCACCTGTGCTTGAAGGAACTTACATTTCTCAACTTTTAGGACTAACCCGGGCTCAAGGAGACGTTGAAAAACGCATTCGAGGTGGGCTAAGTGCTCAGACTCCGAGGAAGAAGCGACCAAAACATCATCCAAGTATGCGAAGCAGAAATCGAGGTTTCGCAGGACCGAATGGATGAACTTTTGAAAGTTTTGCGCCGCATTGCACAATCCGAAAGTCATCCGGGTGAACTCCAAAGAAGAAGAGTCCAAAAGGTGTGCATATTGCCGTCTTTGGTGTGTTTTCTGGAGCTACAGGGATTTGATGATAAGCCTTGGCTAAGTCTAAGGTCGAAAAGATGCGGCAATTCGCGAGGTGATGCGCAAAGTCGTGGATGAGTGGAATTGGATATCGATCAGGAACAGTCTGTGCATTTAGCCTTCTGTAATCCTCACATGGGCGCCATTCGCCGTTTGGCTTAGGGGTCATATGCAGTGGGGAAGACCAACAGCAGTTTGAGGGCCTGCAGATACCCTGTTGAACGAGTTGTTCAAACTCTTTCCGCGCAATAGCCAGTTTCTGGGATGGAAGAGGACGCACCTTCGAGAAGATCGGGGAACCAGTAGTGATAATGTGGTGCTGCACATTGTGCTTCACTGGTTTGGAGAGACTACACTCGGTAGTAATCTGGCTGAGCTTTTGGAGAAGTGCCCGAACACGAAGTCAGCGCCTAGTAAGGGGAAGCTGTCATCCGCCAGGATGAAACGCCACGAAAATGTCCTACGCAAGCCAAGACTCACGTCCACTTGCCTATATCCGTAGGTTTGATACGGGAGGAATTTGCCGCTGCTAGTTTCAGGGATTGTGGAAATAGCTTATGGTGCTGGGGTACGGGAAGAACCGAAACTTGCGCACCAGTATTCACGAGGTAGTTGCGCCTGCTGAGAGGGTCGTAAATTGTTAGGCGACGTGGCGCTGCGTTCTGAGTGGCCGTCGCCAGGACCCCCCGCGGACCTAGTTTTTTGTGGCAGGCGTGAATTTACAAGGGATTGTACACTTAGTGGCTTTATCGCCGAATCTGCGGTGGTACCAGCAAATCCCTCGGTCCGTGGACTGTCATGACGACCTGCTACCTGATCGCCCTTTTCGGGTGGCAGACCGCGAGTGAGCTCGTGATTTGGCGCCCGAACGCTAAGCGTCCAGCGTCGCCCGCATCTCAGCCACACTGGCTGTTAAGGCGGCTATTTCGCGCCTTAAGTCGCCCACCTCGTCCGATGGCTGTTGAACGGCCACTATGGTCGGGCAGCTGCCATTACCTCCAAGGAACCTGAAACACACGCGAGGACCGCCTGGGTGCCTTCCGGGAGCCGACGCAGCCAAATGACTTCATCAACTCGTCGTCGATCTTACTCCCACCAAATTGCTTCATTTCGCGCAGCAATTGGCTGGGAGTCTGATCTCCCAACGTTAGGCCTGCCAGCAAGTGATCCAGTTTTGCTGACTCACTTACTGACAGGCGCCTGATTAATTCGGTCTTGAGCAGTGAATATGAAGCCGATTTCACTACGCCGGACACCAGCACGATGGACTCCTCGTCCAGGCCGACCACCGCGTGATTAAAACGGATCAGTCTGCTGTGATCCCGGACATCTGGAACTGTGCTTCTAAATGCACGAACCACAGTTCGGGGTTCCGCCGCCAAAATGGAGGGACGCGCACGGCGAGGGCGGTCACTTGCGGGTCCCATGAACCTGCCGCGTCTTTGCCGTCAACAGACATTTCAAAAGACTAACTATGACGCGAACTTGTGTGAAGGTAATACCGACTTAGCCAAATCCCTAAGCGACACGGCAGGCCGCACCTTCAAATGACCGCACGAGCGAAAAAAAGAAAGCAACACCAACGACGCACCCCAAAGTGAAAAGCTCACTAAAAGAGCGGAGAGCAAGCGAAAAGAGATCCGCCGATACAAACGCCTCGACGCCGCTTTATTGAGGATAGTACAAAATACGTTGCCTCAAATGTTAATAGCATGGCGGAGTTTCTGTTAAACCCCAGTAATGCAAAATAAAATGAATGCGTTATCAAAAAATGAGAGGAGTTGACAATTTGCCTCTGCCCTGGTAAGAAACCGTAAAGCGTATCGGAAAGTCTTTTCAATTACATTTTTTCCACTGTTTTAAGCAAGGGTGACGAACAGGCCATACGGCGCTCTCATGTCAAGCCTGGTTTAAGGTTGCCGCGATTTTATAGGTCGATATATCATGATAAATGTAATTACAGTTCGTCGATATATCTTAATAAATTTAAGAAATTTTAAAATATTTTAAAAAATCTCAAAAGAAATTTTGTTCTTAATTTTGGATCAAAATTTCTCGGAAATTTGTATTCGCTTGTGAACTTCATTTCAGACGCAAACCTTCAACTCACCAGTTTGACATTATCTATTCCATTCGAGTCTCGAAACTTTCCCAACTAGCACAATTCTCTAATCTGACCGACTTCTTGTCCATAGATTCAACATGGCCGCCTGTCGCCCGTTGACAGCTGTCGAGACTTTGTCGAAGGTGTTCCCCGTGGCCGTTTCGAGTGTGTATGTGGAAATTTTTTGATTTGGCATTTCACCTTTTTGTTTGCACCTCGCCGTTACGGCCGTTGTTGACGTTATCAGCTCGTTTACGGTCGCGGATGCGGTCATCACGGAACCACCGAAGGAACAGAAACAATCGACAACCAATTGACAGATCATCATCTCCGTCGTCTTGTGCTGCTTGAATTTCTGCAATTGCTTGTGCCGTTTCCGTTGCCAGTGCGACGCTGAATGTAAATTGTCCGAGTTTTCGCGTGAATCCTTTCAGACAACGATAGAACGCTCCAGTCCCAGGTGGTGCGTGGCGCGAGTGCGTAGGAAACTTTCACGGAACGGAAGGTGGAAATCGTCTCGATTCCTTCTCTCAGTGGGTGCGTGAGTGATTTACGTGTGTGTGGAAAGCGGAAAATTCAGCTGAGCCAAGGCATTCCGGAACTTTTGCTTCCTTGCAGCCGACGAAGCGCCTACGGATACGCTGCGCCGAACCCCGGCCAGTTGCCCACCCCGCCCGGTAAGAACAACACCAAGTGCCCACGACACACTCGATCTGTCGCTTCCTCCTCCAGTTGCTATTTTTAGACGCTTGACATATTTTCCCACTACTCGGGCCGCACTCGACTGATAAGAGGCTCGCCCGGTCTGGCAGGCGTCCTTGCAGGCTGGGAAGTGGTGGCTGCGGTGTGTCACCCTCCCTCAGCCCCTAGGCGTCCCCAATTGTTTTGAAATTTTCTCTGTTGATGGATGCGAATAAGGACACGCACTCTAAAGCCGATGCACAGTCACACCTGCAGCTGCTACCTCTTCGTTGCGTTCTTTCTAGGAAAAAGGGTCCTCGCGGATTCGATCCCAAGACGTTTTGACCGAACTCTGTGTTGTGTCGACAATTTGCCAACGCGGAATGTAAACAAAGACCCTCCCGTCGTGACCTCGTAGCCACTTGCGACCGTCAACAGTTCGCTGGGAATTCGAGCTAGACCTGTTGCTGCTCCCCTGGTCGCGATGTTTGTCAGAATTTCTGTTATTTCAGCTGCGTTTCCGCGAGGTTTTGCGCTGGAAGCGTTACGAAATCGCATTACTGCTATGCAAAGCGGAATTACTTGCGAATTTCCCATGAAGTCAAGTTCGGAGTCGCTTTTCAGTGTTTAGATAAGATTTTCAGAGAGGTTGCCTCCGTGACGAACTTTTCCAAGTGGCGGTCACGTCAGAGTGTGCTGAAGTGAATGGATCGCTCCCAAACTTGCGAGACCCTTCGGAAAACTGGTTTCGAATTAAATCTTTGAGATGTGATCCAATAAATGAATTATGCAGGATCAGGATGGTGTTGCTCAGTCTGGACGTATCACGCCCCAATAGGGTAGGCAGGTAGGTATCAGTGGCCGCTCTGAGGAGCCCAATTTGCGCTGTGGTGCACCGTTTTGATGCCGCAAACTCCTAAAACCATGACTCCTGTTGTGAGAGCAAGGAGGCAGAGTACAGCCGGCTCAGACCTTCAGGCCCATCCCCTAGCCTTCACGAAGGAAAGCAGCCCTTCCACTCTGCAGCTAGAAATCTCTCTGAGGTCCTCCAAGAATGGTTTACCCAGTGTCCGTAGCCTGACTCTAACTAGAGATGGGCAATCGCCCCCTCTTTCCCGCAGCTTGGATATTGGGAATTATAGGGTATGTCGAGCCTGGTAGCATGGTCCCCAATGATCCCCCGTGCAGACTACCGTAATCCACCACAGGAGCTCCCGTGATCGGGCTTAGTCGAAAGCGGTCTAAATCCTCCTTGACTTGGTACAGGTGGCAAGCCTTCGTCATCCGAGGTCCACGGCTGCTGAATAATGCGAGTAGATTCCCTACAATCCCTTTGAGAGTCGCCAGCGGGACATCGGCTGTACCCGCCGAAAGACGGAGGAGGATGACCTTGAACGTGCCTCCCAGAATGTTCAACGTGTTTCTGTACTGTATTGCCACCAGCCTGGAGGATGTCGTCGCTGAGTATAAGCCCTTAATGGCCCCTGGGCTGTCGGTCAGAATGGCTATGCTACGTTTAGGGCTCGGATCATGCTCCAGTCATCGACAGGCTTCCAGTGTCGCCAGTACTTCCGCTTGGAATACACTGTCGAATCCTGGAATACCGCATGACTCCACAGACCCTCTTTGATCCATCTTTGAAGAATACTGTTTCATAGCCGGTCATCCACTCTGTCCCTGGTTGAAAAGCCCACAGCAAAATTTCTCATGAAGTTCAGCTTGCGTGTGGCATATTCCGTGGGGAATGCCAAGATTTCCTGAGGTACTTCGTCTAGGATGTTACTATGGCCATGGGGCTTCGCTTTCCACCATCCGGAATCGCGTAGTCTGTGCACTACTGCACGCTACAACGTATTTAATGTGGAGGTCTAGGGGGAGGTGATGCAGGAGTAAATTGAGAGCATCTGCCAGGCAGGACTGCAGAACCCCAGTACCACCTGCACACGCAGTTCTTTGAATGCTATTAAGCTTCGTTCTACGAGCCGTACCTTAGGATGGGACGCAACACGGCTGTGTACATCCAAAAACCCATCCTTGCTAAGAGGCATAGAAGGGTGTACAGGCCTTCGTATGTTCAATATCACCAAGTCGTCGGCATACGCCACCATCTTCACTGCTCCTGTCCAATAATCGTAAAATTTCGTCCATCACTTTTAACCAAAGCACTGGAGAGAAGGCGCCAACCTTGGGCGTGCTTCTGTTCATAGCTCTGGTCCAGCGATTGCCTCCCAGATCCAACTGGATTATCCTGGTTCTTAGCGTGGATATTATCCAATGCGTAAGATTCCCCTCCAATCCAGTGCTGGTCAAGGCTTCCTTGATGGCGTTTGTACCAACGTTGTTGAAAGTTCCCTCTATCTCCAAGACGGCAGCTAGGGTATATTGCTTGTACTGCACTGACCGCTCAATCCTTCCAATTACTTTGTGGAGAGCGGTTTCTGTAGATTTTCCTTTGAGATAGGTATGCTGGGACTTAGAGAAAGGCGTTCTCTCCATAATCATCCTCAAGTGCATGTCCAGGACGCGCTCTAAGGTCTTCAGCACAAAAGAGGTGAGGCTGATTGGTCGAAAATCCTTCGCGGACTCATGGCCACGGCTGTCTGCTTTCGGTATGGAAACCATTCGTACGCGTCTCCAAGACTGTCGTACGTATCCCCAAGAGATTCAGGTCCGGTAAATTCCGACAAGTCACGGCAAAACCCTTTTCTGCTGTTTCTGTAGCATGGCTGGCATTATGCCATCTGGGCCCGGAGATTCATATGCGGAGAAGCTGTTTATAGCCCAGCCGATATTATCCTCGGTAATTATCGATTTGGTAGTCTCGCATGACTGGGGCAAGGCTCTGACGCACGGTCCTCCTCACTGGCGGGAAAGTGCATCTGAACCAGCAAGTCGAAAGTTTCATCAGAAAATTCCGTTCAGGAGCCTTCAACTTTTTAAGAAAGGATGGGTTCCCATGTTTCTTGATCTCACTGAGCCTTGCAGATTTGAAAAGAGGGATGAAGACGGCTACGGTTTCGTTCTAGGGCGGATGCAACTCATCAGACGCTGCCTCACCTCTGCCCTGGGAACAGCGTGACCGAAGCGGCTCGCAGGCACGAAACCTTAGCCGTCTTTGTCCCTCTTTTCATTTTTGAACTTTGGGTGTTAATCCAAAAAGATGAATCCGTGGACCATAAAGAGTGGGAGCAACTTGCTCTCCTTTTGGTCCGGTCCGACATTAAATGGATGCGGATTTAGGACTCCTCAATCCCTAAAAATAAATTGTCTTGCAGATTTGCTGGTGCTTTCAATGTTCCGACAATAGTCCAACCAAGACTGCCTCTTGGCGGTCTTGATGGTCGACTTGTACTTCTTCAGGCAGTCCTGTAGGAGATGTTGAGGATTTCCCCGCTCAGCTTCCTGAGGCTGGAACGATCTTCATTCCACCACGGTGGTACTGTCTCCTTGCTGTACTTAGTAGGGCACGAGACTTTAAAGGCGGTATCGAATGTCTTTTCCAGAGCCGCAACCTATGACCCCAGTTCGTATGCCATGTCAATCTTTTCCAATTTGCACACCGGAGAGTTCGTTCTTAATTACTTCTTCAAACTTTCTCCAGTAGATCTGGGGTCTTTGAAGGATTAGGAGACCTCTGCGGCGAGATCTAGACTGAAAAGTATCCGACTGTGATCTAAGAAGGATCTCTGGTCAGACACTCTCCAGTTCTCCATCCTACTCTGTCGGTTATTAGGGTGATATCAAGGACATCCTTCCAACTGTCACAGTTATCCGAGCCGGGGAAATGGAAGGTTGATGGACTGCCCCTGTTACACACCGATAGATTTGAAGTAATAATAAAATCAAAGAATGGCTAACCTCTCGTTGATTTCCGAGCTGCTCAAAGCCAATGCCTTGCATTGGGGTCGCATCGTAACAACAGATTGGCCTTCTTTGGTACTATGGTGTTCGTCAGCTGTTGTAGTTACTCTGGTGGAGCTGATCACTCGTGAGCAATGTGAGCTACTATATATTTACGTTCTCTGCTTCCGCCTGTTCCAGCTTGACCATGATTAGGTTGTTGGAACTCAGGTCCGGACACGGAAAAGAGTGCAGACTCTTCCTCGCGAGGATACATGTTATAGGTCTGTTCTTATCGGTCTCATGTGCTGTAGAATAAATTAAAATATTTGCTTTGGAGCCCTTTGCGATGTGTGTGTCCTCCTCTAGGAGGAAGACAAGCAGATTAGCCGAGGCGCACTTCGAGTGCGGCAAATTTATCTGTGTTACCCTCAGCATGATCTGCTTGCGGGGGGGGGTTCGTCAGTTCTCGTCGGACCAACGATTCTCATCTCCTCTAACAGCTCGTTGACGGCGTCCATTGGATCTAGGTCGTTGTCCAGTTTTGCAGAGCGGAATGCTTTCACCTTTGCGTTCCTGACTCCGAACCGCGCCCTATAGTCGACCTTTTCCAGTGCCTCCAGGTACTCTCCGTCTATATGGAGCAGGAAAGGTTGGCTGTTTGTCTAGGGTTCCTCCTCCTTGATAAAAAGTCGTCCACGCGAATCCTGGGGTTTTGATGGCGCAGAGATTGGACGAGTTTGTCCTTATCTATGCGAATCTTCACCAGGTTTCAGCAGTGTGTGGGATTCTCACCCACTGAGACCACCCTCACTTCTTCGCCCAATCACCAGGTAATTAAGTCACGCATCCGTCGCACTTTCCGGGCTCGATCCAGTTCTTGTAGCTTTCCTTGTATCACAGTTCAAACAACATTCCAATTTCCTTCCGACTCCAGTATTTCCGTCATCGCATCGTTTAACCATCCTCTTTCAAAGCGAATCTCGGACATTGGAACATAACATGCTCCGGGTCCTCGAGTGTAGCGGCGGAACAGTCTAGAGATTCATCCAATCCTAAGCGATACAATTACTTCCTGTATCCCCCGTGTTTCAACTCTTTGTGCCTCCGCTGGACCCATCTCTCAATACACGCCATCAGCGTATGAGTCCAGCGGCCTTTTTCGGAACCACCTTCCTAGTGGCTTTCCGGAAGCCCGCAGTCACTTTGGCCGGATTCGCCCTCCTTCTCTGGTGAAGACAGTAGATCCTAGGCAATCATTCCCGCATTGATACATTGCCTCAACGGATGCTGTCCTATATGCACCGCGATTGGCCGGTAAGCCGAACTTACACTTCCCTGGTTCACTGTGTTATCCAGTGCGTACGCCCAGACATGAGCTGCGTATAACAGGATGGATTTCATCATCCTTGTGATAAGCAGCCGGCGACTAGATCTCGCCCCTCCAATATTAGGCATTATCTTTGCTAGAGATGAGCTAACCTTCCTCCAATATGTAATGATCGATTTTGAAACGACCTCGTGATTACCAATCCGGACTTCGACAGTATTTTTTCCCTTGCGATTGGTAATAAGGACCGCCTGTGTCTTATCTTTCGCCAGGTCTAGTTTCAACATTTGGAGCCATGATTTGATGGCATGAATGGTTTCATTTTCATACAGTTCCACGTCGTGGGGCTTTTCCGCAACTATTACAACTACCAGGTCGTCTGCAAAACCAGTCAATATGGAAATTTGGGGAACACCTACTGTCACAACATATTCTTCCGCCCATCGTGCATATCGTACCAAAGAAGTCTCTTCGAAAGGTAACTCACGATTATCCGAGCTATAATAAGTAACCAGGGACACCAAGTTTAGCCAAGTTCAGTTGGCTGAGTGAGAGGCATTCCTGATATCCAACGTCATCACCAGCAGCACTTACTAGTGACCAGTGGTTTCCGAGGCAGGCCCGTGACCGTTGCTATTGCAGTGGACCATACTCTTTGAAACCCATACTGCCGCTCCGATAGGCCACCCGCTAGCTCGACGAACGGAAGTAGCCTGTTTTATATCACCTTCTCCAACATCTTCCCCATAGTGTCTAAACGATAGATAGGGCGTTATGAAGAGGGTGCGCCAGATGGTTTTTGGTGCTTCGATCTGCTTTCTCCATAGAGCGGGAAAAACACCTTGCGCCACGGACGATTCACATGTGCTTATGAACCATGCAGGCTTGATTTTAACAGCCAACTTCAGGGCTCTATTCGGAATCCTATCCAATCCCGTAGCATTATTATCCCCAATTCGTCCATAAATTTCTCGTAGTTCCTCCTCGGTCACCTCGGGGATTGTGAAGACGTCCTGTTGCACCGTTGGTTGAGGTAGACTTTCTTCTTGTTGATGAAAAAGAAAGGGATTATTTGGAACAAGAGTTGCGGGGACATCACTCGGGGTGATTTTTGTCTACGAATGTTGTTCATTATAACCTTGTCCACAGCGAACCACGGGTTAGTATTTGCCTCAAGGCACAACTGCATATAGGCAGTCTGCTCATTTTCCCGTATAGCCTTCTTAAGGCTACTTTAAAAATCGCGAACGCCGATGTTCTGGCTTCCTTGTCCTTTGGCAAGATCTCCTTGCTCGCAGACAGGATGCTCTCAACAGCTCGATTTCTGGATTTACCAGTAGTTTCGTTTCCTAGTGTGGTGGAACTTGCGTCGCGGTGTTCTAGAGTCGCATGCCTCAGTTACCAGCTGACATAGCTGGCTTACTTTTTCCAGCGCCTTTTAAAGATTTCTTCCACGAAAGACCTAGTGGACCACCCAGCTATCCTGGGTTTTCCACTTCTCTTGCCCACTCAACCGTCGCCTTCCCCGTTCCTGATACCGAGAAAGATGGCCTGGTGGTCACTGTGGGTGTAGTGTTCACTCACCCGCCAGACCATCCCTTTCGCCAACGAGGCACTGAGGTAAGTCAGATCGACGATCATCTCTGCCTCGGAAGGCTAGCACGCATCTAGCATTGGTTAGTACGATATTCAGCTTCGCTAAGGTTTCAAGCAAGATTTGGTTCCTGGTGTTCATCACTCGACTTCTCCAGTCTAAGGCCCACGTGTTGAAATCGCCGGCAATAATTTCGGGTCTAGCATCTCCTAATATTTCGCAAATATTGCATTAGGAGGAGCATAACAACTGTAGATATGGACGCCATTGACTTTTGCCCTTACAAAACCGGCTCCCGGAAATGTCATTATTTCTTGAATGGCTTACCCCTATCACCCACGTAATACTACCATAATTTCGGTAAGGTTCACACATGACGGCCATGTCCACATTCGACTTTCGAATTGTTGACTACAGCAAGTTTTGAGCTGCCTCGCAGTGGTTGAGGTTAATTTGTATCAACCTCATTTAGCCCTACGATTCTGCTTTCTTCTGTATACCGGGCACCTGCGATCATCTGCAGCGTGCCGGTCGTCTGCTCCCTTTTCCCTTTGCACAACATGCATCGCGGATTTCCAGTGTAGTTTTTGGTAAGTTGATCTGCATCTCCACACTTCCTGCACCGTCTTGACCTATCGTGGTCACTAGTACGCCGTTTTCATTCTCTTTATCCCGCTTTCTTCTATTCCGTGAAGGTTGAATTGTTTCCTTAGCGCAACACAGATATCCTCTCGTGATGTGACATAGTCTAGGTCTTTACACTCGATTACTATCTGTTGCTTTCGAGCTTTTACTTCAGCTTGGTCACCAAGCACCTTCTCCACCTGGTAGTGAAAACTATCCGCTGTCTTTTCGCTGGATTTGTTTAGCTCCAGCATCAGATACCCCTGATACGACTCACACTGCCGCCCAGATCTGTCAATTCCGGATCGGCTTTGACTTTCCGAAGGATATCGGCGAGACATATCTCCATTCTTGGAAATAATGATTATTTTTGCCGCCCACCTTTGTCTATTGTTTGGGTTTAGGAGTTTTAGGATATCCCCCGTTTCGTCAAAG
This sequence comes from Hermetia illucens, assembly GCF_905115235.1. Classification (NCBI taxonomy): domain Eukaryota; kingdom Metazoa; phylum Arthropoda; class Insecta; order Diptera; family Stratiomyidae; genus Hermetia; species Hermetia illucens. The sequence continues at coordinate 8,537,496 of NC_051851.1, read as the reverse complement.
TTGAGGCCGTAGTAAAGAACTACCCGGAATTTCCGCCGGCTCAGCTTTCTTCGACGAAGAAGCCTTTTTCTTTTTGGTCGCTTGTTGGGCACTAACGGGTTCACTTTTTCCGTCCCTACTCCGTTTGTCCGTTCGTTCTTCCCTACCTTATGTTGAGGGGGCATCTCCCGCGTGACTTTGTCACATGACTCTTGGGCGTTTTCCTCCTCCACTGCCCATTTATTACTATTCTGTTAAGGGAAAGTCGCAACGCGTCCTTAAAGAACTATTGTGCCCCTTTTACTGGTTATAGTGTACCTATTGATCATAGTATCTCAAGCTGGCCTATAACCGTCAGGAACTTTAGTATGTTCCCTACTTCCAGATCTTTCAGCTTTGCATCTGGTGTCAAGTGTTCTCCCAGATGCCTCGATCTACTTTGCACAAGTGCCGGACACTGTCCCAGGACGTGTATACAGGTTTCGCCATATTCCTGACAAAAGCTGCAGGCAGTGTCCGTAGATATCCCTAGTTTTCCTAGTTGATAGTTCAGCCGACAATGATCAGTGAGAATTCCCACTATGATTCGGAGGTTCTTTTTGGTGAGGTTTAAGCAATCCTTTGTGCGCATGGGTTCGTATCCCCTAATAATGACTCTGGACTGCTCCATCCCTGGTAGGCCCGCCCAGTATAGTTCCCTCAACCGTTCGTCTTCATTTCTTAGAGTGATAGCCATGAAATCGTTTCCGATTCCACAGAAGGGTTCTGGCCCGTGTAAAGGCGTCCCTGCTCTCTTCTTGGCTAGTTTGTCCGCTGTCTTGTTTCCTTCCAACCCAGCATAGCCTGGAACCCAAAGTGGCCAGACCGTGTTGGACGAGCCGAGTGTATTGAGTCTCTCAAGGCATTCCCACACCAGTTTATAGTTCACCTGGTTGGACTTAAGTGCCTTGATCGCTGCTTGGCTATCGGTGAGAATAGCTACGTTCTGCCCCTTGTAGTTCCTTTGCAGATTAAAGGAGGCACATTTGTCTATGACGTATATTTCCGCCTGGATTATGCTAGTGTACCTGCCTATTGGCTCAACGTACATTTTCCTTGGAACAATGACCCCGGGACCCGCTCCCTCCTCTGCTGTGAGGGATCCGTCAGTGTACCAGTTATCAGTTGCTGGTTTAAGCCGTATGTTGCAGCCACGCTCTCCCAGTTTGCCTTGTTATTCCAACGTGTTTCAAACTTCTTATCAAAGTGGAACCTCGTTGTCATGTTATCCCTTGTTATCAGTAATTCGGGATACTATCTAGAAAGAGTATCCACCGCCCTAATATAGGAGAACTTAGTGCCACGTATTAGAGCCCTAATATATTGGTGGATGTTCCCCCTCTCCTTGATGAATTCATTTTTGAGATCCGCAATGAGCCAGTAGTCGCTGGTGGGGTCCAGATCTGGCGAGTACGGAGGATGAGGAAGCAGTTGGAAGCCTAATTCGTTGAATTTGGTCATCGTTTTGATTGACTTGTGGCACGGTGCGTTGTCTTGATGAAAGATGATTTGCTTATACCTGCTTGGTGTTTTCGGGAGTTACTGCTTCATTTGGCCGACCCGAACGTTCCGCAGCATTTGTATCAGCACGACCGCGTTTCAAGTCAGCATACCACCGACAAATGGTTGTTTTCGACGGAGTAGAGTTCGGATAACGTTTTTCAAGCCATTGCTGTGCTTGGACAGTGTTTTTTCTCATTAGAAAACAAAGTTTTATCAACACACGAAACTCGTTTTGGTCCATTTTTAAGGGTTTGTGTAAACACAAAACCTTATTAAAATCGGTTTACTGTCTGTCTGTCTGTCCGTCACACGCATTTTTCTCGGAGACGGTTATAGCTATTAACACCAAATTTGGTAGAAAGGGGGGGAACTGTGAACGCTCACGCATACAGAGGGGGTCCCCATACATGCAAAAGGGGTGTGTACAATTTTTTTTCATCAAATATAGTCATGTGGGGTATCAAATTAAAAGTCTCGATTAGTACTTTTCAAAGCCGATCTTAGTTTTGTCATTCGTTGGAAGGGTGGGGAGGGCGGGGGGTTGAAAGTGATCACTTCTTTAAGGGGTCATTCTTAGAAACTACCAAACCGAAAAATCTGAAAAAAATCAGAAGGCTGCCACTATATGGTGCCTGGGCTCCGAAATACCTTCCATGCCGATATCTGTTTAAATAAAGTTAATAATAGTATATTACTACAATTTTTTGTAATTGGCTGGAAACCTAGTACCATGAAATGCAGTGATGTAGGCTATAATATAGAGCATGATCTTATCAAGTTTGGTGGAAATCGCACTATTACTAACAAAGTTATAATACCTCAAATTTGTTGCTTCTTTGAAAATTGAAGACTATGAATGTCAATATCACCCGAAAGTGGATACTCTCACATAATGTATGCATATATTACATGCTACGTACTAATAAATACACAAAACCTTTCGTACCTGAAGCGTCCAGCTTCCGGTTTCCCGACTTGTTTCACGATTGCAAAGGTAGCGTCACTTTAACCACTATAGCTTTCTTGGTTATGTTTCGAATTACATCAAATTTTGACACTTGATTTTGATCTTATCTGAAGGTTGGTACTTCTGAACCTTGGTATATAAATGGCGTTATTAGCGTCATCTCTACGCTAGTCCCGGGACTTATTGAACGATGTGTTAGTTTGCTGCCCTCCGCGCTCGTCTTTTACAGCTTCGATAATAATATCAATCCGGGGACTATCCAAGTTCCGAGTTCCGCGACGTAACTCGACTGAGTAGGGGTAATGTTGCCTTCAGTGGTGACCTCCCAACTTTTGAGCTTTTGCAAAAAGGATCCGGTGTAGATCTTATTTCCACTCCACTAAAATCACTTGTAACATTAGATGCCAAAGTAGTCAACTTTCCCACTACCCAGGGACTGCGGTCACTGGATATCGGCGGCCCAAAAACCGCCGGTATTGGGTTTCCGAAGCCCTGCGCCATAAAAAAATGTCCTTTCTCGTCCTTCATATTTGGTTTGATTTCTGGGTGTCTTTCCCATTGTCAATTTTTATCCACGGGTGGGTTCTTAGTCTACCAAAAAATGAAACCTGCTGTTATGGGCTTTGAAAACATAAGCGAACGGCTATGCACTCTGCGCTTGCGAGGCAAGTTTAGAAATATAAGCCTCATAAACGTTCACGCCCCTACAGAGGAGACTGCAGAGTCGGAGAAGGATACCTTCTACGAGGCAGTAGAACGAACCCTCGAAGCCTGTCCCAGATATGGACGAACGGACGTGCTAAACGGACTTTTTATCGCGATTACTCTGCTGTTTCCTTTTACCTTATTCTCTGAGCCTTTCCCTGAGAAACCTGGTGCTGTGCGTTGTATCAATACCTCGCGCAAGTGAAACGGCTAATTCTCGCGCTTCTTGTGTGCTCTCGAAGACTTAAAATTTTCTTCCGAAAACAATATTTTGCATCTAATTTTGGAATTACTATTCCCCGGTCAATTACCTTTTGTTTGAAGTCCAGTGATTTGTAAATATCATAACTCTGACTTTTTTGCCATTTGTAAGGAGCCGGAATCTATTCGCTCCAAATTTTTAGACTGCGGTGGGTACTGTGGTGCGACCTTCCACGCCAAGTGCTTGGGTATTCCCTCTGCGTTTATAGGCATTCGGGCTAAATTTTCCCCTAACGTTACCTATCGCTGTAACGCCTGCTGCGGTACCACGCTATCGGATGCAATTCAGCTGCTGCATCAACACACGGCGACTTTGGCATCGATTCAACTTGCAGTTTCAAAATCGCCGACAATTCTGCTCCCGTTAGCTGCCGCTTAATCAAGCACCAGCGTAGTCTCAGCTCCTGAGATGCCGCTGACTGGCTCTGCTTATACCTCGCTGGCGACTGCAGCCAACAAAGCTGGCGCCATACCTAAGTCGCCCGGGTCGACTAATTCTAATTCTCTGCCTCTATCTGCCTCGCTTAATTCCAGTGTGTCCATAAAAGATGGTATCAACCCGATGAAGTCCGCTAGCCTACTGAAAAATCCTCCATTCGAGGGACAAGTTCCCTACGCAACATCGGATGCGCTACGAAGTTCTGGCGTTTATCCTACAGTCGCTACATTAGCACCACCGCACGCTTCCTCCTGTGTATCATCGACGCCCGCCACCGCTGAACCGCAGGCCCTTCCGACCTCATGTCGTCCGAGCGGCCCCCAATTGAACGTTGCCTCGCCACCGAAACAGCTGTTCGTGTCAAGGCTAGTGTACTCCACTACGCCCGACGAAATTCTGGCCTATATCAGAAGCAAAAGCAACTCAATTTTGTGCCCTCTTTCCTGGCTCTCCTGACCGAGTGATAGCTTCCTTCAAAGTGACATATCCCCATGATTTCGATGCTATCGTCCAATCCTTCTTTTGGCCACAGGGGGTCTTCGTTAAGCCTTATCAGAGGTCTAAGATTCGTGAAAATTTCCGGCCCGCCCGCCTGCCTCGCCGAACTTGAATGATTCCAATAACTTTACGCTTTTATCAAAATGTAAGGGGTCTAAGGACCAAGCTGTCGGATTTCAAACTGTCTGCCTTAGCATTCCAACATCATGTCATCTGCATTTCTGAAACCTGGCTGGATGACAGGGTTTTAGATTCTGAGCTCCTCGAAGGTTACTCTGTCTTTCATTGTGACAGAGACTGCGTTGCACTTGGCAAGACAACTGGCGGAGGTGTCCTAATAGCTGTTAAGTCCCCTCTCCGTGCCGAAATCATCTATTCCTCCTTCTCCTCCTCCTACGATTCTGTTACCATACGTGTCCTTCCGTCAAACGTATGTCCCTTTATCATATCGTGTGTATATTTTCCCTGCCTAAGCCCGCCTTCTCTGTACGTGGATTTCTTCGACAGATTATCAGAGGCCCTAACCGTTTTGTTTCCCTCACTTCCTTTCATCCTCTGTGGTGACTTTAATCTTCCTATGCTCTCCTGGCCCGTTACACCTGGCCTTCCCTCCCTCCCTAATAACTCGACCCACCCTTCCCTTCCTCTATCCACTTTCATGTACACCTGTGGGGCCCTCCAATTTAACCTTTCCAGAAACCACTTAGATCGCACTCTTGACCTTGTCCTCTCTAACCTTCCTGTACGTTATCTTTCCCAATCCCTTCATGCTCCGTCTTACGTTGCCCCTGACGCCCATCATCCTGTTCTCGAGTTCGATGTTCAGATATCCCGACACCACTCTCCTGTCGTTCGCAAGCCTACCAAGTTCAACTTTCATAAGGCGAACTTCGAAGGTCTGAACTCAGCCCTGGCTGAGCAAACTGGGTCTGAACTGGGTCCCCCTGCTCTCTCCATTTACATGTGACCAAGCACTCAACACTTTCTATACCATTTTATCTGATCTTTTTCCTTGTTACGTTCCCTCCTCTCCTAAGTGCTTACGCTCTTACCCCTTCTGGTTCACCACTGAAATTCACAAAAAAACTACGTCAAAAACAGACTGCGAGAAAGAAGTTCCTGTCTTCTAGAAACGTTGCTGACTTAGTTTTTTTCAAATCCCTTCGTTCCTCGGTCAAATCTTTAATACGTAAGTCCAGACACGAATACTTGTCCAGCGTGGAAGACTCACTAAAGCGCGGAAATCTGAAACCTTTCTGGTCCCACATTCGCAACTCCCGCTGCCCCGCCCAGTTATCCCCTCCGTCCATTAAATTCTCTGGCTTCTCAGCTAACTCCCCCCAACGATCTTGTGATTTACTTTGCCGCTAGTTTTCGTCAGTCTATGTTCCTCCTCCTTCCTCCGAATCCCTTCCGATAGTAGATGTAGCCTGTCCCGCATCGCCTACCATTCCCCTTCTTACTCCTATTCTTGTCGAATACCTCATTGGCAAACTTGATGCCAAGGTTGGACCTGGCTACGATGGTCTTCCAAACCTCTTTTTGATCAAAACTTGTAAGTCCATCTCCTTTTCCCTATCTCTTATTTTCAACAAAAGCCTTGAAGAGAATCATTTTCCCAGCTTGTGGAAAGAGGCTCTCATTATCCCCATTCACAAAAGTGGCGATCGTTTGCTTGCCGAGAATAACCGTCCCATTTCCCTCCTCTCCTCCTGCTCCAAAATCCTGGAAAGATATGTCAGCGACTGGTTGTTCGCCCACTTTGGCCAACACATAGTGAAAGAACAACACGGCTTCGTTAAACGTAGGTCCACTGCCTCCAACCTGCTTGACTTTACCAACTTTGTCGCCAAATGTCTAAATTCACGGCAAGAAGTGCATACCATTTACACTGACTTCGCGAAAGCCTTCGACACTGTAAATCACAAGATACTTCTATCCAAATTCTCGTCCCTAAACGTTCCCATGCCACTTGTTTTATGGCTTGCCTCTTACCTTTCCAACCGATCCTGCCGCGTCTCTTTTGACGGCTGTACTTCCCGCTCCTTCTCTCCTTCTTCTGGTGTCCCACCGGGGTCTATTATGGGTCCTTTGCAATTTTTTTTTTATTAACGACCTTCCTCCCCTCCTTACTTGTCCCTGTTTGCTCTATGCTGACGACCTTAAGCTGTTTTCCGCTATATGGTCGCCTATGGACTGTGTTTTCCTTCAGAATAACCTGGACACTCTGGTTCGTTGGTGCCCGACTAATGGTTTAGCGCTAAACGTCAGAAAGTGTCACTCTATGTGCTACTTCCTAAAATCCTCACCCACTTCTTTCTCCTACTCGCTTGACGGACATTCCTTATCCTGCGTAAATTCCACTCAAGATCTCGGAGTCACTTTCGACAATAAGCTCCGCTTTGACACCCATTGCCTCGAAGTCATCAATCGAGCAGCAAAATTGTCAGGCTTTATTCTTCGCTCCACCTCTGATTTTGACTCCATCCAACCCTCCTTAGCTCTCTTCAATTCTCTCGTGAGGAAAACCCTCGAGTATTGCTCCGTGATCTGGTCACCCTCCCGTAACTGTGATTGTCTTGCCCTTGAAAATGTGCAACGTAAATTCACCCTTTCCCCACCTACTCTTCTGATGTGTGCAGGCCCCTAACGCATCCACAGAGCGTTCCCTTATCCGCACGAAGGCGCGGGCCTGATGGGACATTTGTCAACCCCACACAGGAGCAATGCGACACTGGGATGTTATCCGATCTGTTTGGTGTTTTTTGATAACCTTACTATCGGTTGGCAGTAGTCACGCTTAGAGACAGTCACAATAGGGTTCTTCTGCACTGAAATAGCTGGGGTTTCCCTTGCTAATCTTTGTTAAAGTGAGCAGTCCACATACAACAATGAAATGAGTTCAATTGACGAAATTATCGAACCCCCCAAATTACCTATAATTAGACCCCTCCATGGTAAACACTTATTTCGATAACACGCCACTTGCACTATCGATGGCCTCTTTCTGTAATCGATAGACTTCTTGTTTTCGTATCATTAATCTGTGAATGCCGCCACTTTGCCGACACACTAACCCAATATCTAGAAAAAATTATCTAAACTCATAAACACACCACGAATATCACGTCAAAGCAGTACAAAGGAAAAATCATAGAAATAGAAAATTTTATAAATATTCAAAGTGTCGACAGTTGCCAGGGTGCCAACTTCTCACAATCCCCGGCCTCTGTACTTTGCAGAAATAATCAATCTGACCCGAATTGCAATCGATTTCATTTTGTATCTTTACATCGCAAACAATAAATATTTTATGTTTTCCTAACATTTTCCTCCACAGCTGAGTTTTTATTGTCATTTCCAGTGCGGGGGAGACGGAAAATGGATGCAGCACGAATCACATATTTACGTGTGTTGTACTATGGATACCAAGCATAGACGAGAGTAGGCAAATTGTGCAATGATTCCGAAGCAATGTTTAACGAGACAACAATCTAATGAGTCTTTGTGCTAAATTAAATTGAAATCGGAATTGGTTTGCTGAACAAATTGCTAGACTTTGCAAGACGCAAGCAACAAGACCGATTGGACGGCCCCCACCATCAAATGAACAATACGCGTCTAACCATCTCGGCCCCGCAGGGGTTCGATCAGGATCCCTGCAAAGATAATTTATCTATTTTAAAATTGGGATAATTCGTTAATTAAAAGGATCATTGAGTTGAGATTGTTAAAGCTCGGGAGTAATGAGAAAATAAGTTATTGGAGCAACGGGAAGTCCACTTGAGTTGTGGCTTTGCGGGCACAAGTAGAGCCCCATAAAGCCGTAATCGCTCTCCTAATTGCGTTTCGAATTTAGATTCTACTTCAGTAGCAAGATAAGGAGAGTGGAACAGGTTTGTCAACAAATTACTAGGCATGGATCAAAGTAATGTCGATGATGCAATTATAAACCTCCGTGGCTGGGAACCAGTTCAAGATTCTGACGCAGAACAGAAAAGAACCAAAAACTAGAAATGCAGACATCATTTAGTATTCCAAAATAAAAAATGCAAGAGTCGAGCGTCCAGACTGACTAGTTTGCTTAACGGTGACCACTTTCTGAATTGGAAGAGACAATGGACATCTTCGATGATGAATTTGTATTTATTTATAGCTCTCGTGAATGGCAGTTAACTTTGGGGAAAGTATGCATCTCATGTTAAAAAAGGTCATGCTGGAGTAGACTTGGGTCCTACCAGACGAGTTCAGTGCTCTTCGATTTCGCCACCTTTAAAAGCGGTGCCATTTGGACATCGAGATTCGCTCTGGGGATTGCCGAACAATATAGATCACCCTACCATTGACATTGACGCGACATAATTTGATAGACGATGTAAAAGATGCGAAATTACGTTTGCATTCTTTAAGTTACTTGGATATAGAAGAAGGCCCAAAAGTGGGTAAAAGGGCTTAGACAATACTCCAAACTAGGGGCTCATTTCTTGTGGCGCAAGGCGCGAAAGCAAACGGGAACATACCGGAATGGCTTTCGTTACACTCGGGGAACGAATAAATGAACTGTGCGAGTTCATCAAGGAGAGGCGGAATATCCACCAAAATATTCGAGCCTTTATAAGAGGCATTAAATTGTCTTACCTCAAGGCACTCGAAGAAAAGAATTCCCAAGCGTCAGGTGGCAAGGTCACAAGGGAAACGCAGGTGACGCCTCCCCGTGATAAAGCAGGCGGGAAGACAGGAAAACGGGCTAGAGACGGTACCAGCGAGCCTCTAGGACCACAGCAAGTCCCGAAGAAGAAAAAAGCCTCTTCACCAAAGAAGGCGGAGCCGGCGAGAATACCCGCGAAAGTCGGTAATCTCACGATCGCAGCCACAACACCTACAAAAGTGGAAGAAACCAACGCCCGGAGGCCCGAACAATGGACTAAGGTGAGCAACAAGAGGAAAAAGGACAAAAAGAAGCTCCGCCTGGAAATAATTATTTCCAAGAAGGGAAATATGTCCTATGCCGACATCCTCCGAAAGGTGAAGTCAGACCCGGAATTAAAGGATTTGGGGGATAGTGGGAGCCGTATCAGGCGAACACAGAGAGGGGATCTGATGCTGGAGTTAAGTAGATCCGCCGACAAGTCGGCCGATAACTTCCGCGGGAAGGTGGAAAATGTACTAGGAGAGGAGGCTGAGGTAAGAGCTGGGAAACAGGAGATAGTGATTGAATGCAAGGACCTAGATGAGGTCACCTCACGGGAGGACATCTGTGCTGCGCTAAAGCAACAGTTCAACCTTAGCGATATAGACGAGAGTGCCATAAAAAGGATGAAGAAGGCACATGGCGGCACACAGACCGCTATTATTAGTTTGCCGGCGGAATCAGCTATTAAGTTAATTACCGCGGGCAAGGTAAGAGTAGGTTGGGTCGTGTGCAGGCTCAGGGAGCAAATATCTCTAAAGAGATGCTTCAGATGCCTCGATTTCGGCCATTTTGCGGCGGCATGCACTAGCCAGCATGATAGGTCGAGGAGTTGCAGGAAGTGTGGGGAAGAGGGCCACCTCATCAAAGATTGCACCGGAGATCCACGGTGTATGCTATGTAGTGGGAAAGAGGGCGTGGACGACCGGTATGTTGCGGGAAGCAGCAGATGTCCGGTATATAGGAGGGAGCTGAACCGCACAGGCAAATGAGATTGATACAAAACAATCTCAATCACTGTGAGGCAGCTCAAGACCTGCTCTCGCAAACCATTCGAGAGTCGAATGTGGATGTCGCGGTTATTTGCAAGCCGTACAGAAACCACGGCGATGCGACTTGGGCGGTGGATGCGTTTGGCAACGCCGGAATCTGGGCGTGCGGAAGACAGGCCATTCAGGAAGTCATGGCCCCCCGGCAGCCGGTTTTATAAGGGCGAAGGTCAACGGTGTCCATATTTACAGCTGCTATGCTCCTCCTAGTGCAACCTTAGCACAATATGAGATGTTAGACAGTCTGGTGTTGGACGCTAGAGACCGCAGCCCTAAAATCATTGCGGGCGATTTCAACGCGTGGGCCCTGGAGTGGGGAAGCCGATCGACGAACACCAGAGGTCAAATTTTGTTGAAGTCATTTGCGGAGCTGGACATCGTGCTGGCCAACGTTGGATGCGTGCCCACCTTTCGAGGAAGAGGGTCGGGTTCGATCGTTGACCTGACATTTGTTAGCACTTCACTGGTGAGGGAGATGGCTTGGCAAGTGAGTGAGCACTACACCCACAGTGACCACCAGGCCATCTTCCTCCGTATTGGGAACCGGGGAAGCAGTTAACGACGCTCTGGAGGTGGAAAGGCTAAGGCGGTTGGCTGGTCTATCGGAGCTTTCGACGAGGAAACATTCCTGTCCGCATTGGAGGGAGCCCATGATCCGGATGGAACAGCGGTGGAAAGGGTCTCAGCGTGTAACCGAAGCATGCGACGCTACGATACCACGGCGACGTTTGCACCACGGCAAGAGGCTAAACTACTGGTGGAACACGGAGATCGCTGCCTTGAGATCCTCTTCTCTCCGAGCGAGGAGACTTTCCCACAGGACGAGGGGAAGGCCGGAGCACCAGGAGCGTCAGGAGGAATAATCGTGCATGGCGGAAGGAGTGTTTCCCGCCCAGTGGAAGAGGCAGAAGCTGGTGTTGCTACTGAAGCCCCAAAAACCACCCGGCGTGCCCTCTTCATATCGCCCTTAGACACCATGGAGAAGATGTTGGAGAGGGTGATATACAACAGGCTGCTCCCGTTCATCGAGCTTGCGGGTGGTCTTTTAGAGCGGAAATATGGGTTTTGGCGGAAATATGGGTTTCGATGCAGTAGCAAAGGTCGTGGAATTGGCTCGAAATGCAATGGCCATGGGCAAATGCTGTGCTCTGGTGACGCTGGACGTCAAAAATGCTTTTAACACAGCCAAGTGGGGCTGGATTAAGGGCACTTTGGCCAAACTGGGTGTTCCTAGCTACTTGGCTCGGCTCATCGAGAGTTACCTTTCGGACAGACTTCTCTGGTACGAGACGGACGACGGGCCGAAGGAGTACATTGTGACAGCAGGTGTGCCTCAAGGTTCTGTATTGGGACCGCTGCTGTGGAACATAATGTACGACGGAGTGCTTGGCCTTCGCGTGCCGGAGGAGACAACGTTGATTGGTTTTGCGGACGACCTGGCGGTAGTTGCAATTGCAAAGCATCCCGAGGACATGGAGCTTTATGCAAATGAAGCCATTCATGTGTACCATCAAGTCATGGTTACGAATGGCCAAGTTGGACCTGGCGGACGAAAAGACGGAGGCGGTCCTCATTACCAACCGTAGGAAGAAGAAGACGGTTATCATCCGGGTTGTTAATCGTGAGGTCGTTTCAAAATCGGTTGTCAAATACCTGGGGGTGATGATCGATGCCAAGCTGAGTTTCAAGGGACACTTGGGTTATGCGCGAGAGAAGGCAGCAAATGCCAGCTCATCCCTTGCAAGGATGATACCTAACGTGGGAGGGCCGGAGTATAGTCGCAGGCTACTCATCGCGGGAGTGGTGATCGAGAAATGGACCAACCGAAAGCACGGAGAATTGAATTACCACCTGACACAGTTCCTTACGGGACATGGTGGCTATAGGAAGTACTTGCATCGCTTCGATTTGGACGAGTCTCCCAACTGTCCTGAATGCGGTGTTACACCCGAGGACCCGAAGCACGTTATGTTCCATTGTCCCAGATTTCTGCAGCAGAAAAGGAGGTTGAACAGCATCTTAGGGGCGGACATCGAGCCCTCGAACCTGGTGGAAGAGATGCTGAAGTCGGAGGAAAACTGGATGGCGGTAAATGAGGCAGTAGCCGTGGTGCAGACAAAACTCCTGGAGTTGGATCGAGCTGGGAAGGCGGCGCGACGGAGACGCGACAAGGACGAGCTGGTATACCGAACCAGAGCCACCCCCGCGAAGTAATACTTCACGATGGTCCCGGGGGAGGGCGGAAGAGTGGGGGTGGTTTTAATGGGTGCGAATCCAACACACTGCTGCAACCTGGCGCAGCAGCGTCTTTCTAAGATTTCCACCTCCATCCATAAAAAAAAAACTAGGGGCTCAATGATAACAGACTGTTATGGAATACCAAAACTGTTATGGTATACCGAACCAGAGCCACCCCCGCGAAGTAATACTTCACGATGGTCCCGGGGGAGGGCGGAAGAGTGGGGGTGGTTTTAATGGGTGCGAATCCAACACACTGCTGCAACCTGGCGCAGCAGCGTCTTTCTAAGATTTCCACCTCCATCCATAAAAAAAAAACTAGGGGCTCAATGATAACAGACTGTTATGGAATACCAAAACTTAGATGTACGGTACAATGGTGAATTCGAAGGACTGGCCACGGTCATGGGTGTTCCTTTTCGTCTAAAGGGAATAGGATAGTCCGAAGGGCCTCCTAAAGGCCTCAGTGCTAGAATTGCGGTCCCCCTTGACGGCCGATCCAGTGCTAGACTCAATGATGCAGGCAATATGAAGATAGCGTCGGTGGTGTCAAAGTTTGAAAAGTTTAGAATTTAGGAGCTGTCTTCTGGATGATCACTCGATGATCAGTTATCCTCGCTGGAAAGGTTGAAAAGCTTCTATTCGAAACCTACCAATATTAATCCAATATTGACATGACCCAGCGATCGTCCCAAAGTAGGAAAGTTATCTTGCTGATTAGAGCCTACCTGAGAATATTGTTGGCCATTGGGCCACCATCAAAAGTGTTCTTTTCTTTGTTGCTACCCAAGCTGTCGGCCACGTTCCAAAGGACTGTCATAAGACTTGGTTGCTTTTGGAAACATGAAAGCGGATGGATGAATTTAAGAAGTTGAAGGCTCTACTGATCCCTTTGAGTGATGACCAACGTGAGGCGCTTGAGCATCAATCATCCTCAACGGCGCAACAACCGGTATTCGGTCTAGGTCTGGCTTCTGTGTGTGGAGGAGGAGAAGCTATAGCTTCTGAGCACTCAGGCCGTGGTGGCTCATTGTACTAGACACCCCCATTTAACGATATATCCCAGATTCGTTAACGTATCGCAGGATTTCCGTTAGTGGATGTGATGCCACCTGTCGCAGCTGGAGAACATCGGCACCGAATATCTAATACCTGATGCATCCGTAGGCTGGACATTCACATAGCAAATGCTTCGTGGATTCCGCTTTCTCATTACAGGAGGGACATGTATCATCTTGAATAATTCTTATTCTGAACATATGTCCAGCTAGTAAATTATGGCCTCTCAGACTGCCCACAATATCCCTGTAAGTCATCCTGCTTTTCGTCAGGACTTTGCGGTTCTAGCAGCGAAAGTTTGGTGTGTCTAGTAGCATTTAGGCTCTGCCACCTATCATTGTGGGAAGCTTGTTCCCCGTTTTGGAATCCAATTGCTGGTTCCGCTCCCGGCATGGAAGAGATTGACCTCTCTTTCGCTAAAACATCCGAGATTTCATTGCCCTCTACGCCACAGTGACCAGGTACCCAGAGTACTTCCACCGTATTGAATCTAGAGAGAGAGTTCAAACGGTTTCTGCATTCCTGAACGATTTTCGAGGTGATCAAAGGACTACTCAACGCCCTCAATGCAGCCTGGCTATCACTGCAAATTACGATGCGCCTGCCCTTCAACCGCTCGTCAATTACCCAGTTTGCCGCCCTTAGGATCCCGGTGATACCCAGACACACAGTTCTTGCAGTGCAACTAGTTTATGGTGAAAACCGTTTTGTCTCACTTTAGCCCACTAACCCCAAACATAATGCATAAGTGGACATCGGCCTAATGATAGCAATGTATATCTACATTACCACATGAGGCTTAAGTTCCCTTGTCGACGCAAAGGTGCGTCTGCACAGCCCATAAACTTTGACAGCTCGTTTCATCTTTACCTTTACATGTTTGTTCCAAAGAAGCTTCTTGTCTAGGATAATGCCCAGATATTTCACTTCTTCGGACAATTGAAGGGTTGTACCTCCCATCTTAGGGAGACAAAGTCCATCCAGTTTTCTCCTTTTTGTGAATAAAACCATTGTGGTTTTATTTGGATTAACTGACAGACCATGTCTGAGGCACCAGCTGTCTATCAAATCAACGGCACGTTGTATATTCCTACACACCGTTCCAAGATCCCGATCAACAGCAAGCACAGCCACATCATCAGCATAGGCTTGAACGTGTATTGGCAAATTTTGCAGTTGGCATAGTAGTGAGTTGATCAGCATACTCCACAGAAGTGGCGATAGCATACCTCCTTGGGAGCTACCTTTCGTTGCTTCTGTTATTAGGTAGCGATCGACACCCACTTCAGCACACAGCAATCTCTGCGTTGGCATAGCATGGATCCACTTAATTAAAGCATCATCAACACCATTCGCTCTGGCGGCATCACAAAGTTTTTGAAAAGACGCACAGTCAAACGCCCCTTCAATGTCTACGAACACCCCCCATCGCGTACTCACCCTTTAGAGTTGCATCCTCTATCTTTGTAACCAAAGAATGAAAAGCAGACTCACAGGAGTTTCCACGCTGGTACGCATGTTGGTTTTCATTAAGTGGGGGCAACCTAAGTGCGTTACCACGAATGTGACGCTCAACCAGTCACTCCAAACCTTTCAGCAAGAATGAATACCCTCCTTTAGTATTGCTGGGTAGATGCCATCCATGCCATGTGCTTTGAAATGTTCAAAGGACTGTATGGCTGCTCTCACCTTTTCATGGGTAACAACCGCTCTCGCAGTGTTCCAGTTCCCCTTGCAGCACTTGCGTGTTGAAGGGGTTGCAAGAACCGTCAACTCTCCCCCTGCCACTTCTCTCCTGGGTGGTGTACTTTCGGAGGATCTGTACTGAATCCAGTCTGGAGCTCGTGAAAGTACCGTCGGATTTTCCAAGAGAGTTCAACTTTCGCCTTCCAGTTCCTCACAGTACGTTCTAAGGGAGTCTCGTTTCGAACACCTAACGAGCCTCTTATATTCACGCTGTGAGTTCCTGAGATTTAACCAGTCTTGGTTCTTATTACTTTTGCAAGAACGATTCAGATGTCGCCTGTTTGATTTCCTGAGTTTTTGCAGTTTCTGGTTCCACCAAGGAACCCTTTTACCGCTTTGGCCTCGGGAAATAGGACAAGCCTCTTCATAGCACTCTCAAAGTGTGCAGTTCAGAGTTTTCAATTCATTTTCCTGCGCCAAAGGAGGCCTTAGTCGCCTAGGGAACTGTACTTTATTGCCAAAAAGTTCATTGAACTTTGTCCAATCCGTTTTCTCAGGGTTCCGTCTTTGTACTGCAGACTGTTCGCCCGCAATAGTCAGATTGAATTCTAGGTATCGGTGATCTGACAGTGAGACCTCGTCAAGCACTCGCCAGTGTGTAATCAATTCTAGCAATTTTGAGGTACAGATTGTAAGGTCAGTTACTTCGCTTCTTCTCGGTCCCACGAACGTAGGGGCTCATCCTACGTTTACAGTCATAAGACCAGCTGAAGTGATGAAATCAAATAGCTTCTCTCCTCTTGGATTGCATTTGCTACTGTCCCAACAAATATGTTGAGCATTCGCATCGCAACCTATTAAGAGTTCGAGGCCACTTAGTTCTGCATACGCCACGAGATCCCTAAGCTCTTGCGTCGGTGGAGGATACAAAGAATCATAGGGTAAATAAGCGGAGGCAACTATGATGCTTTTTCTCTCTCCATTTATCTGATATTGTATGGGGATAGCGCCGAAATTCGCATGTCTCAGGAGAATTCTTGATTCATGTGCGTTCAGCTCGGCTTTAGCGATGAGCCCCCTAATGGGAGTTTCGTGAGGGTTGTGATTACATCCAAGCAAACAGAGACCTTCGGTCCTCAAATGTGATTTGGCGTTTTAACACGAATGCCTTTCTCCAAAGTTCGGTAAAGATAAATACAAAAGTAGTTATAAAACCCATCAAGGAGCACCTCTAAAATTTTGCTTTGTGCCCTAGATCCTTGCACCGATCAATTGACGTCCTTCAAATCATTTTGCAATAGTGCACGCAGTTCAACCCTTCACTTCACTTGCCATTAGTTGACTTTGAATCAGTTTTCCACAGCGTCAGTGCAGGGTATCTGGACTGTTCTACGCATATCGGTGCAATTTTGAGTTCAAAACGTTATCCGCCAAGGTTGCTTCCTCGCTTCAATGTAAATCCTTACAATTATCAGGAATGCCTGAAGAAGTGCAAGTCGTCCATCAACACTGGTAAGTGGCGTTCCTGCTTAGAATGCTGTCATCATTGAAAACACCGAGACTCAGTAAAATTCTATGCAAGAAACATAGGAACTCGTCCTTTCTTAACAAGTCGGAAGGCTCATGGACGGAATCTACAGGTGAAACCCCGAGACTGCTAGTTCAGATGCACTTCCCCTCCAGCGGGGAGAACTGCTAGTCAGAACCTTGTTTGGGAGCAAAACAGCAAGAAAAGGTTGTGCCGTGGCTTGTGGATATTTATCGGAGTTATATCTCTTTGGGATTCGTACCACACTCTTGGAGACGTGCGCTCATAGTACTCATACCGAATGCGAGCTGGCGTGCCCCTGAGTTCGCGAAGAACTTTCGATCAATCAGCCTCATCTCTTTCTTGTTAAAGTAAAAGAGGGACGAACACGGCTACGGTTTCGTACCAAGGCAGAGGCAATTCATCAGACGCTGTCTCACCTCTGCGGTAGGAGCAGCGTGACCGAAGCAATTCGTAGATGTTACATGCTCCCTTTAAAATTCGCAAAACGCGACAAGGGTGCGAATTATATTCAAAGTAAATCCGACCACAGTTCGGACCAAAGCTTGGCCGGAGCTAGGCACTTTTTTTTGGGAATTTGCGAGTCCTAGGTCCTAAGTTGCGCATTATAAAAGGGAACGTATAACATCTGCGAGCCGCTTCGAACCTTGGGTGTTAAACACAAAAAGAGCATTGGCATCAGACGGATGCGGACTTAGGACTCCCAAATTCCTAAAAAAAGACTCAAAGGCAAATCCGCAGAAACCACTCTCCACGAGGTAGCACGGTTGAGCGGTCACTAAAAAGTATTATACTCTGGCTACTTTTCTGGATATAGAGGGAGCATTCAACAACGTTACACCAACGTCATTAAGGAAGCCTTAACCAGTATAGGATTGGAGGGGTATCCTACGCATTAGGTAATATCGATGCTAATAACAAGGATAATCCCGTCTGATCTGGAGCCACTTGACCAGAGCTGTGAGGTTCGCCCACAGCGGCGTCATTTCTTTGGTGGATTGGAACAGAGTGAAAGTCCGACAACTTGATAGAACGAAGCTTAATAGGTTTCTAAGAATCGCATGCGCTAATGCTACCGGAGCTCTGCACTCCAATCCGGTAGATGGTCTCAATGTACTCCTGCACTTTCTACCTCTAGACTTCCATATTAAATACACCATAGCTTGCAGTCCTGTCAGACTAGGTGAGTCGGGATGTTGGACAACTAAGCCTTACGGCCATATCAACATCCTAGATGAAGTACCTTGGGAACTCTGGGCATTTCCCACGAACTACGCAACGGACAAGCCGAATTTCACGAGAGACTTTGCTGTGGAGTTTCCAATCAGGCCACAGTGGAGGATCGGCGTCGTGTTTCAAGGCTAAGGTTGTGGAGTCGGTGCGGGAGTTCTGATCAGTCAATGTCATTTGTATTAGCGATACTGGAAGCCTGTGGAGAGCTGGGGCATGATCTGAGCACTAAGCAAAACATAGCAATTCTGACCGACATCCAACCGACCATCAAGCCATCACCATCTATTCAGTGGTGACATCCTTCAGGCTACAGGGGCAGTGCAGTTTTAAGGAGGTAGAAATCTTGAAAATCATCATCTGAGTGTTGGATGTTTACCCACTAAAACCACCCAGGCTTCCTCTTGCCCCGTGAGACCACCATCAGATACTGTGTGACAGGGCGGCGGAGTCAGCTCACTTGAGCTAGGTCTCCTTTCTTCTATCCGCGGCGTTCTTGACTTCTTCCGCTTTTCACAGATTATCCTGGATCGCTGACATGCTAACATTCTCCGGACCATATTTTCCGGTGTTAGCATTAAATTTAGAGTTTCCTCTAGGTTTCTCCTTTCTTCCACGAACCTTGGACGTTGAAAAAATACATGTGCTGGGTCATGCACCCCATCGCAGTTGTCACACCAGAAGAGGTGTCCAATTTGAACCTGTAGAGCTACTGATGGTATTTTCCGTGGCCTGTGAAAACTGGTTGAGATTATTATTGATCTCCAAATGCTTTCTCTCCAGCCGCTGCTCGACGAAAGGAGTCGACCTGTAAGACCAATCATCCTTTTCTGCCTGATCCAATCGCTGTTGTCATCTTCTTGTGGATCTCTCCCTTTCGGATTTTTTACCTGCGATAAAGGAGAGATTGATTTAACGTTATATATTTTCATCATCTCGTCTGCCAAGATGTCAATTGGCACCATTCCCGAGATGACGAACGTCGCGTCATCTGAGACAGTTTTGAAGGCAAAGTGTGCAGAGCTGTTTTGCGTTCACAACCAGTACTATGTCGTCAGTATAATCCACCACCGTGGCCTCCTCCGGAACCAGTAGGTTGAGTACAACATTGTACATGATGTTCCACAGTAGTGGGCCCAGTATGGAACCCTTTGGGACACCCGCGGAGACAACATACTTCTGAGGTGCATCATCGGTGTCATACCAGAACGACCGTTCTTGTAAATAACTATCGACATAACAGCGTGATAGGTGGAAAGCCAACCAGTTTCTGCCATTTTCATGCAGCTTCACGAACATAACCGGTCTGCATTTCACAGCAATGTTACGATATGAAAAACCCACGCCCAAAACTTCAGACACTTCTGGTATGCAGCAGTAGAAAAGAACTATCCCAAAGCGAGCCAGCGTAGAGACAAACCAATCTCCCATGCTGCTTTGCTCCGAGTACTCGCACGCCCCCCAGTTCTCACCATGTGCTCCGAAGATGAGATAGATTTTTGCCGATTCTAACAAACAAAACTAAAAAAAAACTCGTGTCGAGGATGGGGAAAGTGCCTGTCCTAGTTCCTGTACCAAACAGTTAGGTCCCTAGTTAGCTTCAAGCCGATTTTGACCCTCTTTAGAATAGAGATCTACTGGCTTCGTGCCGGAGAGTCTATATTAAGAAAGGCGTAGCAACTCCATTTGGCTCTGAGCCGAGGGTAGTTGTTGCACTTCCGTATGATGGACCTCTTGAGCTCATCAGCCGGGGGAGTTCCAGGATATTAGTTAGATTTTGGTTCACTGCAGATTCTACAAATATATAAGTAACCGCGGATTTCGATTGTATTATCTATGATACGAAGAAACTAACGAGGTTTCTCTTTTATTTGGTCTAAGAGTAGCCACAACGTACGGGGTAAACCTAGGTGAGGCTTCGGGCTATCTGTACAAATATATAAGCTAGAGAAGGCAGCAAAGCCTTAAATGTACATTCGGGAAGAAGTTAACCATTTTTGAATTTAACAAGAGGAGGGCCTTATTGGGTATGACGTACACACCTGGCGCTTTACTGTCGCCTATTTTACCGTAGATCTTCAGCAGCTCGTCTGTGGTGACTGCCAGCATCGGTGTCGTGTCAGTGTCGTGCCGGGGTCGCTGGAAAATGGCAGTTCCTCCCTTTTGTTAGGGAAATAAGCCCTGAATGATTTTTAATAAGAAGGTAACGTACGGGATCTGCGGCTATGAACGAAGATGAAAAGCCTCTGAATCACACCATCATGATTTTATAGACGCTACCCCACAGGTTTATGTCCTCATCCGAACAGAGCTTCTTAAAACATTCCTTCTTGCTATGCTGGATGGCTAGTTTGAGGTTCTTGCGGGTTTCCTTATAGGCAGGCTGGGTCTTCTAGTCGAGAATGAACATTTCCGAAGCATTGATTCGTGACATGCTTAAGCAATGCATTGTGTGGCATGGCGAGCTCTATTCGTTAATCATTCTGGGCGGTACGCTCAAGGTCATCATCCTTTAGGTTCCCACACAAGGTGATAGAGAAATGAGTCTGACGGACTGGCCAGGTGGGGCTGTGCCTTGGCAGTCCTTTGGTGGGCACAGTCTGTGTCTCGCTGGTGAGTGTTAAGGGTGGGATCTACTCGCACAAGTTAGCAGTCGCGAACCTCAGATGACGAAGACTCAGCACCTGCGTCAAGTCAAGAAGGATTTGGCCCGCCTATAACAAAATCTGATCACGGAAGCTCTTGTACCAGACGCGTGCATATGCATACAAGATTAAGGCGTTCTCAAAGAAACACTTGCTCGGCATACCCTACAATTCACGGAGAAGAGGGAGAAACTCTCGGAGAATTCCTTTGCGATTGTCCAGCTCTGGCTATAGCCAGGCTAGGTAAACTATTCCTTAAGGACTCTTGGGCTCCTCGGACGGGCCTATCGAGAGCGCTTTCCATGCTACAGACGAACTGCTACCAACTTAAATCCGCAATTTTTGTCTGAGTGAGTGCAGCAGTGTGATTCCTAGTGTTGTCATGGTCAAATACCTCTACTTTCCAGGGATTGAATTTTCCGGAACTCCGGAAAAATGTTTATTGAAAAGAATGTGACTCATAACAATGTTCTGGGTAAAAAATTGACTAAGAGAAGACGAGGTAAGTGGGGGCTGAATGAACTTTTCAAACCGGGACGATAACGACCCATGCGCGGTCAAGGCCGATCGGCCTGCGGAACGATATCTTTCCATGGACCATCAACGTGTTAAGGACTGATTGTGTAATAACGGTTCCCCGTGAATATTCCTGGAATATTCCACCAAACATGCCAAATAGCAGTAGATAGGTCCATCCAATGGGATCCAGTATCTCAGGATACCTGACGACTTCTTATCCTTAGCTTATCTCTTTGTTAAAGTGATGAGTGACAGAACATTGGTCTCGTAACGACCAGCGGATCACCTTGTCCTACTTTCGAGCACCCACCTATGCCTTTCAGGAAGGTTCGTCGGTTGTGGTCCTACAGAATTGTATAACAATGATGCAGATGGAATGGAAACTAAAAGGTTTTTTTTTGGTATTCACATGAGATAGTGAAGAATAAACTATCTTAGGTCAGTTGGCTTCCACGAGATCCTCTCCACTCCACTAACTGTACTCCTAAGAGTCGCTGGAAGAGTCAAAAAGGTCTACTTACATCCACTGGACAAATTTAACAAAATTCAATCCCAATCAATGCAATATTTATTCAACTCAATGGCAAACCAAAATAAACGTCCCCAGCCTTGAAATTATTTATACAAATTAAAAATCAATTAAACTCTTTCAGTTCATTCCTTTCCAAGAAAAAAAACCTAAAATAATCCTCTTTCTCGACTGTCCGACGATAAATCTTATCGCCATATTCAATTTCTTGTCAATGTGCCCAGAGGAAGGTATGGCATGCACCTAACAAAGAAGAAAACAAACTTGCCTTCATTGAATTTCCAATAAGTGCACGTCTACGAAATGGTCTAAGCATAATGGCTGTGTCAATGTTATGAATGCTATGCACAAAACTTGTTAGACATTATGGACGGGTACCAGAGGCCAAGCTGGCCATTGATACTATCACAGGTTGAAAGCCGAAAGCGTTGTAGGAAAGACGCAATGAATGACAAAAAAAAACACTGAATAAGCCGCTAATCCATCTTGCAATCTCATTTTACCTATTCCAGTATGAAATTAAACACGAGTTTGTCGTTTACTAAGTAGTTTGAAGTCAACAGTCACTGATAAAATTAACTGGGGGAGGACTAGGAATTTTCAAAGTTGAAGGTTGCATATTTAGTCCAGGGGTCGACATTTTTACCATTACCTTCCATTTTCTTTTCTGGGGAGCCTCTAGGACACCTTCTTGAGGACGTATACTAGCGGAAGGAGATACAATTCCGTTTGACATATCCGCATTTACTAGATTTCCACGAACCTTTATCAAACATTCCAAAATTGGTAGATGTCCGATATGAGGTTTCACTCAAATAAGTTTCTAAAAAAAGCCTTCTCTTAAAAAGTTGATAAAGTGGTCTAACCTTACCAACTAAAGAAAACCTTGAATCTTGGCAGAAACAGGGACGTTGCTAACCTACGGGGCTTTTGGTGGCTGTTGGTACCATTACAAATGGAGCTGCCAAACTACAAATCTTCAGACTACTTCCGGTAGCAACAAAACTAAACCCTTATTAATTCGTTTGAGTCAACATAAACACTTGACATGGACCTGGAGCACGTAAACCACGTTTGCACGATACCTTTGTCGGTTTCTGACAATGTACTCCACTTCCCTCCAGAGCTTTCCGAGAACTTTTGATGTCAAATAATGCGCAACTGTCAACTTAAATTTTCCGTTGATCTCTTTAGAAACTCCAATAATAATATGCAATCTTGTGCTGAAGTTGCAATATTGAAAATGCCGTTGCCATTGTGCGTCGTTGAACCAGAAATACAAGTGGGACGAATCTTCCACCGGGTTCTAGGAAACTGAGGTGCTTGTCACTTCAAAGTCGAAAGCGTGTTAGCTAGTATCATTTTTCGTAAGGCAATTGAACATTAGGCTCGTTTCACAGGTATTGGGTTCCATCCGGTTCAGTTTAGGTCGCTGCTGAGAAATGTAAAACGGTGTTTCGGCTTCAATTCGGTTTCTATTCGGTATCTTATTAAAACCATATAGAACCGAATGTTTTCACGACACGAATAGGTTTTATCAGGTTTCAGTACGACTCGAACTCGTGTACAGGGAATAAAAACCAATCAAGGTTTTCACACTCGCACGGTTCAGTTTAGGCTTTGACGTCACAGGCAGTGGATTTTAATGATGAGTTCAGGCTTTTATTCGGATGAAATGACCAATTTGCCGAATAGGAGCCGTGGATGTGTGAAAAGGTTTCATTCGGTTCGAATTGTTCTGGGTTGCGAACGAAAACAAAGGTGTGTGAAACGAGTTTTAGGATCTCTTCCGTGATCAAAAAAATCCTCTAGGCCGAGATTGAATGAAAGTAGCGGAGTCAGAGCAAGTGTTTCGGCAAATCGGCATCCAAGTTAAACAACAAGTTGTGAGGAAAATCTTCCTTTTCTGTCACTCATTAACGACATCTTCAATCGCCTCTAGATGGGTATATTCATAAACGGATTAGATTTAAAAGTTGTCTGTAACGGAGCTAGAAAAAAGGGACTTTCCTCTTTCTCCTACATATCCTGCTTATCCCCTCCCTTCCTAGAGACAGGGTTGAAAATTCAAACTTCACCATAACGTTATAAGAAGAAACATTTTGAGGCACCGTAACATTTTAAAGGGGTGACCTCCATAAATCTTCATAGAAGTTGTTGTTCCTACAAGATGGCGCCATTTGTATTGCTTCCCCACTCGGTAGACCACGCGTTGAAGTCTCCCGCGATGACAATGGGGGATCGTACACTTGCCTCTGATGTCAATTCATGTAACATTCGCTCATATTCCACGCTTGTTGGGCTTAGCGAAGCATAGCGGCTATAGACATGAAGGCCATTAATTTTAGCTCTTACGAGCCCATTACCAGGCGTTGCGGCTATTTCTTGGAATGGGTATCGTCCAAATTGTGTACTTTGCACTTTTGTCGGTGGCCCATACCGCGTTATCCTTTCCTCTATATGGTTCGGTAATAATCGCCACATCCACATCGAGCTATTGCACTGACTGGCTCAAAAGAGAAACCACGCGAGTTCAGCGAAGCAAATCGTCCGCGTGATCCCGCCAATGGGGGTCGCCAGGCTAATCTGACGCTTCGCGGGCGTTTCTTCGAATCGGCCGCCGACTAGTCGAAATCCTTCAGCCTCGACAAGGGCACCCACTTGGGCCCGCCTCGGACGTCGAGCTTAAACCAGTGCTCGCCTTGTTCCAGATCTCTAAAGGGGCCCTCGTATGTTGGTTTTAGAGGCCTCCGAGGAGCGTCCATCCGAATGAGGACCTGCGAACATGTTTCGAGGTCCCTGACTTCCTTTGTCGCGTGTCGGGAAAGTGGGGTCGATTCCAGCTATGAAACCACGTCTCTGAGCAGACGCAGCATTCCAAAGTCGCCTAACCCTGCTGTGATGTCTAGCACAGAGTCGGCGGAGAGGCGCACAGTCCCTACGGGGGCTGGTGTGAACTCCTCTCGTTGGGCTGTACGGAGGGCCAGGAAGAGAAAAGGCAAGGACCGCGACCACGACGGATCGTTATGAGCCATTAAAGCGGCCTTCAGCGTCAGGTGCCAACGTTTTAGCCTACGATTGGACTGTGGATGGTATGCAGTAGTCCTATGCCGTTTGAAGCTTTCTTAATTGCGCGAAAAGAGTAGATTTGAATTGCATTCCCTGGTCCTTGATGATTACGGCTGGTTCTCCAAAGTGCGGGATCCACTCGCGACAGAAAGGCTCGGCACATTATTGCGCTGTAATGTCAGTCAAAGGTATTGCTTCAGATCACCGCATAAATCTGTCGATGATTGTCAGGCAATACTTGTATCCGCGAGAGTCTCGCAAATGGCCAATGATGTCGAGATGGATGGTGTGGAAGCGCTAGGTCGACCGAGGGAATATGGCTACTTCCTTTCGTACGCGCCTGTTGACCTTGCCCTTCTGGTATGAGATGCACTGTCTGGTCCAAAAGTTAAAGTTCTTGTTCATGGACGGCCAGAAGTATTTATCAGTGACTAATCGGTTTGCCGTCCTGATGTCTGGATGCGCAAGGCCGTGTATTGCGTGAAATACTTCTCTGCGAAAATCGAGCGGAATAAACGGGCTGGGTCCCTTATCTGAGGTCTCGCAGAGTAAATAAGTGTTTGAGCCGAAAATGGGATGCTCCCAGAATTTGGATTAGGAGTTTGCCTTCACACTCTGGAGCTCTGCGTATAATCGACTGCGGCGGAGACTGTGACTACCGAGATTCGAGACGAAGCGTCTACCACAACATTGTCATTTCCAGACACGTATTGGATATCAGGTGTAAACTGGCTGATATAACTCAAGTGCCGAAGTTGGCGGAGGACACTTTGTCTAAGCGCGAAAGTAATGGGCTTGTGATCCGTGAACGCGGTGAACGGCCTGCCCTCAAGGGAGGAACGGAAGTATTTTATGGTGCTGTGGGCCCTGTAGTTGCGTTGAGCTATTTTGAAAAGAAGCTCAACGGTTGCCAGATTTGATTCACCCTTTGGTGAAGAGCGGCGCATACCGCTGTATTGGAGGTATTGACGAACACAGCTAGGGGTGCATCTGGCTGAGGAAATGCCGGCAGTCTTGCATCAACAAGCTGTTGTTTGATCTACTCAAACGCATGGACGGCCTCAGCAGACCATAAAACCTCGCGGGAGTCTTTAGTTTTGGGCCCAGACAAGTAGACGTTCAGGATCGCTTGGTGATGAGCCGCCTTGGGCGAGAAACGACGATTGAAGTTTAACATGCCCAAGAACCTTCGTAGATCCTTTACCATGGTTGGAAGAGGAAAGCTGTAGACCGTCAGGGGTTATCAAGTGGCCGAGAAATTTAACTTGCTTCTGGAGGAATCTGCTTTTCTCAACGTTTAGGACAAGTCCGACCTCAAGGAGGGTTGAAAAATGCACTCGAGGTGTTCCAGGTGCTCAGATTCTCAAGCAAGCTTCGTAAGACAGAGTGGAATGAATGAGATATCGGTCTGGAACTGTCTGGGCATTCAGACAGTCTGCAGCTAGTCTACAGATACCCTGTTTCAGCAAGCTTTCAAAGTCTTTCTTCGCAACAGCAAGCTTCTGGGGTGAAAGTGGACGCACTTTTGACAAGATTGGAGAGTCTCGGCTCGGAGAAACCACTTTCCGTAGTAATGTTGCAATACGCTCTGTGGAGTGCGCGTATGCGGTGGTCGGCAACATCCTCAAAAGTGTCATTTTGGCAGGTAGCAATTTTCTCTGACGTATGTAATGAGGTTGCGGCGTCTATCAAAACCTTGTTCTGCAAGTCCACCAGTAGCCCCTAGTGATACAGGAAGTCTGCGCCTAATATGGGTATGGTAATGTCCGCTAGAACGAAATGCCATGAAAAGTTCGGCACAGTCCGAAACTCACGTCCACCTGCCTATAGCCATAGGTGCGGATGGGAGAAGAGTTCGCGGCCACTAGTCGTAGGTTTTGCAGAATTAGGATGTTCGAACGTGGTACAGGGAGAATTGACACCTCAGCGCCCGTGTCGACCAGGAAGCAATGTCTGCTTATGGGATCGTAGATTGTAAGACTCCGTTGTACTGCTAGCCGCCGCCGAGGGACCCCGCGAGCCTAGTTTTTTGTTGCATTAGACACGCATCCGATGGTACATGTAGTTGCTGAAGCTCCATATTTACGATGGTATCAGCAAATCGTGGAGATCGATGAGGGTCTCGGCCTGACCACCCGAACCCTCATTTCGGGAAACCGACCTCGACCGAAATTGCGATCTAGATCTACTTCCGAACGCAAAGTACTAACCGTCACTGCGAGCTTTATGACCGCGTCCTCCTCTTTCCAAGTTGTGTCCCCGGAAACTTTCGCGACCATGGAGCGCGGGTACACCTCGTGCACTTTGTCGGCCGTAGCGGACAACACCTCCAGCGATCCCGAGTCCGCGCAGGCCAAGGTGACGTGGGTGCTCTCCGGGAGTCGTTGTAGCCAGAGAGCCTTTAGCAGCTCAGGTTTGACATTATCTCCACCCAGCTGCTTCATTTCTCGTAGCAACTGGCTGGGGGTACAGTCACCTAGCGTTAGCTCATCCAGCATGCGATTAAGCTTTGCTTTCTCACTCACTGAAAGGCGTCGAATCAGCTCCTCCTTCAAGTGGACGTAGGAGCACTCCAGCACTTCCGTGGCGAGTCCAAAGGTCTCTTCGTCGAGACCGGTCAGTTTGTGTTTGATCAGGTGGCGTCCGCCATGACGCTGTCAGTGCGAATTGTGCCTTTAGTTGACGGAATCACGCAGCCGGATTGTGCCGCCAAAAGGGAGGCACTCTAACCGCGACTACCGCCAGCGGCGGTATTAGCCATTGCAACAAAGTGCAATTGATTATCGAGGTTAGAACGAGCAGCTTGGCTGACTCAGCGCGTTCTGTTCTAATTTCCTTTGCCTGCTGGAGATTGCGCTACTTTAGAGTGTTTCCAACCGATTCGCTGATAAAGTCGTAGACAATTGCTGTCGCGTTGCACTTTATCACGAATATTAAGTCGTCAGGCGGGATTACGTTAAAATCACTAATACAAAACGTTTCAAGGGGGTCTTCTTCTGCCGGTTCTCCACCGAAGAACTCAGGGTTGTCCCTTCACTCAGGGTTGGATTGTCATAAAGTGTTGTTGATTTATTTTGTATATTAGGTTTTTAATTTCTTCATAGTTGGCTACCATGACCTTTGTTTTACGGGGAGAAGAAGTCGATCTCGGCAGAGTCCCTTTTTGCCGAGACAAGGGTAGTTGAAACTGGGGGTCGCCTGGCACCCAGAGTTCACGGCCTCATCTTAACTTCCGTGACCATTCTGTCCTCGGCATGGTAGTCACACCTTGGCTTGGGGTTTTAATTACCGCTTAGCTTCAGATGTCACCACTGGTTTCCCGAAGGATCCTCCTTACTTAGGCCCCTCACCACGGCAAGACAGGTAATGGTCGAGGGAGATTTTTGTATATGGTAGTAGCACATGGAAAGTGATGCCCACTGTGACTCGAGAGCTCCAAGCCTTCATTAACACCTGTCTGCCTCGTGTGATCGGAGTACGCTATTTCAGACGAAGGACTTGGAAGGTGCACAGGCCTGCTGGAAGGCGGAAGAGACAATGGATAGGTCACACATTAAGCAAGAGCCACAATTGCACTGGTAACTACGCTATGCAGCGGAATCCACTTTCCTAAAATGGCCGACGAATATGTTGCCCCAACATCACTTGGCACAGACCAGTAGAGGAGGAGTGCAGGTATCTCGGGAAGTCATGGGGGGAGCTGAAGTAGATTTGAAGTAATCGCGAGCGATAGCGTGTAGGTGGTAAGGGAGTTAATGGCAACCATTTAAAGGCCTGACATGAAAGCGAATTATATCGGGCGACAAGCTATCGGTTCAGACCTAGGCTGGCCTGAGCCAGACAAACATTTTAATATGGTCATCAAGACGGGTTCTGTGATTATGTTCACTCGGGTTGTGGTTTTTATTTGATATTTACCAAGGATGAACTTGGGAGCTTCGTCCAGCATTAGCAACATCTGGCTGCAAATCGGATACATATGGGGGCTCTTCGTACGAATATGTAGCTTCCTCAATATTTCAACGTAAATGGTTGATATTGAATGCTTGCACAATAAGGAAATTTTCGAAGGAGATGCAAATTTATGATCATTTCCGTCGAAACTGAAACTCTGGACAACCCAAAGCACTCAAGTCGCAAACGTTCAATGACTCTTGTCAAGTACTGTTCACATTACCATTAACTTCTCAACATAATGTTCAAACAGCTTTTGATTGGCATTTTTAAGCAGCCAACAGATGCGACACGGCTGGCAAGTCAAATCGAAGTCAAACCAGCCAACCTTCCACTTTCTCTTTCGAAATCTCTGCAAGTTTCGTACAATGTATCAACGTAGCCAATACGGATGGGAAGTCAATGCGCAACACTCACGAAGATATCTTTGAATCTTTGGATAAAGCGCGTGGCGCATTGTATGGAAACGCAATCACTCTATTAGCGTTGGATACATTTATATCCATGGTCCATGACTCCAATAAATAAGTGCTGGAGGCATAGAGTGGAGTGCGTGGACTTGATTTTTCTATCCAAATCCAAAAAAACAATCTTAGACGAGGGGGGCATTCCCCTCAGTTCAGATAAGGTCACTTCTTGGATTCAATTCGGAATCTGTTTGAATAAATCTTCTTAATGACTCGAATCAACCTTTGTCACTCCATTGTCCATGGCAAAGGCCATGTGGGAGGGAAATCACCCAGTGATTAAAAGTTGATCTCGGTTTCGAATTTCTCACCGGTTTCCGTGTGCGTGAAATCAAGCCAAACCGATAAATAATTCATCAATGAAAATGCTCATTGACGAGACTTCCGTAGGCGCAATTACACAATTCGCACGTTTATCACTCGCGGAGTTTACATTGTTCTGTGATAACCGCTGACGTCAGAGGAACCATACTCCAGTTGTTCCATTTAAATTTAACACTTGATGCGAGTATTTGGATTAAATTTTTATTACGTGAACAATTTATATGCAATCTGTGCTATGCGCGTGGGCAGATATGGTTGTTGTTGTTTAGATGATGCAGCTCCACGAATCCAGAAGTAATAACATGTAGTCATCAAGTATTTTATGGAGAGGTTTATTCATCCGTCAGATTGCTCTGAGAGTGCGGAATTTACATTCGAATTTCCGATTCGTTATGGCTTTATGGGATTTGATTGATTTGCATGTTTGTTCCTTGCATGTGCCTAATAGTTTCCTTTGAAATGACTCAGGTTTCCATTAAGCTCTATCAAATGCCTGATCTGAATGGAATCGCGAGGCTTTGGAATCCCCATCCAGCGTATCCAGCCTCCGTTGTTTCGGCCGGTCTTTTGGTCCCTTACCATCGACTTCGATGTTCAGACCAATCTTGGCAAGTGAATTCTCGTCAGCGCGAATTACGTGACCATACCATCGAAGACGCCCTTCTCTCGCAATTTTTCCACGGTCAGTCCAACCCCACAACGATCGCGGATACCCCCATTTTGGATGTGATCAAAACGTGTCACGCCACTAGTCCAACGCAACGTCTTCATTTCCATTACCGCAAGACGCGGTTCATTGTCTTTTATAGTCGGCCAACACTCAGAACCATAGAGAACGACAAGACAAAGAACATCAGTTGTGGAACGCCATTTCATCCAGGTTGCGTTAATGCGTGAAACAATTTCACAGCGCAGTTCTCCATTGGCTAATAGCGTTGATCCGAAGTATTTAAATCGCTCAGTTCTGGTCAGGTCACTGCCGCTGGCAGTGATTGTGCCTGTTTCTTCGGGATCGGTGGTCGAAAATTCAGTTTTATTCAGACTGAGATCTGAGACCTTGTTGCATGAGGCGCTCAATTCATTTTTGGACAAGCTGCTAGCGATCATTTGTGCTATTAGACGCTAGGAAAACATCATCTGCATAAATCAGTATATAGGGCGCTGGACGTTGGACGTCCCGTATGCCAGTGTCCATAACAAGAACAAAGAAGAGTGTTGAGAGGGCGCTTCTTTAATAAACACCAACAGAGACACGAAGTGGTTTTGATACACCCGCCACACTTCTTTTTCCATATTGGAACTGTGGTACTTTCTTGTCAGTCAGATGGTGTTCTACCTTCCTGAATGAACCGGTTAAAGAGTTCACTGAGACCCAGCTCTTCGTTGTTCAGAGCTCAGATGCGATGTCATCAGCTCCTGTGGCTTTCCCCGATTTCATTCGTTTTATTGCCTTCTCGAATTCAGTTGCGATGACAGTTACGTCACCTTGCTTTACGTGGGTACCTGTCTCGGGGACGTAATCCCACGGTCTTCTTAAGACACGGATTGATTTCATAACTACAATCAGAGCCCCGCCGCAGTAAGCTACGAGGGTACCAGTCCTTACCGAGTGCATGGCTTAGCATTCATACAGTTGGATGCAAGACCTACCTAAATCTCTACCGAACTAAGGAGTACGACTCCCGTGTTGAAACGCAACACCACGCTGAGACCCGAAGGTCTCTGTTCGCTTGAACGCAACCATAACCTCCATGAAGCTCCCACTAGGAGGCCAACCACTACAACTGAAGTATGTGAATTCAGGAGCTATCCCTGTTCACATGGCACCAGTATACCCCTGGTAAGGTTTTGTGATCTATTGCCACTTCAGAGGAGTCCCCGTGCAGACTCGGGTCTGATTGCCCTAATTAAGCCTTTGGAGGATTTGCCAACTGCATCACGGCCTGCAAATCGATGTCATACAGCGTCTCCTGGTGCCACCACTATGGAGGTTCTCCTCCGTCACTTGATTTTGGTAAGGCCGACGGGATTGCCACCCCGTCTTCCTCACCGTCACCTTTGAGCATCAGTTGCGCTGACAGTGAAGCCCATGGTGTTTTACGTAGGCACCTGTCGTGAGACTTAATCCTACGGTCCTCTTCAGACACGGATTGATTTTGTGACCACAATCAGAGCCCCGCTGAGACAAGTAACAACGGTACCAGTCTATACCAAGTGCATGGCTTAGCATTCATACTGGTGTATGCAAGAATTACCTAAATCTCTACCGAACTATGGAGTACGGCACCCGTGTTGATACGCAACACCACGTCGAGGCCCGAAGGTCTCTTCTCGCTTGAGCACAACCACAACCACCATGAAACTCCCACTAGGGGGGCGAACCGCAAATAACCGAGCTGTCCTCACATACAACAGGAGTTCACCCAAAGTATGTGAGTCCAGGGGCTTTCCCGGTTCCTATGGTACCAGTATACCCCTGGTAAGGTTTCGTGACCAATTTGCCACTTCAGATGAGTCCCCGTGCGGACTCGGGTCTGATCGCCCTGATTAGGTCTTTGGAGCATTCGCCTACCGAATCACGGTCGCCAAACCAAAGTGATTACAGCGTCTCCCGGTGCCACCACTATGGAGGTTCTTCTCGACCACTGCCGCCACCTCTGAGCACCAGTTGCGCTGACAGGTGGAACTGCTCCAAATGTCGGCATTGATTGTGGAAGTAGAGGATGAGCAAATTCGTCACTTGAAATCTGCTCGAAATATTCTCGCCATCTATCCGTCGCGGCTCGATAGTTGCTAAGCAAAGTACTGTCCTTGTCATTAACGCAGCAGAAGTGTTCGATATCATGTGTTCGTTCCTGTCAGCTTTTGGCAAGTGGATACAGATCTCTCTCGCCATCTCAAGTCTTCAGTTTATCGTAAAATTTTTTGTAGTGGTAGCTCGGGTGACAGCGACCGCTTTCTTCGCTTCCCGATTGGCATTCTTATAAATTTGCCAATTGGCCAGCGTTTTATCGTCGAGAAACTTGTGGTAGAGGCGTTTCTTTTCACGGAGCTTCATTTCAACATCGTCATTCCAAAGCCAAGTATCTCGGTTGATGTACCGTTTACCTAGCTTGGTGACCCCGAGGGTTGCAGAGGCTTCTTAATTCGCAGGACGGCAATCAACGGCCGATGTTAAGGTGCGATGGTCTCATATGGAACGTCTTTGCAATCAGTGACGGTGGTAAAATGTCGGCGTTTTATGAGAATATAGTCGACCTGCGTTTTACTGTTCTCACTATAAAATATAATCCTTTGATGAACCATGTATTCCTAAGTACAAGGTCATGGGTATCGGCAAAATTGATTATACGCTCGCCACCCTCATTGCGCGCTCCAAACTCCTTTCCCCCATGGGACCTGTTACCGTCTGCCTTTTCACCTACATGACCATTAAGGTCGCCGGCAATGAAGATACAGTCGTCTTGATGGCATGAAGGAAACCCTCTGAGATGGCAATGCGAAGTTTATAGCCATTTTTACCGCGTTCGCGTTCAACGTCGCAGCTTCTGGCACCAGACCGTCGGGTTTCTTGCAGAGCGCAGATATCAATGTGCCTTTTCCGAAAGGCTCTTGTGAGTTCCTCGGTCTTTCCAGTTAGGGTGCCAACATTTAGCGTCCAGACACGCTTTTGTTTTACTCACACTAATTTGCTTACCTCCTGACGCCGTCCATGCATCAAGAACCCTTGCCCATTTCTCGACAGGACGAGGGCCCGTCCTTCCGCGTTGACTGAGGTGGACACCCTAGCATTTTTCCGAGGCTTGTTACTCGATCCGATCAGGCTGTTTCTAACGACATTGTATGCATTTTCTTGGTCGGCTTGTCGCGGGACCCGTCAACTATACTCTATTCATCTCTTTCCCTAATCTCAGCTCTTTATTTTTGTTTTACTGAGGGTTGTAAAAAGTACGTTGCCTCAAACCCTCTTCCTTATCTGGGCTTGGGACCAACGTACTACCAGAGTTCGGACTGTCGGCATCCAATCCAATAAAATCCACGCTCAATTTTCTCAACGGTTTTGGTAATACCCAGGTGTCTACCGCTTGTTCCAATGTGTTTTCATTTATTTTCGCCTTTGGAACGACAATCAGCTTTCCCAGACACGGTAAAGACATCCATCTTCCAACTGGAGCCTCTGCCATTGAGCCCAATAAGCCTTTGCGATTCCACTTTCATTTGAAATCTCTTCCCAGACAGGCTTCTGGTTAAACTCTATTATTATGGCTAGATCAGAATCACTTTCTGGTCTTTTCGTATCTGCTCTTTAGTCCATTCTTCATCGAGTAAAACCTCTGGTAAACGAGTGTCGATGATTCCGTCTTTTCCTTCTGCACGGCTACAAAACTTAGACTCCAGATCACCCGGTCGTCTTGACATTACATCCGCGTTTCCTGCTGCCGTCTTTTACGATGTTCAATATGAAAATCATAACTTTCGAGTCTCTCAAGCCAACGAGCCAATTGTCCTTCCGGATTCTTGAAATGTAGAAGCAACCGTAAAGCAGCATGGTCCGTCCTCAAATGAAATGGCTATTCATATAGGTACTTATGGAAATGTTTCGCCGATTCAACTACTGCCAACAACTTCCGTCGCGTGACACAATAGGTTTCAGGTTTCCCCAGGACTTTGCTAAAATATCCTATAACTTTTTCAGATCCGTCAATAATCTGTGACAAAACTCCTTCAATTCCGTAATTGCTTACATCAGTGTCCAACATGAACTTCTCTTCTGGAATAGGGTATGTCAAAATTGGTGCACTGCAAAGTCTTTCTTTAAGTTGTAAGAATGATTTCTCTTGCTCCTTACCCCACGAGTATTTTCGACCCTTCCTCGGAAGCTCATGTAAATTGCTAGCAACATCTGCAAAAGTGCAAAAACCAAGAAAACTTCGCAGCTCGAGTAAATTATTGGGTCTTGGCCAGATTTTCACTGCTGCAATCTTGTCTTCATCGATACTTACTCCTTCTGCCGTAATTTTATAGGTCAGGTACCTCACCTCTTTCTGGAACAGCGAACACTCCTTGGGACTCAGTATGAGCCCGGGATCTTGAATTCGTTGCAACACTTCTCGTAAGGATGCTGGTAGTCCTGAGTCCGCACCCACTTGGTGACGGGCCGGACCACTTGGGAAGCAACTTACTTCCGCTTTTGTAGTCCACGAACTCCTCCTCCCCAAATTTTCAAAAAAGAACAAAAAAGCGGACTGACGGTTTCGCCCAGAGCAGATGCAACTCATCAGACGCTGCCTCACCTCTGCCCTGGGAGCAGCGAGACCGAAAGTAATGACAGATGGTAATCGTTCCATTTTAATATAATCGCAAGCGCGTAATGGATACGAATTATAATCAAGTGGAATCTGTCGTAAGTTCAGATATAAACCAGGCCGTGGTAAATTTTTTGTTAAGGATGCTGGGAGTCCTAAGTTTAGGTCTGAACGGTGAATGCAGTTTTATCCCGATCTCTTTTGTCGATTTCCACTTGCCAGCATTCCCTTTGCAGGTCCACGGTAGAAAACCATTTGCTGCCAGATAATGTATCCAGAGTGTCATCGATTCGAAGCAGTGTCTTGCCATCTTTTATTGTTATATCGTTCAACTTCCTATAATTCACACAGAACCGAGTACTGCCATCCTTTTTCTTCACGAATACAACTGGGGAACTCCATGGATTAGCCGATGGCTCAATGACTTTACTTTGCTGCATTTCTTCTATAAATTTTTCGACTTCATTTTGCTTTACTAATGGCAGACTTCGGGGAGCTTGCCAGATCGGATGGGCTTTACTATTGAAGTTCTACCACTGCTGTTTTTATAAAATAATCCAAAATAATTCTTCAGCATTTGTTGAGCTTTGCGCTTTTCCTTTCCGCCTGGCTTTTCGGCCCAAACGTTTTGTAGCTTCTTGATATCCTCCACTTGTCCGGAGTTAACATTGTCGTCTTCTTGGAGATCGTGATTGACAACTGTTGTAACTTTTTGACATCGAGCAATGATTGCTCCTTTCTTCAGCACTTTTCGTGTGTTGCTCAAATTTAGAACTCTTACTGGTATCAACCCAGTTTTCTTCCTTTCAACCAGCATTTTGACAATAGCTATTCCATCCGGTATACCTTCTTCATCAGCCTCGACTAATCACAATGAACCTTAAACTGACTTCCATTAGTTTGTCAACGACTTGGCTTGACTTTTGTCTGTCCATTTCCTTTTATATCCCCCTCATGTGGTTCGGACGAATTGGATCTTTCCCGGGTCTTCCGGCAATCTCGATTCATATGTTTAAAGCCTTGAGGCGCTGGTAATCCCAAAGTCTTTACTACATGCGAACTTTCATTTCGAATTCGTCGCTTTGGCACTCCAGATTCCGCACCTTGTAGGCTGGTCGACATATTGCAGAGGCAACTTCCGACGTTAATACATTCGAAATAGTCTCCATGAAAGTTTGTTTTTCGCTTCGTTTCAGGATCACGAATGCCATCTACAAATGGTTTAATTTTGCATCGCTCGAAATAGTTTGCCGAGCAATCTGCATATGGATTATGCGTTAATCTTTCGTCTTCTGTCACAAAGTCTTACAATGCTTCACCAACTCTTTGGGACCTATTTTTCGACTCCATCCGGAAGACTTGTTTTCTATGTTGTTTAGGATTTGCGGGATCCTAAGTCCACATCCACATGATGGTAGACCGGACCAAATGGGGAGCAACTTACTCGCATATTTTTTGGTCCATGGATCCCTAGTTTAAGGCATAGCACCCAAGCATTCAAAAAACCAAAAATGACTCAACAGTTTCGTCCAGGGCAGAGGTCACTCTTTAGACGCCGCCTCACCTCTGCCCTGGGAGCAGCGTGTCCGAAAGTGACAACAGGTGGAAAACGCTGCTCCCAGGGCAGAGGTGAGGTAGCGTCTGAAGAGTTGCCTCTGCTCTGGACGAAACCGTTAGTCATTTCTGATTTTTGTTTCCTATGTTCGCTTCTGTATTTCTGCTGAAGCGCTGTCATGACCGCTGTATAGTTATTTCGCTCGTTCTCCGGAACCGTCTACAATGCTTCTGCTGCAGCACCTTTGAGTGCCACTACCTACGCAGCAGCAGAATCGGCGTCACTCCAGTGATTTTGACCGCCCTCAGTTTCAAACTCCAGTTTTATAATGGAGAACGGTGTTGTTCCATCATAGGGTGGAGCCTTAAACTTTATTAGCGGGTTGTCCTTGGCTGCAACCGAATATCCCCCCAGTTTACTTTCTTGTAGATCCTTGAATTTAATGTCACATGTAAAGTGATTTTCGCCACAATAAGATATATCGAAGCAGTCACAGGTGAAAGATAGTCAAGTTTTTGAATAGTCACATCACTTTATGGATGTGTAATGCGATCCTACTCCTCTGGAAAATCAAAGACCACCAAATGTTGACACCAATACATTACTAGTGGCAATCCCTCTTAACATGAGGAACAACCCTTAGAAAAAATTATATTTTCTAGTCTATCTTGTACCCTCTCATCAGTCGCTCCTCCATCACTCCGAACACTTATCGATCTACATTTAATGGAAAGATTAATTTATGACTGAAATCAGTTGCAGTGGAAACAAAGACCAAGCTATCAAATTACCCCCACGAGCAATAAAACTATTTTTAAATCTCATTTGAATGCTATAAACTCACTCAGTACATCATATCATGCATTCTGAGGTCACCCGAGGAATGTGTGTTTCAATTGTTCTAATCGGCCATTTAGCGCCTTTGATTGTTTCATTGGAAAAAATATAAAACTGCACTGGGAGGGGGGGTTGGTCAGCACAACTATTTGATAGACTCCGAAAGTATAATATGAACCTGGCAGGCATTGAGAAGAGCATACAAAACGCAAAGTGCAAATATTGTCCATTAACATTTATGAACATATCGCATGGATTGCTAATTGATCATTATTCATTGGCTCTTATTGACGCAATGGGGAAACTCATAGCTGAATTGGTATTTTTAAATTGCAATTAGAAATATGAATTTGCAAGATCTGATTTTGAACCCAAGGACATATTCATGAATAAAATCATCCACTTTAGTAAGAGCTACTTTGAATTCAATTAGCATATGCAGTCTGTTAAAGTGTTGAACAATTGGAGCTCAATATGAATTCCAATATGCGTTGGTCAGCCTCAACTAGTCCCTCAGTCCTAAGGATTTTTTGTCCGACAACTAGCTATGAGAAAACTATACGTGAAAGGACCTCCTTCTAAATGCATAAACACGAAGGGAACCATCAATGCGGATGCCCGAATTTCTCTCTGTTCTAAGCGAGGTCTATCTGTAGAGTATATTGGAAAACTATTATAATAAAACTCAGTTTCCGTTTGAACGCAGTCATAAGTTCTACGGATCCAACCTCTACCCAGCAGCTCAAGGTTTCTTCATTTACTTTCTTATGATAGGGCCATAGCATACACTGCTAGAAAGACTGCCAATACATTCGTATCTAAAAGCTTGCTATATAGAGTATGGGAGAGTGACACTTCCCAAAGGTATATTCGGAATCATCCAAAACAGGACAAACACTAAACCAAACATCTTTTAAGCTAACCAGGTCCTGCCTGCGCATTAATATGTGCAATGGTTGACATTTACACGGGGTGGGAAGGTTATCTAATATCTTTATCGTCTTGGGGTAATCGGCAATCCCAAGGAAACATCACTCCAAGTGAACCCCAATGAACTCTTTCTTATGATTTGTAGTATCAACCACAGCTGGGGTCACTACCACAGGACTACCCCTGCGCCTCGCATGCCACCAAATTTAACTGCCTTTGGGTACCAATTGGGTCTTATGTGACTGGTCATTGGGAGGTACTTGGAAAAGTCGGGACAAATTCTACCGAATTCTGTGTTTCCTGGGCTTCAAGAGTCCAGTGCCCGTGCGTCAATGAATCTTGACAAAGTTAAAGCAATGATGTTCTGAGCGTTTGGGGCTATCCGGCCTAGTAAGTGCAGCAAAGTGATACCTCTATAATTGCTGCAATGGATTATACCCACCTCCTTAGGTATAGGACAGATAATGCCTCGTTACCAGTCGTCAGGCATTGATCCGCTGTTCCACACCTTGAGCATCAGTTGATGAACCGCTTGATCTAATTGGTCGCCTCCATATTTACTCAATTCGACTGTAATCCCATCGGCTCCTGGCGACTTATGGTTTTTGAGTCGCTGGATTTCATGGACTGTTTCTTCTATATTTGGTTCTTCTCCGGTATTTTGGTTGTTGAGCAGTTCATCAAAATACTCAACCCATTGCTCCAAGATGCCAATTCTATCGGAAATTAGATTTCCCTCTTTGTCTCGGCAGGATAAACATCGAGATGTATAAGGCTTTATCCTGCTGACTTGTTGGTAAAACTTGCGCGGCGCCTGATGCGGTTGCTCCCTGTGTTTTTCAAGATCACAGATCTGTTGGTTCCCCCTGTCGTACCCGGTTGTCAGCCATACCCAACCCCCAACTTGCAGGACCAGTTGGTACAATTTGTCCCGTTTTTAAACACGGGAGACTCGCCTTTATCCTTCTTCGTCTGTAGTTTTTTATTAATAAAGAAATCCCAGCAATCACCGCGTGGAGGTGGAGATAGGGTTTGGTAGTAAGGCTGCTGGTGTTGGTTCAGCAGGCGTTTTCCAGATGTTATGCTATCAATATCACACTAAATTGAGTAGTTTAACTTGCTAAATATATGTATACATTACGAGCTACATACTAATGAGATACTGCTGCACTCAAATATACTTAAACTAGAAACAAAAAAAATGTTCATACCTGATGCAGCGAGCTTCAGGTTTCCAAATTGTTATGCAATTGAGATGTGTTCTGGGCTGTACCTGAAGTACCTTTCGATATTAAATCGTTGACACGGTAGGCGATTGCGAACTCAGCACATTACATTGTCCATTGAGAACATAACGAACTCCTAGGTTGCAGCCTTCCTGAGAAATCGGTCATTAGTATGTGCTATCTAATGGACCACGTTGGAGAATCTCTATCGATGCGTTCTCGGGACGTAGGGGCTAATATTATTGGAGCTTACTCTCTCTTGTCCAATTTCTTCATGCCGGCTTGTTAAGCTGCCTATAGCCAACTGTTGCCTCTGTTCAAACTATGGAGAATGGCGCTGAAGTCAAGGCTATCTGATGGTTTCAAAGTACTCCGCACCAACTAGCCCTCGATTTCCTCCTGGAGTTAATGGTACCTCTGAAGGCCCACGATATTCCCCCGGTGATGATTGCATTATCGCTCTTCCAGTGACGGCAGTACATGTCTTCTCATCCGCTCCATTGGATCATCTCTTAACTCGATGCAATACTCTCACAAAACTTCTCAGAATCACTGCTACCTTACTCCGGTGCTGTAGTTGTCTTCAAACGGATATCAGACTCCAAAGTCAGCGTCTCGGCTCTCACTCCAGCGGATTTACAAGCGGCTCTCACCCACTGGATTTGTACTACACAACAAGGATACTTCTCATAAGAAATTAGAATACTTTCCCAAGGCAAGGCTCATGTACTATCACACCTCACCGGGTCGTGGATCCATTTTAGCAGGGTCTCTCCATTTATATTGACTGCCTTGTCGCCCCAGGAGGTGTGCCTTGAGTTGAAATCGCCCCGGAGAAGAAGGTATTTTCACTTTAACTGGAGATTGCCCAAGACTTGCAGGTTATGTCCGAGTTGCTCAGTTTTAGATTTACATTTGATGTAGACGGGGATTACTAGGATCCGTCTACCGTCGGTAGTTTTAACTATTGTCGCCGCAGCCGAAGAAGTTTGCAAGTTCGCGATTCCGACTTCCTCAAAGTGCCTGAATTTCTATCGTTCCGAATAATGTGATATCCGATGAAGTTTACATTATGCCTGTTTTTAAGAGGAGTCTCCGAAATGCAGTAGAAGTCTGCCTTCATGGTGTCGATTAGCGCGTTGGGCGTGTGAGATCAGGGACCCGGAGTTGAATGTGATAATACTTACTTCCATAACTTAAGGACAAGTTTAATTGCAGCGAATTGACGCTACTCAGAAACGAGCAGCACTAAAATGAGACCTTCAACCAATTCTCGGAAATCCTTGTTTAGTTGCTTGGCATTTGCTTGATTCGCTGCTTTGGGAAGAGGTTTCTTAGCAGTTTGCGCGTATGACAACATTTTTCAGTTGCCTTCCGGATTTTGGCAGCTTCCTGGCTGGCAACGATCTCTTTATAAGCTGGACACCCACGATAACTTGCAGGATGCCCAGTTTGACCGCAATTGCAGCAGTGCGGAATTTCCATTGTGGGTCTTGAGTATCGAGCAATTTTTGGCGATATTTTTGGCAGTTGTAGCACTGCACTTCCTCCACTGATTTGACCTTTTCGAAGGCAATCTTTTGATGAAGTATGTACTTCACCTTGAAAACTTCACTTAGCTCTTGGGGGTGCTCAAAGTTGCCCTATGGAAGGTCGTTTCTTGTTTGGTCACAGAATTTGCAACCGAGCCAAGTGAGTTCGGTCATAATTTCTTCAGGGTCAGTTTCCCCGTGGAGGCCGCGGAAAATTATGGACTGAGTTCTGAGGGATGGAGCGACTCTTGCACTAAGCCCTTGCTCTTTAATCAGGGAAAAGAATTCGGGACCGTCCTCCGTGGACTTCGCACAAATTAAGGTTCTATCACCCCTCGAGCTTTTCAGGGGCACCTTTAAGCTTTTAGTGATTTCAATAGCTGCGGGAATTGGTGGAATTTTCTCCAGCATAGATTGTAGGGATTTCACTGTGTCTCTAAATTCGCTGATCGCTTTCGCCAGCAGCTCGATTTGAGTATGGAGATTCTCATTTTGCCTCAATACACAAAAATATTGACTTATGATTTGCGACCACAACCAGTACTATGTCGTCAGCGTAACTCACCGCTAGATTTTTAAGTACATCATGGTACATGATGTTCCGCAGTAGTGGGTCAAGCACGGAGCCCTGGGGACTCCCCCAGAGACAACGTATAAACGTATAAAATTCCTGTTGGCCGAATCGAAAGCATTCCTTACGTCTAGGGTCACCCTCATGCAATATTTGCTGATACAACCCCTTCCGTAAATTGCATGTTCGCTCAATCCAGAAAGCATTTTGATGAAAACAATGATTGATCTGGATTTACGGAACCCACACTGCCGATTCCAAAGGACTCCTTTGCTTTCGAGAATTAGAGAATCTATTGTAAATTACTTGCTCCAACATTTTCCTCATAGTGTCCAGAAGACAAGAGAATTATTCACCTAGAGGCTTACAAGCCTTCTGCAACTGCCTCTTCCATGATACAGGGAAGATCCCCCCAGGAAGACATGAACACTTCGAACAACGCGCAAATATCCGGTCTACATTTCACGGCAAGCTTGAGGGCCTTATTCATTATGTCGCCCTGATCCACGACTTTACTGTCGCCTATTCTACAGCAGATCCCACGGGCTCCTCCTTGGTGACTGCCGGGATCGGCGTCATATTCAGAGGTCGCTGGAAAGTGGTACTACCCCCCTCTTGCTAGGGAAATATTATAACTACATAGATGATTTTAAACAAGAGGGTATGCATGTAATCTGTGGAGATGAACGGTCTCTGAATTGTTCCGTCACAATTTTATAAGCGCTACCCTACGGGTTTATGTGCACCTGCAAACAGAGCTCCATAAAACATTTCGTCTAGCTCCGCTGTATGACGAACTTGAGATTCTTGTGGGATCCCTTATAATCATCATCATCATCAACGGCGCAACAACCGGTATCCGGTCTAGGCCTGCCTTAATAAGGAACTCCAGACATCCCGGCTTTGCGCCGAGGTCCACCAATTCGATATCCCTAAAAGCTGTCTGGCGTCCTGACCTATGCCATCGCTCCATCTTAGGCAGGGTCTGCCTCGTCCTCTTTTTCTACCATAGATATTGTCCTTATGGACTTTCCGGGTGGGATCATCCTCATCCATACGGATTAAGTGACCCGCCCACCGTAACCTATTGAGCCGGATTTATAATCATGCTCCTTTTATTCTTGATCGATCCTAGCTATTGCCCTCTGAGCCGTTCGCCTGGCTCGTTGGCAAGTCGATCGAAGTTCACTATTCCACCAGTAATTGGATCTTCTAATGGGGAATGAGCATCTCCTAGGCATAGATGGGTCACATCCTTCAGTGTTGCATTGTGCGGTATGGAGAGCTCCATCCGTGGAGGTGCTTGCTTTGCTTGGATGGTCTAGCCATGGGAAGGGCAGAGCTGAAGTGGAATTGGTTAAAGCTGGGATCAAAGCCGGGAAGGAAACGATGATGAGTTTCGCCGTTCCTGTTCGACCGTGCATCGAATCAGGACGGATGCCTCCCGTTAAAGCCTCCACCAATTATGAACCAAAGCTTGCCAGCTCTCGATTGAACGGCACAGAAGGATAGGATTTGATGGATGTCACGTGTAACACAATCAATTCGGGATAATAAATAGCAGCAATGAAGACCAAGGAAGATTGGGTTTCAATGGAAATTAGGGTAAATTCAATAGATTTGAGGCTATTGGCCGAATCGGCCTTGGGGAGTAGACTGTACGCGGTTCGTCAAGAAGTTGTTTAAATTTGAGAATGGCCGTGTGAAAGCGGGACTGGCGATAATGCTCGAAGTTGTTTTTCAGCGCTTAGGGCGGCTTTCCTCCGTACTCATTACCTGGAATTGCTGAAATCTATTTTTAGAAAACGTTTTCTTAGTTTATGAAAGTAAAGGAAACTTAATTCTGAAAATTAGTGGGCCTAGAGAGTCTAAAATTTTGTTGACGAGTCAACTCTTTGATCCTA
Organism: Hermetia illucens; assembly: GCF_905115235.1. Classification (NCBI taxonomy): domain Eukaryota; kingdom Metazoa; phylum Arthropoda; class Insecta; order Diptera; family Stratiomyidae; genus Hermetia; species Hermetia illucens. The sequence goes on along the minus strand of NC_051851.1, from coordinate 8,494,236 downwards.
AAAGCTGGCAGTTGATAGCGGCGGTGAGAATTTTCCCTGGGTAGTCAGGAGTGTAGGTTTGTGGCAGTCCACTTTTTTTGAACGAGAAAAAAAAGCACCTGCTGTCCACGGCAGTCAGATGCAGAGTGTTGCCGGGTGTTGCAGCATTTATTATGCATCATACCAGTTGCCATTAACATATACATTGAGAAAAGTCTGAAGATCATTTTCCATTTTTATGAAAAGGATTTAATCCTTTTCGGAGTAATAAATGTTTATGACGTTCTAAGGATCTTTTCACAGTGATGTGGTGCATGATACCTGTGAAACGATTTTCCAGACAACGCATGTGTACGTCCCCATAATAAACACGAGGACGGCAGGGTTTTCACAGTGAAATTAATTAGATCACTTGAAATAATGGTCAAAGGATATTATTTACGGATATGGAGTGGGAAGAGGATACTGGGAATCGTACATGGGAGGATAAAATTAAAGAAGAATTGTAATGTAGAAGAAAATTTGCATGCAATACATTGAATTTTTCCGACGGATCGAAACAAGGCAATAGGGAAACAACTGATTGGTATGGCACGGGGCTATGGATACTAGGCAATAGCAATGAGATAGATATCAATCCCCAGTAGAGGCCATGCATTCTACGCATCCAATTAGTGTCTTACATCTGATACATTTTGCTTAAAAGTAGCTTAGAATTATTACAATGGGTGGCTATACATTGTTTGGCCTACCCGACCTTCTCTGATCTCTGATCTCCAATTGATCCACGAAGGGGCTCCGTAGTATATGATGGGCCTGATGAGAGTCTTATATAGGATCAGCTTAGTTTTGGTGCTTAGACCCACTTTTTTGCGAAGAAGAAAGTAGATCTTGCGCAATGCACAATTTGCTTTGCCAATGGCGAGTTTAACGTGGTCGTTAAATCTTAGGAATTCGTTGAAATTGATTCCTAGATATTTGATCGATTTCAGCTCTCTTACTATTGTATTCCCTATTTCCAGTTTCAGGCATTTAGCCTTCCTGTGGATAGATCTAGATCCCGAGTGTGTAGATTTCCTCCTGAAGATACAGACTTGTGTCTTGGTTGAGTTAATTTTAATACCCCAGCTCTGGTAGTAGTAGCAGAGGTCAACCAAGTAATCCTCTATATCGCTAACTGCCTTGTCTGGGCGAAAATTAGAGGAGTAGACGAGTGTGTCGTCGGCATACTGCATAAGTTCTATACCGACCTGAGGGGAGGGGACATCAGCAGTGAAAATATTGTATAAAGTAGGACCAGAAATGGATCCTTGCGGCACCCCAGAAGTAACCGGCAAGAGATCGGAAATCTCATTTCCGACACTGACGTAAAAATGTCTATCCTCAAAGAAACTGATGGCAAGTCTGATCGTCGGGATTGGGAATTCGTATTTGATCAGTTTATAGGTTAGCCCGTTTATCCAGACGGAATCAAGCTACCGTGGGTTTGTTATTGACGTTAAGTCTGCTGGCCACTGTATCGTGGAGGTAGCTCAGGGCGTGCTGTGTTCCGTGTTTAGCACGGAAACCGAACTGATGGTCTGGAATAATGTTGTTAAGATTGCAGTGTTGGACCAGCCCTACGGTCCATGCTCTCTCAAAAAGCTTCCCCAGGTTAGATAGAAGTGAAACGGGTCTGAAGTTACCAGGTTCACAGGAGACACCTACCTTCCGAATGGCTATAATTTTGGCTATTTTCCAGGTGGATGGGAAGTAGCCATTATTAATGCAGTTATTAAAAACCGCAAGCAGGAACTTAATGGAGGCTACTGGAAGATTTTTTAAGACGAAATTCGTAATTCCATCTGGGCCTGCTGACTTTTTACCATTAAGGTTATGGGTAATAGCAGTGAGTTGTGATAAACTCAGAAATTCAGTCTTAGTGAGAGCCGTTCTGTTGCTCGGAGGTGTTGCGTTGAGCTACCGCTCGAAGAATTCCCCAAGTGTTTTTGCTTTCTCAGCATCACTGCAGACTCGCACTTTGTTTTGGGTTAGAACAAAGTTGCGGGCTTTGTATTTCCCGGTTAGCCTGTTGATATTTTGGAACATATTAGCTCCAGGCTTAATGTCTTCAAGTTTGCGGGTCAATTCCTTGCTACGGAAGGTCGCCACCATACCACGGATTATCGTACTGAGACAGTTAATCCGGGAGAGTAATGCTTTATATTCCGCATTTATTTTATTCCCGTACTCGTGAAATTTGCGCTTAAGATTACGCCTCCAAATCTGCCTAACTTTCAAGTGGAGCATTCATCGTCTTTTATCAGCTTAGAGTTTCTGCGTGTAGCAGTGCCAATCGCGTCAAACGCCAAGTTAATAGCCTCGTCGATTTCTTTGTCCGACAGATTGCGATTATTTGAGAGCTTTTTCAAGTTTTGGCGCTAACTCAGCCCTGAATTTATCCCAGTCAGTGTGGCCGAAAGACCTAATTGTGGTCATTACTCTTTTTTTCAGAGAAAAAGGTGAGGACAGTTTGAGATTGACCGCGAAATGGTCGGACATGCCTGGTAAGGTATCACATGATATTACCTGAAAGCTTTGCTTCATTTCCATAGACAGAAGGAAGTAGTCTAATATAGATTGACTACTGGGCCTTGACGGAGGATTCGGCAAGACCATCACGAGATTGGTAGGCGAGAAAAGGTCGTGGATCCATTTGAGCAGGGTTTTCCCATTACAGTTAATGGCCGTGTCGCCCCAGTGAGTGTGCCTGGAGTTGAAGTCGCCTCCAAAGACAAGGTAATTATCATAGATTTCAACTGGAGATCGCTCAAGACTTTTAAGTCATGGCCCAGTTCCTCATTTCTAGATTGGTACCTAATATAAACGGAGACAATGAGAATCCGTTTATTGCCAGCCGTCGCGGGGGAACAGGTTAGCAGGTTGTCTATGGCGAGTTCCTCGAATTCATAATCTTTTTTGATTAATAGGGCAGAGCCGGTGTTGTTATCGTCCCGGATGGTATTATATCCGGTGAAGTTCACGTTATGCCTGCTTTTAAGATGGGTCTCCGAAACGCAATAAATGTCTGCTTTCAGAGAGTCGATCAACACCTGGGCAGTGGCACGTTTGGCGTGAGATACAAGGGACACGGAGTTAAAAGTAACGAAACTTACTTCCATAAATTAAGAATAAGTTTAATGGCAGCGAATTGCCGTTGTTCATTCGTGCTGGCTGAGGTGAGGGCTCCAACCAATTCACGGAATGCAGCCGGCTGGTTTGGGAGAGACTTTGTTGGAGGTGGAGGTGCAGAGGCCACGCGGGGCATTGATTGTTTCATGGCTTCGGCGTAAGATATGCCTGGTTTGGCCAAACTTTGCGACAGTTGTGCTACTGCCTGTTTGGTCTGCTGTGCTTCTTTAGATTTGCGGACTTTGGCAGCTTCTTTTCGGGCCAGCATATCTTTATATCGAAGGCGTCGTTGAGCTGTTGAGAGGGCTCGAAGGTCACTATAAAAAGTCCCGATTGAGACTTCATTGGGAGAGAAGGATTCCCCTTATGTAGAGCTTTGTCCTGATTTGTCAAGAAGTTGGCTACAGACCGGATTTTAAGCTGCGGATGCTCAGCTTTGAGCTCCGCCAGAATTTCTACAGCATCGGTTTCCTGATGTAATCCTCGAATAATGAGGGACTGCGTCCTCAGGAATTGAGGGGTGCTAGTTGTGGCGTTTAAGCCTTGCTCTTTGATGAGAGCGAAGATTTTAACGTGATCCTCGATGAATTTGGCGAAAATTAGGGTCTTATCCGTCCTCGTGTTCTTGAACGTTGCCTTTATCCCTTTTGCCTTAAGGGACTTTAGCAGAACAGGAACATTTAATGAATATCCGGTATCTTTTGCTTCTTTGATTTCTGAGCGGGGGTTGGGGTAATATTTGCCTGGGGAGTGCTTTCACTAATCTTAACACTTTTGGCACTAACCTTACTCCTTTTTGGCTTACGTCTTGTGACGAAGTTGAATGGGTCTTCGTCCTCCGATGTTGCAGCAGTGATGTTGCTCGTTACGGTTTTGTTGGCTTCTAAGTTGGTCGGCTCTCCCGAGACATCTCCGGCGAAAGCAGACGCACATCCCACGATGTCGTCCACTTCAATGGGCTGTCCGGCTTGCAGGTTTTCCTTCTCCTGCCGTTTTTCACGTTCTGCTCTGAGCTCTGCCCGGAGCTCCGCGATCTCCTCCTTCAACATTTTTATTATCTCGAGCAGATTTGCTCGATTCTCGTCTCCGGGGCTCGGGCCCCCCTCTTCGTCAGAGGAGCCTCCGGTCTTCGCCCTCTTGGCGGACATTTTGTCCCCAAGCCCGTCCTGCGTGGATGTCAAGAATTCGGTTCATTAAAAGAAAACAGAAAAAAACAATCGCATGTAAATTATACTTGATTATACGGTGTCTCAATATTGAGATCCACTGTTAATTGTTAACAAAACGATACTTCCTTTGTTTAATTGCTCTACAGAGCACGCCGCTTAACACTTCCGTCACTTTTGTCACTTTTTAATTTTCCGTTCCTAGAACACTTGAATTGCTCCGCAACACGTCCATTCACTACGAGATCTCGAAGCGAACTCGCGCATCTAGGATAACTATCACACAGTGTTTGCTGGTAGTATCCTTTCCGCGAATTGTATCTCCGGCCAATCCAGTAACCTATTTTATGGTAGCTGTACTCTTTCATTAATTCAAAGTGGTTATCGCAGTTTTTGTACCGCTGCTGCTGGAATGCTTCAATTTTACTAAAACAATTGCCTGAGTGTATTCAATACTCTTCTGTGTTTACCCTAAAATAGGTCAGAAAAATAGGTTGTAACACAATAAAATACATAATTTTTATCGACTATTCCATTCATTCACGAGAATAACATCAAATAACATCCATGTTTACGTGGTAGCATCCCTCATAAGAAATTTATGGAAAAAATCAGTTCAGTACCGAAATCTATGCAGATAGATCAAAGTTGCGGAAGTTTTCAGTGAAATCCACAAATCGTTCGCAGTATGACTTTCAATAAATATCTTTTCGCGCAAAACAACATGTGCTTTGTTTATTGGAGCAAATTCCTGTCTACAATTTTCCTTTCAGATTGAGACTTGAGGTGTGAAACTGTGTCAATCACCCAATTTAAAGCTTCTCAATGGCAATTCCCAAAAATATACACCGCCAAGTAATCCGAGTCTAGTCCATTTAACTTTCCACCCCTAAAGGCAACCCATGGTGCTTATCATCCGCTATCAATGTCTGTTCAAATTTAGTAAACAAACCCAGAGAATATGTGATAATTTCTATAATATTTTTCCCGAAATCGCTAATTTTTTGCCTCTTGGACCAATTTCAAATGTCGATGACGATATTTGTGATTTTGAAAAACACACTTTTTTGCCAAGTCCTCGTCAAATTACCAATCAATAATGACTGGCAATTTCCCTTTCGTTTTTAGAGACATAAAAAGTTTTAAGATACTTCATTCATGCCGTTATGGCCGATTGAATTTCATGTTTAGGTCAGTTTCTTGCAAAACCACATTACACCGAAAATTCACTGTGAAACTGGCCCATCGTCGAGATATTTGTTAGATAATAGCCATAAAAGCAGTTTCGGCAAGTCTAAGTGTAATCTTACACCACAAGTACCGTCGAGACTTGCAATTGATTTGTTGTGGGTGGATTTTCCGTGGGCCGTTTTTCCTTGATTGATATCTGGTGTTGAGCAAGAAAATCTAGGTCAGTTATGAGACCATTGCAAGGGAAGTGAGTAAGTATTGCTGTCTGCAAATCAAATTTCAGTGAACCAAGCTTGAGTTTTCTTTCTTCTGGTGAGGCTGACAGAGGCACTGACACAACAACTTAGTTGGATATTTTGGTACTGTACCAGTAGCATCTAAAGGCTTCATATCCTAGTACTGAACTAGGTTGTGTAGGCGGCAAAAAAAGGCTTTCCTCCTGATATAAATACATTGGTGACCCTGACGTGATTCAGAGCAACCACTGATAAACGTAATCCGACATTTGGAAGGATCCAGTGTCCCACAAGACAAGGGAGTACTTTGACAAGAGGTTCGGATTGGCGGAAGTATGCTGGTCTGAGTTTGACAAAACCCACGATCAGTTAAGTCCATTCAAAGAAACTGCACTTGAACATCCGTACCTCGGAAACTGCTACTACAAAGACGTCCCCAAAGTTTACGAGAAGCTGATTCTCGTGTGGCGAATGTTGCGAATACGAGCGGCTAGAAGGCGTACCGGAGCTCTCCACGTTTTTTAGAACTCGCCACGGGACAGACTGTTCCTGACCGATATCCAATTCCACTTATCCACGACTTTGCGCATCACCTCGCGCATTGCCGCATCTTTTCGACCTTGGACTTAGCCAAGGCTTATCATCAAATCCCTGTAGCTCCAGAAAACACACCAAAGACGGCAATATGCACACCCTTTGGACTCTTCTTCTTTGGAGTTCACCCGGATGACTTTCGGATTGTGCAATGCGGCGCAAACGTTTCAAAGGTTCATTCACTCAGTCCTGCGAAACCTCGATTTCTGTTTCGTATACTTAGATGATGTTTTGGTCGCTTCTTCCACTGAGTCTGAGCAATTAGCCCATCTCGAATGCACTTTTCAACGTCTCCTTGAGGCCAGCTTAGTCCTAAACGTTGAGAAATGCAAGTTCCTTCAAACACAAGTGAGATTCCTCGGCCACTCCATTTCCCCTGAAGGAATACAACCCGACCCAGACAAGGTGCAAGCGACTATAAGCTTCCCGCGTCCGAAGGCAGTGAAGGAGTTGAGGAGATTCTTGGGCATACTAAACTTCTACCGTCGTGTCCTGCCCCAGGCCGCCCAACACCAGTTCGTTTTGAACGCGTACTTGTCTGGTCCCAAAACTAAGGACAGAGGAAAAGGCTATCGGCGCGTTTGACAAATCCCGTCAACAACTGGCTGACGCTACACTCTTGGCATTTCCTCCACAAGATGCACCCCCAGCCGTTTTTGTTGACGCCTCTTACATCGCAGTAAATCACCAAAAGGTGAATCAAGTCTGGCAACCGTTGAGCTTCTTCTCAAAGCAGTTGAACCCTGCTCAACGGAACTACAGTGCCTACGATCGCGAACTGCTCGCCGCGTACTTGAACATCAAATACTTCCGCTTCTCCCTAGATGGCAGGCAGTTCACAGTGTTCACGGACCATAAGCCTCTCACGAATGCTTTGAAACAAAAGCCCGACAAAGCGTCCCCTCGTCAGCTTCGACACCTAAGCTTTATAAACCAGTTTACGTTAGACATCCAGCACGTGTCCGGCAAGGACAACATAGTTGCTGACGCTTTGTCTAGTGTCTCCGAGGTTAACATCCCCGCCTTACTCGACTTTTCGGCTATTGCCAATGCGCAGGAGGATGATGCAGCACTTCAGACCTTCAAATTCAACCCCAAATACAAATTTCGGGAGTTGCGCATCTTCGGCTCGAACCTCTCTCTCTGCTGCGAAGACTCGGAAAAGGGACCTCGGCCATACATTCCGGTCACCTTTCGCAAGGAAGTGTTCCACGCGGTTCACGACTTAGCGCATCCAGGCATCAGGACAACAAATCGGCTAATAACCGAGAAATACTTCTGCCCCTCCATGAACAAGGATGTCAATTCCTGGGCCAGAGAGTGCATCGCATGCCAGAAGTGTAAAGTCTCCAGGCATGTAAGGAAAGAAGACCTAGTAGGACCTTTGCGAGACTCGCACGGTTACAAGTATTGCCTCACAATCATCGACAGGTTTACGCGGTGGCCTGAGACAATACCTCTGAAAGACATTACGGCGCAATCTTCTGTCGAGAGTGGATACCTCGCTTTGGCGTCCCTACAGTGGTCATCACTGACCAGGGAATGCAATTTGAGTCCATGCTTTTTTCGGAGTTACGCAAACTCTTGGGTTTTAAACGCCAGCGGACTACTGCATACCACCCGCAATCCAATGGGATGCTAGAACGTTGGCACCGGACGCTGAAAGCCGCCATTATGGCACGCGACGATCCGTCCTGGACTCCAAGTCTTGCCTCTCGTCCTACTCGGCCTACGTACAACCCGCCGAGAGGAATTTGCTGCCAGCGGAGCGGAGCTGGTATACGGGGAGAACCCAAGACTCCCAAGTGATCGGATCTTCGACAAGAGATCGGGTCTCACAGAGTCGGGGTTGGTGCGTCTGCTGAGGGACAATCTCCGACGCATCAAAGCCACACCATCCACCCGACACTCGTCCGCACCTGCCTGTGTGCCCAAGGAACTGGACGCGTGCACGCACGTCCTGGTCAGGACGGATGCCGTCCGGAAAGCGCTGCAGCCTCCATATGAAGGCCCGTACCACGTTCTCGAGCGGGGAGAACATTTCTTCCAGCTCGAGGTCGATGGACGCAATAAGGCGGTCTCCCTGCCCAGGCTGAAACCCATGTGCCCCCGAAGCAACGTCCCGTTCGCTTCGCGGATCGATGGGGAACGCAGTTCCGGGTTCGGTCGCTGAAATCCCCTAGATTTCATCTGGGGCGGAGTTATGTGGCGCGACAGGATTCGCAGCATTCGAAATTTATTTCGAATGTTGCGAATACGAGCGGGTGGATGGCGTACCGGAGCTCTCCACGTTTTTTAGAACTCGCCACGGGAGTGTAGAGCTAGCGGTGAGAATGTGCCGCTGGTTGGGGACAGAAGGACCGCATGGAGAAGAACCGGTCTCTTCTATCTCAGCCATCGGCGAGTGCACCTCGGGCTCATTAATGAAAGGCGTTTCATCCTTTTTTGATTTATTGAAGTTATTTTAAGCCGCTGCTAAATAAATGGATCAGTGATAAGTAAAAGCCAAACTCGTATTGAAGGACGGAAAGGGCAAATTGGAAGGAACGACTTCTAATGTTGACACCATGGCCACATCGTCTAAGGGTAGGTTTAAAAATACAGTCGGACCGAAGGTCTCTGGACGTCACGCAGAGTTCCAACTCACAGGTGATTATGGAGAAGTACCTCAATCAAGGGACTTGTCTCAGAGCATGATTGGAAAGCAGCAAGCGCTAAAGAGGACCCTGACGCACTCTATTTAGGACATTGAGAAGAAGGCTAGCAGGGAAGATTCTAAGGAATAGTACGAACTGAAAATCAACTTGCTTCAAAAATACATGGACGAACTGGCCGAGAGAAACCAGACAATATGGGAGCATGCCACTGAAGGAACCTCATCTGATTACCAACCTAAACTCTGCCAAAAACTGCAATGTTGGACGCAAGACGCAATAATTTCTATTCAGGAGCAACTGTGAAACACTACATCCGGAGGCGACGACCCACTGCACCGATCAAGTGGCACACAAATGCATTGTTCTGCCTAACTAGAGTCGGTCAAGCAGTTTCTGACATTTTTGGAGAATCGATTCCGAAATTTGGAAGCATTGGGCAAAGTGGGCTCGACAACAATGAATAAGATACAGCCGAAACTGGCTTCTCTAGCGACGTCATCTAAGGAAAAGGAATGCATAGTGCCCTTTTTCTACAAAACATTCCTGAACCAATTAACAAAGGTTCGCCGCCAAATTGTGAAGAAAAATAGCTTGTGGTATAACTGCTTGAGGGCAGACAATATTAGTCAAGAATGTTCTTTACGAGGATACAAAAAATGTTCGCAGTGGCATAATAAGCTATCATATTAACCATAGATGGTACTTCAACGAAGGAATCATCTCCTACCAATCAGAGGATACGGTCAACCTTGGCACCACTTCCGCTACCAGCAATTACATCGGCAACGCCAACGAACTCAACAACCCTAGCAGCCAAAGCTAGCAACAAAAAAAGGGACATCTTACTTAGCGCAATACTCATCAAGGTGTTAACGATGGATGGTCATGAACTTGAGTGTCGAGCTATCCTTGATTTCGGGTCTCAATTGAACTTCATTACCGAACGCCTCGTCAAACAACTCGGCTTGAAGGAAATTCCCGATGCATTGTGCATACAAGGAACCGGCCAAGGAACTCAAAGAACTCCAGGACAACTGGACTCAACCAGGATCGAAGCTTTTGTTCTACTCCAGATTACCACACACCAACCGTCAGAATTCATCGACATCTCATCATGGCCCATTCCACAGAATGTTTTGCTAGCGGATCCTGGATGCGGATTGCGGATCCCTTGGAGCTGAAAACTATTTGCCGGTCCTGTCTGTGGGTCAAATACGATTGGGAAAGAAATTGCTGATACTACAGAATACTGTGTTTGGGTGGATCGTCTCCGAAGTCTGATGCCGCCACATATAGCTGCTGCGTTTGCAGTCATGATTACGGAGAACTTCAGGAGAAGGTGCAGGACTTCTGGAAACTGGATGAGTTAGAGACAGGCTCCAGTTAAGAGCACTTCCTTGCTAAAAACAGGATGGACGATTCGTGGCAAAATTGTCATTTGTGAAAAATTCTAAGTTGTTAGGCGATTCCAAGGAGATACATATATACAAACGCTTTCTGCCTTTGGGGCGTAAATTGTCCCGGGACGAATCGATAAAACAGCAATACACTGATTTCATAAGAGAGTATCTCGAGCTGGGACGTGAAAGTCCTTGGGGGGTTTAACGTGAGTACCTGCCGTGAAGGCATAATCCCACGGTCCTCTTCGGACACGGATGGATTTTGGGACCACAATCAGAGCCCCGCCAGGCAAGCACAACGGTCCTGCTTTATACTGAGTGCAGACTCAGCACTCATACCAGTGGATGCGAGGCCTATCTAACACCTCTGCCGCTACTAAGGAGTACGGCACCCGAGTTGTACAGCGCAACTCCACGCTTAATCTCTGGGGAGCTCTGCATGACCACAACCACCATGAAACTTCCACTAGGGGCCAACCGCAAATAACCGGGCCGAGAACACATCCTCCAGGAATTCCCCAAGAGCATATGCTCTCAGAGGACCATCCCGGTTCCCATGATACCAGATAACCTCCGGTGAGGCTTCGTGGCAGAGCCACTTCCGATGAGTCCCTTGCCGACTCGGATCTGATCGCCCTCCTCGAGTACGTGGGCGCGAGCTGGGACATACGGAGAAGGTCGATCTCAAGCAGATTCCTACGCCCCATTATTTCCTGCCGCATCACTGCATTTTGAGATCAGACAGCACCACCGCCAAATTACGAGTGGCCTTTGACGCATCGGCTAAGACGTCCATGAATCTCTCGTTGAATGAAATTCTGTACACTGGACCGTTCCTTCAAGATAACGTCTCTACCGTTCTTTTACGTTTTTTGGCTTCCTAAATTTGTGTGCACGGCAGACATCGAGAAAATGTGCCGCCAAATAAAGGCAAAGGAGGAAGATTGAAAATTCCAGTTGATATCGTGGAGAGACTTGCTACTGTGACGTACGGCCTTACAACGCCTCCTTACTTCTATAAAATACCTAAGACAGATAGCAACGCAAGGAGAAACTTCAGGACCATTAGGATCGCAGGCAATAAAAAACAATATTTACATCGATGACGTTATGGCAGGAGTCAATAGTTTAACACAAGCTCGGGCAGTACAAAGGCAACTAAGAGAATTCTTTCCATCAGGAAGAATTCAAGTTGAGGAAGTGGTGCGCAAACCACAATCAGCTGCTTCAGGCAATACGCCAAAGAGTACCAAGCGGTCGACTTCTATCTAAACAGCAAAGATCGCTAACATGTGAAGACTTTAGGCGTGAAGTGGCTCTCTCAGAATGACAACTTCTGCGTGAAAGCTCTCCAGCCAAGCGACAGTAAAATAACAAGGAGGACAGTGTCCTCTGATATAGCGCACCTTTTGGATCCATTAGGAATAATGAGCCCACTGGCGACCAAAGCAAAGATATTCCTTCAGGCACTCTGGAATCTAAAAATAGATTGGGGCGCAGCAGTACCAAATGGGGTATACTTTCTACTATCGACAACCCGAATTCATTGCAACACAACGGATCCTCGATTATGTTCTTCGATCCGTGGACAATACTCGATCCAGTAAAGAGTTCAAACGCTCATCGTTCCTAACTGTGGAAGAAATGGAATCCGCCATGACTCTGCTTATAAAGGAAGCCCAGCGTCGGAACTTTTGGCGAGAGTTAGACTCACTTGAAAAAAATATGCCATAGTGGATCAGCAAAGCAATTTAAGTTCACTTGCTCCATTCTTGGACAAGAAAACTGTGTCATCAGGATTGGAGGGCGTGTACAAGAGGCGAACATCCAATATTGCTGCCATACAACGTCACTATCACTCGTTTGGTGATTACCGACATTCACATTAGGAATTTCCATGTAGGTCCGCCAGGACTACTCGTTGTCACACGCCAAAGGTTTTGGCCTGTCAAAGGGAAGACCATCGTGCGGTCAATTGTATTGAATTGCGTTCACTGCAGTAAGACAAAGCCAAAATTATTATCCCAAATGATGGATAATCTGCCTGAGATGAGAGTTCAATTGACAAACCATTCCGAACTACAGGAGTTGATTTTTTCGGCCCATTCTGGACTCACTTCAAGATTAGAGGAATGAAGCATCAAAAATCTTAGGAGACAGTGTTTGCCTGCTTCGTGACAAAGGCAGTACACTTGGAAGTAGTTAGCGACTTAACATCCAAGGCATACAAAAAAAAGCAACTCACTAACTTATAAGGCATTAGAAACAGCTATAGTGCAAGTAGAAGCGAAACTTAATTCAGGACCCATCATGCCAATGTCTTCGGACCCGAATGATCTGACTAACATCGGGGCACTTTCCAATAGGAGAACCGCTGACGAGTACCGCCGAATCCGCCGAACAACCTCAGCGAGCAGATCTACATCAGAAAGCGCAGAGTGTGTTGTTTTCAAAGCCGATAACAGCAGGTTTCATTTTTTGGCTGACTAAGAAACCTACTTCGAGCACATGGTTTACTGGATGGCCACTATAATATATGGAGTAGCGACTCATCTCCAGGAAACCGGTCCCTATCCAACATATCCCCTGCAACGTTGTTACATCAGCCCTATATTGGGACAGGGTATTGGCTAGCTGCTTGGCAGCTCCATCCCTGTACAGGGAGCGCACGTTCCATGAGAAAATGCGCAAATCGTTATTCCTTCGTCGTTGTGCTATCCGTCCAGTCCGAGGCTCCTGTTGTGGCTTCGTAATTTTGGTTTTTTGTGTAAGGTTGTCAACCCTACCCAACCCTCAACCTGGAGGACCAGTTGGTACAATTTGTCCCGTTTTTAGGCGCGGGAGATTCGGCGCCACCTCCCCATCGTCAGAGAGCTACCCTGGAACCGTTTGTCACATTACTTCGGGCTAGTCTCCGAACTCTCCCGCCTCGCGGAGCCTTCAAATCAGGGAATTCCTTTCACCAACGGGAGGGGAAAGGAGGAAGGGGACTGTCAGTTCAAGGAATCCCCTGCGATCCAGCTACTCCATCGGTCGAGTTCTATCTTCTTAGCAACGAGATGGGCCCGAACGTAATGGGCAACACGGTTCCACCTGTCAGCAGTCCTCAGCATCTCTTCGACAATGTTGTCTGGAGAGAGATCCCCTGTGTTTAAATAGAGCTGCTGACGAATCCCATCCCACCTTCCACAAGAAAAAAAGTGTGGTCGGTGTCGTCCACAATTCCATTGCAAAACACACAATCCGGAGAACGCACCTTTCCAATCTTGTGCAGGTAAGACTGAAAACTTCCATGCCCACTTAAAAGTTGGGTAAGGAAATAGTCAGTCTCACCATGCTTCCGATTCAGTCACGCACCTAAGATTCCGATGAACCGCGCAGTCCATCTGCCTCTAGTTTCATTTTGCCATGAGAGCTGCCACTCGTCTAGAGAGCGTCGCCGTTCTTCGCGAGCAACCACCTCCCTTGGCTCATCTCCCTTGCGCTTGTATATGGCCTGACGCTCGGGGATCACTCCCGCGATCACCATCACGGCCGATTCAGAGACAGTGCGGTACGCAGACGCCACCCGCAAAGCTCCCCGTCTCTGTACTTACGCGAGGCGTCTACGATATACCTCCTTGTCAAGAGCGCCAGCTCATACCTCTGCGCCGTAGAGCAGGGCAGACTGCGTTGAACTCATCAGCAGACGTCGCCTACTAGACGTAGGACCCCCAATGTTTGCCATTAGCCTACTTAACGCCGAAACTCCAGCTGCAGCTTTGTTCGCTGCTGCTTGGATTTGCTCAGAAAAGCTCATCTTTGAGTCAAGAGTCAACCCGAGGTACTTTACCGCCGATTTTGACTCGATTATCGACTCGCTGAACGATATGGGACGCAGGGTCGGAATTCTCTTCTTAGCCAGGATGACTACTTCGGTTTTTTCCAGTGCAAGGTTGAAACCATGAGTTGTCATCCATCCGCTTACCGTCGCATCAATATTCCGAGTCTGCTTTGCGCCTGTTCGACAGTGCGTCCAGCAACAAGCGCTGCGACATCATCTGCATAGCCGACCAGGCGCGACTCTTCTGGCATGTCGAGTTTAAGTAGACTGTCATAGGTAGCGTTCCAGAGGTCCGGCCCTAGGATGGATCCCTGTGCTACCCCGACGTGACCTCCATCCACCTTTGACCCTCTAGTGTTTCATAGAGCAGGGAGCGGCTCAGATAGTCCCTCAATATCCGTAAGAGATAGTTCGGCACATTGAAGGTATTGTCTAGTGTGCCTAGAATGTCTTTCCATCTTACGGAATTAAAGGCGTTTCTGACGTCAAGTGTTACGAAGAGTACCACCCGTCGAGTTCGGCGGCTATGTGTCTCTGCTCGTTGAACGGCGTCCACGACTTGCATGACAGCATCAATTGTGGATCTCCCTACTCTAAAACCAAACTGCCGGGGAGATAAATCTCCGGCAGCGCGTATCGCTTCAGCAAGTCTACCTCTGATGAACTTTTCGAGCACTTTCCCAGCAGTGTCAAGCATACATAGTGGGCGGTATGAAGGCAGCAATTCGGGGTCGCCTTTTCCTTTATGGATCAGCGCAAGCCTCCAAACTTTCAAAGAACAGGGAAAATTCCCTCTTTCAGGCAATCGTTGAATGCGCCGTGCAGTAGGTCTGGCCGGTGTTGGAATACCAGTTTGTATACCTCTGCTGGAATACCATCGGGTCCCGGTGCCTTCTTGTTTTTCATAGAGAGGACTGCCTGTTCCAACTCTACATTATTGGATATAATAACAGGGGCTCAACAGGGCAAGGTTAATCTGCAGGTATCAACTCCAAAGCACTAGGAAGGACGAAGTCACAACGTTACAGGCGAGCAAGGTATATCCTACAATGATAAGGACATCCATCATTCCTTTTCGAAATCTCTCCGACCTCCTCGTATTCATAAGGATAGGATAAGTGCAGAGTTAACTAGGCAATCAGGTCAAAATTTTCATCTGCGATTAAGTCGCCCAATTTGCAATCATTTCCCAGAGAGGCACCTTTCCTACCTCTGAAAATTTCAAAATTCGTTTCCAATAAGCCGCGTTTCGTCTGAAACCCTAAAGCGAACGACAGATCTAAAGAGTAATTTTATAAAATGTATCTTTTTGTCAAAATGACTCCGCAACGACCCATTACCAAAACGCTAGCACTTACACGTTTCTAACGAGTGTTTTCCCAACAATCTCAGGCATTATCACGGCAGATAACAGTCACACAGTTTCACCTTGATTACTCTCAATCATTTCCCTCATTCAGTCCCAATGAATTTAAGTCAATTAACGTCATTGTAATAAACAGATTATTCAATAGTTGACGCCCTCCCCCCCCAGGTTACGCACAATAGACAGACATCTTGCAACAATAACACAATTAAGTTGATGATTTGTTGAATAAGGAAAACTGTGTAGTATTCCCACAGCATTAGCATGAGAATAGGGAACGTGATATTATATTGTTACGTAATATCACTGCATTTGCGTCTGAAATTTGTGATATCTGAGGCATGTCTACTTACGTGTATCTACGACTCTACGAAGTCTATCTTTCTCACAACCAGTCGCCAGTTATTTGTAACAGTTCAATTAATGTTACTCCGATTGCAATCGAACTGTTATGAAAAGGGTCATGGTCTACCGCTATGGTCTGAAAAAACTCCCCAAAAAACACAAGCTTCCAGTGATCATGGTACACTATCAGAGGCTATTAATTCTGGACATGCAGTATCTATATATAAACGCTTGATCATTACGCAGAAACTAACATTGTAGTTCGGTGATAAGTAGAGTAGAAAGAGGGACCTCGTTAACCTTGCCCAGAATGTTTGAGATTGTAGAGCGATTTCAGTATAATCCAATTTACATTAATTGCTCCCTAGCATTGCTCAGAGCATCTAAAATAAACTGGACGTCGTCATCTTGTATGAGTTCAATGGATTCGTTTTCGACTTTGATTTTTAATAATTGGGAATACATTCAAACCGTTGTTTATACGTTTTGAAGATTTGATTATATTTGGGAAGGTCGAATTGATTCTTTGTTTAGATTTTCAACTGTGCTCGTAGTGGAGACGACAGAGATGATTTTTGGACAAAAGTAAGGTAATGCCTCCTCACGTTTTGTCAAGAAAACTCTTAGAAACTCTTAGAATTATGAACCACCCCTACGCGCCCTCGCCCACGGTCACATGAAATGCGCCTCAGCTCCCAACACGATTTTCCGAGACGCTCGCATTCGTCCTCTACTGTTCTGTGTCAACTGCCTTGACGCAACCCACCCGTGGGCCATCTTGAGAGAATGGATTCCACTGCATGGTACAGCTCGCAATGCGATTGTCACCCCTTCTCAATGTGTGATCCATCTCATCCCGTACGAGTACCAAGCATGTGCGCCGACAAAGTTGTTCATTTGAAATAATATCAGGCCAATGTCCGATGATACGATGCAGACAGGTAGTCTCAACTTGATGTTGGTGTTGAGATAACTGCATTTCCAGATTTTAGACAGGACAGCGGATCTAGTGCTATTAATGTGCTGGGCAACATCTAGTCCGTCGGTCATCGTCGGCAGAAACCACCCTTGTTGATCAATTGATCAACAAACAGGGATAGCGCGTTGACCCGTCAGACTGAGATCCTTCGTTTTGTACGTGTTCATATTTAGTCCAACTCTACTTACCTCTCTTTCCAAATCCAGAGCCATTTGGTCAAAGTCTATGGCCCGAGGAAAGAGCAACCAAATGTCATCAGTGTAGTCCAGGAGGGGGAAAAATGTCATCGTCCATTGAATTTCTTCACATCCCCAAGGCAAGGCAGCATGAAGAACGTTACCGATAAGAAGACATAATATCGGCGACAGGATGCAACCCTGGCGAACTCCGCTTTGGACCTCAAAATCCTCCGAGATTTCCCTCAGTCCAGCACATGACTTTTTCCATCATCATATGTTGCCCTGATGGGTAGGTAGGTAGGTATCGGTGGCCGCTCCGAGGAGCCCAATTAGCGCATTGGTGCGCCGTTTTGATGCCACAAACTCCTAAGACCGTGACTGTTGTTATAGGAACAGCGAAGCAGAGTCCAGCTGGCTCGGATCTTCAGAACCAGCCCGTAGCATTCACGAAGGAAAGCAGCTCTCCGACCCTGCAGCTAGAAATCTCACTGAGGTCCCCAAAGAATGGTTTACCCAGTGTCCGCAGCCTGACTCGAGCCAGAGCTAGGGTTTCCCTTCCTTCTCCGCAGCTTCGGCAATGCGAGTTGTAGGATAAGCCGAGCCTAGCGGCATGGTCCCCTATGGGCCAGTGCCCCGTGCAGACCGACGTAATCTTGAAAGCATTTGCACGCGTCTGGCACAGGAGCTCTCGTGATCGGGCTATGTTATAAGCGGGCCAAATTCTCCTTGATTTGGCACAGCTTGTAAGCCTTCGCCATCTCAGGCCCGCGGCTGCTAGATAGTGCGAGTAGCCTCGGCCCCCGACAGCCGCCAGCGGAACACCGACTGTATTCCCCGAGGGACTGCCAAGAGCAGAGCCTTGCCTGGCCAATCCGTCAGCCCCCTCATTCCCCTCTGTGTTCCTATGCCCGGGAACCCAGAGGAGAGTGATCTTGAGCGTGCCGCCCAGATGGTTGAGCGTGTCTCTGCACTGCCCCACCAACCGGAAGATGTCGTCGTTGAGTACAAGGCCTTGATGGCCGCTTGGCTGTCGGTCAGAATGGTTATGTTACGCTTGGGGCTCGAATCACGCTCCAGCCATCGACAGACTTCCAATATCGCCAGTACTTCCGCCTGGAATACACTGGTGAAACCTGGGAGACCATACGACTTGGATACACCGTGTGTATTCGAGAAAACCCCCGCGCCGACTCCATAGGCCATCTTTTATCCGTCCGTAAAGAATACCGTGTCATAGTCTTGCAACACGCCGCCGGTTTTCCACTTTGCCCTGGTTGGAAGGTCCACAGCAAAGTTTCTCGTGAAGTTCAGCTTGCGTGTGACATAGTCCGTGGCGGATGCCCAGATTTCTCGAGGTATTTCATCTAGGATGTTGCTGTGGCCGTAGGACTTCGCTGCCCAGCATCCGGACTCACGTAGTCTGACGGCACTGCACGCTGCAACATATTTGATGTGGAGATCTAGGGGGAGGAGATGCAGGAGTACATTGAGAGCATCTGCCGGGCAGAACTGCAGAGCCCCCGTAGCATCTGCACATGCGGTTCTCTGAATCCTATTAAGCTTCGTTCTATTGTATTTCTTCTTCAAAGCCTGCCACCATACAATAGATCCGTACGTGAGGATCGGACTCACTGCAGCGGTGTACATCCGGAGAACCATCCTTGGCCGGAGACCCCATTTCTTGGCAAAGGTTCTCTTACAGGCATAGAAGGCTATAAAGGCCTTCTTAACCCTCAGTTCTATGTTCAACCTTCAATTTAGCTTAGGATCCAGGATTACACCCAAATACTTTACATTAGAGGAAAGAACCAATCTTTGTTCATTCAGCCGTGGTAGATGGAATTCAGGTATCCTTGTCTTGGTGGTGAAAAGCATCAGTTGCGTTTTGGTTGGGTTTATGCTGAGCCCGCATCTTGCGGCCCACAGGCACACCTTTCGCAACGCTCCTTCCATGATGTCGCTCATAATGGACAGAAACATCCCTGATTCTAATATCACCAATTCGTCGGCATACGCCACCACCTTCACCCCGCTGCTGTCCAATGTACGTAAAATTTTGTCCATTACTATTAACCAGAGCACCGGTGAGATAGCACCACCCTGGGGCGTGCCTCTGTTCACAGCTCTGGTCAAGTGGTTGCCTCCCAGATGGGACTGGATTATCCTGGTACTCAGCATGGATATAATCCAATGCGTGAGATACCCCTCCAATCCAATACCAGTCAAGGCTTCCTTGATGGCGTTGGTACTGACGTTGTTGAAAGCTCCTTCTATATCCAAGAAGGCAGCAATGGTATACTGCTTGTACTGCAGCGACCGCTCAACCGTGCGAATTACCTCGTGGAGGGCGGTTTCTGTGCATTTTCCTTTGAGGTAGAGGGGGACTTAGAGAAAGGCTTTCTCTCCATAATCGTCCTTAAGTGAATGTCCAGGACGCGTTCTAGGGTCTTCAGCACGAAACAGGTCAGGCTGATTGGCCGAAAGTCCTTCATGGACTCATGACCTCGCCTGCCGGCTTTCGGTATGAAAATCACCCGTGCGCGCCTCCACGACTGCGGTACGTATCCTAAAGTGATACAGCTCCAGTAAATCTCAACAAGCCACGGCAAAACCCTTTCCTGCTGCTTCTGTAGCATGACTGGCATTATGCCATCTGGGCCTGGAGATTTGTATGCGGAGAAGCTGTTTATAGCCCAGCCGATCCTATCCCCGGTAATTACCGATTTGATAGTCTCGCACAGCTGGGGTTGCCGCAAACCCTCCAAGCGAGGTTCTGACTCACAGTCCTCCTCGCTGGAGGGAAAGTGCGTTTGCACCAGCAGCTCCAAGGTTTCACTAGAAGATTCCGTCCAGGAGCCTTCCGACTTTTTAAGGAAGGATGGACTCTTATGTTCCTTGGACAGAATGTTATTAAGCCTCGCGGATTCACTAGTGCTTTCAATGTTCTGACAATAGTCTAGCCAAGACCGCCTCTTGGCGGTCCTGATGACCGACTTGTACTTCTTTAGGCAGTCCTTATATGGCTGCCAGTATTTTTTCCTGTGGCAGATGTTGAAGATTTCTCTGGTCAGCTTCCTGAGACTAGAGAGATCTTCGTTCCACCACGGTGGCAAGGTCTTTTTGCTGTACTTAGCAAGGCACGAGACTTTGAAGGCGGTATTAAAAGCCTTCTCCAGGGCCCCGACCTTTGACTCCAGTTCGTCTGTCGTGCCAATCCTACCAATTTGCGCACCGGAGAGTTTGTTCTAAATTACCTGACCAAACTTTCTCCAGTGGATCCTCCGGGGGTCTCTAAAGGGCTTGGGAACCTCTGCGGCGAGATCTAGACTGAAGAGTATCCAACTGTGGTCAGAGAGGGATCTCTGGTCAGACACTCTCCAGTCCTCCACCCTAAGAATCCCGTTGTCTGTTATTAGGGTGATATCAAGGACCTCCTCCCAACCGTCACAGTTCTCCGAGCAGGGGAAATTAAAGGTTGGTGTACTGCCCCTGTTACACACCGATAGATTTGAAGTAATAATAAAATCAAAGAATGACTCACCTCTTTCGTTGATTTCGGAGCTGCCCCAAAGCGTATGCCTTGCATCAGCAGGTTGGCTTTCTTTGCTGTTATGATGTTCGTCAGATGGTGTAGTTCTTCTGGCGGATCTGATCGGTCATGAGCCATGTACGCCGAGGAAATATACACGTTCTCTGCTCCCACCTGCTCCAGCTTGACCACAACTAGGTCACTGGAACTCAGGTCCGGGCACAGGAAAGCGTGCAGACTCTTCCTCGCAAGAATACATGCTCTAGGTCTATCCTGATCAGCGTCTCCTGTACTGTGGAATAAATTAAAATATTTGCTTTGGAGCCCTTTGATGGTTCGGTTGCTTCCGACCCAGGGCTCCTGTATTAATACGATGTCGATGTCTTCCTCTAAGAGGAAGACGAGCAGATTAGCCGTGGCGCACTTCGAGTGCTGCAGATTTATCTGCGTTACCCTCAGGATGATCTGCTTGCGTGAGGGGTTTGTCAGCCCCCGTCGGACCGTCGATCGTCATCTCCTCCAACAGCTCGTTGGCGGCGTCGATTGGGTCAAGGTCGTCGTCCGGTTTCGCAGAACGGAACACTTTTACTTTGGCATTCCTGACTCCGAACCACACTTTATAATCAGCCTTTTTCAGTGCCTCCAGGCACTCCTCGTTTATGCGGAGTAGTACGGGCTGGCTGTTTATCTGAGGTCCCTCCTCCTTTATAACAACCCAGTCATCCATGGGAATCCCGGGGTTGTGAAGGCGCAGGACATGGATGAGCTTGTCCTTCTCCATGCGGATCTTCGGCAACGGTCTCCTGGGAATCTCGTCGTAAGGGATAATCTTGAGCTTAACGCCCTCCCAGGCGTCGCTGATCTTAGCGACACACGAGCCGAGAAAGTCCTTAGAGAACAGGTCCATGCAAGCTATTACGTGGAACCCACGGACCACCTGAGATGAACCAAAGTGGGGAGTGAGTCCCGGGTGCTTGCCCCCGGTCTCCACGAGATGTTCATAGACCATGCCCGACAGCCTAGCCTCCACACTGGTCCACACCTCCAGCGTTAGTTTGCCGCTAGCAGAATTGCCATCCGCCAGCGCCACACGTAAGTGACTCCTGGCCACGTCGCTGAAAGGCTTCGCAGTACGTGGCCCGTCGGCTGACGGTTGCTGTACAATAATAATAGGTATTAGTTTCTCCGGAATGTCTCCTCCTCTCAATTGCCACACTCAAAACGGGTGCCCTTCTTTGGAATCTTGACGATCATCCCCTTCTTCCACTCTCTGGGAAAGGTCTCGGAATCCCAAGATTTCCGTGTGACTTGAAGCAGCAGATCTGCAATAACTACAGGTATAGCGATAAATAACTCTGCGGGGAGGTTGTTCACGCCCTCCACTAGCAGCAGTGAGTAGAGCGTTCATCCCCTTCCGTTCATCGATTCCTTTCCACGATTTCGTAGTCAGCCAGATCTTATGACGCCCTTCGGGACGTGGTAGACGGCCTGCGTAGTACCCAAGGAAAAAGCATGGTTGATGGCGGCCCAATGCTCATAGATATTATCAGGCGCGTTATTCAGTTTATCTGCCGCTCGGTCAACAAGATACCGATATCACTGTCGAGCGGCAGCTTGGTCGTACAAGCGATCATTGTTGAACTAGGAGTTACAGCTCCCCAACCCTGCAAGAAGTGACGGATGCAACACGCAAGCGAAAGTAAAGGACCATCAGATGGTGATCCCTTTCGAGGCCAATGTCAACGCCTCTCTTGTTATGCACATCCAGAAGACAACTTCTAAATCTACTACTGATCGCGAAGTGGTTGATCTGATTGCTCGTACGGCGTCGGTCAGTTGAGACCCACCTTATCCTTCAGATCACTCATCACGATCATAACGTCATCTTTAGAAAGCTACCCCTAAACCGCGTTTAGCTGCTCGCAGAAAGCTTCCTTTTACACTACATCGAAAATCTACATTGTGCATAGCATTGTATAATTGTAATCCTCCTTAACCTGGATCGAAATCTAGCAGTCTATCAGAAACTGGCTCCTAGGTCAAGGGAGCGCACCTTGCGGTAGTTGCGGTTTTTTGTGGTATCAGACAGACAACCGACCAAAACACCTTTCTGAAGCATCCCGGAACCGCTTTACCCAAGACACCCTTCCATCGAAAGGAGATGGCGATGGCGCTTCCACCTTCTGCAAGGAAAAAGGTGTGGCAGGCATCATCCATAACGTCCTTGTAATAAATATAGTCGGGCGAACATGATTTCCCCAGGCCCAGGTTTCGACAAAACAATGGTTTCGCGAACCTGAATAGGGAGGACTGTGGGGACCCTCGCTTTGATCAGCACAGCGACTTCCATTTTCTCCAATGCTAGGGAGAATTCACGCTTAGCCATCCATCTACTTACTCGTCGCATCACAATTCTCAGTGTGCGCTGGGTTTGCTCAACCGCCCGTGCGGTAACCAGTGCCACAACATCGTCTGCGTATCCGATCAGATGCGATTCATCAGGCATCTCGAGTCGTGGAAGGTTATCGTATAAGGCGTTCCAAAGGTCCGGGCCAAGCATAGATCCCTGGTGTTACCTCCATTCTGCGCTCTACTTCCCAGGTCTCGTAAAGTAGGGCACGCGGTTCCTTAAATAGTCCCTCAACATCCGCAATAGGTAGCCTAAAGTATTGAAATGATTTTCCGGTACCTCAAGCATATCGCACGGACGATACACTGATGGTGTCTCTGAGTCGCTTTTGCCCTTGCTTATCAGCACAAGTTTCGCACCTTCCAATGGGAGGGAAAAACACCCGCTGTCAACATGCGTTGAATGCGCTGAGTAGCAACTTCGGCTTGTACTTACATACCGCGTATAGCGTCCGGTCCTGCTGCGTTTTTGTCCTTCATGGACAGGACCGCCACATCTAGTTCCTTTGCAGTGAAGAGTAGGCATTTCTCAGTACTCACTCCTTCATCGAAATCATCAGTTCGGATGGGGTGGACAGAAAAAAAGGCCTGCACGATTGCTTCCATAGAACAGGGCGACCGATGGACACCAAGTCTTTTTGGAAACCGGCTTATGCCCGGGGCCCCGTGCCTCTCTGTTGATTTCGCGGCAAAGTTACTTTTTCCCCACTCTTATACTCTGCGGTTCTAAGCATCACCTCATCTTCGCCTCTTGCGCGCTGAACAATCCGCCAAAGTCTTTCGTAGGCCCGTAGTACCGAACTCTGTGATACCCCCGTTGTCACGATATACTCTCATTCGTACTGTACCAGATTATCCCCTTCGAGAGGTAACTCTATTCTTTACTTTATGCATGTGTCGAAGCTGTCAATGTCATTCAAACCTCGGGCCTTATCATTGGCGATCCTGCCATATATTTACCACAGTTCTCCCTTGATAACTAAAGGTATCAAGCGCTCGTTAAATTTGACCATCGTTTGCCTTCCGCTTTTTCGTAGTGACGAAACAGACTGGCATTAATTTCTCCATAAAGGCACGGACGGGTCAACTGAGGCGACTTTTGCAGTTGTTTTATTATCACTTTGTAAACCCAACCCTAATGATTTACATTGGTATCTTCGCACAATGAAGGTTGCATTGTCTACTGACCAACAGTCACCTTTTGGGCGGAGTAGAATCACTTGCTTCCGTTACCCATTTGTTGATAAATGCTTTTTTTCTATGGCCCTACCATTCAAGGATATCTCGTGCTCGAATGCGTCGTCCACATAGGCCTTCCGGGCAATCCATCCGGCATTGTGAAAGTTGTCTTTTTGGAGCTCGATTAGCCCTTGACCTCCATGCGAATTGCCCGATACTCATTGTGAGTGTAGTCCCCACCAATTTAATCGCTTCCATAAAGATTCAACGCTATCAGCCAATGGAGAGCTGCGTTATGAAATTGCATCACGCATTAACGCAACCTGGATGAAGTGGCGTTCCACAACTGGTGTCCTTTGTGATCGACGTATCAACGAACGTCTCAAATCTAAAATTTACCGCAATGTCGTCCGTCCAGTCGCTCTCTATGGTTCTGAGTGTTGGCCGACCATAAAAGACAATGAACGGCGTCTTGCGGTAATGGAGACGAAGATGCTACGTTGGACTAGTGGCGTCACACGTTTAGATCACATCCGAAATGAGGATATCCGCGATCGTTATGGGGTTGCACCGATCGTGGAAAAGTTGCGAGAGAGGCGTCTTCGATGGTATGGTCACGCAATTCGTGCAAACGAGAATTCACTTGCAAAGATTGGTCTGAACATCGAAGTCGATGGTAAACGACCAAAAGGCAGACCTAAGCAATGGTGGCTTGATACGCTAGATGGGGATTTAAAAGCCTCGAGATTGCACCCAGATCAGGCATTCGATAGAGCCAAATGGCGAAGCCGATCACGACGAGCCGACCCCGCTTGTGAACGGGACAAAGGCTGAAGAAAAAGAAGAAGAAGAAGAAGATACCGAGATAAATTAAGCAGGAGTAATTTCACTAGAGCGGCCTTCAAAGAAGCACTGACCGCGTTCTCTTCAATGTTGAAGGATCTCTTCACTGCCAAAAAATGTTTTGAACCATCACAAACACATTGTAATCAGATATCTAATTACCAGTTGTATATCTTCAAGCAAGCTGAAGTCGGATTACAAATCTACCGACAGTTCGCTTCCCAAAACCTTCCATTTTCAATAAATATCTGCTTAGATATGTACATGTCCTAAATTATTATTTCTTCTTGCTTTACAGATGAACAGTTGCTTGCCGATTTGAAAATTCTTATGAAAGGGTAAGGTCCTTTATTTTCATTTAAAATATCGCAATGTCTTTCATTTTCTCTAATTAAAGGCATACCAGATTGTCAAATGATCATCCGAGTTGGTCGAAATAAAATAAGGATGTAGACCTACTCCGAAAACCTAAAGAAAGTAGGAGACTTGACAAAGAAAATCCGTTCACATTTAATGCACCTCCACTGAAATATCTCGTCCCGTTAGGCTCAAGGATGTGGGGATTTTTTTTAGATACCTTAGTCTCTCGCACGCCGTTATCAAAACTTTCACGTTTCCTTTAATTCGATGGGTGGGAACGCTCCGAAATCTCTGCAAACACTGCGAACGTGAAAATGAAAAAAAAAACCACAAAACCTTATAATTGTAAAACTCGAGACCCGAGTACACATGGCATCCTCAATCGATGTTTCCCCTGCCACAGATCTTATGGAGGCGCGGTCTTCGGGGTCCCCATCCTACCTTACGATTCTTCACTTCTTTAAGTCTTTGCTGAACTAGCGCAACTTGAGAACCATACTAGCCGGAAAATAGAGAAGTTGCCTCTGAGCGTCGGGGTTCAGTTCAGGACGTATTTCCCAGTATGTCTTCCGTTAAAGAATTCCCTAGCCAACTCAAGGATATCAATGTCTAATAGATCTTTGAACTGGTGCCAAGAGGCCTCACGAAAAGATCGTCCATTGCTGTCCTACCTCTGAACAGGGTGCGTTCATGTGTGTACAGCAGCCTACAACGCTGATTTGATCGATGCTTCGATGGGCCAGCCAGTTACCGCGATAATAGTATAGATGCGATACGCTCTGGTGTAATTGAGCAGTCGTGCCTGGCATGCTTAAAGTGAGCGGAAACGAAGACGGCTTACGGTTTCGTACCAAGGCAACGGCAACTCATCAGACTCCTCACCTCTGCAGAGCAGAGAGAGTGGTTGAGACACCGGAGCCGATAGAAGCTCCAGAGGATGATGGATCAACTATTGAGGATGCATTAAGCGAGCATGATCCTGAGAAGAATCCTCCGAAGAATTTTTGACCCCCTACATGAGGATGGACGATTCCGTAGCCTACACAATGACGAAATCTATGAGCGATACCATGACCGTTCGGTCACCGGCTCAATAGGTTACGGTGGGCGGGTCACTTAATCCGTATGGATGAAGATGATCCCACCCGGAAAGTCTATAAGGGCAATATCTATGGTAGGAAAAGAAGACGAGGCAGACCCTGCCTAAGATGGAGCGATGGCGTGGGCCAGGACGCCAGACAGCTTTTAGGGATATCGAATTGGTGGACCTCGGCGCAAAACCGAGATGTCTGGAGTTCCTTATTAAGGCAGGCCTAGACCGGATACCGGTTGTTGCACCGTTGATAATGATGATG
Source organism: Hermetia illucens (assembly GCF_905115235.1). Lineage (NCBI taxonomy): Eukaryota > Metazoa > Arthropoda > Insecta > Diptera > Stratiomyidae > Hermetia > Hermetia illucens. The sequence continues at coordinate 8,467,475 of NC_051851.1, read as the reverse complement.
ATGATGATCCTTTCTTGGCCTTTGATGTGAACCCAGCTCCAATTCCAGATATGAGTTTCAGTTCCTGAAGTCACAACTTGGACTAAACGTCGTAGTTTACGTTTCGTCGAGTTCCTTTGAGTCCGATAAAGGCATTAAAAGGAAAACCAGATCCAAGGAAACACTATACTACTAAACAGGAAGTCCAGAAAGATCCAGATATCGCATGCGCAGCGGAAGTTCCAGTCAAATTCACAGCCCCTGGCCCAGAAAGGAACCAAGGGATTTAGAGGATGTTCGATTTTAAAGACTGACGTTTGGCAATTAGTGGAGCCTAACTGAATGGAAGGCCAGGGCAATTACAAATGAACTTTCCTAACGCCCTTGGGATTGCGATCCCAGAACATAGGATACACGTAACTTAGTCCATCTCCACTGCTTTTCCGAAAATTTGAAAATCCATAATGGAAAGGGAATAAGGATCCAGGAGCGTTATGGATAAAGTCGAGAAGATACAGAGAGTTTGTGGTGGCATTTATGTATTGTGTATCCCTGATGTACCGCATGACACCAGTGTTTTAGGTCAATCTAATGACTATTTGAAGACCAGTCACTGGTGAACTACGGCGCGTATGTTACGTTAGATGAAAGCTAGGTATCACTTTTGAAGCGAATGGGGGTAGCCTGACGAGCTACGTCGATGCTGGCTGTCCCACGTACATGTATGACAGAAGATCTGACTGAAGAGTTCTGTTTCTTGGGAATCAAGGAAGGGATTGTTTCGCAATCACAAGTTTTTCCCGAAATATAGGTATAGCTTGAAAAGCAAGTTAAGTGCACGTAGAGTCTAACCGGGAACAAAGGTAAGAAATGAATGCCTCTCTATTCGACGCACAAAACCCAACTTTAGAGTCGAAGTAAAATATTTTGACAGGTTCAATTAACTGGAACCGAACGAATGCTGTTATCGGCTTTGAAAACATAAGCGAACGGCTAAGCACTCTGCGCTTGCGAGGCAAGTTTAGAAATATAAGCCTCATAAACGTTCACGCCCCTACAGAGGAGACTGCAGAGTCGGAGAAGGATACCTTCTACGAGGCAGTAGAACGAACCCTCGAAGCCTGTCCCAGATATGATACCAAATTATACTCGGGGATTAAAACAGCCAAGTTGGGAAGGAGCCCGTATTCAGGCGATACGTTGGCTCTCATAGCTTACACCAAAATACAAATGATAACGGACAGCGGTTTATTCAATTATCATAGCAGGGTCACACGAAATGGTTGTTGGAAGTACCTGGTTTGCGCGTACGTGGGCCTCCCCAGACGGGACCACTTTCAACCAATTTGATCACGTGTTGATCGAACGCTGCCACCTCTCAGCCTTGATGAATGTCAGAACATATAGGAGGGCCAATATAGACTCGGATCACTATCTCGTTGGCATGGTGCTCCGAGCTCGAATAACAACACCACCAAGAATCCCCTCTGACAATCAGGTCAGAGTTAACACTGAAGCCATCCATAACACAGCCCGCCGCGACACCTATAAAAGGGAAATGGATGCCGCAATAACCGCAGCCAACAGAGGACCTGGAGATGAAGCATCAACAAATGATCTTCACAACCACTTGAAGAACGTTATCATGGAATACGGCCACAAACATACTTGGCCCCAGCCGCAAAAGGAGTCGGAACGGCTGGTTTGACGATGAATGTAAGCTAGCAACGGAAGAATGCTGCATACCGAGTAATGTTGCATTCTCAAAGAACGCGGGCACGCGCAGAGACTTATCACGAACTCCGTCGAACGGAGAAGCGACTTCGGAGACGAAAAAGGAAGCCTGGGAGAACCAACAAGTCTGTGAACTCGAAAAGTACAGGGAGCAACCGCACCATCCGCGGAAATTTTACCAGCAGGTCAGCAGGATGAAGACTCGATGCTCATCCTCCCGAGACAAAGAGGGAAATCTGATTTCCGACAGAATGGGCATATTAGAGCGATGGGTTGAGTACTTTGATGAGCTACTGAACAACCAGAACATCGGCGAGTTGGAGGTCCCGCCAACTGAAGACGACGGACAAATACTGCCACCACCAAGTTTAGGAGAAACAGTCCGTGCAATTCATCGGCTAAAAAATCATAAGTCGCCAGGAGCCGATGGAATTACAGCCGAATTGGTTAAATATGGAGGCGACCAGTTACACCAAGTGGTTCATCAACTTGTGCTCAAGGTATGGGACAGCGAATCAATGCCTGACGATTGGCAACGGGGTATTATCTGTCTCATACATAAAAAGGGACATATCACACTGTGCAGGGATTATAGAGGTATCACGTTGCTGAGTACCTTCTATAAGATATTCTCCTCTATCTCTATAGGCCGGGTAGCCCCATACGCCCAGAACATCATTGGCTCTTACCAAAGAGGCTTCACTCCAGGAAAATCAGCAACAGATCAGATTTTCTCTCTGCGGCAAGCGATGGAAAAACTGTTGGAATATGGACAACAGTTGCACAATCTATTCATTGACTTTAAAGCCGCCTATGATAGCATAGCCAGGGTAAAACTGTACACGGCCATGAGAGAATTCGGTATCCCGACGAAACTAATAAGACTGACTAGGCTGACCCTGACCAATGTGCGAGGCCAGATAAAAGCAGCAGGATCACTCTCAAGACCATTCGACATCAACAACGGTCTACAACAAGGGGATGTCCTATCATGCGTTCTCTTTAACCTGGCCCTCGAGAAAGTGATCAGTGATGCTGAGGTAAATGCAAGAGGTACGATGCTCTTCAAGTCCACCCAACTACTGGCCTATGCTGACGATATCGACATCATGGGAAGAACCACCCAAGACGTACAAACTGCCTTCATCCAGATCTCGAGCAGGCGGCCATCAAGGCGAGATCTTGGGCTACACATCAATGAAGGCAAGACAAAATATATGGTGGCAACGTCAGCACCGAAGACGAACCAACCAACAGGATCAAACCGCACTGGTCAAACAAAAAGAATAAGGATAGGAAAATACAACTTTGAGACCGTTGACAATTTCTCCTATCTAGGGTCGAAAATCACAACCGATAACAACTACGATGATGAAATCCGCGCACGGTTGTTGTCAGCCAACAGAGCCTATTTCAGCTTACAAAGACTGTTCCGCTTGAAACGTCTCACCATGGGGTCAAAGCTCTTACTGAACAAGACTATGATCTTGCCAGTCCTCATGTATTCCTCGGAAACTTGGGTTCTTAGCAAGAAGAATTGCGAACTCTTGGCCGCGTTCAAGAGAAGAATCCTCCCAAGAATTTTTGGTCCCCTACATGAGGATGGACGATTCCATAGCCTACACAATGACGAAATCTATGAGCGATACCATGACCGTCTGGCTGTGGATAAAATCCGGCTCAATATGTTACGGTGGGCGGGTCACTTAATCCGTATGGATAAGGATGATCCCACTCGGAAAGTCTATAAGGGCAATATCTATGGTAGAAAAAGAAGACGAGGCAGACCCTGCCTAAGATGGAGCGATGGCGTGGGTCACGACGCCAGACAGCTTTTAGGGATATCGAATTGGTGGACCTCGGCGCAAAACCGGGATGTCTCGAGTTCCTTATTAAGGCAGGCCTAGCCCGGATACCGGTTGTTGCGCCGTTGATTATGATGAATGTAGAAACTGATTGAACACTTTTTCTAGATTCAGTACAATCGAATTATTTTGGGTACCCTGTCATTGTGGTGTAGAGGGAAATCTCTGATGCTTTAGCAAAAGAGGGTTCAATTTCCACCATGCCCAGACGGAATGTCAGTATCATTGGCTAATTCTGCTATCAAAAATTGGGAACAAGCTTCAGATAATAATAGGTCGTGGAGCCTTAACGCTGCTAGACACACCAAACTTTTCCTGCCAGAACCAAACAATCATTCGGCAAAGTTTATCCTGTCGAAAAGCAGGAAGACTTGCAGAAGTATTGTGGGTATTCTGACTGGACATAATTCACCAGTTGGGTATATGTTCAGAATAGAAATTCTCCAAGATGATACGTGTCCTGTAATGAGAAAGCGGAACACTCGGAACATTTTCAATGTGAGTACCCCGCCTATGGACGCATCAGACATCAGATTGTTGGTGCTGATGTGCTCCAACTGCAGCGGGTAGCATCACATCTACTAACGGAAATCCTGCGATATCGTATATTTAGAAATTATTCTACAACACTGCCCTCCCCTTCAGCGATTGCAGCGCGTTTTCAACTCTTCGTAACATTTCTGGAGCACTTCGACTGGGATGTCCGCGAGTACCCTCGTCATGGCCGCTTGGATGTCCGTAATTCACTAACAAGTCGGGAAACCGGAAGCTGGACGCTTCAGGTACGAAAGGTTTTGTGTATTTCTTAGTACGTAGCACGTAATATATGCATATATTATGTGAGAATATCCACTTTCGGATGATATTGACATTCATAGTCTTGAATTTACAAGGAAGCGACAACTTTGACATATTATAGCTTTGTTAGTAATAGTGCTATTTCGACCAAACTTGGTGAGATCATGCTCTATGTTATATCCTATATTACTGCCAAATTTCATGTTGCTAACATGAACTTAAGGGGGGTTTTGCAGCCAATTACTAAAAATTATGGTAATATACTATTATTAACCTTATTTGTACAGATATCAGTATAGAAGGTATTTCGGAGCCCAGGCACCATATAGTGGCAGCCTCCTGATTTTTTTCAGATTTTTCGGTTGGGTAGTTTCTGAGAATGGCCCCCTTAAAGGAATGGTCACTTTCAACCCCCCGCACTCCCCACCTTTCCAACAAATGTTAAAACTAAGACCGGCTTCGAAAAGTACTAATCGAGACCTTTAATTTGATACCCCACATGACTCTTTTTGATGAAAAATTTACACCCCCCTTTTGCATGTATGGGGACCCCCCCTTAAATTCAACGTAAAATGATGTAACTCACTGTATGCGTGAGCGTTCACAGTTCCCACCTTTCTGCCAAATTTGGTGTCAGTCGCTGTAACCGTTTCCGAGAAAAATGCGTGTGACGGACAGACAGACAGACAGACAGACAGACGGACAGACAGACAGATAGACGGTAAACCGATTTTAATAAGGTTTTGTGTTTACACAAAACCTTATAAAAATGGGTTCCTTTGACCACCGGTGTTGTTCTAGGAAACAAAAAAAGTCACAGGGTGACATATCGGACGAATAATGCGGTTGTTGCAACACGGTGATCCGTTTTGAGGCTAAGTACTGGGACACGGTGTGTTGGCAGCATGGCGCGGCGCGTTGCCACGATGAAGGATCCGGTTACGAGCGATGTCTGGGCGCACCCTGTTGATTCGTTTTCGCAATCTTTCGAGTACTTGGCGATAGTAGACTTGATTTAGGGTTTGCCCCGGTGGAACAAATTCTTTGTCGACGATTCCACAGCTATTACTTGCTCATGCGTACTTTTTTCGGGCGGGGGCGTGCGAAGACAACCATTGTGAGCTTTGGTGTTTGGTTTCGTATTGGAAAAACCAGCTCTCGTCACCTGTAATAACTCGATCAAGCAGCGTGGGATCGATTTCCACTTGTTCTAAACAGTCTTTTACGACGGCCATTCGATGCTGCTTTTGCTCCTCAAAAAGGTTCTTGGGAACCATCTACGCACACAACTTTTTCATCACGAAATCGGCTGTTAAAATTTGTCTGACTGTTTCAGGGTTCATACTCAGTTCCGATGCTAACATTCGAATTGCTAAACGCCGATCTTCACGGATTAGGGCGCGCATTCGCATCAGTCCGCACCTCGATTGGTCTCCCACTCCGCGCTTCGTCTTCCACCCTTTCACGCCCCTCCTTAAACTCTTTATGCTATCGAAACACCTGGGCACGACTAAGAGCACTATCATCATGCACTTTTACTATTTTAGCGTTCGTTTCCGAAGCTGTTTCGCCCAATCTGGCGCAAAATTTTATCGCGACGCGTTGCTCTAGATTTCGTTTCTTCATTTTGACGAGCATTACCAAGACACGTCTACTCAACACGACACAGCAGGCGAACTAAACCAGCTAGAGCGATAGTGAATATATCAATGGAGAGGGGAAGGATGCCGGGGATGGGGAAGGCAATTTGAAGTTTGCAGGTTTACCACAAGTTCGGCAATAAAACCAGTCTCATTACTTAATTGTCTAATCTTGTACATAAACGAATCCAGGATCGTCCGTTAGGCGGGGGAATCGAGTACAATGGATCACTATGGTCTGAGTGCTCAGAGGCTCTGCCGCTCCCCCATCTCAAACACATACACCTCTTTCCGTAACAACAGCACTGCGTGGTACTGACTGGATTGCTGTCTCGTTCGCAGGTGCCGCATCATTTTGCCAGTTTTATTCTCTATTTGCGCATCTCGCTGTCTCGTCGATATTTAAGCCCTTGCTGTATCCTTCGCAGGCGATGCATTTTCGTGCTGCCTACAAACGCAACCAACTCATTCTCCATTCCCACTATCTCCTCATTCGTATTGTTTGTATTCGCCATTTAAGTTTTTAACGGTGCATCGTGTGCAAGGAAGCGGGCCGCAATAGTCAGGAATGGGTATACCCTCGAGGACAATGCCTGACCTACGCTTAACTGATCCCGGAACTGACGGAGGGATCAGCCCTCGCTCAGGACAACGCGGTCTACCAATACCAGGGCCCCGAAAGAGTTGACACTTGATACACGCTATAATTACCACCTTGGCAGAGCTAGACTCACATCACCATATCGACGTCGACAAGGATTTGACGGCTCCGGGGTCTCCCAGTGTTTCCCGGCGTTTATCGGCAGTTTTTATTAGCAGTTCGCTCTTCACCGAAAAACTTTCTCGAGGCTCTACCTAGGATGCAGCTATTATGCCAACTAGGAGGTCAGAACTACTTACTCGGGCACCCCGGGCTGTCACGCCCCGTATCGTAAGCGACCTGTTTAAGAATCGCTGGGGGCCCTTCTGGGTTTGTATATTGCAGGCTGTTGGCCGGATCAAAAGACTAAGTTTGGGAGAATTGCAGTGTGTTGACCGCAAGTGGAAAGGTTTCAGTCCACTTTCTGACGTATTCTCAGAGAGGGAAGCAAGAAAGCATAGCCACTTCGGAGCTAGACGATCTATCATTCCTGGTGAAACGTGGTTTTCCCCGTTAATTAACCATAGTTAACCTTGAAGTCCATTTTTGGAAACCACACTGATCGAGCTGGTCTACAAACGGTCAATTTCATTATCATGAGAGTCTACCAAGTTTGGTGTTACCAAATACCATGTATAACATGCTTCCGATGCCGTTCAAAAAAGTAAGACCCGCCAATTGATTGTAAACATTATATAAGTCTGCTGTCTTCCGACTTTCATACCAAATTGATAGGCGATCACGCAGGTGATCTGATTAATTCTTACGTTCGCCAAACTAGACGTGCTGCGCTATTGCCTAATTACTTACGTACCGGCTCAATATTTGAGGTAGACCTGACTTAACTACTCATATCGAATATTATTAGATCTGGGATTGCTTCGACGTAAAGGCAGAGAGGTTCCAGTACGCAATTGATCTCGTATGATTAACACGATCAGCTTACAGTCATTTCATTACTTATTCTCCTCTTTTTTCGTGGACGGTTAAGTAGCACACAACCGTGAAGTTCGGGGTTTTTTTTTCTCTCTCGACCAATTCAATTTAAAATGCTCATTTATCTTTTTTTCGGACGTGAAACAACTAAGCTGAAATATGTATTTATATGTTTCGTCCACAGTAGACAAAAACGATCGCCACACAGAAGGCAGTTAATGGCCAGCTTGCTAATTCCTGCGGAATGATAAAACCAAAAAAAAGCAAGATGCACATTGCATAATTGCTACTGCATATTTAAGCGAACCAAACGGACCGACTAAAAATTGCCTAAGGTGGAACTTTAGATTTATATTTCATCTACGGCTCTGTATGTAAATGCCCAGGTAACCTGGCAGTTCACGGGGGCCCAGTAACTAATTGCATAGCGTGGAATAAATTTGAAATTTGGAAATAAAACCTGATTAATAGCATATGCGCGACCTGTATCTGTACAAAGGCTCTTTACCTGCGCTCGGCATATTGCAGCATAAATAGTAGATTCGTATGTGTTGTAACTCATATTTGAGATGGTTGAAGTCATTCGCAGATTCAATAATTGTTGTAATGTAACAGGCCGTCGTCGTTGGCATTTCACTTTTACTTTTAGGCTCCCCAACTTACATTTTTCCGAGTGCCAAACGCGGTTGGATTTGAACGTGTGATGATTGATAAGGTTCGTTTTTTTGGGCCCATATGTATTTTGGCATTGTTTTGAAATATTTGGCATACCTGAAGGCTGGCTGGTTGAAGCTTGATATTGACGAATGCAATCTATTAATCATTAACACCAATCTATCAAATTAAATGTGGTATACACAGTAGTGATGTCTTCCGTGATATTTTCCTCTGCCCTTTTTTTGCTATGATCTCGATCCCAACACTTTTATCCATATACATACAGAATCCACTTCAATCCTGCTAGTGAACGCATTCACATCCTTTCTCTGGATCTTCATACCCCCGAACTTGATTGATCAACGTTCGTATCAGCACAGCGCGAATTTACAGTAAACCTTTCTTTTCAAATGGGTCCTTATTTGCCAATAATCCAGCACTCCAGTCAGTGTTTCATTAAAAAAAAAAACCATTGACTAAAGCCATGATCTCATGACCCAAATTATAATCTGGAAGAAGTTTCGATCCAATGTACCTAAAGATATCAGTCCCACAGGTGCAATCACACTATTTTTTCTGAATTCGTTGCTAGACTGCGTGGAGTTGCTCAAGGTCAGAATTGTAATTTTTTATCGAAAAAAACAGATCACTAGTTGCCGCAAACATTACCCTTCAGTGCGCGAAATATCACCAACAATGTGATATCACATTACAAAGTAATATCACAAACATCACCTCTCATTACCTTAATTGTGCATATAAAGTTATGTCGCCAACATAAAAGATTAGCACTAGGCACCACCAATTAGGTGTGTACATAACTTCACTTAGTAGTATATGCATTTTCTTCCATGTTGCTTGGCATTTAATCCGTATAATTAAAAGTTGTCTATCACGCACAAACTGGAAATTATTCTTCCAAGAGAGAAGAACACTCACGGGTTCAGAATCCATAATCGGTATCGACACTCGACAGCAAACACCGCCGCTTGTACTGGGAATAACGGTGTGATATATTGAACGACACATTGCCAGATTACTTAGACCGACACCATACACACATCAATCAATGGCCGACGTTCATTACCAAGCAGGACGAAACCATCTGTCAACTTTTTTTGATTACCAGTCAATAATTTCGCAAAGCAAAAAATCTGCATCCCCATATACAAAACACTCGAAATCATTTTGCTATCCTAAAGTCAGTCAAGAAAGCAAACAATCGTAAGCATCGCTGCCACTTACACTTTGAGGAACGGTGATGTTCGGTGATCACATTATTAAACATTACCTATCACAGAGTAATATCATCATATCATTTGGTGATGCGGTGATATCATAGTGTTTGATGATGTTTGGATCACGGTAATGCATTATCACATTTTAAGGTGATATCACTTTTCTGATATTACATACATACATCACCTACCCAAACGCGCTTCCATTTCAATCACTCTAGCTGCAATTCTAACTCGGTAGGTGTGTAATTTACCCGGTCAACGTAGGTAAACGTTAATAAGATATATATTTCTAAATTTGCCTCGCAAACGCATAGTCTTTCGCTTATATTTCCAAAGTTGAGAACAGCAGGTTTCATTTTTTGGCTGACTAAGAAACATCCGAGCACATAGTTTACTGGATGGCCGCTTTAATATATGATGCAATGGCTCTTTTCCAGGAAACCGGTCCCTATCCAGTGCATCGCTTGCAGCGCGGGTTCGTGGTTGTGTAGTCAATCCAGTCCGAAGCTCTCTCTGTGGCTTCGTAACGTCGATTTTCCGTCTAAGGTTGTCAACCCTACCCAACGCCCAACCTGGAGGACTAATTGGTACAATTTGTCCAATTTTTAGGTGCGGGAGACACGCCTTCATCCTTCTCCCCTTTGTTAGGAAAGAACTCCCAGCGAACACCACGTAGAACTGAAGATAGGGTTTGGTAATAGAGCTGTTGGTATTGGTTCAACAACCGTTTCTCAAGTTTTATGCTCCATGGTGGATCCCAATCTAAAATACATAAGTACCCTCTTAACAGACCATGAATCACAGGTACATGCCCTTTTATCATTCATGATCTTGAGATACAGGTTTACTTACCTACAGCCATAAGACCATTGATATTTCTCAGATTAAAAAAATATGGGACACTAAGGCTTGACTAATTTAAATTTTTACTCATACCGTATTTTTGACCCAACCTATATATGCACAGACGCCTATTCATTATCTGCATTATTTCTTCTATAATTATCGAGATGCTTGCCATCATCTGGATTTTATTCTTATTACTTACTATCACTGTTTTGTCACTAAGATCAGACCTGTTTCTTCCACGTCATTGCAGTCTGTTCTCTAGCAGTCTTCCAATATTTCACACAAGTCTTGTGACAGACAGATAGGGAGTTGAGAGGCAGACAATGATCCGCTTTTAATAAGAGATTGTTCTGCACAAGCCCTCCACCCCTCTAAAAATAGAGGAGCTATTGTTCGGTGGGCGTAGCATGAATCTTTCCGATATGACTTACTCATGTTTTCAACTAACGTTATCATCGCTTCTCTTCCTTCCCCCCCTTTCCTCCCTCTCTCTCTCTCTTTTCTTCACTCTCTCCCTGTCACCCTGCCACTCTCCCTTGCTCACTCCCACCTCCCCATGGCTCTTTCCTCTCTCTCGTTCTCTCCTCCCGACCTCTCTCCTCCGCCCCCTTCTCTACTTCCCTACCTCTCTCCTCTTCCCTCTCTCTCCCACAGCTCTAAATCCGGATGTTATGTTTGAATTTGTTGCAGCCAGGGGCAACGCACAGGCGACAATCGAAGGAATATCATATATTGTCATCGTCTTTCTAGGATTTCTTAACATCCAAACATCACAATGTGATTGTACAATTTTTTCAATGGACCGAAAGCACTCCAGTCCAGGGGCTGAGCTTATGCGAACAAAATGGCGGCAAGGGCAAAACTATTGTATGATTGTGTTGACTAAACTGGAGAGCTTGAATAGAGATATGAAATTGTTGATTGTTCAAAATGAGTAGCGCTGGATTTGTTGCTGAAATCTGAGAGCGGTCTCAAAAATATCTCAAAAACAATTAAAAATTAGAAGTAATCATGTAGCCAGTCTTGTTTGCGCTTCCGGCACTACTAATGGGTGCTTTGGACAAAAGATGAGGTTTGAAGTTTACTCGTGGGAATAGGAAAAATGCCAAAAAGCGCCATTGTCACAAGCGTTCCTATTTCTGCCAAGGTGAGCTGTCCAATCAATTTAAAACCTTTGTGGCTTACAATTCTACAGGGAGTGTGTACGATGGTAAGACCAGTTTCGCCCATATTGTAGATGGATCGTGGAGGATAGTCTATTCGGTTGTACGTGGTTTATAGATTTTGAAAAAATTCACTGACAGACACTCTATTAAAAGTGGAGTCTTAGGCAAGGCTTACATATGGACAAATTATGGTGCCGTTTCAAAAAATTGGAAAACCAATATTCTCCGGCAATTTCTTGCTCCGTCCAGGAATTTGGTATGTCCAAATTCAGTTATCTCGCATACTCGGAGGCCAATTTCCGATTTTCCTTTGACGAAAGTCCGAAATAAATGTAAATTGCTTCCAAAATGTAATCGCAGTGCTTGAGGGACACCTGCTCCTTGAGTCGGCAAACGACCAAATCTATTTTTACTTTACCAGCCGCCAGCAGTTTGATCGCTGCTTCAGCTGGTAAACTTATAATTGCCATTTCCGTGTCTCCGTATGCCTTCCTCAGTCATCTGATTGCGGAATCTTGTAAATTAAGTGGTCCCAACTGCTTTTCTAAGGCGTCGCGGAGTTCCTCTTGGGTCGTGATTTCATCAACCTCCTTACATTGTAGAACAATCTCCAGGATTCCCGCCCGTCCTTATGCTTCTTCTCCTAAAGACTTCTCTACCTTGCTAAGGAAACCAATCGGTTTGCCCGGAGACTTCTTGAGCTCCAGCATCAGATCTCCTTTTTGAGAGCGTCTGATTCGGCTGACATTTTCTCCAAGGTCCATCAACTCAGGACCGGATTTGACCTTCCTGGAGATATCGGCATAAGTCATATCATATTTTTTGGAGATGATAATTAATTCGGCCCGTAATCTTCCCCCAACCTTGGTTCATGCTTCCTTGGTTCCTTTTCGAGGCTTTACCTCCCTTGGGTCGGTTGGAGCCGGCGCCGCAGTGTCCATGATTTTGGTAAATTTGTTTGCCGGTGAGAGACTTTTTTGCCTTTTCGCGTCCTGCGAGGATCCGAAAGAATCGCTCGCGCCCTCTCTACTCCTCTTTTCAAGCTTACCGCCCTTTGGATTTTGAGGGAGTGTCACTTGTGTTTTATTTTTTTTCGTCCTTGACCCTATTGTACAGTACACGAATGACTCGGACCTTGTTTTTGATGATCTGGTTCACATTGTGTTTGTCCTTTTGAATTCGGACTACTACTCTATTATATCCTCCGAATAGAGTAAACGATGATTCGTCCGTATTCCGACACTGCTCCTCTGCTTGGTTTTCCCACTGGGCGCTTCCGTATTTATTAGTCTTCCGGGAGATTCCCTGATTTCCTTCCTTAACCAAAGTTGATTTCAGAGGAGATCGCAGGATCGTTGAGCTTCTCCTAAATGAATCAAACACTAATTCCTGTGACATATTCCGACCAGGTGCAGTCACCCCGCTATGGACTAATTAATAACCAGTTTGTGGGGCATCTTTCTGTGTTTTTTGAACAGGCGTTCTCGGGAGTGATGTACTCCTTTTGAGTCCAGGTTACTTGTAGTATTCAATGCAACGGTGGCTAAGTAATCCACCACCGAAGGACTACAGTCGAGGGATATCGACGGCCAGGAGCCTGCTTACCCACTCCCAAAAGCCCTCGGTACTGGGGTTTCGGGTCCCTATACAATACATTTTTCTCTCTTTTCTTCTTCCATATTGTTTTCTCATTCTGGGTGTCCTTCCCATAGCCATTTTTTTCACGAGTGGGTGGTTTTCTCCTGTCTGTCTGTCTGTCCGTCACACACATTTTTGCTTGAAGACAGTTGTAGCGATTGATATCAAATTTGGTGAAAGTTGGGAACTGTGAAGGCTCACGCATGCAGCGAGTTATATAATTCAACGTCGAATTTAAGGGGGGTCCCCATACATGCGAAAAGGGGGTGTGCATTTTTTTTTGTGGGGTATCAAATAAAAGGTTTCGCTTAGTACTTTTTGAAGCCGGTCTTAGTTTTGCAATTTGTCAGAAAGGTGGGGAGTAAGGGGGGGTTGAAAGTTATCATTTCTTTAACGGACCCATTCTCAGAAACTACCTAAACGGAAAATCTGAAAAAAATCAAGAGGCTGCAACTAGATGGTGCCTAGGCTCCGAAATACCCTACATGCCGATATCTGTTGAAATAAAGTTAATAATAGTATATTACTATAATTTTTAGTAATTTGCTGCAAAACCCCCTTTAAATTCATTCTAGGACCACGAAATGATTCTACCAAGTTTGGTGGAAATCGCGGTATTATTAACAAAGTTATAATAAGTCAAATTTGTTGCTTCTTTACAAATTCAAGACTGAATGTGGACATTCTCGCATAATATATGCGTATATTACGTGCTAATGGGACAAATGCATACTCAGATGTCTTTATAAAAGAAATACTCAAAACCTTTCATACCTGAAGCGTCCAGTTTTCGGTTTTCCGACTTCTTCAAATTTTTCGCGTTGCCACGAATTGCACCGATCTCCCCTACCTGATGCCCCGAACTTCTAATTTCCTACTTGTTTTTAATTTCCTGAAAAAGATTTTTTCCAGTGAGAAATTATCAACCCACAGGGGCTCTTCGCTAAGCCTTATCAGAGGTCTAAGCTTCGTGAAAATTTCCGGCCCGCCCGCCTGCCTCGCCGAACTTGAATGATTCCAATAACTATAAGCTATTTTATAAAAATGTAAGGGGTCTAAGGACCAAGCTGTCGGATTTCAAACTGTCTGCCTTAGCATTCCAACATCATGTCATTTGCATTTCTGAAACCTGGCTGGATGACAGGATTTTAGATTCTGAGCTCCTCGAAGGTTACTCTGTCTTTCGGTGTGACAGAGACTGCGTTGCGCTTGGCAAGACAATTGGCGGAGGTGCCCTAATAGCTGTTAAGTCCCCTCTCCGTGCCGAAATCATCTTTTCCTCCTCCTCCTACGATTCTGTTACCATACGTGTCCTTCCGCCAAACGTGCGTCCCTTTATCATATCGTGTGTATATTTTCCCTGCCTACGCCCACCTTCTCTCTGTACGAGGATTTCTTCGACAGATTATCAGATTATCATCTTCTGTGGTGGCTTTAATCTTCCTATGCTCTCCTGGCCTTCCCTCCCTCCCTAATAACTCGACCCACCCTTCCCTTCCTCTATCCCCTTTCATGTACACCTGTGGGGCCCTCCGATTTAACCTTTCTAGAAACCACTTGGATCGCACTCTTGACCTTGTCCTCTCTAACCTTCCTGTACGTTATCTTTCCCAATCCCTTCATGCTCCGTTTTACGTTGCCCCTGACGCTCATCATCCTGCTCTCGAATTCGATGTTCAGAAATCCCGACTCCACTCTCCTGTCGCTCGCAAGCCTACCAAATTCAACTTTCGTAAGGCGAACTTCGAAGGTCTGAACTCAGCCCTGGCGTCAATCAATAGGATCCCCCTGCTCTCTCCATTTACGTGTGACCAAGCACTCAACAGTTTCTATACCATTTTATCTGATCTTCTTCCTTGTTACGTTCCCTCCTCTCCTAAGTGCTTACGCTCTTACCCCGTCTGGTTCACCACTGAAATTCACAAAAAAATACGTCAAAAACAGACTGCAAGAAAGAAGTTCCTGTCTTCTAGAAACGTTGCTGATTTAGTTTTTTTCAAATTCCTTCGTTCCTCGGTCAAATCCTTAATACGTAAGTCCACACACGAAGATTTGTCCAGCGTGGAAGACCCACTAAAGCGCGGAAATCTGAAACTTTTCTGGTCCCACATTCGCAACTCCCGCTGCCCTGCCCAGTTATCTCCTCCGTTCATTAAATTCTCTGGCTTCTCAGCTAACTCCCCCCAATTATCTTGTGATTTACTATGCCGCTACTTTTCGTCAGCCTATGTTCCTCCTCCTTCCTCCGAATCCCTCCCGATAGTAGATGTAGCCTGTCCCGCATCGCCTACCATTCCCCTTCTTACCCCTATCCTTGTCGAATATCTCATTGGCAAACTTGATGCCAATGTCGGACCTGGTTACGATGGTCTTCCGAACCTCTTTTTGCTCAAAACTGGTAAGTCCATCTCCCTTCCCCTATCCCTTATTTTCAACAAAAGCCTTAAAGAGAATCATTTTCCCAGCTTGTGGAAAGAGGCTCTCATTATCCCCATTCACAAAAGTGACGATCGTTCGCTTGCCGAGAATTACCGTCCCATTTCCCTCCTCTCCTCCTGTTCCAAAATTCTGGAAAGATATGTCAACGGCTGGTTGTCCGCCCACTTAAGCCAACACATAGTGAAAGAGCAACACGGCTTCGTTAAACGTAGGTCCACTGCCTCCAACCTGCTTGACTTTAGCAACTTTGTCGCCAAATGTCTAAATTCACGGCAAGAAGTGCATACCATTTACACTGACTTCGCGAAAGCCTTCGACACTGTAAATCACAAGATACTTCTATCCAAACTCTCGTCCCTAAACGTTCCCATACCACTTGTTTTATGGCTTGCCTCTTACCTTTCCAACCTATCCTGCCGCGTCTCTTTTGACGGCTGTACTTCCCGCTCCTTCTCTCCCTTTTCTGGCGTCCCACAGGGGTCTATTCTGGGTCCTTTGCTATTTTTATTTTTTATTAACGACCTTCCTCCCCTCCTTACTTGTCCCTGTTTGCTCTATGCAGACGATCTTAAGCTGTTTTCCGCTATATCGTCGCCTATGGACTGTGTTTCCCTTCAGAATAACCTGGACACTCTGGTTCGTTGGTGCTCGACTAATGGCTTAGCGCTAAACGTCAAAAAGTGTCACTCTACGTGCTATTCCCTAAAATCCTCACCCACTTCTTTCTCCTACTCTCTTGACGGACATTCCTTATCCTGCTTAAATTCCACTCAAGACCTCGGAGTCACTGTCGACAATAAGCTCCGCTTTGACACCCATTGCCTCGATGTCATCAATCGAGCAAAAATTGTCAGGCTTTATTCTTCGCTCCTCCTCTGATTTTGACTCCATCCAACCCTCCTTAGCTCTCTTCAATTCCCTCGTGAGGAATACCCTCGAGTATTACTCCGTGATCTGGTCACCCTCCCGTAACTGTGATTGTCTTGCCCTTGAAAATGTGCAACGTAAATTCACCCGTTCCCTCTTCTTTAAGAAAAGCTTCCCTCGTGTGGATTACCCCTCCCGCCTCCGCTTTCTGAACCTTCCCTTCCTACGACAGCGTAGATCCTATCTGGATCTATGCACATTCTTTAAACTTTCCTCGGGTCTGATGGACTGCTCTGCCGCTGACGAGATCACCTGCCGTCCTGCGTCTTATAACACACGTAACGCAGACATTTTCAACGTGCCCTTCGCAGAGCTCGAAGTCTATTTTCATTTCCCGATTCCCAGGCTTTTCCGAAATTATAATGCAAAACAGCTTGGTCCTTTTAACTTTCCTATTTTAAGTAGTTTTATACGGCCTTCGTTCCGACCGGTTAACAAAATTCTTTATGAAATGTTTATCAAGAATAGCTGGGTTCATCCACCCTCGTTATTGCAGGATTCAAAAATCATCCGATGATTCACAAAACCTATTGCAATGTTTGACGTTCATCAATTGACAACACCCCATGATTCTCAATGGCGAAGTGATTTCAACTTTTTTCCAATTTCAACTGGTGGATGACCAGCTCATTTCCTCTTGCCTTTCTCTAGGCTACAATCAAAGCAAAAATAACGACACAAACACAAATTCCCATGCAAATTGGTTGCTAATCAATTCAAATTGAAGTCTACTCAGACATTCACTTATTCAGATAATTTACTAACTCAATTCCGCTACAATCTAAGGAGTATCTCATGATTATTACTTTCACGCAAAATTACAATAATCCAACCCGCAAACTCGTCAACACCCTGAGCTACGCATAACACTTTTCTTGTGTATTCGTTTCCTGTGGATCTGCTGCATCCATTACCATCAAATGGGCTGGACTCGAAGTGCGTAGTTGCTATCAACGCAAGAACCACTATCTGAAATTCAATGCTCGGGTTTTTTTCGTGAAAATCTCAGTTGGCTACTTGGAAAGTATTAATGAAAGTTACATACTTGCTCAAAGAAGTTGTGATAATAATATAATCACATACCAATGAGAGGAAATAACTCGTAATATGAGAACTCTAGTGAAAGAAATCTCGTTTTGATCGTGCACTTGCAAAAGGTTTAGATTCGCGGAAGATGCATCCGCAATGTATCTTTGTAACGAGGTTTAGTTCTCCAATAAAGATGAAGTAATTGAGATTGTTGCAATAAAAGTATAAAATTTACAGGTTATGTAGGCGAAAGTATGTGCGAATAAATGCACAACATGTCATAAAAGAAAATATGATCCAATTTAAGTAGGGATTAACTTATCGACCACTAATCAGCATTTAATTTTGTATCTTAATATTGTAGATTCAGTTCTAACTTTTATATAGATTTTATTCTACCTTTCAAGGCCAAACACTTGCATTTTTATGACCTGTTACGTGCACCTGGACACACACTTTCTTATCTCTGAGAAATGCTTTCTTATCATTTTCGGTAGATAGCCCCCCATCCTCCCACCAATTACAAGGAGATAACTTCCCAACTCTAACCAAAATGTTGCTTTTATTAATTCCATGAAACCTACCTATGAAAAGTTTGCGTGCAACTCCACCTCGTCATCAAGCAATTCCGTCATTGTAATGAGTCACGCGAAACTGGAAAACATCATCATCATCATCAGGTTTGCCGAAATCCACGTCATTCTAGGAACGTCTTAGTTGAATCTTAATCCCAGCTTAATCATAGTGCGCAAACTTGAGGATGACCCTAATTATACTTTTGGTATTGTTACCGTGTTGGCCAAATACTAATCTCAGCGACTTTGTCATCAAGTTAGTCTGCAATCTGTCCACATAGTCATTAACATCTCGGTCGTACTTAGATTGCTACCGGGGGAGCTAGATAGAGTTAATGGAGTGGTTACATGACTGCGGCAACCAACCAGTGGGAAATTTTTAGCACAACCCGTTAGGGTCATAATTTGGAGATGGAATTGTATTTTTACAACAACTTGGTTACCTACCTTAAATCGTCTTAACTTTGCTGTTTACGATCTTCTAATTGGCTCTGTCTGCAGTTAATGAAGGAAGTGTTCCCCTTGCCAGGTGTATATCTGTTGATAATGAAAGTTGTTACTGTCACATAACGAAAGATTTATTACTTTCGAGTCAAAAGTTACAAATGTCCATAGCCTAGATTTCAAGCAAAAAATGGTTCCCATTCACCTTCTATATGAACACCATATTGGCACCTCAATTTTATCACAAGACTCCAAGGTAAATGGGGTTAACTGCTAAGTCTATTGCAAAATTTATAGATTATTTATAATCGTAAAAGTACTCATAGTGCACCGATGTCGGTCACTCTTCAAGGCTTCAGACTTTCCCAACACGATTATCAATTTTTGCGGTCAGACCAGCAGTTGATACTTTCTTCTTTGCTGATAGGAGAGGGCGTCAGAGGTATTCTCCCAGGTGCCTTAATCTATAATACTTTGGACAAGTACGGGACACTATCCCAGAACATATGTAGAGGTTTCGCCCCTCTCACACTCTTGTCATCTCTTAACCTCTTCGATTGGTATCGCTACTTCCTCAGACCCCTTTTTGAACATTGGCATCAATGTTAGTGCTTCCCTCTCGCAGAACTTCACCAGTCTAACAACTAATTCTGATAGGATTCGGGGATCGTCTCCTGAGAAATAGCCCGATGTCACGACTGCCTCCTGAGTTCCCCATCCGATGTTCCAATGAAACTTAGACACCCACAAAGCCCCGCGATTCCTTCGAGGATCTCATTGAGCTTTCCATCCAATGAACCCTTGAAAGTATCTTTCCTCGGTTTCTCTCTCCGTACATGCATGAGATGCTGCCAAATATGTAGGTTAAGTGGCGGTGACGAGCTTTAATTGCCTCCAGAGATCAGTCATCTACCCACACCTTGGGGAGTTTTGTTTTGCTCTTTATCTTGTTTTTAAACACACTCCACGATAAGATCTTCAATCCTACTACTCACGAGTGAACATTTGCTCCAAAAATAATTACCGCAGCATAGCCACTCGGATGTCCTTCACCGCACTATCATAGCTAACAGTGGCCCCCCTTTGATCTTGACCTACTCGTGATATCCTCCCTCTTTTGTTCAGATTTGGATTTATTAGGAGCATTCCCCTCATTTGAGCTAATCTGCTGTGCTCCCCTTCCCTTCGACTGCATTGTTGAACGCTTAGACCTACCCTGAACCTTCTAAAAAGTCTCTTTCGGTTCCAAGCATGCTTTCGAATAGCACAGATACTATTTAACATCAACGCCACTGAAGGCTGTCTCCTCCCTGACATCTGACCTCTGACGTACAGGTCTCTGATTTCTGATTTCGTACCTTTCTGATTAGGTACCTTAGTTGGTTGCAGTAGACCAATGTTGAGCTTAGCTTAACTGCTTGACTTTCTAACCTCTCCCTTATTGGATAAAGTCGCTTGCTTCTTAGTTTCGTGTAGGTGTGCTTCCGTCTGGCCAACATCATCATTAACGGTGCAACAAACGGTATCCGGTCTAGGCCTACCTTAATAAGGAACTCCAGACACTCCGGTTTTGCGCCAAGGTTCGCCAATTCGATATCCCTAAAAGCTGTCTGGCCTACGTCATCGCTCCATCTCAGGCAAGGTCTGCCTCGTCTTCTTTTGCTACCGTCGATATTACCCTTATAGACTTTCCGGGCTGGATCATCCTCATCCATACGAATTAGGTGCCCCTCTCACCGCAACCTGTTGAGCCGAATTTTATCCATAACCTGACGGTCGTGGTGTCGCTAATCAATTTCATCTTCACGTAGGCTACGGAATCGTCCGTCCTCCTTCTTCGGATGATTCCTTTCACGAACGCGGCCAAGAGTTCACAATTTTTCGTCTCGAAGGAATACATGAGGACTGGCAGTAAAAGCTTTGACCCAATAGTGAGACATTTCGACTGAAACAGATTTTGTAAGCTGAAATAGGCTCGGTTGACAGCCAACAACCGTTTGTGGTTTTCGACCCTAGATAGGAGAAATTTTCAACGGTCTCAAAGTTATAATCTCCTATCTTTATTGTTTTCGTTTGACCAGTGCGATTCGATGTTGCTCGTTCTATGGTTTTTGACGCTGACTTTGCCACCATGTACTTCGTCTTGCCTTTCGCTGCCCGGGTTTGGTAGTAGAGCTGTTGATGTTAATTCAACAGGCGTGTCCCAGGTTTTATGAATCCATCACGGGTACGAATCCACGTTTCGCCCTGGAACCTATACTACCCTTTGACCACCTTGATCTTGACTGCCTCACAAAAAGTGTAAATGTGGCACCACTTCTGTGAATGATCGAAGCCAAAAATCCGCTGTGGTGTAAGTCCCCAAGCAATATGCGAGGAGGCAGCAGCGCCATAATCAAAACTGGCTGGGTAGTATGCAGGGTACAAATGCGCATAACCACCACCAAGTGCTACAAGTGTTTGGACTATGGACACACATCAGTTACTTGCAAGAGACCCGACAGGAGGACGTTTTCTGCAATGATCGTGGCGCATCTGGTGAAAGCGTTGCACACACTGCCGGTTCGGGGCAGTGTCCAATCTTTAAGGCGGGACTAGAAAAGGCTAGGACGCGACAAGCATGATCCGTGAGGAGTGGCCAGATCTTCCATCTGGTGCGAATCCGGATGGCGAATTAAGGTTGTTTGCTCACCTCTAGTTCGTGGACAAAAAGGGCTATAAGAAGGAAACCCATAAAATAAAACCAACATGGAAGAAGAAAGAAGGAGGAAACTGACGGTGCAGGGGCTCGGAACCCCAGTACCAGCGGCTTTTGCGAGTGAGTAAGCGGGCTACCGGCCGTCGACGTCCCTCGATCGCAATGCCTTGACAACTTGGCCACCGTGGCGGTTTCGACATCTACCGCATTTGTCCCAGAGGGGCGATCACAGGAGATATTCCGAGACCAAGAAATTGAACTATTCAACAGAAGCTCCTCAATTCTTCGATCTCCACCAATGCCAAAGACGGCAAAATATAAAACGCAGGAAAGTACGTTAAATGTTATGGGAGAAGGTGCGTTTAGAATGAGCAATCCGGCCAAGACCCATAGAGAAAAAACCCTGATATGGAGGACCTACCTTTCAAGCAGCTTGAAGTAAAAATAATTGAGCTGTCCGAGTTCATCAAGGACAAGCACAATGTCCACCAAGCTATTAAAAACATGATGAGAGTCATTAGGGTCCTCTATAATAAGTCGCAGGAGGAGGAAAGAGGTTCCAAGAAAAACCGAAACCTGTCATTCCAACAGTGTCACAGGCGACCCAAGTGACACCTAACCGTAGTGTTAGTGACCTGCCAGCAAAGAAAAGTGTCCGGGAGAGAGACGGTAATTCTCTAGGGAATCAACAGGCGCCTAAGAGGAAAAAAAGTACACAAGCAGTTCCAAAGAATGGAACTAAAAGTACGAAGGTAAAAAGCCTGTGCCCCAAGCGCAAGCGTCAGCAATCGAAGGGAAACGTAAGGTGAACGAAAATGGTGGATGGAAGAAGGTCATTAATAAAAACGCGAAGAACAAACCAAAAGTTTGAATTCGCCCAGAGGCAATCGTTATCTCCACTAAGGCTAATTTGCCTTACGTGGAAATTCTATAAAAGGTAAAATCTGGCCGCAACATAAACGATCTGGGTGGAAATGTCAGCAAGATCCGCAGGATCCAGAAAGGCCATCTCATGTTTGAGCTAAAAAAATATAGCTTGGGCAAAACCGACAACTTTCACACCCAAGTGAAGAACTCGCTTGGAGAGAATGTCACAGTTCAGGCTCAAAAGCATGAGATCTACATACAGTGCATGCATGCACCGTCATAAGAGAACAATTTAATTTGAAGGAACTGGAAGAAGAATCGATCGTGAGCTTGACAAACCTCCTAATACTCAAACGGCCACAACGCGGCTACCAGTGGAGGTAACGCAGAAGTTATTGTCGGCCGGAAAGGTTCGAATTGGATGGGTTGTCCACCGCCTGCGAGAGGTTTCATTAAAAAGGTGCTGCAGGTGGCTCATAGTACACCGATATCGGTCACTCTTCAAGGCTTCAGACTTTCCCAAGGAAAGCTACACGATTATCAGTTTTTGCGGTACGATCAACAGTTGATATTTTTCCCTTACCGATAAGAGAGAGCGTCAGAAGAAAATAGGATCTTATATTTCCCCCAATTGTTTAGAGATCAAACTCGTTGGTGAATGCCGTCCCGAAGTACTTGAGGAGCTGATCAGATCCGAGCCTGCAAGGGGCTCATCTGAAGCGCCTCTTGCTACGCCTCCCCAGAGGTTACTTGGTACCATGGGAACGTGGATAGCCCTCTGCGCGCATAGGTTCCAGGCGAATTCCTGGACGATATGCTCTCGGCTTTTAAGGGATTTTAAGTTGTTCCCTACTTCCAAGTCTTTCAGTGTTGAATCTGGTATCAAGTATTCTCCCAGGTGCTTTAATCTATACTAATACTTTGCACAAGTGCCGGACACTGTAGCAGAATATGTATGAAGATTTCGTCACCTTCACACTTTCGTCGTATCTTAGGCTATTGCTAAGAATAAATTCAAAAAGATGTTCACCTGTTCGATTGGTGTCGCTACTTCTTCAGACCTGATTATGCGCGTTGACATCGCAGGCGGGGAGAAATGATAACCCTTCCGTGTCGCAGCACTTCACCGGCCTAACAACTAATTCCGGCAGGTAACCTCCCCTGTCTTTCGATTTCTCGCTTAAATTTTTTCAATGAAACTTGGGCAGCCACGAAATCATCCGATGTATCCTCGGTTTTTCCTGGTGTATGTGTTACTAAATTTACAGTTGATGGGGGCAGTTGCAGCGTCTAATTTCCTTCATCTACTCCGATCATGAGGATTTCGCCTCTGCTCTTCACCTTATTTCTAAACACACTCCTCAATCCTGGCAAATCTGCATGACGACAAAATCTTCTTGCCCCTGACCTACTCGAGCTCCTCCCTCTTAGGTTCGAATTTGATTTGTTGAAGTCATACTGGTCCTGTGGGCCTATTTTCACTGCTCTCCTCTTCTTTGGTTCTACTGATCACTCAGCATAGGTATATCCTGAACCTTTTTCGGGTCCAGGTTTTCCTTCAGATAACACAGATACAATTTAATGCCTGCGTCACTGAAGGCGGTCTCCTTGCTGTCATCTGATATGCTGATCATACCATACTATAGTTGGTTGCGGTCTTCGCAGTAAGCCAGTATTGAGCTTGACTAACCTGTTTGACTTTCTAACTCCTCCCTACCTGGGTGTTATTACCAGCTTATGTCGTGCCATTACCCCGCGTAGCACGGTAAGATCAAGCTTACTCTCTGAGACGACCAGGTATCATTGAGGCTCCGTTTGAATGCAATCAATTACTCTTCACTGCAAACAATGGGTACGTTTCGCAGAAAATCCTGAATTGAAGAAGGTATTTTTTGAGTTCTCAGTTTAGATGCTTAGCCTTTTGTTAATAGTACGGTCATCTCATACAGAGTGTGGCTATCACCACCCACTAACGGTATTGGTAGATGAGAGACTTGGCTCCTCGAGAGCCGCATATCAACCCTAGAGAGAGATACAATATGTTGGCTTCCAGGGAGCTTTATTCCGCATGTGTCTTTCCTGCAGTCCACCGTTTGAGGAGGTTAACACTGACATTTCCCTATGTCATATCTAATTTGAATAAATTGAGGCGAAGTGCCATTGTAGGTAGACGTAAATAAAATAAGCCGAGTAAGTCAAGTCTTGATGTGTTTGCACTGCCTTCATTGTTTCAGCAGAGTTCCGGATTTGCTATTGGGCATGCGGATAGTTCCAGACATCTTGTCGAAGTTTTTCATTGGGGAACTACGCATGTTATTATGTAAGCTTTTCTTTCATCGTGCGAATCTGTCTTGAGAAAAACGACTGCCAAGAACAAGAACCACCTATCTGTGGTAGAGTATACTAGTTTACTTCGGAATAATTTATCAATAACGTTTAAAACACATATGGGACTATAAGACGAAGGATTATCCAAAGGCTTATTTGATTTCGGAATTAATACCAACTTCTCTTGTTTGCAGTGTGAGACGGAAAATTCTTTGAAGCCCGCCGTGGATAATTTTTCTTCTTCTTTAATCTTTGTCCCATTCGATAACGGGGTCGACTTCGCACTTCTTTGGGTCATAAGCTTGATCTAAGTAGAGCAGGAGTTTCTGAAATCTCCGTTTAGCGCATTAAGCCGTTACTGCATCAGTCCTATTTTGACTCAATTCCCATTTGCTTAGATATTAAGACCCATCTTAGCCATCTCGCTGCCACGAGATTGCCATTGGTATAACGCGTTAAATATACTTACGGGGCATCTATGCCGTTTAGTCAAAATGCGTTTCAGATCTCCCCAGAAATTCCTGAGAATCCTACGCTCCTCCTTCACTTTTCTGTGCAATGTAGCCCTAGTATAACCCACTCAGCAATGAATCTATCGCCATCTCTTAATGTATTACCTACTCACTGTCATTTATGCCAACATGTCTACAGGAGTCTGCACACCAACGTAGTCATTTGAGATAGTCGGACCAGGGTACCTCGACGACACGAGAAACATAAAAGTTGATAATGGAATTTAAGTAGTAGTGGCGGTTGCTTTCCATGTACTGTTCACATATAACTTACAAAGCTGCACGCAATAGGCTCACCTTAACATTGACAAATCTCCATTTCCAAATTTTGGATAAAATAGCGAAAACGCTGTTAATACGTCAAACGAAATGAACTTCAGTGCCACCACCATCGGGAACAACGCTGTTCTGTGCTCCTTGCAGTTGTTCCTTCGAATCATGGTTAGGGATGAAACCATGGCTTCTTGTCACCAGGACTTTGAATAGAGTTTTGAAGTAGGTTCCACTGGCCAGATTACTGAATTCTTTAACCAATTTCGATTCCAATTGCATCCCCCAGTAAAATCCAGTAACAGGAAAGAGGAAACTAAAAAGGACTAGTCGTCGGCTCCGCTCATTAAGTTGACAAGATAAAATCCGAAGACAGCGGAGCAGAAATGTCTTTCATCCGGAAAACGAAGGGTGACGGAGTCCTCGTTGAACTAGGCCCGAAAACCACTAGCATGAATACGTTCTGTGAGGCGGTCAAGGGGCTATTGGGAGAGAAGGGTTTCGTTTCTAATCTATAGCCTATATGTTCTTTAGAAATCCGAGATTTTGACTGCCTCACAGAAAAGGTCGAAGTGGAGGAGACCCTAAGACGTGAATGTTCAGAGGGAACCACTTCTGTGTATGTTCGAAGCCAAAAACCCGTTGTGGTGTAAGTCCCCGAGCAATATGCGAGGACGCTCCTTAGCAGTGCAATAATCAAAAGTGGATGGGTAGTATTCAGGGTACAAATGCGGATAACCCCCACCAAATGCTACAAGTGTCTGGATTATGGACACATGTTAGTTACTTACAAGGGATCCGACAGAAGGACAGCATGCCAGAAAGGATGGAAGGGATAACCGGCAGATTGCCAGAAGTGGTAAATGACCGGAATTCAGGAGGGCGTTGACTGCAATGAAAAAATGAAATTTATTCAAATAAAGTGCAATGACCACGGACGAGCTGTTGGAGATCTGCAGCAGACTAAGAGATAACAAAGCTCCGGGCCTGGACGGCATACTAAACAGAGCCCTTAAGCTCGAAATAAAATCCAGATTCGACATGTTCGCTGCATTTTTCGAAGCGTATATGTCCATGAGGATATGCCTGCTACTGCTGCCTAAGGCTGGTAAACCTCCAGGGAACCATCCTCTTATAGACCCATATGTCTTCTAGACACTATGGGGAAAATGTTGAAGCAGGTAATTTACAATAGATTACTTCCGATCGTCGAGAGCCAGGAAGGCCTTTCAAATCGACAGTATGGATTCCGTAAAGCCAGATCAACCATTGATGCCATCAAAATGGTTACTGGCTTGATCGAAACTGCAATTCACGGAAGGGGGCAGCAAATATTGCGTGGTAGTGACGCTAGATGGGAAGGATGCATTTAATTCGGCCAATTGGAACCTTATACGAAAGTGGGCGGTCACGATTAATGTTCTCACCTACCTCGCAGCTATTGTCGATAGCTACCTGCGGCAACGGACGCTCTGGTATGACACCGATGATGGACCCAAGGAGAATGTTGTCTTCGCAGTTGTCGCACAGGGCTGCGTACTTAACGCACTACTGTGGAATTTCATGTACAATGAAGTACTTACTTAACCTTCCGGTTCTGTAGATATCACGGTGGTGGGTTATGCCGATGATATAGCATTGGTTGTAGTTGCAAAGCACCTAGATGATGCTGAGTTGCGAAGCAATCAGTGCTGTTAAAGCCTGGTTAGAGAGCGTTGGACTGGCGCTTGCGGAGGAAAAATCGGAAGGGGTCCTCATCACAAAGCGCCGGAAGCGAAATTACGCCCGAATTAGAATCGGCAATCACATCATTTCCAAGCCGACCATTAAATACTTGGGATAAAGTGGCGCTCCACAACTGGTGTTCTTTGTGATCGACGTATCAACGAACGTCTCAAATCTAAAATTTATCGCAATGTCGTCCGTCCAATCGCTCTCTATGGTTCTGAGTGTTGGCCGACCATAAAAGACAATGAACGGCGTCTTGCGGTAATGGAGACGAAGATGCTACGTTGGACTAGTGGCGTGACACGTTTAGATCACATCCGAAATGAGGATATCCGCGATCATTATGGGGTTGCACCAATCGTGGAAAAGTTGCGAGAGAGGCGTCTTCGATGGTATGGTCACGCAATTCGTGCAAACGAGAATTCACTTGCCAAGATTGGTCTGAACATCGAAGTCGATGGTAAACGACCAAAAGGCAGACCTAAGCAACGGTGGCTTGATACGCTGGATGGGGATTTGAAAGCCTCGAGATTGCACCCAGATCAGGCATTCGATAGAGCCAAATGGCGAAGCCGATCACGACGAGCCGACCCCGCTTGTGAACGGGACAAAGGCTGAAGAAGGCCACGGTGTACTTGTAAGTTACTTGTTGCCAGGGTGGTAAGCTCGATCTTGCTTTATGCCATCCCTATTTGAGGAAAGGCATTTCGCATATCATGTAATGCTCATAAGCTGAGTGTAATCTATAGGAGAATAACCCTATGGGTGTGTTCAGCATTCAGAGCCTTCTCGGATGAGGCTGCATTCGTCATCACCGGAATGATGCCAATTGACATCTTGGCAGATGAGATGACGAGTATATACAATCCGAAGTCAGTCTCTCCTTTATCGTAGACGAAGAACGCCGAAAGGGCGAGATCTGTAAATAGATGGCAAAAGCGTTGTGACCACTCGGGAAAGGGCAGGTGGACTCACAGGCTGATCCCGCTGCTACAGGTTCAAATTGGACAATTCACCCAATTCTCGAAATTGCGAGGGAGTCCCCGAGTACCCAGAGCACGTATTCTTCCACTGCACGAGATTCAGGTACGGGAGGAGAAACCTAGAGGAAACTTTAAGTGAAACACTGGTACCGTTGACGATGTCAGATAGGTCACCAAGCGAAGACCTGCAATCAAAGCGAAAATTAGGTTCTCTGCAAGGATTGTGACGCGTCTGGTGAAAGCGTTGCACACACTGCGGGTTCGGGGCGGTATTCAATCTTTAGAGCGAACTATAAAAGGCTAGGACGCGGAAAGCATGATCCACACCCAACAAATTAACATTCACCGCAGTGCAACCACTCACCAGTTCCTAACGCAGCTCGCTGCGGAGGTTGAAACTGATCTAGTACTAATCAGCGAGCAATACCGGAACAGGGATCTGGCTTCATGACGGGACGTTGTTCGACTTGGTGTTCTTGCCGAAGACCAAGGAAATGGTTTTTTTCTGAATTCGGTGTTTAAGGATAACGTTTTTTAGCGTTTCCCTAACGCCAAATGAGACAATGGTAGACCTTCAGCGCCAGCTTGATGCGGTGGAGGCTTGTTTAGTATTAAATAGGTTGCTTCAAACTGTCTGGAGGAGGTTTTTTAGTGAGGATAGTACTAAGTAGATTGCCTCAAACTGTCCTCTTTTACCTGAGCTTGAGAACCGCTTGTTTTGGCCACCAGAGACACTTGTTTTGATCAGCAAAGCACCTTATTTTGGCATCACCTCTCAAGGGTACTTTTTTTAGTATATCAAGAATACTTTAAGAAACCTTGATAACATGAGAAGTAAATTGGAGCATTTTAATGGAAATCATATTACTTTCAACGAACTTATACAAAACTATTTATCAACTGTAAATTATGTTTGGTCAGATAAAAATATTCAACATTTTCAGCCTATATAGGAACTACGGATAGCTGAGTGGTTAGTGCATAAAGCTGTCGTACAGTTCGTACAGGTTCAAATCTCACTGATGGGAGTAGCATTTGTATCGTGATTTGATATCGGATACCAGTCGACTCAGCTGTGAATCAGGGTCATAATCTCGGCCGAGTGCAATGCTCACTACATTGCCTCTTTACATTGCATTGCTGGATTTGGAGAAACCATTTGACACGAGCTCATCTGGTATGCCCTACGACAACACTTAGCGCCAGAAGAACTCGTGTGTTGGGTTCAATTACTCTATCACGATCCGAAAAGTAGAGTTGGAAGTGTGGCGGGTGTATCAAAACCGCTTCGTATCTCTGTTGGTGTTCATAAAGAAAGTGCTCTCTCACCACCCCTCTTTATTCTTGTTATGGACACCGTCACACGGGACATCCAACGTACAGCGCTTTGTACACTGCTTTATGCAGATGATGTTTTCCTAGCGTCTAATAGCAAAAAAGACGGCAACACAGTCTCAGATTGATTCTCAATAAAACTGAGTTTTTGACGACCGATCCCCATGAAACCGGCACGATTACTGTCAGCGACAGTGATCTGCCCAGAACTGAGCCAATGGAGAACTGCGTTATGAAATTGCTTCACGTTAGAATGCAGCCTGGATCAAGTGGCGTTCCACAACTGCTGTTCTTTGTGATTGACGTATCAACGAACATCTCAAAACTAAAATTTACCGGAATGTCGTCCGTCCTGTCTATGGTTCTGAGTGTTGGCCGACTATAAGATACAATGAACGGCGTCTTGCGGTAACGAAGACGAAGATATTGCGTTGGACTAGTGGCGTGACATGTTTTGATCACATCCGAAATGAGGATATCCGCGATCGATATGAGGCTGCACCGATCAGCGCCATAATAAAAACTGGCTGGGTAGTATGCAGGGTACAAGTGCGCGTAACCCCTACCAAGTGCTACAAGTGTTTGGACTATGGACACACATCAGTTACTTGCAAGAGAGCCGACAGGAGGACAGCATGCCGTTAATATGGTCAGGTGAAAGGTCAATGAAAGCAAAAATTGCGTTCTCTGCAAGGATCGTGGCGCAACTGGTGAAAGCATTGCACACACTGCGGGTTCGGGGCAGTGTCCAATCTTTAAGGCGGGACTAGAAAAGGCTAGGACGCGACAAGCATGATCCGTGAGGAGTGGCCAGATCTTCCATCCGGTGCGAACCCGGTTGGCGAATTAGGATTGTTTGCTCACCTCTAGTTCGTGGACCAAAATGGCTTAAGAAGGAAACCCATAAAATAAAATCAACATGGAAGAAGAAAGAAGGAGGAAACTGACGGTGCAGGGACTCGGAACCCCAGTATCAGCGGCCTTTGCGAGCGAGTAAGCGGGCTACCGGCCGTCGACGTCCCTCGACCGCAGTGCCTTGACAACTTGGCCACCGTGGCATCTACAGGTCATTTAAAGTTGAAGCTACCAGTGGTGGTAGCGCAGAAGTTATTGTCGGCCGTAAAGGTTCGAATTGCATGGGTTGTCTGGCGCCTACGAGAGCAGGTTTCATTAAAAAGGCGCTGCAAGTGCGTCGTGTTTGGACACTTTGCGTAGACATGCACCAGCGGCATTGACCGATCCGATCGATGCACAAGATGTCGGGAAAAAGGACATATTGCAATAGAGAACCTAAATGCCTATTGTGTAAAGGAAAGGAAGGAAAGAATAACCGGCATATTGCCGGAAGTGATAAATGATCGGAATTTGACTGCAATGAAAAAATGAGGTTTATTCAAATAAACCTCAATCAAGGCGGTTTAAAGGAGCCATCGAGGAGAAACCGAGCATGCTTGCAACGTAGCCCGCAAAAACTTCATGCTTGCCGTTCAGCGGAGCAAGAGGGATTTAAGGAGCTCTGCTCGAAAGCGGATATAAATCCGTGAGGGAGCGCCTATAGAATTGTGGTGGGACGATTAAGTTACAGACATAGTTAAGGTACTTAGACTCTTGATGTTCATTTCCTGCACGTTCTCCAGTTTCAACTGATGTTTAAGCGCTGCACAAATTTCCTCCTTGATAGTGACCTCGTCAAGATCTTTATCGGAAGGTCGCTTGCGCTCGTTGAATGAAGCCTCTATTTTCCTTTGTAGGTCGTCGTGATCCTTCTTTTCTTCAATGTTCGAACAGCAATCCGCCTTTTTGTGTTCGCCTAATTCACGTTACATTGTCGCTAAGCTCCTTCAGCGTAGGATCTGCCTTAACTCTTCGTAAAATATCAGCATAGGACATACCATCTTTTGCTGTTATTATCAGCGCTTCTGGTTCTTCTGTGACATTTGCTACGCTGGAAGTGGAACTCTTTCTTTGGTTTGATTTTCTACCGATTCTTGATGGGATTCTTATTATCCTTGTGCTTTTTTTGAATGGATCTTCGTTATCAGCCATCGACGAATTTTTAGAGGACCTCTCAATATAGACGAAAGACCCGTCGGAGGTCAGATGTTGGATGGAAAGTTGGGAACTGTGAACGCTTATGCATACAGTGAGTGAGCATCCCTTTGCGTCGAATTCAAAATGGGGTCTCCTTACATGCAAAAGGGGGGCATACATTTTTTTTTCACCAAATATAGTCATGTGGGGTATCCAATGACGATCTCTTTCCTTCAGTTGGATCATGGATATTGACAAGTCATACAACTTTGTTTTGATGCGAATCGCACACAATCTTTCGTGTATAAGTTTGAGGTCCATAACATTTACTTTAAAGTCTCTGTCTACGATGAAAACAACTCCGTATTTGGGTTTCCCTGATACATAGCTTCCCATTTTTGAAGATTGAATGGGACCTCATATCGATTATCTCGCAATCATTCCAATTCATTTCCTAGATTGTTAGAATCATGACCTTGTATTTACTGGCCTGTTGAAGTAGGTATTTGACAGCACCAGATTTGTTTTGTGACCTAATATTGCAGGATCCAAGAGCATAGTCCCTCATTCGTTTGCGCCGTCATATCCGTGGTATCGATCCCATCTGAGACTGTTCATTCTATGTATTTCTGTACATTCTAATGGTTTTTTGATGGATGACAGGCTGTGAGTCCATCGCTTCCAACTCCCAAGCTCGAGGACCGGGTCAATTGCTTTACATCCCCTTAGCGAAGAGACATGATTAGGTAGGATGCAGGGTGGCCAAGTTCTTCCAACTAAGCTGGCCGTCTAACTTTATTTTTTCTTTCACTTTCCCCGAACACTGGCTTTTTTAGTGAGGATAGTACTAAGTAGGTTGCCTCAAACTGTCCTCCTTTGTCTGGGCTTAAGACCAGCGTGCTATTCACATAACATGGCAAAAACACACCTCCTTGGTTTGGCCACCAGAGCCGCTTGTTTTGGCCACCAGAGTCATTTGTTTTGATTAGGAAAGCATCTTATTTTGGCATCACCTCTCAAGGGTATTCTTTTTGGTATATCAATTCTTGAGGTACGTTTTAGTTGCTACCCAGGTATACTTTAAGAAACCTTGATAACATGAGAAGTAACTTCGAGCATTTTAATGGAAATCATATTACTTTCAACGAACTTATACAAAACTATTTATGAACTGTAAATTATGTTTGGTCAGATAAAAATATTCAATATTTTCAACCTATATAAGAACTACGGATAGCTGAGTGGTTAGAGCATAAAGCTGTCGTCCAGTTCGTACAGGGTCAGTAAATGCGTCAAAAACGGGCTAATGCAACTGGAGGAACCACTGAACCGCAACTTCTTCTATAGGTGAACATGAACAGCAGCGGAAGGCGCGTAAAAAGCGAAAACAGCCATACATTCCACTGTAAACGCCAAACGGATGGCAGACATCCTACTGCAAAGCGAACCGTTGAAAAGCGGAAAGAGGAAGACACGCCTGAAGTAGTAGTTCCCCAAAAAAAAAGAAGGCAAATAGAGACAAAAAGAAAGAACACGCTATGCCATCAGAGATCCGCCTGTCCAAAGGCAATAAGGCTAAAAATAGCAAACCAGTAACAGAAAAGACGAGGAAACAAAGCAGGACTACATCCTCAGCACTTCTCACTAAGACGACGGAAAACAAGACATTTGCGGTACTCTTCAGTGGAATCCGCTACAAGATGAAACCTGAAGACAATGGAGCAGAAGTCTCGTCCATACTGAAAACGAAACTGGTAGAGTCCTGGTTGAATTAGGCCCGAAAACGGCTAGCAAGAGTACGTTCTGCGAAGCGGGGAACAGGCCAGCAGGCACCTGTTTATAGTATAAAGCCTATGCGCCCTCTATAAATGCGAGATCCTGATTGATTCGCAGAATAGATCGAAGTGAAAGAGATCATAAAGCCTGAAAGTCCAGAGGTCGCCAATGCCCGGATAGGTATCACTTCTGTGCTTGAAACCAAAAAGTCGCTGTGATAGAGTGATCAACGAGCAGGAGGATGAGGGCTAACAAGTATTATTAGCCTTACTGATGAAGGAAACAAGTGGTTCCCGAAATGTCGGTATTTACAAGACCAATAAATTAACACTAGCGAAATGGAAAAACAAGTTTTTATTATTTCAAATAATTTAATCAATAGAAATACCTCGTAATTACACTCAGACCGACAGAATGGGTTTATCTGGATTCGTTATCCTTAGGTTTTTAACCGTTTACCTATCGCCCAATGAGATAATGCCGGACTTTCGGTGCAGGTTTGATGCTCTGGAGGATGGTCTTCCGGGCACGGAGGGCCAATCCTGGTATGCGGTAACTTTAGTGCTAGGGTCCTTAAATGGACCATGTCTCTCCCAAAGACAAAAAGTATCCTGGAAATGGCGGCGAGAACGGGCTCGTAATTTTAAACACCGGATCCACGCCAACATTCCAGTGCCCAGGCTGCGAAATAAGCATCCCTGATATAATCTTGTCGTCGAAATCTCAGGCAGCGTCGGTAGACGGGTGGCCAGTTCTAGAAGGCTTCTCGGTAAGTAACCAACAGTATATCGCGTTCCAAGTAATTGGCGCTATTTGTCAGCGTGCACCAGGCTGGCGTTCCTCTTACGCGTGGAATGTCGCGAGGGTGAACATCGGGATATTCGTCGAAACTCTTGGAACAGGCAGAGTCGCGTTGGAGGGCCTCTTTGGAGTGGAAGGGTTGCATCTGACACTGTCCTAGTCCCAGCCGTGGCAAACTTTCTATATGTTGGTTGAAGGCAGAAATTGCTGACATACGAAAGGAGTGTCATAAGCTCCGCCATTTGGCACAACATTTACACGTTCCCGAGGAAACATACGCCATAAAGGCAGAGAATAAATCAGCAAAAAGGAGACGCTTCATCTCGATAAATAATAGCGAAACTCACGCTGGCAGAACCTAGTCAGCGAGGTAAATGAAAATCCATGGGAACTTAGCTATAAACTTGTCACCCGGAAAATCGGGTGCGGAAACCCGAGCCTGGGAAGCACAGAGGCGGGCAAGCACGTGTCGACCGAGCGCTCTGATGCAGCTTCAGAACCTTCACGACCAATTTCGCCAACTTTATAGGTTTCTGGGATAGCTCTTCCCTCTAGGTCGTTTTCAGCCACTCAGGAAGGTCGTTTAATCATCCTATTTTTATTTATAATAGTTTCATTATAATTTCCCGGACATCCCATACGGATTGATGTCAACCATACGGAAGGCGTGAAGGACTGCCGCCTTTTCACAATGAAAGAGCTCGAAGAAGCAGTTCTGACCACGAAAAATAAGAAGATGCCAACTCCTGATGGAGTAGGATTTGACATCGGATACCAGTCGACTCAGCTGTAAATCAGGGTCATAATCTCGGCCGAGTGCAATGCTCACTACATTGCCTCTTTACATTGCATTGCTGGATTTGGAGAAAGCATTTGACACAAGCTCATCTGGTATGCCCTACGACAACACTTAGCGCCAGAAGAACTCGTGTGCTGGGTTCAATTGCAATATCACGATCCGAAAAGTAGAGTTCGAAGTGTGGCGGGTGTATCAAAATCGCTTCGTATCTCTGTTGGTGTTCATCAAGAAAGCGCCCTCTCACCACCCCTCTTTGTTCTTGTTATGGACACCGTCACATGGGACATCCAACGTAAAGCGCTCTGTACATTGCTTTATGCAGATGATGTTTTCCTAGCATCCGATAGCAAAAATGGTCTCGAGCAACTTGTCCAAATACGGAGTGATCGCTTTATGTAAGACGACCTCGGATTGAATCTAAATAAAACTGAATTTTTGACGACCAATCCCCATGAAACAGGCACAATTACTGTCAGCGACAGTGATCTGCCCAGAACTGAGCTATTTAAATACCTCAGGTCAATGCTATCAGCCAATGGAGAACTGCGCTATGAAATTGCTTCACGTTATAATGCAACCTGGATGAAGTGGCGTTCCACAACTGCTGTTCTTTGTGATTGACGTATCAACGAACATCTCAAAACTAAAATTTACCGCAATGTCGTCCTTCTTGTCGCTCTCTATGGTTCTGAGTGTTGGCCGACTATAAGATACAATGAACGGCGTCTTGCGGTAACGAAGACGAAGATGTTGCGTTGGACTAGTGGCGTGACATGTTTTGATCACATCCGAAATGAGGATATCCGCGATCGTTATGGGGTTGCACCGATAGTGGAAAAACTGCGAGAGAGGTGTCTCCGATGGTATGGTCATTTGCCAAGGTTGGCCTGAACATCGAAGTCGATGGTAAGCGACCAGAAGGTCGGCCGAAACAACCGTGGCTTGATACGCTGGATGGGGATTTAAAAGCCTCGCGCTTGCATCCAGATCAGGCATTGGATAGAACCAAATAGCGAAACCGATCACGACGAGTCGACCCCGCTTGTGAACGGAACAAAGGCTGAAGAACAAGAAGTGCCAAGCACTAATTGATTTCAGTTAATTTTCTATTGTACGTAATTGACTGCAAGATACAAACTAGGGGACCAATTTTTTTCTGTCAGCGATTGGGGGCTATATTATTGCAGACCCAAACAATGAGCTCAATCACCTGCATTTTGCCTGAACACCAGTGGAAAAACTTATCAAACCTCCATCAATTTCGTGCTGGTTTAATGGTGATCTCACTCAAGAGCTCATAATGAAAATTTCTGCTCAAATCGATTCGACATTCGCGATCTGTGTGCAGGGGGAAATCTCGTTTTTCGACCTGATCGTATAGATCTAGTGCTAGCCAGCTAGCTCGCTTGCTGATCGCACTGGATGATATTGGGTCGCTGCATGGCGTTTTCTTAGGCATTTGGTAGTCGCGGTTTTTAGTTAATAGGAGTAGGTTCGCCGCGCTGAGACACAGTTAGGGGGCTCAATTTGCGCGACAACTCTCGATAACTACGCGATCGCGCGATCTCCTCACACTTTCGATTTTTTCGTGATCTTCAGAGCGAACTCGGAGCTGTGTCGACTGTAAAAGTTTAGACCGTCCAAATTCAGACCCTGGCATAATAGAATTATGCAAATTGCAATCGGTTTCGTACCGAAAGATACGAGTACTATCGGCAGGTTTCCAATACATTCCAGAGCTAGATTAGACTCATTCGCGGATATTACCCAAGTAAACATATGACACGTACTCGGTAATGTTTGTCGCGAACTAGTGAAGGTTGGGGGATACATAGTTCATGGCTTGCATCTTCCTATATGGAAAATGTTATGAAAATAGTGCAGTTAGTGAAAAATATAGTCATAAACGTATAGTGCGCAATTATTTGCACTTTTTTGCTTCGCTCACTCCACGATAATAGTCGCAGTGATAACATTCTCGACGGTGATGTTTAGTGCTATTTCTATATGTCATTGTGTTATCATTTCTGTTATAGTCCACGAATTTAATAATGCTCGCGATATCATTCCTTGTTTGCTTTACTTGACAGAGTCGAGAGGAATTTAATTGGAATGAAAAGTGAAAGATTTTGAAAAAAAAAAAAAAGATTTCCCGACTGTGCTAAGAATTTCAATTCCCCACTCTCGTGTGCTGTGTGCGCTGTGTTATCATCTGTCCCTGTAGCAATATAACCTTCCCAGAATCATTAAAATGAGAACGGAATCACTTTGAAAAAAGTATCTTCAGATTATTAAACAGAATTTTATGTAAATATAACGTTGTGTGAAAAAGTTTTGTACGTCAGTGGATCAGTGATTTGAAAATAGAAGTGATTTAGGCTAAGATACTTCTGCTTTATGAAGATGTCAAAATCTGTGTTACTACAATCCTCCGAGAAAAAGAAATTAATGAAGTCAATTAATTGAATCACTATTGGATTATCAACTCATGACTCCGCACCGTATCTGAACAGCTCACCAGATAGCCTCGAACTTTTCATGGAATTTCAATGTTGATTTTCGTACTTGCTAGAAGTTTTCTCCAAAAGTTTGATTGTGCCCCGTTGAGAGAAGATTGAGTGGCTTCAAAGGTAAACAATAAATATGCATCTTAAGATTCTGTGGACTACGTGCCTAGTTGAAAGAAATATTTTTGCTAATATACATATGTTCGTGTTGGTTTGTCTTTTGTTGGAGTATTTCGAGTGGAAAAACATTGACTGGAGAATTAAAACTATTGAAAGATACTCTTAACACAAAAAAAATCTATCTGACATAATATTTTCCCTCTCTACCACGTTTTGATACATTAAAACAATCTTTCATTTCGGCCCCGCTCCTTTACTAATTACATCTTTATGCATTTCATTTCAAATTAATCAAATTTTGCAAATATTGGAGGGAACTTTGCAATTATTCTGAGTTGCCGAACGCTTAGTCACTTCCACAGCTTCACTCTCTCCCTATCTTTTATCTAAATGTCAATACTTAACATCTTTTATGAGTAATTTTATTGTTAGAGACGGTACTGTACATAGTTCACTTTCGTGATATAGATAGATTCACATGTGTGTATATTATTAAGTGCATATTTACAGTTTATGGTGGAAAATTGACTCATTTGATATGGACGAGATGTTGATTTTTAGAATATATCTGTATAAAATTTATAAAAGTAAAACAAGTCGGAAAACCGGAAGCGGAACGCGTTTTGTTGATTTTTTATGTAAGAATATTTGACTACACGATAGTTCCGCTTTTCAAAGAGCAACATGGTTTCGTGAAACAGATCTACGGCTTCAAACTTTCTGGTCTTCACCAACTTCGTTGCTAAATGCTTTCACGACACGAGGTTCATCCTATTTATACTGATTTCTCCAAAGCCTTTGATATCGTTCACCATAATGTTCTCCTCTCTAAACTTCTTACTACTCAACTTCCCTCCCTCAATCATCTCTTAGCTTTCCTTCTATCTCTCATACCGTTCCTGCAGAGTTTCTTTTTCATGGTTACTCATCTCGTTCCTTCTTTCCCTCCTCTGGTGTTCCCCAAGGCTCTATACTTGGCCCCCTCTCTTCCTGTTTTTAAGGTTATTAAATCGGTTTACCGTCTGTCTGTCTGTCGGTTTTTTTTTTTTTTTTTTTTTTTTTGAGGAGGTGGAAATCTTTAAAAGACACTGATCTGGACACACCAGCGTGTGAGATTTTTACCCACTAAAACCACCCCCGACTCCCTCCCTGCCCCGCGGAACCACCATAAGGTATTACATCACGAGGCGGAGTCAGCTCACTCTAGCTTAATCCCATTTCTCCTATACGCGGCGCACGTGACCACGCTTTTCTCCTTTCCTCTGCCTTTCGCAATTTATCTTGAATAGATGCGATCATGGAGTTGACCCCATCCCAATTCTCTTGATGTGCTAGCATTTTCGGCACCAGCACCTCTCCTAGAGTCTCCTCTAGATTCCTCCTTTCTTCCACAAATCTCGGACAGTGGAAGAATATATGCTCTGGGTCCTCTGGGACTCCCTCACAATTTGGACAATCAGGTGAGGTCTCCAATTTAAACCTGTGAAGGTATTGGAGATATCCTCCATGTCCCGTGAGAAACTGGATGAGATTATAATTAATCTCACCGTGTCGTCTCTCCAACCACTCCTTGATGGCAGGAATGAGCCTGTGAGTCCACCGACCCTTTCCCGAGCGTTCCCACCGTTCTTGCCATCTATTTATGGATCTCTCCCTCTCAGCGTTCTTCGTCTGCGATAAGGGAGAGATTGGCTTCGCATGGTATATATTCGCCATCTCATCTGCCAAGATGTCAATCGGCATCATTCCAGAGATGACGAATCCTGCGTCATCTGAGACAGTCCTGAAGGCAGAGCATACCCTCAGAGCTGTTCTCCTGTAGACTGCATTCAGTTTGCTAGTGTTAACTGGCATCCGCAACGCCTCGCTCCAAATTGGGGTCGCATAGAGCATGATTGAGGTCACCACTCTGGCTATAAGCAACCTAGAGGTATGCCGTGGCGCTCCCACGTTCGACATCATCCTCGCCAGGGCCATACTGTCAGTGGATGATTTATCACAAACATACTGTACGTGTTGCTTATAGCTGAGCTTCCTGTCTATCATCACCCCCAAGTATTTGATGGCCGGCTTGGAAGTGATGATACGATTCCCGATTCTAATGCGGGCGTAATTTCTTTTGCGGTGCTTAGTGATGAGGACCGCTTCCGTCTTTTCCTCCGCGAGTGCCAGTCCAGAACTCTCTAACCAAGTCTTAATAACACTGATTGCTTCGCTTGAGTACAACTCAGTATCCTCGAGATGCTTTGCAACCACAACCAGTGCTATATCATCGGCGTAACCCACCACCGTAGCCTCCTCCGGAACCGGAAGGTTGAGTACATCATTATACATGATGTTCCGCAGTAGTGGGCCCAGTACAGAGCCCTGGGGGACACCCGCGGAGACAACGTACTCTTTGGATCCGTCATCGGTATCATACCAGAGTGTCCGCTCTTTCAAGTAGCTATCGATAATAGCGGCGAGGTAGGTGGGAACACCAATCGTCGCCAGAGACTTTCGTATAAGGTTCCAATTGGCCGAGTTAAATGCATTCCTCATATCTAGAGTCACTACCACGCAATATTTGCTGGTACAACCCCTTCCGTGAATTGCATTTTCGGCCAAGCCAGTAACCATTTTGATGCCATCGATGGTTGATCTTGCTTTCTGGAACCCATACTGCCTATCTGAAAAGCCCCCTTGGCGCTCGACGACTGGAAGTAATCTATTATAAATGGCCCGCTCCAACATTTTCCCCATAGTGTCTAGAAGACATATGGGTCTATAGGAGGACGGTTCACCTGGAGGTTTGCCAGCCTTAGGCAACAGTACCAGCTTCTGTCGCTTCCATGGTGCAGGAAAAATACCCTCCGACATGCACGTTTCAAACAGCCCCGCGAACATATCCGGTCTACTTTTGACGGCAAGTTTGAGAGCCTTATTCGGTATGCCGTCAAGACCCGGGGTTTTACTGTCGCCTATTCGACTGCAGATCTCTAGCAGCTCGTCCCTGGTGACTGGTGGAATCGGCGTCACATTCAGGGGGCGCTGGAAGGTGTCAGCACCCCCCTCTTGCTGGGGAAATAACCCCTGGATTATTTTCAACAAAAGCATAGGGCACGTGATCTGCTATCCGTGAAGGTGCCTGCTTTGCTAGGCAAGTCTAGCCACACCTCCATGAATGTCTGCTCATCCATCGCTTTGGCAGACCATCCTGGTGTTCCTTCTGGGTTTCGGCTTCCGGGGTGCGGGTCTCCTGCCTTGTGGCTCCATCCTTAGTTCAAAGGTGATTGCCTGGTGGTCGCTGTACGTGAAGTCCTCACTAACTTGCCAGGACATGTCACGTGCTAACGCAGGGCTGATAAAAGTCAGATCTACAATTGACCCAGTTCCCCCTTTCCGATAAGTGTTTATATCGCCTTCGTTGGCCAGAACCACATCCAACTGAGCGAATGCTTCTAATAAGCACCGCCCCCTTGCGTTAGTCTCTTTGCTGCCCCACTCGATAGCCCACGCATTAAAGTCACCGGCTATCACCTTTGGACTCCGTCCCTTTGCATCGTGAACAAGATCGTCTAACAGTTCTTCAAACTCGGCCAGTGTGAGGCTCGGTGGGGCGTAACAGCTATATATGAATATACCGCTTATTTTTGCCCACACAAAGCCTCTAGCCGCCTGACCTATGCTATATTGTATGGCTTGACGACCGCACGCCCATATCGCCGCTCCACCAGTCGAATCTGTGACCCATGCAGCACCGTCAAGATTTCTGTACGGTTCACTAATGATAGCAATCTCCATTGCGGATTCGTGAGTGGTCTGCGCAAGCAAATCTTGTACGACCCTGCAATGATTAAGGTTTATTTGTATTAACCTCATTTTTTCACTGCAGTTAACGCCTTCCTAAATTCTGGGCGTTTCCCACTTCCGGCAATATGCCGGTTATCCCTTCCCTCCTTTTCTTCGCACAAAATGCATTTGGGGTCTCTATTGCACTCCTTGGCAATATGTCCTTTTTCCCCACATCTTCGACATCGATCGGACCGATCGATGCCGCTAGTGGATGCTTTCGCGAATTACAACATTAGGCATTTGAAGCACCTTTTTAAGGAGATCTGTTCCCTTAGTCGGCAAACAACCCATCCAATCCGAACCTTCCCCACGGCAAACAACTTCTGCGCTGACTCCACTGCCAGTCGCATTGTGGCCGTTTGAGTACCGCCATAAGCCTTTCTTAGGCTCACGATGGATTCTTCCCTGAAATCCTCCAACTTAAATTGTTCCTTCAAGGCAGTGCAGATCTCTTCTCTGGATGTTACCTCATCGAGATCCTTGCACTGAAATAGATCTCATGTTTTTGGGAACGAACCGCGACATTCTCCCCAAGTGAGTTTAAAACTTGGCTACGAAAGTCGTCAGTTTTACCCACGCTGGATTTTTTCAGCTCAAACATGAGATCACCTTTCTGGGTCCTCCGGATTTTGCTAACATTTCCGCCTAGGTCTTTTAGGTCGGGGTCAGATTTCACCTTCTTCAGTATCTCTGCATATGTTAGATGTCCTCTGCTGGAGATTACAATTGCCTCCGGGCGAATTTGCACCTTTGGTTTCTTATTTCTTTTTTTATTCACGACCTTAGTCCAACCATCGTTCTTATTTTCTTTCAGTTTCGGTTCGCTAGCCGACTTTCCTACTTTTGGTACTTTGGGCCCTTCTGAACTTTTAGTTCCCTTTGTTTGACTGGTCAAGATCCCTTTTTTCCTTTTTGGGGCCTGTTGATTCGCCAAAGCTTCCCCCTCCTTGTCTCTCACTCTTTTACTTGAGCGAAGGTTGGCGACTTTGTGCTTGGGTGTCACTTGGGTCGCCTGTGACACTGTTGAGGCTGGGATGTCCGGCTTTTCCTTAGGCTTTCTTATTTCTTCCTGTGACCTATTATAAAGCACCCTGATGGCTCTTCACCATGTTCTTAATGGCTTGGTGCACGTTGTGCTTGTCCTTGATGAATTCGGACAGCTCAACTATTTTAGTCCCAAGCTGCATAAAAGGTAGTTCTTCTGGGTCAGGGCTCTGTTCTCGGTGAGTCCTGGCCAGACTACTCCTTTTACTGACTCCCTTTTTCAGTTGCTGAGCTCCCATGAGCTTTCTCTTTTGCCGGCTTTGATATTGGAGGAGATCATAAAATTGATGAGTTTCTCCTGAATGGATCTATTTGCTGCTGCTGGAGTACCTCTGGATCAGATCCGATGGGTGTCGAAATCGCCTTTTTGGCCAGCTATCTCCTTTTAGTCCATCATTCTTTGCCTTCGCAATTGGTGTTCTTGGCAGAGTTGTGCTTCGTTTGAACACCTCCTTCTCCAAATCTAAAACACTTGTAGTATTAGATGCAACGGTGGCCAATTTGTCCACCACCGAAGCACTGCGGTCGAGGGATATCAATGGCCGGGAGCCCGCTTGCTCACTCCCAAAAGCCGGCGGTACTGGGGTTCCGAGCCCCTGCACCGTAACTTTACTCCTTCTCAATTCGTCCATGTTGGTTGTTGTCTGTCCGTCTGTCTGTCTGTTACAGCCGATTTATTCGGAAAAGGCTGAACCGATTGTCACGAAGATTAGTACGAGTATGTGATCTGCCATTCCCTTTACATGCAGCAACTGACGCCATTTTGCGTTAAGTTTAAGGGGGGCTCCCCATACATGTAAAAGGAGGGTGCAAAATTTTTTTTCATAAAATGTGGCCATGTGCGGTATCAAATGAAAGGTCTTAATTAGTACTTTTCGAAACTGGTTCAATATTTGATATTGGGTGAAACATAGGGGAGTGAGGGCTCAAAATATGACCCCCAAAAAGTGTAACAGGTCTCGTTCTCAGAACCTATCCAACCGAAAAATCTGAAAAAAATCTCGGTTGTGCATCTCTACGAAATCTAGGCCTCAAAATATATCCGGTTCCGATATCTGCACAAATAAAGTTAATAATAGTATATTTCCACATTTTGG
Organism: Hermetia illucens; assembly: GCF_905115235.1. NCBI lineage: Eukaryota > Metazoa > Arthropoda > Insecta > Diptera > Stratiomyidae > Hermetia > Hermetia illucens. The sequence goes on along the minus strand of NC_051851.1, from coordinate 8,424,188 downwards.
AAATTTACCCGGCACCCCCCTTATGTTCATCCTAGAAGCACAAAATCTGGCATGCATATAATGAAGAACATAATGCACAATTTGGTCAAGTTTGAAGAAAATCCTAATATTATTAACAAAGTTATAGAGGGTAAAACTTCAAACAATTTTTTTGTGAATTTCGTGCACTCTACAACCTGCACGACGTCATCATCACATATCAATTCGTCCATACCACAACGAAGTAAGTTCGTATAAATTGGGTGGAAAAGAATTATTTTGTTTTAGTTCTTTAATCATTTGTATATAAATATCAATTATTCCAAGGAGACATGTGTGTATGTAGGTATATAGTATATGCGTGCTAATGAACTTTGCGGGTAGAGCCTAATTTAGATAGATATAAGAAGTAAATCGAAAATATGAGTACGATCAATTTATATACGTGCCTATATGTGTACAGTATTCGAAAATAGGCAGTTTGTTTGTTTAGGGTGAGCGTAATATGTACGTATGTCTCGTAGTTTTGTAGCTGTATAGGGGTAGAAAAATGTGCGTTGAAATTTGAACCTTTATACCCGAAGCACGAGCTTCCGGTATTCCGACTTGTTTTTTTCATGGTTACTCATCTCGTCTCTTCTTTCCTTTCCTTCCTCTGGTGTTCCCCAAGGCTCTATACTTGGCCCCCTTTCTTCCTGTTTTTTTATCAATGACCTCGCCTCCACCCTTACCTGCCCGTGTTTACTTTACGCAGACGACCTTAAATTATTTGCTTTTGTTTCGTCCCCGCTGGACTGTGCTCTCTTGCAGTATAAACGTGATTATTTGATCCGTTGGTGTTCGGTCAAATAGCCTAAACCTTACCCAACATCATTTTCCTATTCTCTTAGTAGACAACCCCTTTCACTAGTGACCTCTTTCCAAGACCTGTATGTAATATTCGACGACAAACTTCGTTTCAATTCCCACTTCGTTGACATCATCAATAGAGCTTCCAAAATGTCTGATTTTATCCTACGTTCCGCCTCTGACCGTAACTCAATTCATCCCCCCTTAACATTTTTCAACTACCTTGTCAGAAAAATCCTTGAAAATTGCTGTGTAGTCTGGTACCCCTTCCGCATCCGTCACTGTCGCACTCTTGAAGTTGTACAACGAAAATTCACCCGGACCCTCTTTTACAAAAAGAATCTTCCACGGGTTGACTATCCGTCACGACTATGTACCCTCAATCTCCCCTCCCTGCAGCAACGCCGTATCTTCGTTAATGTGCGTACCCTTTTTCAAACTCTGCAATTGCCTGATGGACTGCTTTGCCAACTCTGACATTACTTTTCGCACCGTCTCTCATAACACACGTAGTGTGAACATTTTTTAAATACCCTCCGCGGAGATCGAGGTTTATTTTCACTCTCCGATTCCGGGGCTATGCCGGTCCTACAGCTTGGGTTCTTTAACTCTGTCTCCTTCTTAAGTTTTAAGCGTAAGGTAATCCATTTACTTGCTTGCAATTTGGCCTACAATAATTTGTTAAAAATAGTAACAGTTCCACCAAACTTGCCAGTATGATGCTTTTTATTGAAGTCTATTCCACTGGAAAATTTTACGGACTTAACGGCGAGCGCAATGCTGACCACATTGCATCCTATACGGTACTGTAATCCTGTACTGTACCGTTACGTGCTCTAACAACTTCAAGGCATCGATCCAATTGGATTGTTATAAGTTATTATAAGATGAACTTAAGAGGGGTTTGCAGTAAATTCTTAAAATATAATAATCTATTATTATTAATTTTATTTGAGCAGATAGCAGCAACGGGGAATATTTTAAGGCCTAGATACCATGCGTATAACCCACCATAATCTTTTCCAGATTTTTCGATCCCTTTTGGTTCGGACGCCCGCACTCCTCTCCTTTGCAACCGATTTCAAAACTAATATCTGCTTCGAAAAGGAGTAATCAAGATCTTTCGTTTGATACCCGACATGACTATATTTGGTGAAGATAAATTTTACATCCCCCTTTTGGGTGGGTATGGGGTGTTTGATTTGAAATTCGTTATAGCCACTTCAGTGAATTTAACGGCTGACTTACAAGTTATCTCGCAACAGATGGAAAGCTTTGGGAAGATTTGCTATCGGCAAAGCCAACAGGCACCCGAAGTTGGCCAGAATCTGAAAGCGGCCTATAGGATAAGCCAAAATAGACGGGCTCCGGTGATTCCGCTAATCGTCCAGCAGGCGGTAAAGCTGGGAATGATGAACTTTCCAGCTATTCTCAGCACAGGTGCAGTGGCATACATGGAATACCGAGATGTTGGTGTCGACAAGGAAAGCGAAACTATGCAGCATCACCAAACTAGGATAGTCGCTCTAGGGCTCAACATCTCGGACCACGAATAGTATCAAGTGGAGGAGCAAATTAATGCCGTTGTAGAAAAACAGCAAGTGGCAATGCTGAAACAGGAGGTTTCAGAGTACTCGATGGAATTGCAAACGTTGATATGAAGGATATGAACCAAGCATCAACAGTTAGCTAAGCGCAGGCTGGTAGAGGAGCTATCGGAGTATGTCAGACGGATACAAAAGGAGGAGGGGCTCGTCTTACCCGAATTGGAAAAGCCCTATAGTATTTTTTAGGTTTATTCAGCGTCAGACTGGGAGGAGGATGACCTTATAAACAATGGGTTTCTCATTCCCCTAGCCTTCAGGGGTCTGTTTGCCCATACTGCGGTCATTTCCGCCTCGGATCATAGGAACCTCCCCTGGGATTTGGGATTGTCAGTTCTATTCTGGAGAGTGTTTATAGCACCTGAGAAGGACAGGAGGACTCAGTGGCTCCTAGTTTCAATCAACCGGAGGATCGAGTATGATCGCGCCTCGATGGAGCGATGGAAAAATTAGAACGTTAAGGAAGGAATTGGGGGTCCCCCTTTCTAACATCGTCGAAGAATTATGACGGTCATTTCCCTTTGCACGGTTATGACGCCTCGAAAAGGGACTATTTGCGTAACTTTAATAAGCTTATTGGTAGGGCAATCATCGCCGCGATGTGTAAAAGGAAGTTATAAAAGGGTGCCGCACCGTGCCCCATAATCCAAAAAATCGAACGTAAGAACATCGAACACTAGAGCTGCTGAAATCTATAAAGAACAAGACTCACGACTGAAAACAGGACGAATCAGAGTCTCTATTCCAGGAGGTGCTTTGAAGTTTCAGCAAGAAATGCCTAATATGTGATATTCCATTGGTAGGGTCAATTGGCCACCACTGATTGAGTCGCCAGAGCCATTCCTAACTCATTGCTGGAGCTACTCAAGAATCCAAACATCTTTTACAGCATATTCGGAAATACAAAATACACAGGCAGAACAAGGTCTGCCGGGGTCAGCTAATAAGAAGGTAGAAAGTAAAACACTTGAGAATAACAAAAGTGGAAAATTAGCCAAATAACGATACAAAATGCAAATAATGTAAAATAATAGCCGTAACCGGTCCCAAGTCCAGTTGTGAAAGGAGGATGGTGTATGGTCTAAATATCTGCAGACCTGCGTGGAAAATGCAGGAACTTTGTTGTCTTGCAGAGTATTTAGTGAGGAAACAATCACCACACCAAACAATTCGGTATAAAATGGTGATATATAAAAAAAGATGAAGGAGAAATTTAAGGTCCGAAACAGATAACCGCCGGGAGTCGTCTGACTTGGTTACTGAGTTGGGTTCGCGTCTTGGGCACCACGGCGTCGACACCGCTAATCGTGGAACCGTTCGACGTCTAAGGGTCACGATAATGTGTATGGCTCAACCTGTTGGAGCTATTTCACCACAGTCTGGCAACCACTTCAGTAAGTTTGCAGCTGCGACTCAGTAGATGTAGGACAGACAACTAGATGCCAAAGAAATATATTTGGTTGCTAGATGGATTACGCCAACCCTGTTGATAGTGCCCCTCAAAACTAGCTAATCGATGTCATACGTCTATATCACATTGATCGAAAACTAGTAAATTGTTTGACGACTGCCGAGTGGCCTACCACCTTGACAGTGAACTCATCTATACCAACACCTTAGAGCCCATCTGGAGAGTTACTTTCCAAGGGGTTTGTTGGTTTTCTATGGCACTGAACCCCCTTTTCATGGCTACTAAATAATGCTAGAGTTATGGTTTTGCAATCAAATATGACTTAGATCCCGACTGTGAACTGACGCACTGGATGTACTTATATAAAATCAAGGTGAATGCTTCTAGTGATGACCGACCCTGATTGATCTTTGAAGTCTGTTACACAGAGTAAACATGCTCATCCCTGTTATTCGGATTAAATTTGGTCTAGGCAGGTGTCGAATCCAAGCCTTTACGAGCCGCGTGTCGCATGTAAGCTATTATGGAGACAGACTTCTACAAGTGCTTTGAAATTCTGCTCGTGTCATTTGATAAATGCTATACAGTCGAAATTCCTGCGACGGTTGAAACTAGTACTGAAATCGCCTCTCTCGAAGAAGAACAAAATAAGCGGATGTGTTCGCTATCCCTTCACTGGGGTATGCATTCGGAATATGGCCGGGGGCATGGGTCATTGGCTCGGAGAATCCAGAAATTTATCATCTCGAGAGAGTGGCTGCAGTTCCCATAATATTGTCAGCCTAATAGATATTGTACTTAACTCCCTCCCGACCTTCCTGGGATTCTTTCCAGTCTGGTTTAAACCATGGAGAAACAAACCGTTCTGATTTTCGGCCGATCTTCCCAATGGTCTACCTCCGGCCAGCACCACTAATAATACCTCTCTATTTCTGTTAGCTATATGGGACCATCCAAACCTAAACATTTGACATTTAGCGCTAGTGTTAGGTAAAATCCAGCATCAAACGAGATAGTGACAACTCGAAAATTTTAAAAATTAAAAGAAGTAGTAAGAAAGCAAGAAATTTGTCTCGATGCGAACAGTCTAGTCCTATTCCTTACGAGTGTTCAGGAGAGTAGAATGCACTAGGTATTGTGGAATACCCAGGTTTACCAGCGATGGTGTGACCACACTGTGATCAATTTACAGAAAGTATATAAAATGAAAGATTGCCTTTTTGGTCCACGGACCTTTGGTTTGGAACATAGCACCCAAGCATTCAAAAAGAGGGACTAACGGCTTCATCCAGGCCAGAGGCAACTCATCAGACGCTGCCTAACCTCTGCCCTGTGACCATAAGTTTTATCAGTCAATTTTGAATTCCTTAGAAGCTACGGTAGGTTTCGTTCGTGGGCATCAACCTCTATCTTTTCAATGAAGAAGTTTTTGCCCCCAGAATGATGTAGATGATCTACACTTATTTTATTTACGAATTGTTTTATTTCTAGCAAGTTCACTTCAGGGCAGCTAACAGCTATCACCCTACATATACATATGTTGAAATATGAGTGTTATCTCTAATATCTATACACATTTTACCAGGCGTTTATAGACCAGTTTTTCTTTCCCGGTTGTTTAGGACTATGAAGAATGGACAAGGGGTGGCGTCGTCCAAACTACAATTTTTAATATTAAACGTAAATATATATTTCGGGAGCGACTTACCCCTTTCATCAGTATAAAGCTACTAAAAACTTTTTTGTCAATCATATCATTCCTCATTAATATATGTCGGTTTATGGGGAATCCCCTAGTCCCACCAAACACAGATTATATTTTTCTGGAGGTGAAAATCCCCCTTGACACTGCAATGTGTCAAAATTCACGGAAGACCAGATTTAGATCACGGTTTAGAGCCATTTGCTATAAAAGGCATGATAAAAGCACATCTAAGCCTACAACTTCGTCCTCCTTAAAATCTGTTATTTTTCCTAAGACACCTTGCATTACTTTTCTTTTAGTGAAAAGATACATGTACCCAACAATTTCTTTCATCAACATTAACTCGAAACATTCATTTTATTACACTAAATTAATCCTATACATCTTTTTTCTTTATTCTAAAACATATCAGATTTTAATGGCTAAGAATTGCGTCACTTAACGGCACAAGTAGTGAAGATATGCATGGACGATAAGTACTAAATCATAGTTTATAAAATAATAAAAAAGATATTTTATCCAGGGGCTCTGCAAAAAAAAAAATTAAAAAAAAGAAGTTTTCCAGACGCTTAGGTTGAGTAATAAATATATTTTATACATTTTATTATGGTATCAGCACAATTAGAGATTTTTTTTTGCTGTGTAATGGTGGAAGAAAAGCACTCATTTATTTTTTTTAGCATTTGCATTTAAGAAAATTCCATTGAAAACAATATCACTTTCAGTGAATTTAACAAGTTAGACAATTAGCAAGCATATGCTAACGAGAGTTTGGATTTAATTTTGGGGAAGCGACTCATGTTTGCCTGTTTTATTCGATTAACGTTTACCTAAGTACTTTGATTAATTAAATAGTGGTCGAATTGGGGATGACTTCAGTTGAATATTTAAGCGATCAAATCATTGGTCATTTTCCAAAAATTAAATGTAAGTAAGTAAGTAAATAAGGAGACGTGACGGGTTCAAATTTTCGAATGCTTTTTAAGAAAAAAAACAAGTCGGGAAATCGGAAGCTGGGCGCTTCAGGTATGAAAGGTTTTGTTTGCTTCTTCTGTGAGTATATTTGAGTGTAGAACTATCTCATTTGTACGTAGCCCGTTGTGTATATGCATTTAGCATGTCTGACTACCCACTTTAGTGTGATATTGATATTTAGTTGCAGTAAATTTACACCGTAAAGTCAACTTTGAGCTACTGTAATTTTGTTACTAATAGTATGATTTTGCTCAAACTTGGGAATAACATGCTTCACATTATATTTTATACTACTACTATCAACTTTTATAACTCTGGGATAAACTTAAAATATGGTAATATACTATTATTAACTTCATTTGAACGGCTATCGATATGGAGAGTAATTTGAGGCCTGGGCACCATATAGATGGAGCCTCTTGATTTTTTTCAGATTTTTCGGTTGGGTAGTATCTGAGAATGGTCCCGTTAAAGAAATAATCACTTTCAACCCCCCGCGATCTCCATCTTTCTAACAAATGTCAAAACTAAGACCGGTTTCGAAAAGGACTAATCGAGACCTTTCATTTGATACCCCACATGACTATATTTGGTAGAAAAAAAAATTGTATACCCCCCTTTTACATGTATGGGGAGCCCCCCCGTAGAAGGATATCACTCACTGCATGTCTGGGCGTTCACAGTTCCCACCTTCTCACCAAATTTTGTGTCAATTGATATAGCAGTTTCTGAGAAAAGTGCGTGTGACAGACATTGAACCGATTTTGTTTTGCAAACAAAACCTTAAAAAGATTGTTTTTCATCTCCTACAGATTTTTTAATAAAACATCAAAAATTGACGATGAGAGTGGCTTGCCTCCCTGTAACACCTTAAAAAAATAAAGGCGGGGTTTTAGCCAAATAAAATTTTGTATCACCTAGAATTCAAAATAGTCGCCCAAAAAAAATGACAATTCTTTTCTAAACATTTAACGGTTTTCGGCACCAAAAACCTGATGTAAATCAAAACATTTAGTACCAATCTACCGCTTTCAAAAAAGCCCACGGACCCTCCTCCCGCCCAACCGGACCGAGGGGCGACCAACCTAAGGATGGGCTGAAGGCAACATCCAAAGGCCCGCATCACAGCGATGATGCGTTTTAACGCAAAGTGTGTGCGACCATGCGAAAATGTATTGCTACATCCCGATTGTCGCAAACACTTCAGCCAATGACGCGGAGGTTCTACACTACAGAGACATGGATTTTGAATCGAAGACAGTGCGGATCAAGACTGAAACCCATTAGGTCAGATTGTTCCCGAACAGGACTCTTCGGACTATAGCACAGGTTGCAAGGATAACCGCTTTTTGCATCTCCATGTATAGTCCAGCCCTAAGATCGAGCGTTTTCAGCGCTTTATGTAAGTTCTGCGGGACTAATCCCGTCACTGAAATTACTACTGGGACTACTTCGATCTTTTGTAGTCTCCAGGTCTGCTTCATATCGTCTGCCAAGGGGCCGTAGTTCCGGATTTTTTCGTGCTGTTTTTCAACAGTGTTCCGGTACGGCTACATCGATTATAAAGCACGCTCGTTCTTCCTTCAGAAGCAGAACTAGATCGGGTCTGTTATGATTAACACTGTGGTCGGTGGCAATAGTGTGATCCCACAGTAGTTTGACCCGATCATTTTCCAAGATTCTCTGCGGAGTATACTTATAGTAAGGATGGTAGGTTGCCACTAAGTTATACTACAACGCAAGGTTTTGATGGAGAATCTTGCAGACGGAGTTATGACGATTGGTGTACTCGGTACTGCTCAACATCCTGCACGCGGATGTTATGTGCTGGATGGTCTCCTCTTCACAGTTGCATAACCTACAACTGGAGTTGGTGATTGAGGAGTCGTGAAGAATGTACCGTTTATAATTTTTTGTTGGAAGCGAAGCATCCTGAATTGAAGTTAGGAATGCTTCGGTCTCATAGAAAAGTACACCATTTGTCAACCATTTGTTGGAGGCTTCGATGTCAATGCCTGACAACAACAAATTTTTGATATGACCTCCTTGAATGGGTTTTTCTTTCCACATGTCGATCTTCTGTTGGACCGAAGTAACATTCGACATGGGATCCCATTCTCTGCTTCTCAAGTTCAAAGGAGATAATTTATTATCTGCCATGACGGTAGCCTGATGTATTTGGCTAGAGGATTGTTTCTCATAGAAAAACTCACGAAGAGAATGCACTTGATTGTAGTGCAACGTTTTTAAATCAAGTACCCCCCTTCCTCCCTGATGACGTGGCATAGTGATCCTCAATTTTTCGGCAGCTCTATTATGCATGTTGTTGTTTGCAAGAACTACCCTTACCCGTCTATTGACAGCTTCTAAATCAGTATTACTCCACTGTATCACATCGAAAGTGTATAGAAGGACGGGAATGGCGAAGGTGTTGATTGCCATGATTTTATTTTTCCTGTACAGTTCAGTTTTATGGACAAGATCCAGACGCCGTTCAAATTCCCCCAGCAACTTAGATTTGATTATTGCCACAGCAGGTGTTGTTGCTTGCAATATGCCGAGGTATTTGTAGACGTCGTCCGAATCCATGCCCTCAATTCGGATGTTATTTTGGCTGTATCCTTCGTTGTCGGTGTGTTTTCCCCGAACAATTGTTTTTATGCGACATTTCTCCAAACCCAACTGCATGCCAATATCCCTGCTGAACTGGATGGTGATGTCCAGCAAGGAGCGAAGTTGGTTCTCGTCTTTGGCATACAATGTGATGTCGTCAATGTACATTAAATGGCTTAATGTACATTTCGACAATATGCCATGCTTGACCTGGAACCCGTATTTGCTTTCATGCAAAAGATGGGATAGCGGATTCAAAGCCAAACAAAACCACAGTGGGCTTAGAGAGTCGCCTTGGAAAATGCCACGCCTGATTGGTATCTCTCCTGATGTTTGGATACCGATAGCTTCGTGCTCCAATTCTTCATTACTGTTCTCAGAAGAAGAACGACATTCGGGTTGATTTTATACAAGCGTAACACTTGTAGTAACCACGAATGTGATATGGAGTCAAAGGCTGATTTATAACCGATATAGGCTGTCGAGATGTTTCGTTTTTGGTGGACAGCCTGCTTTACAGCTACCGTATCGATTATAAGCTGTTCTTTGCAGCCTCGGGAGCCTTTTGCGCATCCTTTTTGCTCCTCAGCTATCAATTTATGAACATCAAGATGTTTTGAGATGTTCGCGCACAGAACTGAAGTGAAGACCTTGTAGATGGTAGGAAGACAAGTAATTGGTCGACATTTTGAAGGGCAAGAGACACCCTGTTCCTTGGCGATGAGGAAAGTTATCCCCTTGGTGAAATATGGTGGAACTAAATCAGGATCGGCAATCATCTGATTAAATTGATTTGCCAATATCCTGTGAGTGCTCTTGAACCGCTTCAGCCAGAAGTTGTGAATCTTGTCAACTCCCGGCGCCTTCCAGTTACCTGCCTTGTCAAGGGCTGCTTCAACGTCGACTTCAGTTACGTCAGGCATGGTCATTTCGGGGAGGGCCTCGCATGAACACATAAGGTGTGGGAGCCACGCTGCTTCTAAATTGCAACGGCTGGATTCGCTCCAAACACTTCTCCAGAAGTCTTCTGCCTGATCCAGATCGAGGTTACTTTCCCTATCTGAGCTGGTGAGATTTTTGTAGAATCCCCGCTGGTTCTGGAAGAACAAGGTGTTGTCTGTCCTTCGCTGAAAGCTTTTCTGATACCTACGGATGCGATTGGAGCATACCGCAAGTTTCTGCTTCAGCACCTCGAGGATGTCTTCGATTGGCATATCATTGGACAGATGGTAGTTTCCAATGATGTTCGCAACGCATCTGTGCACTCTTATAATAATAATAATAATCGTTGGCGCAACAATCCATATTGGATCAGGGCCTTGAAGTGTGTTAGAGCACTTCATTCAAGACCGTAACGGTACACTAGGAGGCAATGTGGTCAGCATTGCGCTCGCCCGAGATTATTACCCTGATTTGACTCAGGTACTCATTCACAGCTGAGTCGACTGGTATCCGACGTCAAATCACGATGCAAATTCCTCTGCCACCAGTGAGATTTGAACCGCGACCTTCCGCACGACAGCCTTGCGCTCTAACCACTCAGCTATCCGGACTACAAACTTGCACTCTTGGTGATGGATTTCCAAGGAGTGCTTGCGTCACACGGCCAATCTCCTTTCTCAACTTTTCGACTCTTTTGTTGAGTCGAAACACTCAGAACGGTAAAGTCCCTCTGCGCATACCTCTGTTATTCGCTCTAAGATGTTGGTTATGGAGACGAATAACCGTGGCAGCTGCAACGTAGATCAGGCTGTGAACCTCTGTAGCAGTAATCTCGCTAGCCAAACGATCAGCCAAAATTCTGTCAACGGCAGCAATGATGTTAGTAGTTGCCGAAGTAAACTTCAGTTTTGGGATCTTTGGCCTAGCGTCTGGGAGAATCTCAGCATACTCTGTGAATGCGGTCAAAGCCTCATTATAAATTGGGTCGACATCCGCAGTTACTAAGCTTCTCCTGACTACTGGATTCATGGAGTGCCTTACAGGTGGAGTACTTGTGTTACTCCTTTGACTAGTCCGGTAATTTGATGACTCCAGCCCGAGCTCAAGTGAAACCTCTTGGAAGATTTGTTGCCTAGTTGATAAGGCAACTCGGTTGTTATTCACGATCACCCGGTACTGGTTGACGACGTTCTGTTCCGGAACATGACTTAGCTCGGGAAATCGGGTTATGAACGCGTCATGTAGTCGATGTCTGTACCCTGATGGATTCCGTTCCAAATCCGTGACACGGTAATAGGCGCGGACGATAAATTCGTTGAGTTGGTTCGTCCAAACCATACGACGCCTAGGTCTCCCGTCCCTGGTGGTTGACGGCATAACCACCAAAACATCCAAGGGCAAAGAGCCGCTCTGATGTTGTTGAACGACCCTTAACCGTGTTGGGTACTGTCTTCGTGTCCCTGGGGTCCTATTAAAAAAATTTAAATTGTTTTCCACAATTTTATTCCCACGAGTATTGGGGAAGCAGTCAACCCTGCAACAGAGCCCCAATGTTGCAATGCCCCATGGTTACCTCCAAAGGTAGGGACGGTATTTGGAGGGGAGCCGCTGAAATACAGTGTAATGTCACTGCAATTCATCCGATAGGCGCGTCGATCCCTTCATCCCGGATTACGGATTTGTTAAGGAGGTTTACTCCCCCTGAACGGGAAGAATCGGTAAGGAAGGACGAACACAAAGGGAAACATTCTGCTTGTCCGCAGCTACTTATTTACAAGATTAAGTTGCGATATTCGTAGCTGACCCGGTGGGTCATGTCATTATCCGCAACCCATGACACGCGCCTGGTCGCATGCAGTTCTGCGTTTGCAACTCAGGTGAGGATAAACCTGGTACGCCAGACTATATAATATAATTCAATGTATATAATGTGTATTCCAATAGAGGTTTATTCGGGGATATCGAGAAGAATGCCCACCTCTTGATGGGAAAAACGATAGTACAATTGCACCAGGTGACAGGAACTTGAGCAACGAGGAAATACTTCAGCATCTTCTCAAGCTGGAGAACTTGACGCTGGAAACAATTGAACAAGTCGTCCCTAAGATTAAACCTCGCAATAATATGGAAGGATATGAAACTGTAGCCATAAAACAGTTGAAAAAAGTGAAAAGCCTTCTGCTCACTCGCGTCAATAAAATCTATCGGAGATATGGGGACTATCATCATCCCATATTGGTTGAGTTCAAATCACTTCTAAAGATCGCGCGGGATCTTATCCGTCAACATTACGTAAATGAAGTGAACTTCCAATGGCGGGAGAAGTTAAAGGGTATTTCACCAAGCAATCCAGATTCCATGTTTACTAAGATAAATACGTTATTCCGGAAGAAGTCACGAATAACTGTACCGAGAATTAAAGTCAGTTTGCTACCTAACATCAGCAAGGTGTTTGAGGTTTTGGTATTGAAAGCCTTTAACGGGCATATCAAGAAGAAGCAATTATTGCCAAACGCGCAATTCGGATTTCGATCTGGACATTCGACAATACATGCAATAACGAAGGTAACGTCTGATATTTGCTGGCGGATTAACAATGGTGAGTGCGTAGGCGCTTGCCTTATAGACATGGAGAAAGCCTTTGATACCGTCTGGTTGGATGGACTGATTTTCAGGCTCCTGAAGAATGAGTTTCCCAGCCACCTCATAGCGATGATGTGTAGAATGCTGTATGGCAAGTGCTTTGTCATTACGGACGGAAATCTCACTACTAGCGGAGAATTTCATGTTCTGAATGGATTACAGCAAGGGACGGTTACTGCGCCTACACTTTTTGCGGTATTTGACGGCGAATTACTCAACTCTTTCGATTTTAATAAATCTCCTAAAAGGTCGTTGGTTGCCTTTCCTGACGATCTGATGGCCTACACGGCGCACAAGAAGGTAACTGAGGTGCAAGTTGAACTTCAGAAGATGTTCAATGATATTAAGTTCTTCACGAACAGTTGGCGGATGAAAATCAATGCGCAAAAGTGTGAAACGATTCTGTTTCGAAATTCCTTGGCGTATGCCAGTAGGAACTTGAAAAGGAATTGGAGAGATTTCCACATTGTCGCGAATGAGGATAGTTCTGAGCGCATTCCTCATAAGAAGTGCGTTAGATACCTGGGTGTGCGTCTTGACGAGCGTCTTCAATTTAACGAGCACGTTAAAGTCGCGGTAGAGAGCGCTCGCAAGACATTCATGTCTCTTCGAAGACTCTTTTATGCTCCACATCTTAGCCGGAAGGTTAAGATTATTTGCTATCTTACTTTGGTTAGACCGGTGCTCACCTACGGGTGTGCTATCTGGTTTAATTTGAGTGCTAGCCAAATGGAAAAAATAAGGATCTTTGAAAGGAAATGTCTGCGTGCTTGCACGGGGCTTAATAGGACTGCTTCGTCAAACTATGAGCACTATGTAACTAATGAAGTGATGTATGCAGCTGCTGCTGTGCCAAGAATCGACACAGTTATCGTCAGATTGATTCAGAATCATATAGTGCGATCTGCTTCGCATGATGAGAACCCTTGGGTCAACGTTTTATGAAGCAGTGTCGAAAGTGGGTGGTTAACCAGTCATTGGCGTACCTCTCGAGGATCTTGGGGCAGAATGAGGGGAGTGAAATAGGGCGGTAATTCTCATCAAGAGTAAGGTCATTGCCTTTGTGTATGAGAAAAATAAGGGCTTCTTGCCACTAGTGGCTGGGAAAATGACACTCTTCGAGGCTCTTATTGGTGCAACATTGACATCAAGATTGTCAATGAGGTACTCCACCAAAGAGAGAGTAAGGAGAGGAATGCCAGGAGATTCGGAGGACGCTGTACTCAGAATGGGGTGAGAGGAAGAAGAGGGAAAGGAGTTATGCACTGAGGAGAAGTAACTGCAAAGTAAATTACAGAGTAGCTGAGGAGAGGTAGCAGTGGAGCCAGGAAATTTGATGAAAGTCGGAGAGGCCTAGCATGCATTGCGTGCTTTACGGATGTGAGACCAGAAAGACTTCAAGCTACCATGCGCCAATTCGACTTCAACACTGTTCAAATAATCCTCCCTAGACCTAACTATCAGCGACTTAACTGAAGAGCGCTGAAATGGTCAAAGTCTGCACGGCTTCCGGTGGATAAAAACTTTCTCTTCGCAGCTTGCTTCAGACGAAGTTTTTCAAGAATTTCAGTGGTGAACCATAATAGTTAAGAGCTCAGAGATTTGGGGGAGGAATGAACATAACTAGAAGCGAGGTCACACAGAATTGAACAAACGGCGAGGAGGGCTTGGTCGCCGGTTAATGGTGAGAGAATGGGAGCCCAGTTGATTGACGCCAGAACTAAATTCAAACCCTCAAAGTTGCCCTTAGGAAAGTTGAGCTTAGAGGGCTTGCACATAGTATGGGAGTTGCGGCGTGGCAGCTGTACCTCGAATTCAAGAGCAAGATGATGTGCATCTGGAACAACATAGCGAAGAGCAGAAAAAGATTGAGAAAGGAGCCGTCCGGGCATGTTGGAGAGGATTATATCAAGGGTGCGATTTATCGGATTTGTGGTGCGGTTGAACTGAAGAACAGCACAGGTGTTCATGAAAATGAATAAAGGAAGAGACGGATGAGAGGAGAGGCAGGCAAAATATTGAAGCATGACAGCTTGGTACGTAGGCCTCTCACATATTGATAATAAAGACTTAGCTACTTGACAAGTTGTTTATGCTGGTGGGCGACACGGAAATTTGTTGATAATTTATTCCGCTGGTAAGATTAATGAATCGAAGTCTGTAGAATGTGTCAAAAATGTATATTCGCGGTGTTTCCAGCGATCAGATGAGTTGTTCGCCTTATAAGATGTTAGCTGAGGCACCTGTCTTCAAGATACCGGCATATGCAAAAGGAAAAATAATCAACAGAAGAGAGTGATTAATTCTCTAAGAGAGTTGTTACTAAGCGAAGGCTATATAACTTAATGGACAACAAAACAAATCACTCCAACTTGCGCTATTCTATTCAAAGGTTATAAATTTATCTGTTACTTCTTAAATCAATCAAAACTAAAAAAAAAAACAAAAGTCAAATCTTACAATGAACCTGTCCTTGTCCTTGCTAAAACTACTCACTCGAAAGACATCCGTTCCCAAAACGCTGTATTTGGCTTCACCAGTGATTTTCTGATATCACCGAGAAACGCATCAATCTTAATGAAACGTCATGGTTAGCATGTCAGTATCTAAACATAAGTGTAACCCCCGTACCGATAATAGATTTAACGATTCGGAAAAAATAGTTAACTTTGGAAGGTATAGATTTGCTGTGGAGGACGGCAAGTGTAACACTGGATGACCTTGCGGTGTTCAGATGCCTACAGCATTTCAAGCCAGCATAAGCCACATTGGATAACTTGCAATTTGCTGAATGTGATCAACCTGTCTCTCAATCTTTGACGAATGTAAAATTGGGTCACCGGTTCTATCTGTGGAAAATAATAGTCACGAGGGCTGATAAATTAGGTAGATTAAAGTAGGGATTTTTGCTCTCTCTGCGCAAAGAATTTATCTGTTTACTTCTCTTGTCCCTGAAGCGATAGTTGTGTTTCTTCGGAACAACTTTCATATGCAAATAGACGCCAGGCAAACTTTCTGTCCCATTAAGATATTTTCATTGGAATCCAATTTCAATGGATTTCCGTGAGAAATTTCATTTTATAACTATAAATATGTAAAATGCCCACATTAAATTCATCGATCCTTTTCCGCGTTTTTCCGCTTTTGTACCGTTGCGAAATGAATGAATGTTAATCATTTTATGTCTTCAATAAACTTTACCTTGAATTTATTAAACTTGGTATTTGTGAAAAGACTATGTTGCGCAAGGTGCGCATTTTTCGAAAGTGTGACACTGGTCGATACTTTGTTTTGTTTACTGAATAATAATAACAATAATGGCTGCAAAATTGCTGAAAGGCAAAATTGTAATTTGAAAACCAACGCAAAAACTATGCGGAGCCGGTCAGTTTTACATATTTGCAAAATATACTGCAAAATTATGCGAACCGGTCCTCTCGCAATGTATCTATTCATGGAGCAACTGCGTCAAACTTTACCACATTTAATAAGATGTTAATTAATGCGTTGCAATCAATTCGTGGAATATCTGATTTGTTATCTTTCTAGCGAAGGATTTTATAGTAATTTTATCGAAAACATCCTCCTTCTCCACGTAATGTTATATTTTTAGAATTTGGGGAAAAAATAGATGGTGTTTCGGACCTCTGTCATAAGGCACACGATTTTATGATACTAGGCGTCTGCTTGACTGAGTAAATATTTTCTGGAACTTTAATTTCAACTTCTTCCTTCACAAATTTCATTCATACTTCCACCATGACTGTCAGAAAGAAATCAATAATTAAAGCAATTTCCTCTTTATACTTTCAGCACTTCGAAATCAAGCCACGTCTTCTATGTGATACAAACGGAAAATAGATAAATAACGAAATCCATCTACAGAGCAAAGCCAAACAGCAGCTACGTGTTTTAGGAACTCAAATCAAATTTATATTCCAACAATGTTTATTTTCAATTCATCCATCTCTGCCAAAATAATGTGAGAAAAGCAACCGTAGAACGAGACTGGAACGGACGCTCACGAATAATAAGAAACAAACATTTACAAAATTCAGAATATGAAACCCAATCGCAATGCTGCTGTTCAACTGCAAAGTTATAACATTCATTAAGATACCAACTAAAAAGTAAAGATCGCGGAAACTGCGAAGGCAACGAGTTCCAGCCAAGGAAATTCAAGAAAAGTTATTGTTTAAAATAACAAATTGACAAATAGTCCGGATCATGCATAACTAGCGACTGGAATAAAAAGTGGAAAGTTTAGTGAAGATAGAATCACAATCTACGCTTTTTTTACAAAATAGAAAAGATAATACGACAAGGATAATATATTCGTCGCTTGAGATTCCTTGTTTTTTGGTCATTGTTAAATATTAAAGCTAGTTGAGAAGAAAGAAAGAAAGCAAAAAGCAAAATGAGTAGGAATAGCCGTCGTAATACATTTATACCGCCAGGATTCTCAATAAGAAGACTGTTATTGCAAGGAGCCCGTGCTGCCCGCGGTAGCCCGCCGTTGGGACAACGCTCATGTGATTTAGAAAAAGGCAATGCAAATAGTAGTAGTAAAAAGACTGGAGAAGGATCGAACAACGCAAAGGTGAGAATTTCTATCTAAAATTTTTAAATCTTACTCTCAACCCAATTTAGTAACAAAAAAAATTATATAACATCCGCAATACGTATCACTCTCTGTAGAATGAAATAAGTAGATAACTGACGAGGTCAGTCTCTCATCATGATGTTGCACAATGGAGTACTCAGGCAACAAGTTCCATTTGCATCTAAAAGTACGCAATTCATTTCTGACTCTTAATTAAATGAAACTACCTCATTCAATGCGGTAAAATGTCGAGTAATGCAATTGTGTATAGTTCCCGATGCAAAAAAAATCTGTACCGACAGCATTCACTGTAAAAATGATTTCTTTCATTCAAACAGGGTCGTTTTTAAGGTTTTGTGTAAACACAAAACCTTATTAAAATCGGTTTACTGCCTGTCTGTCTGTCTGTTTTTTTTTTTTTTTTTATGGATGGAGGTGGAAATCTTAGAAAGACACTGCCGCGCCAGGTTGCAGCAGCGTGTGGGATTCTCACCCACTAAAACCATCCCCACTTTCTCCTTTTTCCTTCCCCGCGGGACCGCCGCAAAGCATTACTTCGCGGGGTGGACTGCGCTTTACGCGACCACGCCTTCCGTTCTTCGCGTCCTCCTTGCGCGCTCCGTTCTTCCCAGTTCCTCTTGTATTCGTTTGATGGCGGTGTTCACCGCACACCAGTTTCCCTCCGATTTCAACATTTCCCCGACGATATTCTGTGGGCTTAGAGTGGTTTTCAGGGAGTCTTCCAGACTCCTCCTTTCTGAGAGAAATCGTGGACAGTGGAACATAACATGCTGCGGGTCCTCAGGTGTGCAACGACATTCAGGACACAAGGGAGAATCATCCAGCCTGAATTGGTGCAGGCACTTCCTGTAACCGCCATGTCCTGACAGGAATTGCGTCAGATGGTAGTTAATCTCACCGTGTCGTCGCTGGATCCACTCCTCAATACGGGGAATCAAAGTGTGGGTCCAGCGACCCCTCTGCGAGTCATCCCACCGTTTCTGTCACTTCTCCAGCGACTCTCGCCTTGCCGCCTTTCGGGATTCTGCATCCTTTTCAAGAGGATTCATTTTCCTTGTCTCGTACAGGCAGCGTGTCTCACTTGCCAGAATGTCTATCGGGATCATTCCCGCAATAACACACGCTGCCTCGCCTGATATTGTTCTGAAGGCGCTGCACACCCTTAGCGCCACTAAGCGGTAAGTCATATTCACTCTCCTACGATTACTCTCACACGCTAATGCTTCCTCCCAGACTGGTGCCGCGTATAATAGTGTGGAGCGAACCACTCCGGCCACAAGTAATCTGCGACTGTACCTTGGACCTCCAATGTTAGGCATCATCCGCGCTAATGATACGCTGGTATTTGCCGCTTTCTCACAGGCATAGTCCAGATGTCCCTTGAAATTCATTTTAGCGTCAATCATCACCCCTAGGTATTTGATAACCGGCTTCGAAGTGATGACGTGACCACCAACGCGAATATTAATCGTATTCCTCTTCCTACGATTGGTAATCAAGACCGCCTCTGTCTTTTGTTCCGCAAGGTCAAGCTGAACCATCTCCAGCCACGCTTTTATGGCGCTAATGGTTTCGTTAGCGTACATTTCAACGTCTTTAGGTTCTTTCGCGACGACAACCACAGCTAGATCATCTGTGAAACCGATTATCGTGGCCTCCTTTGGCACAGGAAGGACAAGGACCCCATTGTACATGACGTTCCACAGGAGAGGACCCAACACTGAGCCTTGTGGTACTACTGCGGTGACGGTGTACTGCTTGGATCCCTCATCCGTGTCGTACCACAGTGTCCTCTCCGAAAGGTAACTGTTGAGGAGCTTAGTCAAGTAACTAGGGACACCCGTTTTAGCCAGTGAACCTTTTATCCACTCCCAGCTTGCGGAATTGAACGCATTTTTGATGTCCAACGTCACTACGGCACAGCATTTTTTAGACGACATCGCGTCTCGAGCCAGCTTCAGAACAACGTCTACGGCGTCGATCGTTGAGTGGGCTTGACGAAATCCAAATTATCGCTCCGATAGTCCATCGTTATATTCGATGATAGGGAGCAGTCTGTTGTAGATGACCCTTTCGAGCATCTTTCCTGCCGTGCCGATGAGGCAAATCGGCCGGTATGATGATGGGTGTCCTGGGTGTTTATTCGGCTTTGGGAGCAAAACTAGTTTTTGCCTCTTCCACCGGTCGGGGAAAACTCGTTCTATCATGCATGTTTCAAACACGCTGATAAACCAGTCGGGTCTGGTCTTAATAGCGAGTTTAGGGGCTCTATTGGGAACAGCATCCAGACCGGGTGCTTTGTTATCACCAATTCTCCGGCAAATTTGCGTAAGTTCCTCGTCAGTTACCGCATGTATGATGTAGACGTCCAGTGCTCGCTTGTGTTGTTTGCGCTCCCCTTTATCCGGGGGGAAGAGCGCCGTCACGATATCGAGCAGAAGATGCGGCAGATCAATTGTGGTGTTCGCCCTCTCATCTTCTTCATAACTATCCTGTACGCTGTTCCCCAGGGGCTTTGGTCTGCCTCTGTGCAAAGCTCCTTGAAGCATTCTCGCTTGCTGGTCCGTATAGCCTGCTTAAGCCTACCTCGGAGGTTCACATATGCTAGCCGTTTCTCGTCGAAGTCTAGTCTTGCTCTAGATCGTTGGCAGATCTAGCACGAAAACATGCATTCCGTAGCACCGCGATCTCTTCATTCCACCAATAGTTTGAGCGCCTTTTTGCGAGAACTCGTCGCCTCGGCATAGCAGCGTCGCATGTTCTTATTATGCATCCCATCATTTGCTCTACCTTTTCCGTAGCCGCACCACCGGGACATTAGCCTCCCAATAGCATCTCTATGAATGCATCCTCCTCAAGCCCTTTCACGGACCAGCCCCGGTTTCCAGCCTCACGGGAACACGCATCGACGCATGGCCCATATTCGATCTGGAGGAAAATCGCCTGGTGGTCGCTGTGAGTATAATGCTCACTGACAAACCATGTCATTCTCCTCGCCAATGTGGTACTCACATATGTTAGATCGACTATTGAGCCCGACCCTGTCCCACGAAAAGTGGAAACGTTTCCCGTATTGGCAAGCACCAAATCTAGCTCCGCGAGAGCCTCGAGCAGGATACGGCCCCTGGTGTTCGTAGTGCGACTGCCCCAATCCACGGCCCACGCGTTGAAATCACCAGCTATGATCTTGGGGTTTCGACTTCTTGCATCCGAGACTAGCATACCTAGCATTTCCTTCGAATTCTGTTATCGTCGCGCTTGGTGGAGCATAGCAACTATATATATAGATACCAGCTATTTTTGCCCTGACGAATCCAACTTCTGGAAACTCCATCACTTCTTGAATGGCCTGATTTCCACACGCCCATATTGCCGCCTTGCCAGTTTCATCTGCTCTTATTGTTGCGATAGGGCTCGCTGATTATGGCAGCTTCGATTCCCTTCTCATAGATGGTCTGCGAGAGAAGGTCTTGCGCTGCCTCGCAGTGGTTGAGGTTGATTTGTATCAACCTCATTTTTTTACTGCATTCAAGGCTCGCCTAAACACTGGGCATCTGCTGCTGCCTGCAACGTGCCGACAGTCGACGCCCTTTTTTTCCTTGCAGAGCATGCATTCAGGCTCAGCCTTGCACTCCCTGAACATATGGCCTTCTCCCTCACATTTTCTGCAACATTTTGACCTGTCACAGTCACCGGTGCATTTCGCCACTATGTGGCCGAATTCCAGACATCTAAAGCAGCGCTTAAGGGATACCTGCTCCCTGAGTCGGCAAACGACCCAACCTATTTTTACTTTCCCAGCCGCCAGCAGTTTGAACGCTGCTTCAGTTGGTAAGCTTATAGTTGCCGTTTGCGTACCTCCGTATGCCTTCCTCAGTCCCCTGATTGCGGAATCTTGCAAGCCAAGTGGTCCGAACTGCTTTTCTAGGGCGTCACGGATATCCTCCTTGGTCGTAATTTCGTCAATGTCCTTACATTCTATGACAAGCTCCTGCTTTCTGGCCCGTACTTGAGCTTCTTCTCCTAAGGACTTTTCCACCTTGCCGAGGAAATTTTCTGCCGTTTTGCCCGGAGACTTCTTCAGCTCCAGCATCAAGTCTCCTTTCTGGGAGCGTCTGATTCGGCTGACGTTTTCTCCAAGGTCCATCAGCTCAGGATCGGATTTGACCTTCCTAAGGATATCGGCGTAAGTCATATCCCCTTTTTTGGAGATGATGATTAATTCGGGCCGTAATCTTCTTTTCTGTGTCGTATTTTTCCTTCCGCCAACCTTGGTCCATGCTTCCTTGGTCCCTTTTTGAGGCTTTGCCTCCCTTGGGTCAATTGGAGCCGGCGCCGCAGTTTCCACGATGTTGGTAACTTTGTTTCCCTTGCCTTTTGCCGGTGAGAGGCCTTTTTGCCTTTTCGCGTCCTGTGAGGATCCGAAAGAATCGTTCGCGCACTCTCTACTCCTCTTTTCAAGTTTACCGCCCTTTGGATTTTGAGGGGGTGTCACTTGTGTTGCCTGGGTGACGCTTGATTTCTTCGAGGCGTTTTTTTTCTTCCTTGGCACCATTGTATAGTACCCGAATGGTACGAACCATGTTTTTGATGGCCTGGTGCACGTTGTGTTTGTCCTTAATAAATTCAGACAACTCTACTATTTTACCTCCGAGTAGGGCAAACGATGATTCTTCCGGACTCTGACATAGCTCCTCCGCTTGGTTTTCACATTGGGCGCTTATGTACTTATTAGCCTTCCGGGAGCTTTCCTGATTTCGTTCCTTCATCAAGGTTGATTTCGGAGGAGATCGCACGATCGTCGAGCTTCTCTTAAATGGATCAACCACTAAGTCCTGCGACATGTTTCGACCAGGTGTAGTTACCCCGCTATGGGCTAATAACTGACCAGTTTGTGCCCCATCTTTTCTTGCGTTTTGAACAGGCGTTCTCGGGAGTGATGTACTCCTTTTAAATGCCTCTTTCTCCAGGCTACTTGTAGTATTTGATGCAACGGTGGCCAAGTAATCCACCACCGAGACACTGCAGTCGAGGGATATCGACGGCCGGGAGCCTGCTTGCCCACTCCCAAAAGCCGCCGGTACTGGGTTTCCGAAGCCCTGCACCTTAACTTTATTCTCCTTCTGTTCCTCCATGTTTGGTTTTATTTCTGGGTATCCTTCCCATAGCCAATTTTTATCCACGGGCGGGCGTTTACTTCCCACCTACCCGGCCTGCGCATAAGCATGCCCATACACGCACACCTCCAAATGCGTATATGTGCATATTCCTACGCATCCGCCGAGCATTCCCTTATCCGCACGAAGGGACGTGCCTGATGGGAGATTTGGCAACTCCGCACAGGATTTGGCAACTCCGCACAGGTCTGTCTGTCTGTCTGTCTGTCCGTCACACGCATTTTTCTCGGAGACGGTTATAGCCATTGACACCAAATTTGGTGGAAAGCTGGGAACTGTGAACGCTCACGCATGTAGTGAATTACATCCTTTTACAACGAATTTAAGGGGGGGTCCCCATACATGCAAAAGGGGGGTGTAAATTTTTTTTTCATCAAATATAGTCATGTGGAGTATCAAATTAAAGGTCTCGGTCAGTACTTTTCGAAGCTGGTCTTAGTTTTCACATTTGTTGGAAAGGTGGGGAGTGCGGATGGTTGAAAGTGACCATTCCTTTACGGGGGCCATTCTCAGAAACTACCCAACCGAAAAATCTGAAAAAAATCAAGAGGCTGCCACTATATGGTGCCTGGGCTCCGAAATACCTTCCACACTGATATCTGCATAAATAAAGTTAATAATAGTATATTACTATAATTTTTAGTAATTCGCTACAGAACCCCCCTTAAATTCATGCTAGGACCACGAATATAGGGTATAACATAGAGCATGATCTTACCAAGTTTGGTGGAAATCGCAGTATTACTAACAAAGTTATAATACGTCAAAGTTGTCGCTTCTTTGCAATTTCAAGATTATGAATGTCAATATCATCCGAAAGTGGATATTCCCATATAATATATGCATATATTATGTGCTACGTACTAAGAAATACACAAAACCTTTCGTACCTGGAGCGTCCAGCTTCCGGTTTCCCGACTTGTTAAATTATTGCATTTGAAGGTTTAATGTAAACCGATTATCATAAAAAAATTTCTCTTAGCTTTGGGTTTTTTTTTTGTAAAAAGGACTTACACAGTGCAGTTACGTCAGGATCTCTTATTCTCTCCTGTGCAGAATGGAGAGACTTAATATAATCCCTTTTTCCATAATTTAAAAGTCATCATTAGCACAGAAACCAAAAGTTGGATACTTCAGGTGGAAAGCAAGCATAATGGAAAAATAGAAAAATGTAAAGGTCCTAATTGAGACAGTCGATATATACCACATGGCTACATACAAGGTGTGACAGAAAAGCAATGAACCATGTTGGATCAGGGCCTTGAAGTGTGTTAGAGCACTTCATTCAAGACCGTAACGATACGCTAGGAGGCAATGTGGTCAGCATTGCGCTCGCCCGAGATTATTACCCTGATTTGACTCACAGCTGAGTCGACTGGTATTCGACATCAAATCACGATACAAATTCCACTGCCACCAATAAGATCTGAACCGCGACCTTCCGTACGACAGCCTTGCACTCTAACCACTCAGCTATCCGGATACATTTTTTCAAACACTTTCAAAATAGTTCCCTTAGGCAGCTATGCACCGATACCACTAGCAGCGTTGAAAGTCCCCAACCGGTATAGTTTCCAGCATTTCCAATACACTTTTCTGGACTTTTCTAAAGTCCCAAAAAGACGTCCTTTGAGCACATTTTTTAATTTAGGGAAAAGTCACTGGAACCGCGGTCAGTCAGAGAATAGGAAGCATTCATTTGCCTGCAATGTCTGGTATCATGCGAATGACCCTTTTTCTAGGTCTTTCAATGACGCCTTGACCAGTCAGATCGAGAATCCTGGCTTTGTTTGTGCTCATCTTCAGTTCGATTTAGTCTGCTTTTTTCTACGGTCAAAACTACGGCAAAAACTTCGTCGATAACGAGAAAGAAAAATTTTGCTGACAAAATGCAACTCTGGTGGACTCCCCTGTAGGAACCAATGTGGTCAGCATTGCGCTCAAGGATCTAAAATGCTTCGCGCCTTTAGAGTGCCATGGAAAAATTCACTGAGCCACTAATACGACTGTCGAGCAGCAGCTATCCGAAGCAAAATGTGAAAAAATGCAAAGAAGTCTCATCTTCATATCAGAAAATGCAGCAATACACCGCTGCAAAAAAAACGCTTACCTACAGATTTGTATGCAGCTGCTACGCCCACCCAAATCTAACATTGTCTGAATTTGAGGACGTATGACCTCACAAAGGTGTCTGTCCCCGATATAGGCGGTTCCCAAGGTAGCAGATAACCTCGGGTGAGATTTCGGAACAAGAGCGACTCCAGATGAGTCCCTTGCAAACTCCAGTTTCATCGCCCTCCTTGAGTACGTGGGGGCAGGAAACACTAACGCACAATACTATAAAATAGGTGGCTGCGTACTACGACCACTATGGGCATTCCCCCATAGTACTGCAGATGAAGCAGCACCGATGAACACTCTGTGGTCGGCAAAAAGTAGCACACCAATATGCATCAGCGCATCGAAGGCATTGGTTAAAATAAAAAAAGCTATTCACAGCCAGCGCTCTGAATCTGCCGCACACAAAACAGAGCCTCGATTAGAGGTAAGGTTCCGCGTTTAAGCTATCATGTCAGGGAGAAGCGTATCTCGAGGTGGAAGTCCACGATAGAGCTCCCTCTGGCAGGCATGCATTTCACGTACACATATGTTAGAGCAATTTTCTGCCTTATACCGTCACCGCAACAACCATATAAAACAAAAGCGCCTGCGATAGATCCCTGAGGGCCGCCGCGCTCCACCTTCAACCACTCACGCTCATTGACCCTTCAGAGAATACATTTCTACCATAAAAGTAGCCCTTCCGCAGAGCTAATTCCAACTTAGGCAACTAAATGCGCCTTTGACATGGAATTAATATGGGATCGTCCGCTAGACGCCTTTGAACATCTCGCCATCCCATCCGAGAAAACTTCCGAGATCTGCGCCTGGCCACATTCTCTTCGATCTCACAACACTGCAGAGGAAGAATTTCTACTTCACCTTCAGCGCAATCGGTAAGAGACGGTAAGATCTCGGAGTTGATTGAGTCAGCTAGGATCAGGCACTTTCATGCTCTGTCAGCATAGCTCCTCTAACCATCTTCATATCGATGATGTTGTGATTTCGTTTCCCTTTACATATCTAGTAAACCCTTCCTCAAGTGTCATCGCTATGCTCACCGACGAAATGTCTCCTCCTTCAACTACCTCAACAACTCTTCGTAAAACGATACACCTCGCCTGTAAGCGAGCCTAAGCTGATTAGCATCAATAAGAGTACTAAAAACACTTTAACATCGCGCATTTTAAAATACCTTCCACTACGTATACAAGGTGTGCGTTAGGCAATATTTCTGTGTCACGTAGGAAAGACCGCATTCTGGTCCATGGCCAGGATGAATGGACCATCTCATCCATTATATGCTTACGCAAAACCATTCTCGCAAAGGCGCCGTGATTTTAAGACAAACGCGATCTAGGCATGCTTCATTTTTGACAACGACCGCCTTGGACGACCCCTACAAGTGAACCACCACATGCCCGCAGAAAAGCCCCAGGGTCATTGCTCAGGGTCCTGCAAGATTTCCACGCCAATGCTGTGCCTCCGCATATGCTGGCTCAGATCATGTATCAGGACAGTTATTCTAGCGCAGTGCAACTACATCAGTGTGAGCGTCATGGCTATTAGTGGCCGGCACTAACCCTAGTCACCCTTGCCGCGTAGATAGGGCACAACATCGAACTAAGCATATCCCAGTGGGAAGTCCTTAGAACGCATAATTCCGACGGTGCACCTCGGTGCTATAAGAAGACATGATCCTTGGCAAGGCAGTCAACTACCCTGTGCTCGGATCTCAAGCACAGAATAGTAAACTGCGGAATTAAAGCACGCAGAATAGTGAACTATCTAGCCCTCGATCACGTTATCACCGACCCAGATGAAAACCTCAGAGGGCAATAGGTAGGATTGATCAGAGGGAAAAAGAACACACTTATAAGGAAGTCCGCAAAAAAGTCCAGCTTGGCCATCCAACGCAGTAAAAAGCTCTTAAAATTTTGAAAAATACACTTTGATGCGTGTTTATCGCGTGCGAATGTGTTTGAATGGTTTGGTAAATTTCGCGATGAACGCGAAAGTGGAAGACGACCCCCGATGGATAATCTTGCTTTACCTACGATCCAGAAACTAGACGCCAAAGTGCCACTTGGGTTGGCCCAAATTCGCGAAAAGGAAACTTCCCTTCTAAAATCACGGTGAAAAGGATGTTGATTGCTTTTTGCGATTCAAGGGGATTAATTCACGAAGAATTCATTCCAGCTGGTAAAACAGTAAATGCGGAGGCATTATGGATCGCTTACTGAAACGAATTGTCGTGTTCGTCCTAACTTTCAAGAATCAAAAGATTAGTTTCTGCTGCACCACAACCCGGTAGACAACAAAGGGTGGCTGTGGCTCACCACTTGCCCTATCCCCGTTCCGACTCCGGCTATTCTTTATTTCTGAAGCTAAAATTGAAGTTAAAGGATTAGCTGAACGTGCCCAAAAGTGTCTGATGCCATGATTCAGAGGTCGTTCATCTCCTCAGATCACATACCCTGTTGAAAATCATGCAAGGGTTATTCTCCCAGCAAGGGAGGGGCAGTGCTAACTTCCAACGACATCTGAAAGTGACATCAATTTCTGGAGTAGTCACACATAAGCTCCCCAGATTTATTGTAGAATAGGCAACAATAAAGCTCCGGGCCTGCAGGGCATACCGAATAAGGCTCCAAAGTTTGCTGCGAAATCTGGACCAGACATGTATACTGAGTTATTTGAAGCGTGTATGTCCGAGGTGATATTTCCTGAAACCTGGAAGCGGTAGAAGCTGGTACTGCTGCCAAAGGCTGGTAAACCTACAGGTGGACCAACCTTATACAGACATGTATGACTTTTAATTTTTTTATACAGCAGAACGGGTAATGTAGAATAGAGTTGTTGAGAGCACGGGAACTCTTATGTCGATAATATGGATTACGTAAAGCTAGATCAGCCACCAAATTGGTGACTAGCTTAGCTGAAAATCTAAATCTTGGAAAGGGTAATACCCGCAAATATAGATGGCGAATCTGGACGTAAGAAATCATTCATTTCGGCCAATTGGAACCTAATTCGAAATCATACCATCACTTCCTGGGAGTGATAATAGACGCGATATTTAGTTATAAATAACAGTATTCTTCCGACAAAACATGCAGGGCAAGTAGGGCTCCGGATGTCGAACGTAGTAAGGTCACGGTATACGTGTACGCTGCTTATAACTAGGGTGGTCAGCTCGATCTTGTTGTATGCAGCCAGACATCTCAAATGATGCAGCATCCAATATTTCGAGACCGATTACGAAATCCGTCTCTCCTTTATCGCACACAAAGAACACCGAGAGGGAGAAATCTATAAATGAATGGCGTTGAGGACACCCAAGAAAGGGTCAGGGAACACACAAGCTGAACTCTACCATCAATGAGTAGTAGAAGAAAGAGTATAGGAAGAGCAATTATAATCTCACACAGTTTCTCATGGGGCATAGGGTGCCAGTGCCCGTACAGATTTAAATTGTACAATTCACCCGATTGTCCAAACTGTGATGGAGTGCCAGGAGTGCCAAAAAGGGAACCTGGTGCAGTGAATACTAGCATATGGGAAGGGTTGGAATGCGATCAATGCCATCATCGGATCTACATATTTAGGGTAAACGACGAAAAGCGAAAGGAACCGAAGAAAGAGCAAAGCAATTACTAGCGCTAAGTATAGAAAAAAAATGACTAAGCTGGTGGAAGCTAACTCCGCCCCTTGATGGTGACTCCACCGGATAACGTAGTTTTAGTGGACTAAAATTGAACATACTGGCATGTCCAGGCCACTCTCTCTGTAGAATGCAATAAGTAGATAACTGACGAGGTCAGTCTCTCATCATGATGTTGCACAATGGAGTACTCAGGCAACAAGTTCCATTTGCATCTAAAAGTACGCAATTCATTTCTGACTCTTAATTAGATGAAACTACCTCATTCAATGCGAAAAAAATGTCGAGTAATGCAATTGTGTATAGTTCCCGATGCAAAAAAATCTGTACCGACAGCATTCACTGTAAAAATGGTTTCTTTCATTCAAACAGGGTCGTTTTTAAATTATTGCATTTGAAGGTTTAATGTAAGCCGATTATCATAAAAAATTTTCTCTATTTGCTTTGGGGTTTTTTTTTGTAAAAAGGACTCACACAGTGGAGTTAGGTCAGGATCTCCTGTTCTCTCCAGTGCAGAATGGAAAGCATTTATATAGTCCCCTTTTCCATCATTTAAAAGTCAGCATTAATTCAGGAATCCAAAGTTGGATATTTCAGGTGGAAGAGGTTTCATAAGCAAGCATAATAGAAAAATACAAAAAATAGAAACGCCCCAATTGAGGTAGTTTATATCCCACATGACTATCTCTGATTCAGCAACGAACTACGGTCTACCGAGTCTTCGATCCTGCCTCTGTCCCGCGCCTTCAACGGGACAATATCCGCAGTCTCCTCAGCAGGTCCCGAATCGGAACACAGCTGCCCCATTTCTTGACATCGTTTTCGTTACCAACGAGGCTCTACATCCCGCGGCTGCTATATACCCTGGTACTTCATCCACCCCTGCCGTAAAGAGTCGGAGCGCATTTTCACTTGGAACTAAGTGTAGGACTCAAGGGTAGATGAAGAAGAGAGTGGAACATTAGGTACAGGTTGAGTTGAAAGACTCCCTCTCTGCATTTGGAGTGTCTTGTACTGTTGCCGGGAATGAAGTCAAAGAAGACTTACTTGGTGACGATTGCATGATTGAACCAAAAATCCTTTGGTTTAATCATGCAATGCTAAGAATACACCATAAAAAGGATTTCGTGAAAAGCACATTCCTTCATGGGTGTTTCGGAACAGGCATATGAATACCCGCGGTCTTTTGGAGAGCTTAGTCGCATGCGACTACTCCGTTCATCAAGTGGCGTCAGGCCGTGATCCGAAGAAATTTGATAAGTTCTCAGCGTGACAGAAGGAGGAGGCATATCTCCGAAATATTGAGAACCAGGTGCTAAATGGTACCTGCGTTATCTGAAGGAAGGCCTGCAACTAGAAGAGGTCCTTAAGAAGGCTCGGGACAGACCTAAGTGATCTTTATCAGAGCCAAGAAAGCGGGGAGTAGAATCCGAACCTGAACTCAAGAGGGGAGAAAACCCGGGCAGTTCAGGGGTGAAAGCCGGAATCAGGAAGTCCGCCAAGTCTCAAAAAAATACCGCCATTAGCTATGCTAGTGCTGTCAGGAACGACTGGCCATAGTGCCAAAAATGTTTCCCGGGTAAATACTCACTCGTGAGGAGCAGGAAACTATCGAAGGCCTTGTCGTTAGGTAGATGTGGAAGGGATGAACTGCGAAACTTGTGTTCACCGGGATATGCTTTCGACCAGTTCATATGTGGTGTGGTGGACTGCGCGACGGAAGACACTGCAGAGTGACTTAGGACCATAGCTAATAAATTGTTAAGTTGGGAAGGACCAGGACTGTCAACATGCGCTGAGGACGATATACCAGGAGCACACATGGTAACAGTGTTTCTTCCGATAGCCTCAACAATATAGACGGAAGATCTCATGGACCTCCTATTCGCGCATTCTGGATTATGGAGAGTTTCCAGAAGCAAGGTAAAAGGCAAGAGTAGACTCCTCACGGTTGGGGAATATGACCGATCCCTGGAGGCAATCAAACGTCAGAGTTGCCATATCAACTATTGATTTGGCAACATACCTGTGCACATGCACCGGGAAAAGCATGGGAAAAACACCTCGAAGGAAAAACCGGGTGAAAAGCATACCGGGGTCCCTGAAGAAGTCTCGAAAGCCATAGACGCGGAAAGAACTGAATCGGCTAGGGAACTAGACCTGCTGCCCAATGAAGAGCAGAAGCTGAAAGACATAGATTTTCACAGGCTTAGTGTGGACAGCGGAGCGCAGCAAGAAGAGCTCTATACAATAATGGAGCCAATGGCTAGCACTAAGATACCGAAGATAAACCTCAACCATTCGAAACCTGCATCTGCAGTAGTTACAAGGTCGAGTTCCAAGGAGAGCATTGGAATAGTGCTGGCTCAGATGCCGTGGGTGTACCGGGGTACATTTGCGGTCTGCAAGGAGGAAGCATGAAGGTAATTTGGGGCTCCTTTTGTGAAAAACCAAGAGCTTGCATAATTCCTAAACGTAATTTAAAATATATAGATATGTCTTTCTGAGTTCCTGACGAGGTGCCTTCTGGCTATCTAAGTCTCACTGGAAGACGGAAAGAGCACTTGAGAGGCAGTCGAGGCATCGGGCTGCTTCCCAATAGACGATACCCGGGTTCCACCGGAGCTAGTCGCTGAACTGTTGAAGGATTGTGAGAAGAGGGCGTTACCACTTCTTCTCGGTCGCGATGCCAATGCCCATCGCGATGTCTGGGGAAGCAGTAACACCAATCGAAGGAGAGAGTACATTTTTGAGTTTATTCTTAGCAATAAGCTAGAAATATATAACTTAGGGAACACTCCAACATTTGTGACCACCACTAGACAGGAGGTACTAGACGTAGCTCTAGGAAATACTCTAATAAACGGGCTGGTCAGGAATTGGAGGGTGTCGGATGAGCCCTCTATGTTTGATCACAGAATAATCAGATTCGATATTTAGGGCAACCTAGAGATGAAAAGAATAATAATCCAAGGAGAACGCATTGGGATTCCTATGCAATGCACCTGAGTATTAAAATGGTCCACCTTCAAGGTGACATCGGGAGCGAAGAGACAGTGCTGCAAAACCTCAACACAGTGGTCGTTGACGTATATCTGTCCGGCTAAAAAAGTTAAGTCAATAAGGGATGCACCACAGTGGAACAGGAACCTGTCCAGAATGGGAAGATAGGTGCGAAAACTCTCCAACTGGGCAAAACAAAAAGGAAACTGGCCGAAGTATAAAAATTCACTGACTGCGTATAGCAACGTGATCAGGGAAGCAAAACGTAACAGCTACAGGAGCTGTAGAGTGATCGGACAAATCACAGAAGAAATCAGACTTTACAAAGCTGTAACCAAAGACTGGGCAACATCTTCTGTTTGTTTGAAGACGGAGGATGGGACATTTACCGGAATTTACCACGGCAGAAACGACAACATTCCACCTGACACCCCAACAATAAATAAAAGACCAGAAAGAAGAACTGGAAACTAGCAAAAGGGGTATGCTCAAAAGCCAGGGTAAGGTAGGCAGTGAGAACTTTTAAACCACTGAAATCACCCGGAGTAAATGGCAACTTCCCGGCACTAATCCAGAGAGGTCCGGAAATCATCTTAGACTCTCTTCTGAGGGTAGTAAGGGCTAACATAGCCCTGGGATGTATACCAAGGGCGCGGAGGCGGGCAAAAGTGGTATTTATTCCGGAAGCGAGTAAAAAGGATGCTTTTCACTCCAAATCTTTCAGACCAATTTGACTGACATCGTTCGTATCCAATACAGTGGAGAAGATCATAGACAACTATATTAAAATTAACGTTCTGAAGCGTAATAAATACTACTGAAGGTTGTCCACAGGGCGGGGTACCATCGCTGCTTATGTGGAGTATTTTAGAGGATGAAGTAGGAAGGGCACCAGAAAAGAGTAAATGGACTATACCCAAAAAATGAAATTTGTCGAAGGTTGCTGAACATAGAGACGATGTAATTAGTGATGAAGAGTTAATCGTTTTAATAGTGCGCGATGCTTTGCGAGTCCAAAGTGCGACGGAGGACAATCAA
The DNA here is from genome assembly GCF_905115235.1 of Hermetia illucens. NCBI lineage: Eukaryota > Metazoa > Arthropoda > Insecta > Diptera > Stratiomyidae > Hermetia > Hermetia illucens. The sequence continues at coordinate 8,391,861 of NC_051851.1, read as the reverse complement.
ATGACAATCACGATTGCAAAAGTGGGAAGGTTCGAACAAGCTTCTTTTTTTATCGTACATGGGGGTGTAAAATCTTAGAAAGACAAGTCCGTTTCAGTTCCGCCGCACAAACGTAGGAGATAAAGGTGCGTGTAAGATTCGCATCCATTAACAAGCACTTTCGGCCTCTCCAGCCCCAGACCTGCTAGGTTGCCATTTAGGAGTTGTTGGGTTTGGGTTTGACTTTGGGCATTCGTCCTTCTGCTTCTTTCTGCTTTTCTCCTGCGGCAACTCATGATTGATTTTTACAATTGCAGAGGAAACCAGAAACCAGTTTTCTTTCAATCATAGTATCTCAGGAACCAAATATTCCGGTCTCAAGCTCCTGTTCAAAGCTCGGTTCAGATTCCTCCTCTCCATTGCGAACCTTGAACAGTGAAACATCAAATGTTCTGGAACCTCCGGTATGCCACAGCATCTAGGACATTTCGGTGAATCATCCAACCCAAAGCGGCTGGCTCTAACAACCACCGTATCCCGTGAGAAACTGGGTAATCTCCCCATATTTCTACTCAACCAACACCCCAATGTTGGGATTGAGCCTGTGTATCGATGGATCCTTCGTAGACTCGTCCTATCTATGTTGCTTGAGACAGTTAGACTCGAATCTTGCCGCATTCCTCTCTTCAGTGCGTTCCTTCATACGTCTTGGATGGTACAGCAGATTCATTTCTTTCGTCAGGATGCCGACAGGGAACATGCCTGCCACCACCTGCGCCGTCTCATCTGATGTGGTTATAAAAGCACTGGAAGCCCTTGACGCCATCAGCCGGTAAACCAAATTCACCTGCTTCCGTCTCTGAGAGTTTGCAGACGCCTTTGTCCAAACAGGTGACGCGTGACGAATCAAACTTCGACAGTGTTTCGCCCGCCAATATGCCATCTATATTTCTGAAAGCCGGCTGGATGATACCATATTAAACTTCGAACTCCCCGAAAGCTACTGGACTTTCCGTTGTGATAGCGACCGGGATGCATCACGTATGTCCACGGGCGGTGGGGTCCTAATTGCAATAAAATTACATTCCGCGACGAACCCGCCTTTTCCTCCCCTGCCTCTCCTTCGCGCTTCCCTTTCTTATCTGTACGAAGAATTGGTCCTTACTGTTACTGCTGTCCCATCTCTCCCTTTCTTCCTTTGCGAAGATTTTAACCTCCCCATGCTCAACTGGCCTAATTATACTAGCCTTCCAATTCTTTTAAACAACCTCTCCCATTCTTCTCTTTTACTTTCTTCCTTTATGAACATTTGCTCTGCAAGTTTCGGGCTTCTAAGAGTTACACTGACCTTGCTCACTTCAAGGCTATGCACTCCATGGTTGAAAAAGCGCATAAAAGGTATTTGTTGAGCAGCGAAGCCGCCCTTGCCCGCGGTAACTTGAAACCGTTTTGGTCCCTCACTTGCCATTCCCGTAACTCCACCCAATCTCTCCTATCTTCCATCAGTTTTGCAAACTCCACTACCAACTTTCCACAATAATCTTGCGACTTTCTCTGCACCTACTTCTTTTCCGTGCTTTCTTCCTCGACCACTCTACCCTTTACACTTGTTCTAGGTGCAGACTGCTCCGAATCTCTGATCATTCTTCTCCATGCGCCTTCCCTGGTTGAGTTCGGACCTGGTCCCGATGGGTTTCCTTCTCACTTTTCCCTCCCCCTGTGTATAATCTACAACAAAAGTCTAGAAGAATGCTACTTTCCTCATCTCTGGAAGAAGACTCTTATCATTCATATCTTCAAGAACGGGGACCCTCCTCTTGCTGTAAACTACGGCGCCATCTCTCTTCTCCCCTCTTGTTCCAAAATCGTCGAGAGATACGTCAACGGCTGATTGACCACGCACTTCGGTCACCTCATTGTCAAAGAACAGCATGATTTCGTGAAACATAGATCTACGTCTTCAAACCTTCGGCTATTTACCAACTTCGTGCTTACCTGCCCGTGTTTGCTTCACGCTGACGACCTTAAATTATTTGCCCCTGTTTCGTCTCCTTTGAACTGTGCTCTCTTGCAGTCCAACCTTGATACTCAGGTCCCTTGGTGTTCGGTCAACAAGCTGACACTGGATGGGCCATTCCCTTAAACCCTCTCCCACATTTTTTTCTTATTATCTTAGTGGACAACGCCTTTCATTATTGACCTCCTTTCAAGACCTGGGTGTAGTATTCGATGACAAACTTCGTTTCAACTCCCAATTCATTGGCTTCATCAATCGAGCTACCAAAATGTCTGATTTTATCCTACCTTCGTCTTCCGATTTTACCTCAATTCAGACCTCCTTGACACTCTTCAACTCACTTGTCAGAAACATCCTTGAATATTGCTATGTAATTCGGTCTCCCTTCCGCATCCATGACTGTCGCGCTCTTGAAGTTGTACAATGTATTTTCACCCTGATCCTCTTTTTCATATAGCAGCACAGAGAACATTGGCGAGGAACAGATTCAAATTGATGTTATCAGCGAGATGGATGCATTTCCAAATTTTGGACAGAGCATCAAAGACGGATTTAACGTTCTTTATACGTCGAGCGAAATCAAGTTCGGTGCTGCCATTGACAGAAATAATACTTCCTAGATATGCAAACTATTCGTAGCCCTTGATATTCTGCCCTTTAATGCAAATAGGAAGAATGTCATGACCAGTCAGATTGAGAATCTTGGTTTTGTCAGGGTTTATCTTCAGTCGATCTTTTGCGACGCCATCCCCATCGGGGTCGGTCGGGAGTCCTTCTAGGATTGTCCGGAATGTCGCTCCAAAAACCCAAGTGGACTAGGAGCTATTCTATGTAGATCTATCATTTCTGTTGTGCCTTCGACTGTCGTCTCTTCCAATTCCAATGTCGCGAAAATATGGTCTGGTAGTTATTATTGATGTAGTGTTCACTCACCCGCCAAACGATCCCTCTCACCACCAAGATACTGAGGTAAGTCAGTTCAACGATTGAGCCTAACCCTCTACCTCGGAAAGCTGGCAGACATCCAACGTTGGTTAGTATAATATTCAGCTTCGCAAAGTTTTCAAATAGGGTTTGGTCCCTGATCTTCGTCACTCGGCTTCCCCACTCCAAGATCCACCTGTTGAAATCGCAGGCAGTAATTTTAGGGCTGTGGTCCCTAGCGTCCAACACCAAGTTGTTTAGCATCTCTAACACTAGGAGCAAGCAAAAAAAACTAGAAACATTCTAACTGAGACAGTTTATATCCCACATGACTATCTCTGATTCAGCGACAAGCTACTGTTCACCGAGCCTCTGATCCTGTCTCACACCTTCATCGGGACAATACCCGGAGCCTCCTCAGCAGGTCACGATTGGGAACACAACCGCCCCACCTGTTGGCATCGTTTCCGTCGCCAACGAAGCTCCACTTCCCGCGGCTGCTCTATACCCTGGTACTTCATCCACCCGTGCCAGTGGCACCAGGTTAAAGGTGGCCTCTCACCTAAATAGCTGTTTATCTACAGACTAGCATTCGCTACTTCTACGGACGATGTCCTGCAGTACATAAACAGCAAAGTTAGTTTACTTTCTCCTCTGTCCTGTGCCAAACTGGCAAAAGACAGTAACCCCGACTCAGTGGCAATGACTTTCAAGGTCACTGTTAAAGGATCGACTCCTTTGCCCATACTGTATTTTTACTGTACTATACTGAATATTTCTCACTCATACTAGACCGTCATTGCCTGGATAGGGTACGAATGACCGAGTGGCCATTTCATGACCACTAAATTGTCATCCTTGATGGTGACAATTGTGTCGATCGGAATATTTGGCATAGCGGTGTTCTAGGAGATACAAATACTCATTGAACCAGCCTCGCCAGAATTCTCGCCTGATGTTGTTTAATTGACGCCAATCTGTTGTTAAACCCGTTTTCCTTGGTTGTGCCTCCGAATCTATTATCGGTTCTCCAATGAAGAAATGACCTGTTGTTAAAGCTGCTAGATCGTTTGGATTTGAGGGTAGTGGCGTCAAAGGACGCGAATTAAGTATCGCTTCAATTTCAACTTCATTTCGAAACGAACTTGGCTCGGTATGTTTCAGGATGATAACTGGCAGCTTCATGGATTCGCAACGAGCTTATACTGCCGCTATCTACGCTGTCGTTCCTAAACATGTATCTACGCTGTTAACAGCAAAAACGAAGGTTGCTTCAAGAAAGATTCAGTTCTTACCTCGATTGGAAATTTGCGCAGCGATATTTCGCTCGCATATCCTCGATGCAGCGCAGCAGCTACCGAAAGCGACTCACATGTGGTTAGACTCCCAAATCGGGCTGGAATGGCTCAAAGGCCATCCGTCCAAATAGCAAACGTTTATTGCCAACCGCACAAGTGAAATCATCACCCGACTTCCAAGCATGTGCGATCAGCTAACAACGCCGCAGATTGTGCAGCTTGAGGCCTGAGCTCTGCTGACCTTGCTTCCCATCGCCGTTGGTGGCATGGACCAGATCGGTTGACGAAACTAGAAACCGATTGGCCATCCTCAACGTCTGTCGACTCGCACGCCGACGGGAACGTGCCTCCCTTGCTACCTTGGAGGAGACAACAGACGAACCCTCAACGCCGTCTATATACAGTTGTTTGCCGGAGCTGTAGCGGTTTTCAAGATTTGAAAAAATCGGATGGATTTTGTCCTATTGATCCCGTTGAAGACTTCGCACTGTTGAACGTCCAACGCATAGAGCCTCATTGAGGAAAGAACAGAGCCTCGCCAGTGTATTTTGTTTCAGAGCCGTTCAACTTGAACATTTCAAGGACGAATGTCTGCGGCTCATCGCTGGCGAGTCAGTATCAAAACGCAGCCGGTTCGTTAGCAAGGACTGATTCTTGACTCCTGCAGTTGATTTCTTGCATCCACGAAGTTTGTCGCTTTGTCACAGAAGCTTTTCTTGCAATAATCCCGTCGTCCAATAAAACTTTTGAGCATGCCCAAGAACAAATTGGAGACAAGCTCCAAGTGCACTGCCTTTGATGCAAACCAGCAGAACACAGCTATGTACGTTTTTTGAGGTCACTTTCCCCTGATGTTGAAGTGGTAATAAACTGGACGGCAAAAATCGACTCCGGTATTTACGAAAAGCCGTGCTGATTGCACTCTTGGTCCAGGCAGATTATCCATTTGTTTAGCAAGCAGTCTAGGATTGGCTCTTATGTATTTGATACCTTATGGACAACTGATCTTGCCAGGGTCTTGCCTTTCAGCGACCAAAAAGTCTGTCTTGTTATTGCGAGAAGACCTTGGGGACCTATGTGTACATGACTTTTGTGAATGTCGTCCAATATCAATTTGGTGGCCGTATGCATCCGGAAATGGAATGATATGGGTTAAACATTAGAGGAATGAAGACGTAGGTAACAAATCTCCTCCTTGAAGTCCTCCCAGCGCATGGCCTTGATAATACATCGTAAGACATGCTGTCGCACTTCTTGGCTTAGTACCAAGTTCGGAGTAGATTGCTCCCGACGTTGTCTCCTACATCGTGTTGTAAAACGTAGAAGGTAGCCTGTGATGCGAAGTAGTCTACCAAAAGAATTTCGGTGGGTATTTCCAAAACGACACTTGTTGACAATGTTTCCATTGTTCGGCATCATTTTCTAGTGTTGGAACTTTATGAGTAATATTGCATTCTCAAAGAACGCAGGCACGCGCGGAGGCTCCGTCGAGCGGAGAAGCGACTTCACAGATGGAAAAAGGAAGCCTGGGAGAACCAACAGGTTTGTGAACTCGAAAAGTACAGGAAGCAACCGCACCAGGCGCCGAAGTTTAACCAAAGTGTCAGCAGGATGAACCCTTATACACCTCGGTGCTCATTTTGCCGAGATAAAGGAGGAAATCTCAAAAATCAGATTGAGAATGGGCATATTGATGGATTGACTATTTTGATGAACTGCTCAACAATCAAAATATCGGCGAGTTGGAGGTCCCGCCAACTGAAGACGACGGACAAATATTGCCTCCACCAAGTATAGGAGAAACAGTCCGTGGATTTCATCGGTTTAAAAATCATAAGTCGCCAGGAGCTGATGGAAATACAGCCGAATTGGTTAAATATGGAGGCGACCAATTACAACAAATGGTTCATCAACTTGTTTTTAAGGTGTGGGACAGGGAATCAATGCCTGACGACTGGCAAACAGGCATTATCTGTCTCATACATAAAAAGGGAGAGATCACACAGTGCAGCAATTATAGAGGTATCGCGTTACTGGCTGCCATCTATTGATATTCTCTGCTATCTTACTAGGCTGGATAGCCCCATACACTCAGAACATTATTGGCGCATACCAAGGAGACTTCACTCCAGGCAAATAAGCAACAGATCAGATTTTCTCTCTACGGCAAGCTGTCCAACTGTTCGAATATGGACGCTTCCCCCTGCTATCGGATCGACCATGGAATGATTTCGCCGTAACCCATAATGCTGCTCTGATAGACCAACTGCCTAGCTATATGATCGGGAGCAGCATGTTGTATATCACCCTTTCCAACATTTTCTTCATAGTGTCTAAAAGATAGGGCCATATGAAGAGGGTAGGCCAGGTGCTTTTTGAGGATTCGGCATCAGAACCAATCTCTGTCTTTTCCAATGGGCGGGAGACACTCCTTTCACTTTGCAAAATTCAAATGTGCATATGAATCACGTGGCCTGATTTTACCCGTCAATTTGAGGACTTTGTCCGAAATCCCGTCTAATCCTGAAGCCTTATTACCATCAATTCCTCCACACATTTCTTGAAGTTCCTTCTCGTGGATCGAAGAAGCATCCTGTTCAGCCGTTGGCTGACCTCCATGTTTCAGGAAAAGAAACGTAATTATTTGTGAATAAGAGCTGCGAATACGTAACCCTGGGTGACTTTTGGCAACAAATTTTATTCATTACTACCTTGTAGGCAGCGGCCCACCGGTTCTCATTTGCCTCAAGGCACGGATGCCTGTACCAATTTTGCTTACTTTCCCTATTGTCTGACTTCCTCTCGCTCGTAGGCGCAATGATCTCAACACAAGTCCCACCAATAGTTTGGTTTCTTATGGTGGCGGTGAAAACGCCGTCACGGCGTTGTAAAGTCCTATCCGCTGACATAACTGACTCATCTTTTGCTACACCGTCCCCTTCATCTCGGGAGTCCTTCTAGGACTATCAAGAATGTCTCCTGTCTAAAAACCCCAGTGGACTAGGAGCTATTCTATGTAGATCTGTCATTTCTATTGTGTCTTCGACTGTCGCCTCTTCCGTCTCCAATGTCGCGAAAAGATGGTCTGGCAGCTATTATTGCTGTAGTGTTCTCTCATCACCAAGATACTGAGATAAATCAATTCAACGATTGAGCGTAGCCCTCTACCTTGGAAAGTTGGCAGACATCCAACGTTGGTTAGTATAATATTCAACTTCGCAAAGTTTTCAAATAGGATTTGGTCCCTGGTGTTCGTCACTCGGCTTCCCCACTCCAAGATCCACGCCTTGCAATGCTTGAGGTTAATTTATATCAGCCTCACTTAACTCCACGATTCGATTCCTCCTTTATTCCAAACACCTGCCACCACTTGCAACATGCTGGTCGCCCAGTCCCTCTTTCACTCTACACAACATGAATCGTACATCTCCAATGCAACCTTTTATTAGGCCCTCTTCTCTAAATTTCCTGCACCTTTCGATATATCGTAGGATAGTAACCGAGAAAAAAGTCCATGCATAGGAGGCCAGTAGAATACTTAACTACTGGTAAAGTAATAAAGTGGCCAGCCTCCAATCAGTTACCACGAAGTCAGACGAACGGCTCACAGGGCAGTAGATCAGGGACGAACAAAGCAAGTCCCCATAAACATCAATCTGACCAGTCAGCAGAGCAAGTGAGAATGTTTTAAGCAGGTCTACTCGGAGATGGACATCCAAATCCAAGTCAGCTGCTAGAGATTTGGGGTAAAAATAGGCAAAAATGAAGCCCCGAACCTAGAGGGCGTAGGCCCCAAAGATCACCGTGAAATCTACTAAACATTATCAGGAAAATGTTAAAACGGATAACCTACAAGAGAGTCGTTCACAGCCAAATAGGCCTTTACGTCATGTATGGATTCTATAGTCGTTGATGCTACCGAATTTGTTACTAGCTTGGCCGAAAATGCAATTCACAGAAATGCTAGTACCAGCAAATATGAGGTAATGGTGATCCTGGACGTGAGAAATGCAATTTGGCCAATTAGAACCAATTAATACGGGAATACTTGGGGATAATTGGTATTCCCGACTATCTCGCTGCTAGTTTTTAGCTCTGAAATCACGTCGATAACATACCCGAACGTTATCTCCATGAGTGTCCAATAGGGCTCCCTACTGGGCCCATGGAACATGCTATACAACGATGCACTTAATTTCTCGGTTTCAGAGGAAGACACGGGTGAGTTATACGACGACATTGCACTGCTTGTAATCGCAGCCAGCCGTCAAATGCTTGGGAGGGATGATAGACGTGATGTTACCTAATGTATTATTATTCTGTTAAGGGAAAAGTCGCACCGCGTCCTGGAAGAACTATTGTGCCCCTGTTACTGGTTATAGTGTACCTGTTGATCATAGTATCTCAAGCAGGCCTGTAACCGTTAGGAACTTTAGTATGTACCCCACTTCCAGAAGTTTCAGCTTTGCATCTGGTATTAAGTGTTCTCCCAGATGTATCGACCTACTTTGCACAAGTGCCGGACACTGTCCCAGGATGTGCATAGAGGTTTCGTCCTCCTCCTCACAGAACCTGCAGGCAGTGTCCGTAGATATCCCTAGCTTCCCTAGGTGATAGTTCAGCCGACAATGACCAGTGAGAATTCCCACTATGATTCGGACGTTCTTTTTGGTGAGGTTTAAGCAATCCTTTGTACGCATGGGTTCGTATCCCCCAATAAGCACCCTGGACTGCTCCATCCCTGGTAGGCCCGCTCAATATAGTTCTCTCAACCGTTTCTCTTCGTTTCTAAGATTCATAGCCATGAAACCATTTCTGATTCCACAGAAGGGTTCTGGCCCGTGTAAAGGCATCCCTGCTCCCTTCTTGGCTAGTTCATCCGCTGCCTCATTGCCTTCCAACCCAGCATGGCCTGGAACCCAAAGTATCCAGACCTTGTTGGATTACCTAATGTAAGGCCGCGGTATATGTGTACGCTGCTTATGGCCAGGGTGTTCAGCTCGATTTTGCTGTATGCAACCTCAGTTTAGGGAAAGGCACATCCATGTATCGCGCATAAATTTAATTCAGTCCGCAGAAGGGCAGCCCCAAGAGTGTGTTCTGCCTTCAAGATTATCTCAAATGATGCAGCATCCGATATTTCGAGACAATACCAATGGACATCTTAGCAGACCGAAATTACGAACATATAAGTCTCTCCTTTATCGCACACGAAGAAAGCCGAGAGAGAGATATCTATAAATGAATGGTATGGCAGGGGGACGCTCAAAAAATGGTCGTGGGACACACGGACTGATCCTTGCCATCAATGAGTAATAACTGTAATGGAGTGCCTGAGAATCCAGAGCATTGTTCAAGATTCATGGAAGGAAGGAGGAACCTAGTGCAGTGAATACTAGCATGTGAGAAGAATTGGAATGCGATCAATGCCATCATCGGATCTATTTAGGGGGATGAAAGGCGAAAAGAAACGAAGAAAATGCAAAACGATTACTAGCGCTAAGTATAGAAAAAACAAGACTAAGCTAGCATGAGCTAACTTCGTATCGCGAAGATGACTCCATGAGTGGGTAAAAATTTTGGCATGTCCACGACAGTGTGTTTTGAAGATTTCTGCCTCCTTACAAAATGGCGAACAATAAACCGATTTTAATGAAATTTTGTTTTCAAAAAAACCTTAAAAAGATCCTGGCAGTAGGAAGAAAATATCACTATTTGGTTTCTGCATTTTTGTGTGCAAGTTTCACATCGAACAGTTCCCATTCAAACTCAAGATCGAAGCTATTGTCATTCTCTTATCGCCGACTCTTCATACAAATATTCTGCCAAGGATGGATGTGAGGAATTGAATATTGTCTACTAAAAATATCGAGCCTGTCAAATGACCAAATAATTCATCAAATTTACATATTCCCAAAAAACAATAGCTTGCAGGCCGGATTTCACTTAAATATCTTCCATGCAGTGGTTCATTAAACCCGACCGATGTCAATATTTGTCTGTCGATATCCATTGGTCGGTAGCCCTCGGTTATTTGATATCCCAACAAGATGTGTTATTTACTCAACGTCATACAACGCAAATGCATAGAATATTATCGACAATTAATTGAAATACCCAAGACGTGCTAAGCCCACATTCCAATCAATTGTTAGTGACACCTTGATTGCTATCATCATTGTTTACTCAAAATGCCTTTTTGCTTTATTCTCGTCCACCGACTTTGATTGAATGGAAAGGAGATGTATCATTTGTGGGAGAGGCAAGACATGCGTATGTAAATGAAGTTTGATTGCATTGCAATGATATTTTCTGTTCAGGATTGAGTTGAGTCTAGTCTAGCGCTTGCTTCATTCGTTACTTGAGTTTTAATATGAATATTTCTTCCTTGTTTCAGCACAATTATGGTGATACAGTTTCGCAGCATTCATCAACCCCACCTCCGTATAAAAGTGCGTCTAATCAACAGCTTCAACCACAACCACAATCATCAACCCAACATCTTAGATCCAATCAACAATCGCAGCAGCAACCACAACAGCAGCTCCAATCGCAACAGGAACTTCGCGATTCTGCGAATTCTCCAACCAAAACTGATAATTTAATCGTTTATTGTCCGATTTGCTACAATAATTTGTTGCCTGAATCGTTTTTCACCCTGTTCACTTGTAAGCATACGGTTTGCCGTACGTGTTTAGAGCGTTACCTTAAGAATGAAATCAACGAATCTAGAACTGATATTGGTAAGTTTTTCATCAGAAATATTAGGTAATTGTTGTTTGTGTCTTATTTGTAAACTGGATCATGGAATGCAGTCATCTAACCCAAGAAATATGGGTTATTTGCCTATGGACACTCAGAAATCAATTTTGAGCCATCTCCGCTTGAACTTGTAAATCAAATATGTCCCCATGCATGCTTGTATGTTATTTAGAGTAAAAATTATCGAGGCTCCGCTAAACAGAGTTTTTACTGGAAGTCTCGTCTCCATACTCATACGCTTCCATGTACTAATGACAGGAGCAAATGCATGTGGATCACTTGTTCATACTCTTCTCCAAGTTTGCAAACTATTCCGTCATAAATGTGCACAAGTTTCGGTATGAAGGCCGTAATTACAACTGAAGGACTTTTATGAGGAGATGTTCACACCCGACACTTATCATAAGTGATAGCATGCATTGGAGAAGAGTTTTAATGAATTTCATATTTAAATAATTCTTTTGATTGTCACCCATGAGTAAGATTAAAGCGTAGAGTGGACCCTAGAGGCTCAACATATTAAATATATTTAATTTTTCAGCATGTCCACAATGCTCCGAGGCCATGCATCCTAGCAACATAGAGACTTTGCTCAATGAGCATCCCGAAATTATTAGTAAATATGAAGATTTTATGGTTAGACGATATTTACTCTCGGATCCCGATTCCCGATGGTGCCCAGCACCAGACTGCAGGTAACATGTCCTGAATAAATAGACTCTCTTAATGCCACTCTAATATGTGTTTATTGTTCATTGATTTCAGTTATGCGGTCATAGCAACTGGCTGTGCTTCATGCCCTCGTATTCGCTGTCAACGACCCGGTTGTGGTTTACAATTTTGCTATCATTGTAAGGCCGAATGGCACCCGGATCAAACCTGTGATGCAGCGCGAGCAGCGCGACAAAGTCCCACCCGAGCTCCATCGGGTAGTGTCAGTCAAGATTCCCAACATCGTGACGATATTAAACCTTGCCCTCGATGTCAAATGCTTATTGTTAAAATGGACGATGGATCATGCAATCATATGGTTTGCTCAGTTTGTGGTTCGGAATTTTGTTGGTTGTGTATGAAGGAGATAACCGATCTGCACTATTTGAGGTAAATTTAAATATTTGATTTTGAACGTATTCTTCTTTTTCTTCAGCCTTTGTCCAGTTCACAAGCGGGGTCGACTCGTCGTGATCGGTTTCGCCATTTGGTTCTATCGAATGCCCGATCTGGGTGCAATTTCGAGACTTTCAAATCCCCATCCAGCGTATCAAGCCACCGTTGTTTAGGCCTGCCTTTTGGTCGTTTACCATCAACTTCGATGTTCAGACCAATCTTGGCAAGTGAATTCTCGCTAGCACGAATTGTGTGACCATACCATCGAAGACGCCTCTCTCGCAATTTTTCCACGATCGGTGCAACCCCATAACGATCGCGGATATCCTCATTTCAGATGTGATCTAAACGTGTGACGCCACTAGTCCAACGTAACATCTTCGTCTCCATTACAGCAAGACGCCGTTCATTGTCTTTTATAGTCGGCCAACACTCAGAACCATAGAGAGCGACAGGACGGACGACATTGCGGTAAATTTTAGATTTGAGACGTTCGTTGATACGTCGATCACAAACAACACCTGTTGTGGAACGCCACTTCATCCTGGTTGCGTTAATGCGTGAAGCAATTTCATAACGCAGTTCCCCATTAGCTGATAGCGTTGACCCGAGGTATTTTAATCGCTCAGTTTTGGGCAGATCACTGCCGCTGACAGTGAGTGTGCCTGTTTCGTAGGGATCATCATCATCATCATCAACGGCGCAACAACCGGTATCCGGTCTAGGCCTGCCTTAATAAGGAACTCCAGACATCCCGGTTTTCCGCCGAGGTCTACCAATTCGATATCCCTAAAAGCTGTCTGGCGTCCTGGCCTACGCCATCGCTCCATCTTAGGCAGGGTCTGCCTCGTCTTCTTTTTCTACCATAGATATTGCCCTTATAGACTTTCCGGGTGGGATCATCCTCATCCATACGGATTAAGTGCCCCGCCCACCGTAACCTATTGAACCGGATTTTTATCCATAACCGGACGGCCATGGTATCTCTCATAGATTTCGGCATTGTGCAGGCTACGGAATCGTTCATCCTCATGTAGGGGGCCAAAAATTTTCCGGAGGATTCTTCTCTCGAACGGAGGATGAGCAAATTCTTCAGTTGAAATCTGCTCGAAGTATTCTCGCCATCTATCCGTCGCGGCTCGACGATCAGCAAGCAAAGTACCGTTCTTGTCATTAACGCAACAGAAGTGTTCGATATCCTGTGTGCGTTCATTACGGCTTTTAGCAAGTCGATACAGATCTCTCTCGCCATCCCGAGTGTCCAGTTTATCGTAAAGATTTTTGAAATGGTTCGCTCGGGTGACAGCGACCGCTTTCTTTGCTTCCCGGTTGGCATTCTTATAAATTTGCCAATTAGCAGGCGTTTTACCGTCGGGAAATTCGCGGTAGAGGCGTTTCTTTTCACGGACCTTCATTTCAACATCATCATTCCAAAGCCAAGTATCTCGGTTGATGTACCGCTTACCCGGCTTGGTGACCCCGAGCGTTGCAGAGGCCGCTTTGTGGATCGTGTCTTTCATTTGGTTCCATGATTCTTCCACATTCGTAATGGTCGGCAATCGTATGAGTGAGATCGTTTCTTCTTTCTTCTCACCAAATCGCCACCATTTGATGCGCCGCGAGCTAGTGCGTTCCTCACGCTGTTTTATCGGTGGCTTAATTCGCAGGACGGCAATCAATGGGCGATGCTGAGATGCGATGGTCTCATAGGGAACGACTTTGCAATCAGTGAAAGTGGTAAAATGTTGGCGTCTTATGAGAATATAGTCGATTTGCGTTTTACTGTTCCCACTATAAAATGTAGGAAGGTGAGACAATCGTTTGATGAATTTGATTATACGCTCGCCACCCTCATTGCGCGCTCCGAACCCCTTTCCTACGTGCTACCTTTTACTGTTTGCCTCTTCGCCCACATGACCATTAAGGTCGCCGGCAATGATGATATAGTCGTCAGCAGCCACGTGACAAGCGTTTTCATCCAGAAGTTGCCAGAAGACATCTTTCTCAGCATCAGGTCAACCTGTCTGTAATGCGTACGCGGTGAAGAAATGCATAGTGCGATCAGCTGATATAATGGTGAGCTTCATCAGCCGATCATCAAATCGTTCGACTTCTTTAATGGCATCACGGAAATCCTCTGAGGTGGCAACGCCAACACCACATTGAGTGTGTGGGTTACCAAAATAGAGAAGTTTGTAGCCATTTTTACCGCGTTCGCGTTCAATGTCGCAGCTTTTGGCACCAGACCATCGGGTTTCTTGCAGGGCGCATATATCAGTGCGCCTTTTCCGAAGGGCTCTTGCGAGTTCCTCGGTCTTTCCAGTTAGGGTACCAACAGTTAGCGTGCAGACACGTATTTGTTTTGTTCGTTGTGTTCGGACTAACTTGCTTACGTCCTGACGCCGTCCATGCGTCAAGAACTCTTGCCCATTTCTCAGGAGGACCGGGGCCCGTCCTGCCGCGTCGACTGAGGTGGACGCCCTAGCATTTCTCTGAGGCTTGTGACTCAATCCGATCATCATGTTTGTAACGACATTGTATGCATTTTCTTGGTCGACCTGTCACAGGGCCTGTCACCAAGAGAGATCAGTAGGATTTAGCATAGTGGCATAACTCCAACTATACTCTATTTATCTCTTTCCATGATATCAGCATTTTATTTTTGTTTTACTGAGGATAGTACAGAATACGTTGCTTCAAACCCTCCTCCTTTACCTGGGCTTGGGACCAGCATACTATGTTAATAGCATGGCGGAGTTTGATTTTGAACGTATTCCGAAAATGAATACAAAAAGATGGAAAAAATGTTCTCTTTTCGCTAAAATGTTTTATATAAAGCAAACTCCGTATTTCGGGAACCAGTTATTCCCGTCTCTTCTTGGAAAATACTTGCTTCCCTAAGTAGGATAGCATTAAATCGTTTCACTTCAGCAAAACCGCTGCCGCTTTCTTATTATTTACACAATTCCGGGGTTCTCCCAAACAAAACTCACGAAAAGGACAAAAATCCTGATTGTTGGACGTCGAATCGCATAATAGTGAAGTCTTCTCCAATAACCAGACACTTCCGATAAATAAATTGTTATCAACTTACGGAAGCCATTACTCCACAAACTATAAATTAAACCATAACAAAACCATTACCATCTTAATTGAAATGTATATTTTGCAACACAAGAGAACCTCCCTTCAAACTATGATACTAATTCGAAGCATCTTACGTAAATTCATTCGATTTTTCAGTCCATCTGGTTGTACGTTTTGGGGTAAAAAGCCATGGTCGCGGAAGAAGAAATTATTATGGCAATTAGGAACGTTAGTGGGAGCTCCGGTTGGAATTGCGTTAGTCGCCGGTATTGCTGTACCAGCTATGATTATAGGTAAGTGAAATCAAATTAGTATTTTTTGCCTATATTATGGATTTACATCCATTTTTTATTCATCTTTTCCAGGCATCCCGGTTTGGGTTGGAAAGAAAATTCACGCACGATACCAAAGTGCAACAAAACATAAACGAAATTGTGCTGTTTTGAGTGGAGTTGCGGCATCGGTAAGTACATTTTATGCTTTTATTTTCAAGAAACATTTGGGTCTTTTGAGTGCTATGCTCCTCCATGTGTCTATACTAGTACGGGGATCTGCATTGGACGTTGAAAACAACCGCATCAAGATAGGGATTCGCGTAAGCCTAACGAGTTGAATTAAAACGCAAGCTAAAACCTGAAAAATTAAAATTAGAAAAAAACGTGGCTCGACGGCGCGCGTGGAGCCGTAAATCTCCGGACCAAAGTGCCGCGCTTAATGAGGGAAGATCCGGGACGGATCACAGTCTCGATCCCTGTTTCTCCTGCCTCAGATGTTTATTGAGTAGCGGCCTGTGAGATTCCCTCCCTTCCTTGACACCCTCTGCCCATTATTCTGGGGGGTGTCCCTTAAATGTGCAAGTTTTGCGAGCTAAGGAGGAAGAGAGACGAAGGGAGTCCTCAAATAACAAAAAAAGTTAATTGTACTTCATGACGCAGAGGAAATGGGTAAATAACAAAATACATCACTAAAGCAGCCAAGGAGAATTCAATAAGAGAAAAGCAATAAAATAATACATAAATAAAAATAATAAAATAAAAATGGTGATAAGGAATGAAAAAATAAATGAAATGAATAAATAAATAAAATAATAAAAAAGAAAATGCGCCCCGAAATGACAACCTCTCAATAAAATCTCGCGATTTCGTTCTACTTCCTTCACTTCCAAGTGTGATTTGTCCGATCAAACTCCTCCTCGTTTTGTCGGCACAAAGAACAGCACAATTTCAAATCACACTCACTTCTAGCAAGTCCGAAATCTGGACCTTCTTCACCAACAGCCAAAAATGATCTCTCAATGAGCCGGTCCTGCTAAACCTGACCTTGAACTTCTAGAGTTCATGTTGCTAGCAACATACGCAGTAGCTTTGACGAATGTGGCAGATCATTCCCCTCTGTCACGATCAATTCGCTGGAATCCATTCAATAATATGCAATATGCGGCGAAATTTAAGGTAATTGCCCACTATAGAATGCATTATTTGATCAAATTAATCCCGAAAAAGCCGAATGAAATCCTGTTCCCGTCGCGAAGCCACGACCACTACAATTTAACCTTCGTTCTCAAATTGGACAGGCAATATGGGATGATTTTTTCAAATGCAGGCGGAAGTGTTTGTTTTGTGCACGGACACTGGGTTGGGCGTAAAAACAGACGCTAGTACGTCGTTAATGGATCGGGGATTCCAAGGTGCTTCAAGTTGAACTTTTCATCGGTTTCTGCACAATTTAACAACGTTTCCTTTCTTTAACTTTCGGCCGTTCACGCCGGCAATCTGGTCCAGAAGGAGGATCGTTTGCACGCCGGTCTCGTGCCAAACCGCCAGCCGCAGCGGCGATCGTATAGTGGGGCGGCAGCAGTTCAGTGCGTCGGCGGAGGCGAATTTACCACTGCAAGGCGGTTGTGGTTTACGCCTCCGGTGTGTGACCACAATAAATTTGCATCAATTCGAGGAGAAATTTGTATCATTTTTAGATGCTATTTCTTGTCTGTGGTTGATCATGTTATGTGTTTAGGAATTGTTCGAAATATTGGACCCACCGACTTTAATCAGCTTCAGGTGCTCTCTCAATTCCCCTGCTGCAAATAGGACTTCTTGTATCCTTCCTGTTCTGCTTACATACAGCACTTTCCTACTTTAATGCTTGTTGTTCGGTATTCGCTATTAAAAAGTATCTACTTCTGTACAGAAAATTTGCCTAACCCACTATAGTTTAAGACTACACTGAAAGTATTCCTTACCTGTCGTAAAAGGATAGAAATTTGTTGGCTAGCAATCTCTAAACTATGAAATTGCCTTATTACCGAAACGCTAACAGCGCTGTGGATAGCGCCTGACCCTATAGCTTCGATCTGTGGCTATGGAACACGATTTGTGATTGGTTTCTAAAATGCACTCGTCTCTCTTTTCCAACATTGTGCGTTTGCCTCTTGACCTAGGAGCTTGATTTTGTCTGGAAGATTCTGGCCCTGGTTAACACGTTGCCTCCAGAGACAACACTGAACGTCTCTTCTCGCTAACGTTAGTCTTGTCTGGTCTTGGTTATTGGCAGCACACTGTTCGAGCACAGGGCCTGTCATGTAAGCAGGTGGTTTTCGACTGACCAGGACCGAGCATCTAATCAAATCGACCACAACGCAAATAGCAGAAGATTTAGGAGTTGTCTAATTGTGCAGAATAAAAGAGCTGGTTCCAACTGGGTGTATCTTTGCAATGCTTCTAGGTATAAAATTAATCTAAATAATCAGACTTCTTTTTTTATGCATATACCGACATTTCAGGAACAACTTGCTCCCGAAATATCGGTTTATTCGAACCAAAATAAATATTAGCGAAAAAGAAAAATCGTCTAATTATTTACATTAAAAGAGATGCTGATATCGGTCTCGGAAAGAATGATCATGATCAAGAATAATGGTGGCTTACCTTCGCCTGCGTGTCGCAACTACATTTACTCGCAGAAAAACACACCGCCGCCCCTAACATTTAAACAGGTCATCTCGGTCTGCTGTGCTGCAGTAGAAGTAACTTTCTTGTTACACAAATGGCACGAATTCTAAGAAACCCACCCGAGAAAACTGGCGAAAACTGAGGAACTGGCTGCCATCACAACTATGGTCATCTCTGAGTCATCGACAACGTCCTAAAGCAACGTCGCAAGACCTGGTTCGATCAGGAGTTGAGAGCTCTGTTGATGACTACATGTGACATTTTACGCCATCGTATGACACTCTGATAGTAGCTATGAGTTCTTCCGGAATGCTCCTCATGTATAGAACATTCCAAAAGGATTCCTTGTTGAAGCTGTCGCAAGCTTTCCCGAAATAGGTAAAGTATAGTGAGGGTCTAAACATTACCACACACTACTCCGCAATGATCCGAAATCCCCCAACTGTGACACTCAACATACGTAACCTTAGTTACTCCGCAAAAACTGTAGAAGGAGCAATCGTCCATTAAGATCACCAAGACCGCCTTGAACACATTTATATAAACAATGATTTGACTTCTTTTTCGAGAAGCACGCCCTATCCGCATGTTACTCTGTTTTGCCATACCTTTCACAGGAAATGAAATTTCATCGAATGATGTACTATTGAGAATTATGTTGAAGTGCTTCTTCCACTTCTTCAGTTACTATAAGGATAGATAAGGATTCATAGAACCATCGAAAGGTTTACATGATCACCCGCCAGCTCTTTTGTAAAACGGTTCACGGTAACGAAATCGGTATTATTTGTTGAAGTTCCTCCTTTCCGTTATGGCATTCCCAACGGATTACGCCATATACAAGCCGAGCTTTAAGAGGAATTTTTTAGTTGGCAGAGTGAAAGACCCTCGGCTATAACGAAGTTATGACAAAGTATTCTTTATTGACGGATTAAAAACGGTTTGTGGAACCGTAGAGTCCAGATTCGATTTTTTCCAGCGCAAGGCTTAAACCATGAGCAGTCATCCATCCGCTTACCCATCGCATCAATATGCCAAGTCTGCTTTGCGCCTCTTCAACAGTGTGTCCAGCAACAAGTGCAATAGACGACGTTGCGATCTGTATAACCGACCAGGCGCGGGCACATCGAGTCTCAGCAGATTATTGCAGGAAGCGTCTTGGTTCGGCCCTAGGATGGAGCCCTATGCTACTCCTGACTTGATTTCCATCCTTCTTTGGCCCTCAAGCGTCTCATAGAGCAGGGAGCGGTCCTTCAGATAATCCCTCAATATCCGCAAAAGATAGCTTGGCACGTGGAATGAGTTTCCTAATGTTGCCAGCATATCTGTCCATCTTACGGAATTGAAGGCATTTCTGACATCAAGCGTTATGAGGAGCACTATCCGTCGAGATCGGCGGCTGTGTACCTCGGCTCGATGAACCGCATCTACCACCTCCAGAATAGTATCCGCTGTGGATCTCCTTGGTCTGAACCCGAACTGCCTTGAGGATAAGTCCCCGGCAGCGTGGATCACTTCAGCGAGTCTGCTCCTGATGAACTTCTCGAATACTTTCCCTGCCGTGTCAAGCATACGCAGCAGTCGGTATGCAGACAGGAGCTCTTGGTCTCCTATACCTCTACTGATCAGCAAGAGTCTGGCCACTGTCCAGCGACAAGGAAAAATGCCCTCCTTCAAGCAACAATTCTGGCTATTGGCGGAACACAAGTTTGTAAATTTCCCCCGGGATGCCATCAGGGGCTGGCGACTTCCTTTTTCTCATAGTGAGAACCGCTTCTTTAAGCTCTCATTGTGAAAAGGGGGAAAACCTCAACGTTTTCCGCGCTACTTACACTGCGGTCCGTTTGACACAAGCAGCGTTCTCAGTGGGAAGTGCGGCTGTTTCCACTCTCCAATCGTCTTTCGCTGCTCTCCACGTTCGCCTTTAGAAAGAGATGTGATTAAATAGTTCCTCCAGTTTTATCAGCCCGTTTTAATGCCTTGGCTGACGTTCCTCTGGAGGAACGTTACCGACCGCATACGCTTCACCACTGCTGCGCATTTCCTGATAAGCCTTTCCTCTTCGGCCCTAGCTAGGACGGTCGACTGCACTTGCATTCGGTTTGTGCCCGAATCCGTCTGCTCAGGACTAGCGATTCTGACTGGGCTTTCTATTGGAACAGGGGACTATAAGATATTCGAGTTGTCATCTCCGCACGGTCAATCGCGCCAGTTGATAAGGCTTCCTCTTTATTTGGGCGCCACGGTGTCACATCGGGTATGTCAGCCCTTGCTGCTTCTTTCACTGATTACTGCGGTGAACGACGCATTTTTGTGCTGCTTCCAAACGAACTCAATTTTTCCTCCTTCCCTGTTGTTTCGTCGATTTTTTTTTTAAATAATTTTACATTGTTAAATATTAAAATGGCAGTGGAGTTGTAAAGAAAAATTTTCAAAGAATTTTCAAAAAAGAACGAAAAAGTTGACTGACGGTTTCGTCCATGGCAGAGGCAACTCATCAGACGCTGCCTCACCTAAGGCAGCCCTGAATAATACCGTCCGTCAACTTGTTCGTTCTTTTTTGAAAACTTGGGTGTTTAACCCAAAAAAAGAGAAGTCCGTGGACTACAAAAGAGCAAGTAAGTTAGCTCCAAAGTGGTCGGGTCCATCACCAATTCGGTGCAGACTCAGGACTCCCAGCATCCTCAACAAAAAAGATAAGGGCTCGGCATAATTTTCATCTCAGATCCGTATAATTTTCGCCCCATTTCCAATTTTTTCGCTTGATTTTCATCCCGGCCCGATTTTTTTCTTTCTCTTATCGAAAGGTCACCTGCCTGCATTAATTGCGTTTTAATTTTGCTGCAACTACCCTCACTTTTTCGATACAATCATTGCTAACTTATCAAGCAGTAAACTCATGATACAGATTGTTGACAATTTATCCCTTATCGAGATGAAATAATTTAAGATATTTTTCATTCATTGTATTTTGAACTTTTTTGGTGGCTTATTTTTCCGTCATATGAGGAATATGGTCAGATAAATAAGTATGGATTAGATATGAATTTTTGAATGGAAATTTTCCAAATGAGATTTGGTCAAATGATAATTCAATACAGCACAATAATTTGGGCTTAAATCATTGGAAATTAAGAATTCACTCAAAGTATACCCTATTTATTGTAAAAGGTCACTAAAGGGATACAGATTTTAAGCCAGCGAATTGCAAATCTCAAATTTCGCCTATGTTGCGCAGACGGCTGCCATTGCCTCTCGAGTCAAACAGACTCTCCGGCTATGACCTTTTGTCTTTGGCAAGAGATTAGATTCTGGAATGCACGAACGCTGCTCTTATTATTGTACTCTGGTAAGCCTGCCAGTGGTAATTGTGAATCAAGAGTCGAATTAACGTTCATGCCCTGGAGACCAACATCAGACTAGATTCTGACTGCGAGGTTCCGATCGAGAATGGGTACAGTCATCATCATCAACGGCGCAACAACCGGTATCCGGTCTAGGCCTACCTTAGTAAGGAATCCCGGTTTTGCGCCGAGGTCCACCAATTCGATATCCCCAAAAGCTGTCTGGCATCCTGGCCCACGCCATCGGTCCATCTTAGGCAGGGTCTGCCTCGTCTTCTTTTTCTACCATAGATATTGTCCTTATAAACTTTCCGGGTGGGATCATCCTCATCCATACGGATTAAGTGACCCGCCCACCGTAACCTATTGAGCCGGATTTTATCCGCAACCGGACGGTCATGGTATCGCTCATAGATTTCGTCGTTATGTAGGCTACGGAATCGTCCATCCTCATGTAGGGGGCCAAAAATTCTTCGGAGGATTCTGGTCTCGAACGCGGCCAAGAGTTCGCAATTCTTCTTGCTAAGAACCCAAGTCTCCGAGGAATACATGAGGACTGGCAAGATCATAGTCTTGTACAGTAAAAGCTTTGACCCTATGGTGAGACGTTTCGAGCGGAAGAGTCTTTGTAAGCTGAAATAGGCTCTGTTGGCTGACAACAACCGTGCGCGGATTTCCTCATCGTAGCTGTTATCGGTTGTGATTTTCGACCCTAGATAGGAGAAATTGTCAACGGTCTCAAAGTTGTATTTGTTGTATGTGTTGTAATGGGCACAGTGCTGCAAACTAGCGAAGGCTTCCGATACAGAGAAAAACGAAGTTTCCTAAAAGCAACTCAATAAACTCCAGAAAAGGGTTCTGAAAGGCGACTTTACGATTTTGATTGATGATCTGAATGTCCAATATCGCCTTGTTCGAGCATATGATACAGAAACACAGTCCTGGAATAGGTTTTTTGTTTTTGTTTTTTTTTTTATTTTTTAAAATCATTTTTATTTTTAAGAAATAGGTAACAATAGTATATAGATTGGAAAAATGAACAATAAAAAACAATCTTTTAAAATAACTTAAATCTAATGGCCACTGTGGGCTCTCAAAATTTTTGAATAACGATTTACAGACAGAGAAGAGAAACAGTAAGAAATGAAAATCTAATTTTACAATAAGTTGTCGGGAAATGTTCCAAAACCCGACAGAATTCACTTGGCCTTAGTGGCAAATAAAGAAATATAAAAGTAATAATAAATATTTGATCGCTTCAAAAGATACTTTTAACTTAAATTATTGTTCTTAAAACTATCATAATTATATATTTTATATTATATATTTTTTCATTTTTTTACAATAACATCCATACAAAAAAACAAAGAATAATAACGTATGTATTTACAAGTTACAACTGGAGACAAAATCAGCACCCGTTCAATATGTACATATTTACAAAGCCCCACCAAGAAACAAATGGCAGAACTGAGTATGGCCACCGCTAACCGGCATCCCGCAGCCACCAGTACCAAGATTTCTGTTTTTCATCCCGCTTAATGTCAATTGCTCTCGCTCTGGAGTATCTCCAGTCGAATCCCGGAGCCCCCACTGTCAAATTCGGGGGGTATTCTATCCTTTTGTCCGTGGCCCGTCTATGTATATGATACATAACCGGATCACCGGCAGAATCAAGAATTAGACCATTCCTGTCAAGATACACGAACGCTTCGGGAGGAATGAAGCCTGTCGTGAGAGTTTTCTCGAAATACCCATCATTTGGGTAGAACGGCTGCGAAACCCAAGGGTTCTCACCATGCGAAGCAGATCGTACTATATGATTCCGAATCAATCTGACGATAACTGTGTCGATTCTTGGCACAGCAGCAGCTGCATACATCACTTCATTAGTTATGTAGTGCTCATAGTTTGACGAAGCAGTCCTATTAAGCCCCGTGCAAGCACGCAGACATTTCCTTTCAAAGATCCTTATTTTCTCCATTTGGCTAGCACTCAAATTAAACCAGATAGCACACCCGTAGGTGAGCACCGGTTTAACTAAAGTAAGATAGCAAATAATCTTAACCTTCCGGCTAAGATGTGGAGCATAAAAGAGTCTTCGAAGAGACATGAATGCCTTGCGAGCACTCTCTAGCGCGACTTTAACGTGCTCGTTAAATTGGAGACGCTCGTCAAGACGCACACCCAGGTATCTAACGCACTTCTTATGAGGAATGCGCTCAGAACTATCCTCGTTCGCGACAATGTGGAAATCTCTCCAATTCCTTTTCAAGTTCCTACTGGCATACGCCAAGGAATTTCGAAACAAAATCGTTTCACACTTTTGCGCATTGATTTTCATCCGCCAACTGTTCGTGAAGAACTTAATATCATTGAACATCTTCTGAAGTTCAACTTGCACCTCAGTTACCTTCTTGTGCGCCGTGTAGGCCATCAGATCGTCAGGAAAGGCAACCAACGACCTTTTAGGAGATTTATTAAAATCGAAAGAGTTGAGTAATTCGCCGGCAAATACCGCAAAAAGTGTAGGCGCAGTAACCGTCCCTTGCTGTAATCCATTCAGAACATGAAATTCTCTGTTAGTAGTGAGATTTCCGGCCGTAATTACAAAGCACTTGCCATACAGCATACTACACATCATCGCTACGAGGTGACTGGGAAACTCATTCTTCAGGAGCCTGAAAATCAGTCCATCCAACCAGACGGTATCGAAGGCTTTCTCCATGTCTATAAGGTAAGCGCCTACGCACTCACCATTGTTAATCCGCCAGCAAATATCAGACGTTACCTTCGTTATTGCATGTATTGTCGAATGTCCAGATCGAAATCCGAATTGCGCGTTCGGCAATAATTGCTTCTTCTTGATATGCCCGTTCAAGGCTTTCAATACCAAAACCTCAAACACCTTGCTGATGTTAGGCAGCAAACTGACCGCCCAATCAGTTTTGAGGGTTGGATGAATCCTTCCCTCTCTTTAAAATCGGGAATACTCGGGCTTTCTTCCATTGTCCTGGAAAGAAGGAATTGTTCAATAAATTATTGAATAAAATGCAATAATTACGAATGGCAATGTCTGGTAAATGCCTGAGGACCATGTTAGGAATGCCGTCCATACCGGATGATCTCTTATTGTTTACTCTTCTGAATATCGAAGTTAACTCTACACATGAGACAAAGTAATCAAGCAGATTATCACTCGGTATGAGATCAGCCTGCAACGCAGAGCTAAATTGGAGAACTGTGGTGCCGTTCAGGCTATATTTGAAATTGTGGACATCTCGTTCTACAATTTCCGAAAGTCGCGTTGGCTCTAAGTCCGTTCTGGGCCGATGCACCGATTCAAAGTGCTCCCCTATAAGTTCGAGTTTCAGAGCATCATCCATCATGATGTAATTGCCTTGCGCATCAGCAGTTACACTATTCGTGTCTATACCTGAGTCAATAAGGTGTTGTATCTCGCTGCCACCGACTTTAATTCTCGGCACAGTTATTCGTGGCTTCTTCCGGAATAACGTATTTATCTTAGTAAACATGGAATCTGGATCGCTTGGTGAAATACCTTTTAACTTCTCCCGCCATTGGAAGTTCACTTCATTTACGTAATGTTGACGGATAAGATCCCGCGCGATCTTTAGAAGTGATTTGAACTCAACCAATATGGGATGATGATAGTCCCCATATCTCCGATAGATTTTGTTGACGCGAGTGAGCAGAAGGCTTTTCACTTTTTTCAACCGTTTTATGGCTGCAGTTTCATATCCTTCCATATTATTGCGAGGTTTAATCTTAGGGACGACTTGTTCAATTGTTTCCAGCGTCAAGTTCTCCAGCTTGAGAAGTTGCTGAAGTATTTCCTCGTTGCTCAAGTTCCTGTCACCTGGTGCTATTGTACTATCGTTTTCCCCATCAAGAGGTGGGCATTCCTCTCGATATTCCCGAATAAACCTCTCTTGGAATTTCTTCCAATTTGTTTGTTTAAAGTTCAGCCTGTGGACGCCACTGTCCATCGGCAGAAGGCGAACTCTTCGTCCATCAAACAGAACTTCAATAAGAATAGCGTTATGATCGCTATCGTAAGGAAGAGTCTCTAGTTTCCGTTGAGGATTCCTAAAATTAAAGTTCAAGCGCGCGTCAGCAATGCACAAATCCAGATAGGAATTTGCCAGTGGGCCAGGTTGGACTCTCTGACCCATATAATTCGCATTTATACTCTATCTGGTATTGCTCTATCCAAGATTTGAGGAATACCCCTCTGGGATTGTTTGTGGCGTTTAGCCATGAGGTATGCTTGGCATTCAAGTCGCCAGCTATAATATAGTAAATATGCAGCCTATTCAGTTCGAGTATCGAGTGACTGCAGACCTAGCAGCGGACATGCTGTTTGTGTAAATATTCTGTTATGCTATTTATTTTTGTATTGTGTACGTGTAGCGGATGCTGCATGTTTTCACACATGGTTAGTATTTTATTGAGGATAGTGTTCATCCCGCCACTTGCATCTTGTTGGGGCTTCTTAGCCCCCCCTTGTCGAACTACTTCTGCAAATGGGATCCCCGAGACGATTGGTGCCGAAGGGACGGTACCCTCCAACGCCGCTGACACCTTCGTTCTTTGGGCCGATCTCGGTGCCTGCTGCCTTGTGACCTTAACATTGCGGTATGCAGGACATCCACGGTACGAAGCCGGATGCCCTCCGCTTCCGCAGTTAACACAGAAAGTTTTTTCCTTGCCATCTGCTTCAGTCAGCGAACATTCAGCTGCGGTATGGTCTTTCCCGCACTTTACACATCGTAAGGTCATTTGACAGTTCACTGCCGAGTGACCATAGCGCTGGCATCTTCGACACTGGACTATTTCGCCCCTTAGCAGGCGCTCAAAACGAATGGCCTGGTAATTAAGCGACCTGATGCCGATCAGATCGCTTCCCCGGCTCTCCGGGCTTATCTGCACGAGGAAGTGCGGCAGGATTTGTTTTTCCAAAACGGACCTCCTCGTACTAAACCGTGACACTGAGAGGAACTTAACCTCAGTTCCCGTCTCCCGGAGCATTTTGAGCACCTCATCGGGCTCTTCCTCCGCATCCAAGCCTTTCAGAAGGAAGGTTTGCACCTTCTCTTCCTTTGGAGTGTAGGTGAAGTGAGGAGCCTTCACTCGCTCGAGGACCTCCCGTGCTTTTTTGTAATCTGCAATTTTATTGCATTTGACTTGGGCTCTCTCGGCCCCCGTCTTTTTAATAACAAAATTTGAGAGCCCCGCGCTCCTATTAAGTAGAGTGGCTAAATCTCTACCGCCTAATTTATAAACATTAATGGAGGGCACCCTTTCCCCCTTTTCTTTATTTCGGGTGCAAATTGTATCCCCAGTCGCAACTTTTTTTTAAATTTTCACTCGTACTTGCATTATTTTTAACATTATTTAACATTTTTTCTTGAGTTTTGTTTTTTTTCTTTAATTTTTTGGAAACATAGACCAAAAACTCACCCAATTTTCCATCTTCACTATTGCAATTTGCCTGGTTAGCATCCTCTTCTGGGACATTTCCATCACCACCGTTGTCGCCGACTCTCGTATCGTCTGCTTTACTGCTCTCTACTCGTATGTCCTCCATACGGACAGATTCGCTGTCGAGAACTTGTTCGCCCTCAAGGCAGCCCGGTTCCTCCATGATTGCAAAAGTAGTCGAAGATAGCTTAACCTTTTTTCTGGCTACCTTTGGAGACGGCGGGCCCGCCTCTCCAGCCATTAGCTGCTCTGTAAGTTTTCCATTTTTTTTTATCAATGTTGTCATTTGATTCTTCAAATCTTCGAGTGTCTTCGCCAGCTCGCCATTTCTTCTTTCAAGATTGGCTATCCTCACTTTGGCTATTTTCAAGTCTGGATCCTCCTCGTTGCGGACTCCACGACCGATCCGAGTGCCCCTAGGCCTTATGGTGGGGGGCCGGTCTGGTCCGCCACCCCCCGGCGGCCCGCCGCTCATTCCCGCCAAGCCAAAAAAACGAATTTTTTCTCAAAACTTTTTAAGGAAAAGTAACTTAGATAATAACTCAAAAGTAAATTAGTTTCAATTAAGTTTTAAATTATATATTATTAATTAAGTAATATAAATATCTTTTTATATTCTTGATAAAAGTTAATTTAATTTCAATTTTAAATTATTAATTATCAATTTGTAGACACGTCCGTTCTCTACAAATGTCAGCCTACTTCCTGGAATAGGTCATGATATGAATTTTTACAGTTTCCCCCGTCTCGTCATTTGTGGTAGTTTTAAGTGCTGTTTTTGGATATGCGCAACAAAAGAGAGCTACTGATATCGACGTCAAGCGAGATCATCGCTTTATTGTTGCTTGCCCTCTTTTAAGTATAGCATCTATCGGCAGGGGCGGTGAGTTTCGACACCCCAAGCTCACCACGGCTCGTAATGCAATACCGCGGCATATCTCGAGAAGTCCAGCAAATGGAATTTATTATTGCGCTAGTCAGGAACGTAAAAGATGTCACCAATGGTAATGATGAGCCAATGTCATATACATCATCACGAGGGAACTTGCAGGTGGTCCAAAGCATTTCTATATTCCGGTCAAGAACATTCACAAAAGGTGAAAGGAGTACTTCACCACGGTTCTTAACTGTGTTATTTCTTGTAGAGTTCCGTTTATCATCGTTGTTCTGTTCTTAACAGAAGTGAAATCATCTTAGCAATCAATACGGGGGTAAATCGGTAAGACCTTGAAGCGCAATAGAGCTTCACTGAGAGAGAACAGAATGATTTATCGACTCCGAAAAAGCAATAGCGTGAACAGCGACTATTTCTGGAATGCTCTACGCAGAGAGGCATTTTGAAAAAACTAACAACTGTCACGTATCCCAAGAAGAGTCCTCCAGAGTTACATTTTGATATCGACAACTTTTCTTCTCGTGGCGATTCCCGAAAGTGGACCTTTTTCTCTGCAATTCGTGGTCCAATCGGCCTAATAATTCGGCATAGTAGAACTCAGAGATCGTTTTGCCCTTCTCCACGTAGTCGATGCAAATCATACCTTGGGACTCCCAAAAAAACGGTGGTAATCACGTTTCCGGCTTATAGGACAACCTTCCCTTGTTCGGAGCACGTACCACTGTTTGTTGGTCTCTGGTGTACACCAGTGGAGCTATGTTTCGTCGACCACTTTAAAACTCGTTGAACCATTTTTCTCACGGTGGCCATCGCAAGAGCAGAGTCACCCTACACAGCATCCACGCGCTTTTGATTCCGCTCAATTCACCGATCAATATTGCTCTTTCTCCGTTTTTAAGGTTTTTGGGTAAAACAAAACCTTATTAAACTCGGTTTACTGTCTATCTGTCGTATCAGGCATTTTTCCCGGAAACGGTTGTAACGATTGACACCAAAGTTGGGAGAAAAGTGGGAACGCTTCCTTAATCCAGTTAGTTACATTATTCTACGTTGAATTGAACTGGTCTTAGTTTTGACATTTGGGGGGTGGGCATTGTGATGGAGGCTTCCCGTGATTGGTCCGAGATTGGGTTCTTTTTGATATTGTCGGCCATCGCGTAAGCAAGTTTGAGCTGATCGAGGGATACTGTGATGATACATCTGGTAGCTTCAACTTTCTTGAACCATCGTTACAGATGAAGACATGGCTTGTTGTTGTCAGGTCTTTGAATATGAAGATTCTTTTCCTGTAATGTTGACTCCCATTGACGGCAGGTAACATTTAGAAACGCTGTCTCAACTAGTTGGCGAAATTAGACGTGTATACCTGCTCGTTGTTGGACTGTAAGTCGAAAAATTCACCTGGGAGGTGTAATGGCTGTCCATACACCATTTCTGCTGCAGTTGCGCCGAGGTCTTCCTTCCAAGCTGTCCGAATTGCTAGTAACACGACTGACAATGCTTCCGTCCAACGGCTATTGTGACATCTCATTAAACGTTAGACCATGCCGTTAGCTGCCGGATGGTATGCTGTAGTTCTGATGTGGGTTGCACCGGTCAGGTTGCTGAGTTCGCCAAACATCCTCGATTCAAACTATCTTCCTTGATCTGTGGCAATCCGGAGTGATATGCCGAGATTTTTGAAGATTCATGTGTCAAGGAACGCTCTGGCAACTCTGATGGCTTCTTGATCGGGGATTGGTGCTCACCCGGCCAACCTGAGAAACGGTATACCATGGTCAGGCAGTAGCGTTGCCCCTCGCAGTAAGGCAAAACGATAAGATTCAGATGAATGTGCTCGAATCTAGATGATGGTGGCGATCGCTCACAATTTTTGCAACCATGCGTTCAATTCTTACAATCGGCAGTTTAAGGGTGGCGTTTATTCCTGGGTGGGATAAGTAGTGTAAGCTGTTGAAAACTGCTTTTCGGAATGGGTGAGTGATGTAAGGTCGGATGGTACCAGTGGATACATGATACTCTAGTTCGCAGCTGATCGCCAGAATCTGGAATCGCTTTAGTTCAAGCCCTATGTTTCCTTGTTGTAGCATTTTGAGGTCTTCGTCCATGGACTCAGACGCTGCAAGTTTTCTCGACAACATTGTTGCAACTAGATACTTGCTGGATATCGGTGGTAAACTGCCCAATATAATCTAGATAGCAAAATTGACATGGTAAGCACTCGTTCTTTTTGTGGAAGGCGAAGGTTATTGGCTTGTGATCCGTAAAGATAGTGAACTCCCTTACCTCAGCCATATGACGAAAGTATTTTATCGTTAGCTACTTAGCCAGTAATTCGCGATCACACGCTCCATATTTACGTTCCGCTGGACTGAGCCTTCTTAAAAAGAAAGCCAATGGTTGCGGGCAGCAATTATTCTGCTATTGGAAGACTGCTCCAATCGTAGAAAATGTCCAAAGGTGCATCAGAGTTTGGATGTGCAAGCAGCGTCGCCTGTTCCAGTATGACTTTGAAAGCCTCAAAAACTGCGGTAGATTCGCTGGTCTGGTTAATAATTTCCTTTAATTTCGTCGTGAAGGAGCGTTTGGGAGAAATCTTGGATATTCCGAGCTGGATACTTGTCAGCGGAAGTCCGGGCGTTGAGTGCGTAATAATCTCCACACGGTCTGCACTAGTTATTCTTTTTTGAGAACCATATGCAAGGGTGAAGCCCACGGACTATTTGATGGACGAGCCAATCCCAGCTGGATCATGATATCGAATTCCTTTTTCGCGATGTTCAGCTTGTCCGGAGTTAATCGTCTGGGTTTCAAAGTAACTAGTGGTCCTTGCGTTTTGACTACATGATGTATGATATATGTGATGATTCGGTGACACGCCTTTTTTCCAGTTCTACCGTCCAGACGATTTATTTCCGGAAGCTCATGTAGGATGTCGTGGTAAGGGGTTCCTCCAGTTCTTCTTGTGATGGTAGGAATTGTACATTCTACCATTTCTCCTTGGCAGGTAAGGACAATTGTTGAATCGCGAAGACAACCACGCTGAACATCTGGAAGAAGTCCGTAATGTGCTAAAAATCTGCTCCAAGTAGGGGTTTAGAAACATCCACTATAACAAATTTTCACAGGAAATTCCGTCGAAGGCCAAGGTTGAGTGTGAAGTTAGTGGTTCCGTATGTGGAAACGGTGTTGAGTTGGCAGCCGAAAGCTCGAACCGCGCCTATCTATTATACATGGGCCTTGGAATTTTGAGCGCGGATATACGCATATATCGGCACCTGCATCATGAGGAACCGTGTTCTCGTATTTTTGTCAAACGTGAATAGCCGGCGTGAAGACGACGAAACGGGACCGTTTGGCACCTTTAACCGCTCCCGATGGCATTTCCCAATGTCCAGATATACGGTTTTACGCATTTGATAGCTTCGGCATTAAATCTCCAGTGATATACCTTGGGGAGAAACTTTCGGATCTGGGCTGTGAATGCGATCGAGAATGAGATCGTCGACGTTTACGTCCGGAAGAATTCCCGGGTTGGGACTCCTGGCCATGTGTAGCTCCATTCGCAGCTCTGCAAGCTGACTTGATAATTGCTGGACTAGCTACGTTAGACTGGTTTCTGCTGCTGAAGGCGAGAATTTTGTTTCTGCGATACTTGACGGAAGCATAGCATAGGTCTTATCAGCTATGTGGGATGCAGCTTTTAGTGGTTGATTATCCATCGTCACCATAATTAATTGAAAAGCAGATGGCAAGCGTCTTAACCATAGACTTTTCATCAGCGGGTCCCGAATTGAAGTACCGCCAAGACCCTGTAGGCGGCGGAGGAACTGGGACAGTTTCTCGTCACCCATATATGTGTCCTCCATGAGCGGTCTCAAAGGGTAGTATAGGTCCCGGGGCGAAACGTGGATTGGTACCCACGATGGAGCATAAAACCTGGGAAATGCCTGCTGAACCAACACCAACAGCTCTACTACCAAACCCTATCTCCACCTCCACGTGGTGACCGCTGGGAGCTCTTTCTTGACGAAAAGCTGCAGACGGAGAAGGATGAAGGCGAGTCTCCCGCGCCTAAAAACGGGACAAATTGTACCAACTGGTCCTCCAGGTTGGGGGTTGGGTAGGGCTGACAACCCTACACGGAAAACAACCTGTTACGAAGCCACAACAGGAGCCTCGGATAGGACGGATGTTAAAACGACGGACCCGGCAACGACAAAGGAACAACGATTTGCGCATTTTCTCATGGAACGTGCGCTCCCTGTACAGAGATGAAGCTGATAAGCAGCTAGCCGATACCCTGTCCCAATATAGGGCTGATGTAACAGCGTTGCAAGAGATGCGATGGACAGGGACCGGTTTCCTGGAGAAGAGCCACTACACCATATATTATAGCGGCCATCCAGTAAACCATGTGCTCGGAGTAGGTTTCTTAGTCAGCCAAAAAATGAAACCTGCTGTTATCGGCTTTGAAAGTATAAGCGAACGGCTATGCACTCTGCGCTTGCGAGGCAAGTTTAGAAATATAAGCCTCATAAACGTTCACGCCCCTACAGAGGAGACTGCAGAGTCGGAGAAGGATACCTTCTACGAGGCAGTAGAAAGAGCCCTCGAAGCCTGTCCCAGATATGATATCAAAATCATACTTGGGGATTTTAACAGCCAAGTAGGGAAGGAGCCCGTATTCAGGCGATACGTTGGCTCCCATAGCTTACACGAAATAGGGTCACACGAAATGGTTGTTGGAAGTACCTGGTTTGCGCGGAAAGCGGTCCACAAACATACGTGGGCCTCTCCAGACGGGACCACTTTCAACCAAATTGACCACGTGTTGATCGAACGCCGCCACCTCTCAGCCTTGATGAATGTCAGAACATATAGGGGGGCCAATATAGACTCGGATCACTATCTCGTTGGCATGGTGCTCCGAGCTCGAATAACAATACCACCTAGAATCCCCTCTGACAATCAGGTGAGAGTGAACACTGAAGCCATCCACAACACAACCCTCCGCGACACCTATAAGAGGGAAATGGATGCCGCAATAACCGCAGTCAATAGAGGACCTGGAGATGAAGCATCAACTAATGATCTTCACAACCACCTGAAGAACGTTATCATGGATACGGCCACAAATATACTTGGCCCCAGCCGCAAAAGGAGTCGGAACGGCTGGTTTGACGATGAATGTAAGCTAGCAACGGAACGGAAGAATGCCGCACACCGAGTAATGTTGCATTCTCAAAGAACGCGGGCACGCGCAGAGACTTATCTGTGATGTGTCACCTTATGTGGTTGTTGCCAATCCACTCGGCAATCCCTGTGATGTGCCACCTTATGTGATTGTTGCCAATCCACTCGGCAATACCTTATTCTTCTTTCTTTCTAGATTAGATTATGGTTAGTCGGAGCAGCTAAATGCCAAAACTCCAGACTAACCAGTTATGGGAGCAGCAATTGCCTGAACTCCACAATGACCTAATCAAGCAGTGTAAATTATGGGAGCAGCGAATTGCTTGTACTCCACAGAATGAAACACGTTAAGCTTGAGTTTGATAGTTCCAACGAACTACGTATTTTTAATTTATATTTCCTTTTTTTATACAATTTTTACCTATTCTTAGTAGGCCGGTACATATCAATTTACAGTATTTTAGGAAAAATATTACATAGTAGGCAATGATAAGTTTACAGTATTTTTAGAGAAAATAATACATAGTAGGCGATGATAAAGTGAATAAGTTTACAGTATTTTACATATCACGAACTCCGTCGAACGGAGAAGCGACTTCACAGACGGAAAAAGGAAGCCTGGGAGAACCAACAAGTCTGTGAACTAGAAAAGTACAGGGAGCAACCGCACCAGGCGCGGAAGTTTTACCAACAAGTCAGCAGGATGAAGCCTTATACACCTCGATGCTCATCCTGCCGAGACAAAGAGGAAAATCTGATTTCCGACAGAATGGGCATATTAGAGCGATGGGTTGAGTACTTTGATGAGCTACTGAACAACCAGAACATCGGCGAGTTGGAGGTCCCGCCAACTGAAGACGACGGACAAATACTGCCACCACCAAGTTTAGGAGAAACAGTCCGTGCAATTCATCGGCTAAAAAATCATAAGTCGCCAGGAGCCGATGGAATTACAGCCGAATTGGTTAAATATGGAGGCGACCAGTTACACCAAGTGGTTCATCAACTTGTGCTCAAGGTATGGGACAGCGAATCAATGCCTGACGATTGGCAGCGAGGCATAATCTGTCTCATACATAAAAAGGGAGATATCACACAGTGCAGCAATTATAGAGGTATCACGTTGCTGAGTACCATCTATAAGATATTCTCCACTATCTTGCTAGGCCGGATAGCCCCATACGCCCAGAACATCATTGGCCCATACCAAAGAGGCTTCACTCCAGGCAAATCAGCAACAGATCAGATTTTCTCTCTGCGGCAGGCGATGGAAAAACTGTTGGAATATGGACAACAGTTGCACCATCTATTCATCGACTTTAAAGCCGCCTATGATAGCATAGTCAGGGTAAAACTGTACACGGCCATGAGAGAATTCGGTATCCCGACGAAATTAATAAGACTGACTAGGCTGACCCTGACCAATGTGCGAGGCCAGATAAAAGCAGCAGGATCACTCTCAAGACCATTCGACATCAACAACGGTCTACGACAAGGGGATGCGCTATCATGCGTCCTCTTTAACCTGGCCCTCGAGAAGGTGATCCGTGATGCTGAGGTGAATGCAAGAGGTACGATCCTCTTCAAGTCCACCCAACTACTGGCCTATGCTGACGATATCGACATCATGGGAAGAACCACCCGAGACGTTCAAACTGCCTTCATCCAGATCGAGCAGGCGGCGCGAGATCTTGGGCTGCACATCAATGAAGGCAAGACAAAATACATGGTGGCAACGTCAGCACCGAAGACGAATCAACCAACAACATCAAACCGCACTGGTCAAATACAAGCACGAACAAGAATAAGGATAGGAGAATACAACTTTGAGACCGTTGACAATTTCTCCTATCTAGGGTCGAAAATCACAACCGATAACAACTACGATGATGAAATCCGCGCACGGTTGTTATCAGCCAACAGAGCCTACTTCAGCTTACAAAGACTGTTCCGCTCGAAACGTCTCACCATAGGGTCAAAGCTCTTACTGTACAAGACTATGATCTTGCCAGTCCTCATGTATTCCTCGGAAACTTGGGTTCTTAGCAAGAAAAATTGCGAACTCTTGGCCGCGTTCGAGAGAAGAATCCTCCGAAGAATTTTTGGCCCCCTACATGAGGATGGACGATTCCATAGCCTACACAATGACGAAATCTATGAGCGATACCATGACCGTCCGGTTGTGGATAAAATCCGGCTCAATAGGTTACGGTGGGCGGGTCACTTAATCCGTATGGATGAAGATGATCCCACCCGGAAAGTCTATAAGGGCAATATCTATGGTAGGAAAAGAAGACGAGGCAGACCCTGCCTAAGATGGAGCGATGGCGTGGGCCAGGACGCCAGACAGCTTTTAGGGATATCGAATTGGTGGACCTCGGCGCAAAACCGGGATGTCTGGAGTTCCTTATTAAGGCAGGCCTAGACCGGATACCGGTTGTTGCGCCGTTGATGATGATGATGATGAGCGGTCTCATTTTCTCCCCCTGGCTGGCACACAATCGCTTTATTAATTCCTCGCGTAAGCGGTTATATGAGCTGTCTGTCACGCATTCTGTAATTATGTCGCAGACTTCCGTGACAGATCGCGGTGGCAGTATCGCTATGACTTGCAAACATTGCTAATGTGAGTATCTTATGTTTTACCCCACAAAGCTTGCCCCCACGATTTTAAACCGAATCTCAGGATTGTGGGGATTGTAGTCAGGAAAAGTTGGTATCCAGTTTACCGCGCTCGGAGTCATACTATTGTCTGCAGACGTGTTTTCCTTTTTTAAATTCGGGGTCACCATTTTGGGAATTGCCAGGTTAGGTTCATTTCAGAAGTTGAATGAAAACTGTTTTTATTAAGGTTTTGTTTTGTTTTTTTTTTGTTGGGGAGGTGGAAATCTTCAAAAAGACACTGGTCTGGACACACCAGCGTGTGGGATTTTTACCCACTAGAACGACCCCCAACTCCCTCCCTGCCCCGCGGAACCACCATAAGGTATTACACCACGGGGCGGAGTCAGCTCACTCTAGCTTTTTCACCTTTCTTCTATACGCAGCGCACGTGACCGCGTGTTTCTCCTCTCCTCTGCTTTTCGCAGTTTATTTTGGATAGATGCGATCATGCAGTTGACCGCATCCCAATTCTCTTGACGTGCTAGCATTTTCGGCACCAGATTTTCTGGTACCAGCACCTCCCCTAGAGTCTCCTCTAGATTCCTCCTTTCTTCCACAAATCTCGGGCAGTGGAAGAATACATGCTCTGGGTCCTCTGGGACTCCATCACAATTTGGACAGTCGGGTGAGGTCTCCAATTTAAACCTGTGAAGGTATTGGAGATATCCTCCATGTCCCGTGAGAAACTGTCGTCTCTCCAACCACTCCTTGATGGCAGGAATGAGCCTGTGAGTCCACCGACCCTTTCCCGAGCGTTCCCACCGCCATCTATTTATGGATCTCTCCCTCTCAGTCTTCTTCGTTCGCGATGCTGAAGAGGTTGGCTTCGCATTGTATATGTTCGCCATCTCATCTGCCAAGATGTCAATCGGGATCATTCCAGAGATGACGAATACTGCATCATCTGAGACAGTCCTGAAGGCAGAGCATACCCTCAGGGCTGTCCTCCTGTAGACTGAACTCAGTTTGGTAGCGTTCCCTGACATCCACAACGCCTCCCTCCAAACTGGGGTTGCATAGAGCATGATCGAGGTCACCACCCTGGCTATAAGCAACCTAGAGGTATGCCGTGGCCCTCCAATGTTCGGCATCATCCTTGCCAGGGCCATACTTGCAGTGGATGATATGTCGCAAACATACCGTACATGTTGCTTATAGCTAAGCTTCCTGTCTATCACCACTCCCAAGTATTTGATGGTCGGCTTGGAAGTGATGATATAATTCCCGATTCTAATACAGGCGGAATTTCTCTTCCGGCGCTTAGTGATGAGGACCGCTTCCGTTTTTTCCTCCGCAAGTGTCAGACCAGAGCTCTTTAGCCAACTTTTAACAGCACCGATTGCCTCACTTGAGTATAACTCAGCATCTTCGAGATGCTTAGCGACAACAACCAGCGCTATGTCGTCAGCGTAACCCACCACTGTGGCTTCCCCCGGAAGAGGAAGATTAAATACATCGTTGTACATGATGTTCCACAGTAGTGGGCCCAATACGGAGCCCTGCGGGACACCCGCGGAAACAACGTACTCCTGGGGTCCGTCATCGGTGTCATACCAGAGCCTCTTTTCAGTTAAATAACTATCGACGATAGCAGTGAGATAGGCGGGAATACCAACCTTCGCTAAAGATTTCCGTATTTGATTCCAATTGGCCGAATTGAATGCATTTCTCACATCCAGGGTTACTACCAGGCAATATTTGCTGGTACTACCCTTTCCGTGAATTGCATCTTCGGCCAAGCCAGTAACCAATTTGATGGCATCAATGGTTGATCTGGCTTTTCGGAACCCATACTGCCGATTTGAAAGGCTGCCTTGACTCTCAACAACCGGGAGTAATCTATTATAGATTACCCGCTCTAACATTTTCCCCACCGTGTCCAAAAGACATATGGGTCGGTATGACGATGGTTCACCTGGAGGTTTACCAGGCATAGGCAGAAGTACCAACTTCTGTCGCTTCCATGCCGCTGGAAATATTCCCTCGGGCATGCACGCTTCGAACAATTCAGCGAACATGTTCGGCCTGGATTTCACGGCAAGCTTAAGGGCCTTATTCGGTACTCGCTTTGTTGTCTCCTATTTTACCGCAGATCTCCAGCAGCTCATCTCTGGTGACTGGCGGGATTGCCATCACATTCAGAGGTGGTAGGAATGTATCGGTGCTCTCCTCTTGCTGGGGGAATAACCCCTGGATGATTTTCAGCAAGAGGGTGGGACACGTGATCTGCCGAGATGAACGGCCTCTGAATCGTCCCATCACGATTCCATAAGCTCTCCCCCACGGGTTTACGTCCACTTCTGAGCAGAGCTCCTTAAAGCATTTTCTCTTGCTTCGCTGGATGGCGAGCTTGAGGGTTTTGCGGGCTGCCTTGTAGGCGCATTCTTTCTGCCCTTGATCGACTCTACCTACCGCCCTCTGAGCCGTTCTTCTGGCTCGGTGGCAGGCTGATCGAAGACCGGTCAGTTCATCATTCCACCAGTAGTTTGGTCTTCTACGGGGGAATGAGCACCTCCTTGACATGGACGCGTCACATACTTTGGCGATGCATTGGGCCAGATGGACGGCTCTTTCCATAGAGGCGCCTGCTTTATCAGGTTGATCTAACCACACCTCTATGAAGGTCTGCTCATCGAAAGATTTTGCAGACCAGTCTGAAATCTTTTTCGGTTTCGGGCATGATAGCTCTTTGCCCTGAGGCTCGACACATGTCTCAAAGAAGATTGCCTGGTGATCGCTGTGGGTGTAGCGTTCGCTGACGCACCAGGACATACCACGCACCAGCGAAGGGCTGACAAAGGTCAGGTCTACAACCGAGCCTGACCCCCCTTTCTGGAAGGTGTTTACAGCACCTTCGTTAGCCAAAACTATGTCCATTTGCGCGAAAGCTTCTATTAAACTGCGCCCCCTGGCATTTGATTCTCTGCTACCCCACTCTAGGGCCGAAGCATTGAAATCACCAGCAATCACCTTTGGACTATCAAGCATTTGCTCGAATTCAGACAGTGTCAAACTTGGCGGGGCGTAGCAGCTGTATACATATACACCACTTATTTTCGCCCACACGAAGCCACTGCCTGCTTGACTTGCAGTACATTGTATGGCCTGTCGACCGCAAGCCCATATCGCCGCTCCACCAGTCGAATCTTTGACCCATATGCCACCGTGACGGTGTCTATACGGTTCGCTTATGATGGCGATTTCCATCTCAGATTCGAACGTGGCCTGCTCAAGTAAATCCTGAGCGACCCTGCAATGATTGAGGTTTATTTGGATAAACCTCATTTTCTCATTGCAGTGAGCGCCTTCCTAAATTCCGGATATTTACCACTTCCGGCAATATGCCGGTTATCCTGTCCCTCTTTTACTTCGCACAATAGGCATTTGGGGTCCCTATTGCACTCTCTGGCAATATGGCCTTTCTCCTCACACCTTCTGCATCGATCGGATCGATCAATGCTGCTGCTGCATGCCTTCGCGAAGTGCCCAAACATAAGGCATTTAAAGCACCTCTTCAGTGAAATTTGTTCCCTTAAACGGCAGACAACCCATCCAATTCGAACCCTTCCGGTAGCCAACAACATCTGTGTCTGTCTGTCTGTCCGTCACACGCATTTTTCTCGAAGATAGTTATAGCGATTGACACCAAATTTGGTAGAAAGGTGGGAACTGCGAGCGCTCACGCATACACTGAGTTACATTCTTTTACGTCGAATTTAAGGGGGGGATCCCCATACATGCAAAGGGAGGGTGTAAATTTTTTTTCATCAAATATAGTCATGTGGGGTATCAAATTAATGGTCTCGATTAGTACTTTTCGAAGCCAGTCATAGTTTTGACATTTGTTGAAAAGGTGGGGGGTGCGGGGGGTTGAAAGTGGTCTTTTTTTTAACGAACCCATTCTCAGAAACTACCAAACCGAAAAATCTGAAAAAAATCAGGGGGCTGTCACTATATGGTGCCTAGGCTCCGAAATACCCTCCATATCGATACCTGTTCAAATAAAGTTAATAATAGTGTATTACTATAATTTTTAGTAATTGACAGGAAAACCCCCCTTAAGTTCACCCTAGAATCACAAAATTTTGCAACAATATAGGCTACAGTATAGAGCATGATCCTGCCAAATTTGGTGAAAATCGCACTATTACTAACAAAGTAATGCTAAGTCAAAGCTGTCAAAGCTATGAATGTCAATATCACTTGAAAGTGGCTATTTTCACATAATATATGCATATTTTACGTACTACATGCTAAGGGGACAAATTCACACCCAAATTTCTTTATAAAAGAAATAAACAAAACCTTTCATACCTGAAGCACCAAGCTTCCGGTTTCCAGACTTGTTTTATAATTATTTAAATCCGATATTGATCCTGCTTCTCATTGTATTGGTCACAAAGTGAGAACTGTGAGTAGACTGTCCTTTCTACCGAGTGACAGCTCTACTAAACCTCTCGAGCGATTAGTTAACTTCTAGGGAGTAGATCACTTCGGTGGAAAGGAAAGGTAATTAAAAGTTCTAATTCCAGACAAATGTCTGGGAGGAATTACCACCGCCTCAGTACAATCGTATAGATCAAAATGTAGGACACGATACTGGGAAGTTTAGTGGAAATCCGATTATCATTAACGTAGTAGTGATAGGTCAAAGTCGTCTCTTTTAATTGAATTTCCTACTCTCTAAGATGTAGAATGATCATAAATGCATCTACAACTGTGAGCTATGATGTGCAAGCGGTGGACCTCCGGTTTTCGACTAAGCCTAAAAAATTTAAGTGACAAAATCTGATTTTTCTATCTTTTTTTCTCATATTTATTGAGTGTGTTAAGCGAAAATATAATTTCGTGTGTCATTTTTTCTACTTCTGTGTATGATTTAGTTTCTACTGCTTTTTCTTCCATTGTATCATGCAAATCGTCTGCCAGTAAATGTATCTTTTTAGCTCTAAAAATCTATCATTCGCTTTATTTAGTTGCATTTCGATTTTTCTTTCTTTTGATTTTGAGATTTTGAATTTGAAATTTTCAAAAGGCTTTAATATTATTTTTGATCTATTGTTTTAGTTGAATTTCTTAAAAATTTCACGTAAATAAATTAAAGGTGTGTCATGTAATCACATTTAGTGTAAAAGAGCTCAATTTCGGTATTAAAACATTGAAAATATGGGTCCTAGTTTTTTCGTAGATATCCTATTGACGTTAACAATGACGTCTTGATTTAAAAGTCAACTAATTTTATATTTTCATCTAAATTACCAAATTTAAAACTATATTTTGATATTTTTTTCTATTAATTTTAAAAAATCGTATAGAACAATCTTATCTCAATTCGAATGTATATAAAAGTAACAAACATAAAAATATACATTTGCAAAATAATTGATTTTTGTGCGTGCACAAACACACATGTTTCGGTTTTAGATTGCTCTAAAGTGTGCTAGTTAGTTGAGGAGATAAAACCTCAATTATCATTTAAAAAATCTGAACTAAGAATGCCGTCCTTGTAGAAGTCTTCCAGTACGTCTAAGAAGCGTTGCTCAGCGTTTTCGTTACCGAGAGCAATATCCACGGAACCAATGCAAAGTAGTAGGGCCAAGAGCTGGGATTTTCTGCAAAAAAAGGGAACCTCCCTAGGATTCAATATATTCAAGGGCTGAAATTAGAGCTAGTTACCTGTAGTCTGCTTCGAGCTTATGCCTACTGTAGCCCAGGTCATTTTCTAAGTCAACCGAGATTTTTGCGAGGTTTTCACTTAGACATTCGTAGTAAAAGTCCAAAAGTTTCGTCATATTTGCACGTCGAACGCTCGAAGGAAGGGACGAAATCAAAAGGAGGGCTATGTCGTTTGTTGGTCTAGAAAGGATTAAAATAATTTTTTTTTTTTGGGTGACAATAGAAAGGATGTCGTTTCTTACCTGCTATAGGTGACCATCTGCCAATCCAGTATTATGCAATTATCCACAGCAGAGCTGTCACCCCCATCTTTGAGCAGTAGATTGTTGCACCAGAAATCCGTGTGCGTTATCAGACCCATTGGCTCGATTGGTTGTAGTAAATTCTCAATAATATTCCGCGTTTTATTCCGGATATCATTCAAAGCGCTAATCTCATTATCTCGTCCCTCGCGCTTTTGCAAGAAACGTGTTAACTGTGGCAGACCCTGTTCAACCAGTTGTTGGTAGCTATCCGATGCTTTGGAGATTTGAAAAAGAAACTGCAAAGCAATCTTCGTTAAAACTAACTCGACTAGCGCTTGGTTCCAAAAATCTTACCGGATATTTCTCATTCAAATCAATCTTGTCCTTAAGTTTCATTGCTAACGATAATGCATGGACCACCGATATGGATCGTATAGCGGATCTAGCTTCATCCAAATTGAGTCCTTGGGTGAAATGAGCAGATTTGTAGCCACGCGGTCGCATATCCTCCAATACAAGAATGCTTTCAGGAGGTTCCGGACTTGCATGCGGGTTATCCAAATGAGAGGTGAGCGTATACGTGGTGTGATAGCACTTTGGCACAGCGATAAACATTGATTCGGCGGACGGGATGAGATTGCGCTTTTCGAAGTCGATAAGATCGGGGAGGATCTAAAAATGAGGGAATACCTTCAGAGTAGGACGTGTCATAAAAATTTTTCGGAAGGACACGACAGAAGGATCTGTCTAGGATATTTCCACACACTTTATTTCTGTGAAGGTTTTGACAGTTCTGTCTGTAGTAGATCCGACCGTGACTTGCCGGAGAAATTTTTTTTCTTCAGTCGGCATTCAATCTAGCAAAGTTAATGTTGCCGAGCTGTTGGCAACTTGGATGCTACAATTGAGTTTCGAATCGCCGTCATTGAGTTGATATGCTTTGACAATTTCGCTATTGGGGTACTATGTTTGAACAAACGCGTGTGCAGACCTAGGAACTCAATTGCAGTGATTCGAAATTTAGTTGTAACCTAAAAGTTGGCAACAAGTCGGCAACATGAAAAAAAAGTTGGCAACAAGTCGGCAACATGAAAATCGCTAGACTGGCCTTTGTAAAACACATAGCACTTACCTGCGTATAAAATTTAATCTCACGCAAATCAAATTGCGCTTCTGTTACAAAATAACGACTAAACGGATCGTGCGGTAACAATTTAATGAACAAATCTAAATGTTGATCCTCATTTTTGAATTCATAATCGATTTTCACAGCAAGCACCTCACTTAAATTGTTAACACCATTTGAGCTTCCATTCGAGACGTGATAGTCCTGAAATGAGATGGACAAAAACAATATATTCCAACTTGAAGGATTTAGCTACGCACGAGCATCCTAGAAAACGGGAAAGAAAGCAGATTAACACTAATGGAATTCAATTTATCACGGAATTTCGTTATCGTTTAAGCGCGCACAAAGCAGGGATAGTTCTACGTCATCGGCTCACATTGACGGTTAACGTACCCCCATGGGATCGAAATTTTGCCCCATTTAACAGAAGGTTTGATGCACGTTCATGGAAAATAATGCTATATTCCGCCTGACGAGACTCTTTCTTCTTGTTGTTTCCACTTGAAGACAATCTTAACCTTTCAAACCTTCATCTTCTACGTCAATCCGTCGGCTTCTAGCCGAAGTTTCCTTGTAGACATTAACCTTTCAGCACTTCACCTTTAACTCGGGCATCGTTCACATTTAACCTTTCTCAACAGCCCAACCATTTGTTCCACTTCTGCTTTGTCAGTCATCCCCTGCTTTACTCACTCGGATTACAAAAATATCCAGAATGAAACCATTCTCTCGACACTTTTCTCGCCAGGAGAACGCATTCACCTCCAAGACGTTCAGGACCTTCAACCACTTACCTCCATATGTGTGTGACGATTGGCAATGCAACATG
Organism: Hermetia illucens; assembly: GCF_905115235.1. NCBI lineage: Eukaryota > Metazoa > Arthropoda > Insecta > Diptera > Stratiomyidae > Hermetia > Hermetia illucens. Next base: position 8,348,256 of record NC_051851.1, on the reverse strand, counting down.
CCAGCCATGTCTATTTGCAGTTGTTTATTAAAAATGTACAACGAGCCACCTTATTGTCAATTCACTTTCCTGACAGAAAAAGGATACTCTTTAAAGGCACCATTGGGGGATATATTTACCTTGACTAGAAACTCTCCGTTCTGTTTATGGTAGTCACGTAGGAAGTCTTGAATCCATTCAGAATTAATGAGCCAATTTTCACTACTCGTTGATTCCTCTTCAGTATCCGACATTGTGCTGTTGATGACGGTCTGCAGCAGTTAAGTTTGAAAGCGCGACAAGTTCTCTTCTGTTGGTCTCGAAGAATGGAACTCTGCGAATATCTGCGATACGGAAACGTTGGGAAAATCAAGCCCCAACAGATTTCTTTAAAAAAGAACACATAGAAATCCCCCCTTTCACTGAACTCTACTGAGAATTCCAATCAGAACCACTCCTTGCCTCGAAGGCACTTCAAATTCTCACTTCAACTGATAAAACTCAGAACCGTGTAACCCACTCCCTCAAATCGGACGCTCCCCCTTTGTTTGTATAGAAAAAAATATTCAAAACATTTACGGCTATTCTAAATACCTATCGAACCGTAAAAATTCCGATTGGTCAAAGGACACGGGTGACTGGGCAATTGCTGTATCGTGGAAGAATTCTGTCGGTTTTACTCTTTTTTTTACGAGTACACACGCACGTCTAGTCTTCCATAGAACTAGGGTGAAAAGCAGACAAAAATGTGAGATATAACATGATTTATATCAAATCAACCCCCTCGGATTCTAGTCGGAAAATGATGTGGGACCTAACACAGCCTAGGTCCGGTCCAGGCGTGATAACAGCAATTAGGACAACTAATAAACCATGGTAATCAAGCAAACCCCCAGTCTAGACACCAGGATATACTTGTCACCCCCGTCCATTCGTCCGACGACTCCCTCATTTCCTATTCAAATTTTCCAGAATGAATAGGGAATGAGAAAGTCTCAAATTGTAGACCAGTTTTTTTTTCGTCTTCACAAATTCCATTAAATCGATGAGATTTTCCGAAATCCCCTTGAGGACTTGATTATGTCGACAGGACCACAAAAGGACGAAGCAATTCATTTTCACAAAACGGACGAAAAACAAAAAAACAAAAGATCTGCAAACTTTACCACACTAAAGTTTCCTAGACACGAAAATTCCGTTTATACACTAGAGCCCGAAGCGAGAGTACAAATAGCCTCGATTTGACAGTTTGGACTTGTATATCGGAAATTTGGAAGGGAACTGATATATACGGCATTGAAATTGCTTCCAGTTTGTTATCTACACAGTCTCGCTCTTTTTTCGAAGAGGAGAGCTCGTGGAGTCATATAATACACACCTTTTGGAATATGGAGGGGTAGCTTTACTCCTGCGTTACACTCACGTGACCAGAAGCAGAGGCTTTCAACTCAGGGGACGTTAGGAACCAGGGAAAAAAATCGAGCCCTGTTTCCTGTTTAGATCGTCTCAGAAGCCGCCTGAAGCTCTTTCAAAGTAGGCTCTTATTGGTCACTAAGTTTCACTTCCTGAAACCTTAGGCAAAAGAGGTCCTTGAGTCCTTGAAATAAATTCGGGCATGGAGTATTTCCGAAGGTACATCTCCCAGAAGGCAGGTCCATTTTGATATGAAAAGGAGCCTCCTATCTCGACAACCCCACACTTCGACTGGGTCCAAATGCAGCAGAATATGTCCTCAGATCCTTATAATCACACCTCGAATTTAAGTTCTACCAAACATGGAAATAACATCTTTCATTTTTCCATAGAATACCATATCAACTTCTGAAAAATCGGACCATCTCCGGAGTCACGTTCACAGTCACTGCTCCAACCAATCCCCAACTTCCAGATATCATCTAACATCCGAAAACCACGAAGCTTACTATATTCTCCTTAGATAACTCCACGGTTGAATAACGACAACAAAACCGCGTTAGCAACGATATGGCATGCAGTGCAATCAACCGAGCAGGAGCTTAATTTCAGCCTAACCGCCTCGCCCATTTTTCGAAGAGTCCATACCCAAATCTGGTGCAAATGCAAGTTTTTACCCCTTCAAATATGCTCAGAATTCCACTTCATCCCAATAGGTGATATCATTCGTATATAGTGGAGCAGATGTCATTTGCCATTCCACTATTGTGGTATCACACTTTTCGGTATAGACTCCGCGGATTTCCCCAGCTAACAATTGTGCATTGATGGAATGGCTGAGAATTCCTATGCACTATGTGCAGTACATTTTGCATGGTCGTCGGGTTGTGTATATGTGATCCACGGACGCAATGATTTAATGTCAAGTACAAGCTGAAGAGTCATGTTTAACAAATATCACGCGACAATAGCGGGTTGGGCTGCCTAATGGGGACAACTTCTTTACAACTGTGGCGGAGAATGATTGCGCACTGGTTAGTGGAGTGCACCCTGGACAAATTTCAATATTCATGAAGGGTAGGGAGCGGATGTTGGTGATGAGATGATGCATAAAAAGCGCATGTAACGAATCTGATTGAAAAAGATAATTTGAGGGATGGGTGGGTTCAACACTAATGCGAGTAATGAGCGGAGATTGCTTAGATGGGTATGCGCTTTCGGTAGTGTTCATGCTTTGATGCTGCTTGATGTGGGAGTTGGTTTCATCTTTTTATTGAACTTGGAGAACTGACGTGGAGATTCCGTAGCAACGATTGGGAAGCCTAATGCCGTATGTGACCTTCATACTTGTCACCATATTAAAACTTCGATTTCCCTGAAAAACCAACCAACCAATTGACACTACAGTTTTGAGATTTAATTCAATACAATGAATAAAACATCCCCCTGGCGAGTGAGATCGCTCTCTTTTACAAAAAAAATTAGAGGCAATCACTGATCCTAAAAACCCCTTCATCTTCTTAAACCTATCGTATATTTTAATTTCCGGGGGTTTTAGCGGGAAACCAGGCGCATAGCTCCGTCAACTTGGCGGCCCTTCTTCCTGGCTGCGTTTTCTTTGGGGAAGAAAGGCTTTAGCCAGACCAAAGAGACCCTCTTGAGCGTACCTACAACATAGAGGCTGAAATTATATGAGCCTTGCTCGAACACCCCGTAGAAGCCTTCGTAAGGTGGCTGTAGCAGTCTCAGAAAGAAGTCCGCCCTAATTAGGACGTGCTTGCAGGAGTCGAGATTCCTGGGCAACTCGGTCACGTTTTTCGCGTGGTTAGCAAGTGATGGCAACAATCCGGTGTACAGGGTCTCTGGGAGTCCTGTGAGGAGTGGCCAGATCTCCCATCAGGCGCGACCCCAGCTGGCGGATTGGGGCATACCTATTGATGTCTAAATATGTGTTCATGCACTTTTCTTTTCTGACTGTGCATGGGCTAGTGTTTGCTCATCTCTGGTGCGCGGACCAAAATGGCTATGGGAAGGATACCCAGAACATAAAACCACCATGGAAGACGAGAGAAGGAGTAAACTTACGGTGCAGGGGCTCGGAACCCCAGTACCCAGCTTTTGGGAGTGAGCAAGCGGGCTCCCGGCCGTCGATATCCCTCGACCGCAGTGCCTCGGTGGTGGACAACTTGGCCGCCTTGACATATAATGTTACAAGTGATTTGGATCTGGAGAAGGAAGTGTTCAAGCGAAGTACGACCTTACCGAGAACACCAGTAGCAAGAACAACTAAGGATGAACTGAAGACGGATCGTTGAACGACAAAAACCGTGACAACATCCACCACATATGTTCAAGATGCGCGACAGCAGGAGGTGCTCCAGGAACAAGAAAAGAATCCTTTCAAAAGAAGCTCATGAACTTTGAGATCTCCACCAATGCCAAAGACGATGAAGGATAAAGCACAGGCAAGATCAATAACCGCCAAAAGTGAAGCAGCGTATAAAAGGAGTAACCCTGTCGGGGCTTATAGGGAGCGCAGTCCCGATCCGGAGGAATTACCCTTTATCCAGTTTGGGGCAAAAATAGTTGAGCTGTCCGAGTTCATCAAGGACAAGCACAACGTGCACCAAGCCATAAAGAATATGGTGAGGGCTATTAGAGTCCTCTATAATAGATCGCAGATGGAGGAAAAGAATACCAAGGATACGCCGAACCCCGCTGTGCCAACAGTGTCACAAGCGACCCAAGTGACGCCTAACCGTACTACCACTGAATCAGGACGAAATAAACGAGTACGTGAAAAAGAGGGGGATCCTTTAAATAATCAGCAGGCGCCTAAGAGAAAAAAGGGCGGACAGGAAACTCTAAAAACTAGCACTAATAGCTCTGAAGGATGAAAGCATACAGCGAATGTAGAAAAGTCGACCAGCGTTGTGAAGCCCAAGACGAATGGGAACAATGGATGGACTAAGGTTACGAGCAAAAAAACGAAAGGAAAAGCAAAAGTGCGAACCCGTCCAGATGCGATTGTTATCTCCAGTAAGGGCAATCTGTCCTACCCGGAGATACTCAGAGAGGTCAAAGCGGATCCCAACCTAATAGATCTGAGCGGAAATGTGAATCGAATCCGAAGAACCCAGAAAGGGGATCTCATGTTCGAGCTAAAAAGATCCAGCGTGGGCGGGTGAAGGACTCGCTTGGGGAGAATGCCGCAGTGCGTGCCCAAAAACATGAGATCTACATACAATGTAAGGATCTCGATGAAATAACATCAAAAGCAGAAATTTGCACTGCTCTGAAGGAGCAATTCAAGTTGCAAGAACTAGCCGAAGAGTCTGTTGTGAGTTTACGAAAAGCCTATGGCGGTACTCAAACAACCACAATACGAGGTGGTATGTCCTGGTGCGTCAGCGAACGCTACACCCACAGCGATCACCAGGCAATCTTCTTTGAGACATGTGTCGAGCCTCAGGGCAAAGAACTATCATGCCCGAAACCGAAAAAGATTTCTGGCTGGTCTGCAAAATCTTTGGATGAGCAGACCTTCATAGAGGTGTGGTTAGATCAACCTGATAAAGCAGGCGCCTGCACGGAAAAAGCCGTCCATCTGGCTCAATGCATCGCCAAAGCATGTGACGCGTCCATGTCAAGGAGGTGCTCGTTCCCCCGTAGAAGACCAAACTACTGGTGGAATGATGAACTGACCGGTCTTCGATCAGCCTGCCACCGAGCCAGAAAAACGGCTCAGAGGGCGGTAGCTAGAGTCGATCAAGGGCAGAAAGAATGCGCCTACAAGGCAGCCCGCAAAACCCTCAAGCTCGCCATCCAGCGAAGCAAGAGAAAATGCTTTAAGGAGCTCTGCTCAGAAACGGACGTAAACCCGTGGGGAAGTGCTTATAGAATAGTGATGGGACGATTCAAAGGCCGTTCATCTCCGCAGATCACGCACCCTCTTGCTGAAAATCATCCAGGGGTTATTCCCCCAGCAAGAGGAGAGCACCGATACATTCCTACCACCTCTGAATGTGACGGCAATCCCGCCAGTCACCAAAGACGAGCTGCTGGAGATCTGCGGTAGAATAGGAGACAATAAAGCGCGGGCCTGGACGGAGTACCAAATAAGGCCCTTAAGCTTGTCGTGAAATCCAGACCTGACATGTTCGCTGAGTTGTTCGAAGCGTGCATGTCTGGGGGAATCTTTCCAGCGGCAGCGACAGAAGTTGGTACTTCTGCCTAAGCCTGGTAAACCTCCAGGGGAAACATCGTCATACCGACCCATATGTCTTTTGGACACGGTGGGGAAAATGTTAGAGCGGGTAATCTATAATAGATTACTCCCGGTAGTTGAGAGCCAAGGCGGCCTTTCAGATCGGCAGTATGGGTTCCGTAAAGCCAGATCAACCATTGATGCCATCAAATTGGTTACTGGCTTGACCGAAGATGCAATCCACGGAAAGGGTAGTACCAGCAAATATTGCGTGGTAGTAACCCTGGATGTGAAAAATGCATTCAATTCGGCCAATTGGACTCTAATACGGAAATCTTTAGCGAAGGTCGGTATTTCCGCCTATCTCGATGCTATCGTCGATAGCTATTTAATTGAAAGAAGGCTCTGGTATGACACCGATGACGTACCCCAGGAGTACGTTGTTTCCGCGGGTGTCCCGCAGGGCTCCACTGCTGTGGAACGTCATGTACAACGATGTTCTTAATCTTCCCCTTCCGGAGGAAGCCACAGTGGTGGGTTACGCTGACGACATAGCACTGGTTGTTGTCGCAAAGCATCTCGAAGATGCTGAGTTATACTCAAGTGAGGCAATCAGTACTGTCAAAGGCTCTGGTCTGACGCTTGCGGAGGAAAAAACAGAAGTGGTCCTGATCACGAAGCGCCGGATGAGAAATTACGCCTGTGTTAGAATCGGGAATCATATCATCACTTCCAAGCCGACCATCAAATACTTGGGGGTGGTGATAGACAGGAAGCTCAGCTATAAGCAACACGTACAGTATATTTGTGATAAATCATCCACTGCTAGTATGGCTCTGGCGAGGATGATGCCGAACGTGAGAGGGCCACGGCATACTTCTAGGTTGTTTATAGCCAGGATGGTGACCTCAATCATGCTCTATGCGACCCCAGTTTGGAGTGAGGCGTTGCGGATGTCAGTTAATACTAGCAAACTGAATGCTGTCTACACGAGGACCGCCCTGAGGGTATGCTCTGCCTTCAGGACTGTCTCAGATGATGCAGCATTCGTCATCTCTGGAATGATGCTGATTGACATTTTGGCAGATGAGATGGCGAATATATACCATGCGAAGCCAATCTCTCCCTTATTGCAGACGAAGAACACTGAGAGGGAGAGATCCATAAATAGATGGCAAGAGCGGTGGGAATGCTCGGGAAAGGGTCGGTGGACTCACAGGCTCATTCCTGCCATTAAGGAGTGGTTGGAGAGACGACACGGTGAGATTAATTATAATCTCACCCAGTTTCTCAAGGGGCACGTAGGATATCTCCAATACCTTCACAGGTTTAAATTGGAGACCTCACCCGATTGTCCAAATTGCAATGGAGTCCCAAAGGACCCAGAGCATGTATTCTTCCACTTTCAGAGATTTGTGGAAGAAAGGAGGAATCTAGAGGAGACTCTAGGGGAGGTGCTGGTACCAGAAAATCTGGTGCCGAAAATGCTAGCACATCAAGAGAATTGGAATGCGGTCAACTCCATGGTCGCATCTATTCAAGATAAATTGCGAAAGGCAGAGGAAAGGAGAAAAGCGCGGTTACGTGCGCCGCGTATAGAAGAAATGGGATTAAGCTAGAGTGAGCTGACTCCGCCCCGTGATGTAATGCCTTATGGTAGTTCCGCGGGGCAGGGAGGGAGTCGTGGGTGGTTTTAGTGGGTAAAAATCGCTGGTGTATCGAGACCAGTGTCTTTTGAAGATTTCCACCTCCTCAAAAAAAAAAGGGTCGCTGGGAGTCTCAGGGTCTCCCCGTATACCAGCTGCACCAGAGTTACAGCAGATTCATTTCAGGGCTTGCGACCAAGAAGGGTCATCATGGACCATTATAGGGGCCTTGAACCCAGTGTGCCATGTTTCAAACATCCCTTTTCTGTAGAAATTTATCGATGATTGTGGACTAACACCTGAGGCCATGCAAGATAGTGTGGAAACACCTGAAGGACTGAGGGAACACATTACCTCTTTCCTAACATGTTTTTTAGTTTTGCACTTCTGCCATTCGAAACACTGTCTGGCTCAAAAATGTATATCCTTATTTATGGACGGATACCTGCTTGCGTTAGATCGTGAACGAAGTGAAATACTTCCTTGCGTAAATCCGCCAGAATATATGACCTTGGCCCTTTGTCTCAGGTTTGCAAATATATGTTAGAGACTGATCCGAAGGTAGGAAGCTTCCTAAATGTTTTTGGAGTTGGTCCTGAGGCTGTGAATCTTCCTTCTACGTCGCCGCGATTGTCGGAAAGTTGACGATGACGGGAATCTTGACACGTGACAAAGTGTCGACAACCAGGTTATCCTTTCCAGACACGTGTTTTATGTAGGAAATGTAATGTCTTATAACGTTCAGTTGCCGAAGTTGACGAGGGCACACTTTGTCGGGTTCTGTGTTAAAGCAAAGGTGAGTGGCCTATGGTTCGTAATCACTGTGAACGGTCTACCTTCAAGGGAGTACCGGAAGTATTTAACTGCTAGATACCCGACTGATAGCTCACGCTGGTAGGTACTGTATTTCTGTTGAGCGATGTTCAGTTGCTTGGAAAAGAAGCTCAACGTCTTCGATCCAGACAAGTATGGATGGGGTTGCACAAGAAACGACTGTAGAAATTTAATATGCTTTCGGAAGCAGGAACCTTCAGGAGTAACCAAATAACCAAGGAATTTCACTTGCCGTTGCAAGAATTTGCACTTATCAACGGCTTCAAGGGACGTTGGAAAATGCACTCGTTGTGCTCTAAGTGCTGGGACTCAGAGGAAAACGCGACGAGAACATCACCCGAATAGACGAAGCAAAAGTGGTAGTTTCGCCGCACAGAATGGATGAATCTCTGAAAGGTTTGCGCAACATCACACTGTTCAAAAGTCGTCTTAGTGATATTACCGTTTTCGAAATGTCTTTGGAAGCTTCAGGGATTCGATGGTATAGCTTGACTAAGTCCAAGTTCGAGAGAATACGGTAGGCTGCGATTGAGTGCACAAAATCGTGGAAGAGTGGAATGGGGTTCGGTCTGGAATTGTCTGGGCATTTGGTCGTTTGCAATCGCAATTGAGTTAGTGTGGATCATGTGAAGTGACAAACACCAGCAGCTGTCTGAAAGTCTGCAAATATCCTGCCTTGAAAGTTCTTCTATTTCCGCGAGACTATGAAGTCCTCCTTCGCCACATGATTGCATGTCTCTATGCCAGCCAGGTTCGGGAATGAGATGGGATGCTTTCAGCACTTCGATCCCTCGCGTGTCATTATACACAAATTCACGTGACCTTTTATCCGATGTGTGAGTCGGGACCGGATCCTGAAAATTCAACCAATACAGAATCTCGAGTGCACCTATCGAATAAATCAAAACCCTAAATTAGAAAATGAAAATATAAAAAAAGCAACAGTTCGACCGCGCACGTGGAGCCGTAAAACCTGAGCCTGAGTGCTGCGACCGAGAGGGAACATCCTCGACGAATCGCATCCACAACCTAAGCTTCTCCTGCCTCAGATGCATTGTAAGACGTGGTCTTAGAGGTTACCTCTCTGCCTTGGCCTCTTCAGGCCTTTCTAGTGGAAGATGGCTCTATTAGTGAGAATTTTGGGGGGTATCCTTGATAAAAGCGTTGTGTTATGGATTCGACCTAGATTGGGGTTGCACCGTTGAGTCAGACCCTTTTTACTTTGTCCAGAAATTCATTAGTTACTGGTGATAAATTCCTCGGCAACTAGTTTTACTATCCAAAAGATAGTGCCCTAGGGGTGATCTCGTCTGGTTCTTGCACTCAACCACAATGAATATGGGAAGGAAAACTTGCTCATCAAGCAATGGGTCCATATTTTCTTCAGGCCAATGCTCATGTTCAAAGTTCTTTTCTTTCGCGTCACACTACCGCTTGGCTATTTCAAAGAAGCATCTTCTTCTACTCCGCGGAAGACGACAGCATAGGAGAGGCTTTGCTGTAATTATCATTGGTTCTAAGTGATTTCGTTTGCATAGCTTTCTCTTCTTTGATTTAACCAGAGTCTAGCTTCGGCTTGAATCCGTCCTCCACCTCCCTCCCTTCTCGGAGGCGCTTTTGTGGTTTTAATTTTGGTCTCAATAGGATATACTCCTTATGATCGTTGAGGAACCGAAACAGACAGACGGTTTCAGTGCTGTCCTCTGCCAGGATTTCACGTTTTGTCGACATTTCTGCGGAACGTTGCGAACCTTGGAGTCGAACTCAAATTCACTGAATCGATTCGGACAGGAAGTCCTGAAAAGTTCGCCTTTCTGAGATTCACTACGTCCAGCTTGCTCCGTTCTTCTTTTTCTCTCCTCATAAGACCTCCTCGAATCGGTCAACAAATCTCTATGTCCAACGCTGCCAATCTCATCGTCACGTGGACATTTATACATGAAGAAGCTGTTCATAGCCCAGGTGATTTATCTTCGGTAATTACCGATTCAATTTTCTCAAACGACTGGAAATGTCTAATCTCCAAATGGGGTTCTGACACACAGTTTTTTTCGTTAGAGGGGAAGCTAGTCTTAACTTGGAACTCCAGGGTCTCTCCAAAAGATTCCGTCTAGGAGTCCTTAAATTTTTTAAGAAAAGAGGGACTCCTAGGTTCCTCAGCCATAATCTTATTGAATCTCACAGAATCGCTGACTCCAATAAGGACTGCTCCCTTTAAGTTCTTGTATGATTGTCTGTTTTTATGCCTGTAGCAGATGTTAAAAATCTCCCTGGTCAGTATTCCGAGATTATAAAGCTCTTTCTTGCACCACGGTGACAAGGTCTTTTTACTATATATTGCCGGACACCACACTCTAAAAGCGATTTCGATTTGCTTCTCCAAAGTTTCGACCTTTGACTCTAAATCGTGTGTCATGCGAATGTTACTATTGAGAGCACCGGCAGTTGTTAGTTTTGATAACCTGATCAGACTTCTTCCAATCGATCAGTCTTCCATTCTCTAATCTGAAAGTCCCATTGTCAGTTAGTATTGTGATATCAAAGACCACCTCCAAACCGTCAATGGAAATGGAAATTTGGTGTACTGTCCCTGTTACATACCAGCAGGTTTGAATTAAAATAACCCAAGAGAGGCTATCAATAGCTTGACTTTCCTCCTGACAGTTAAGCCTCAGAACTCAAGTCTGGAAACAGGAAGACGTGTAGGCTCTTCGCGGGGGAAGTACATGATCTAGTCCTCTCTCGATCAGCATATCTTGTGCTGTAGAATAAATTCTAATATTTGCTTTATAGCCCCCTGAAAATTCGTCCTCCTCCAACCCAGGGCTCATATATTATTGCCACATCGTTATGGCAGGATAACGCAGGATTCTGTATTGATTTCGATGTCTTCCTGCCCAGATTACCCATAGTAGCCCGCAACTAGCAGCACTTCAAGTGCTGAAGATTTATTGCATTGTTTTCAGCATGTTTTGCTTTCGTTGATGGACCGTTGGTCCAGGTCAGACCGTCAATCTCCTATAGTTCGTTGGCGACATCGGCTGGGTCCATTTCGTCATCCGGTTTCAAGCACTTTAACCGTTGCGTCTTTGATATCTAATCGTCGTCCGTCTTTTCCGGTTCGGAGTAGGAAAGGCTAGTTGTTCCTCTGGAGTTCTCACTCCTTCATCATCACACAAATGTTCATGGGAATCCTGGGTTTTAAAGGCGCAATGATTCAATGAGCTAGTCCTTACCTATGCGGATTTTCGGAAATCACACGCAAACAATGGGCCCCCTGCATAGGGTCGAATAGGATAATCTTGAGCTCCACGCCCTCTCGGGCTTCATATAGTAGATCCTAGTAAAGCACAAACTGAGAATGCCCCTGCATAACTGGTCCTCGCTCGATATTTGATGGTACTCACAGACCACCTGGAAGGAATCAAAGCAGGAAATATATCACCCTGTTCCCCCTTGTCGCCCAGATAATGCTCCATGAACAGCTCCGATAACCTTGCCTCATAACATATCCATACCTCCGGCACTAGTTTACCAGTAGCAGGAATTGGCATCCACCACCGGTAGATGTAAGTGACTTCTGGGCACATCGCAATGCGTGCTTCGTCCTTGTATTTGTAACAATCTTGTTCAAAATATGGATGGTCTTCTGATACTAGCTATTGAACAGGACTCCGTGGAACTTCCGCTTTTTCGTTGCACTATGACAGGAAGCCGAAATGCTTTTGTACCAATCGTTACGTAGTTGTTTCCATCTGCTGTCTCTCTCCCGGAGGTTCCTGCCGTTGGTTCTAGCAAGAAGGTGCACGGCTAGCACCGCTGGACTCCTTCGACGACTTTCAGGGTCCACATACTTAAGAAACTCCCCATTGGCTGCGTGTTGAATGTGTGCTGTTCCACCTTCGCTTGGAGCCCTATCAACAACATTTTGGTTTCTAGCCTGGAACCCACGTGTGCTTTAGAAATCCGAGACCTTGATTGTCTCACGGAAAACAACGAGGTAGAAGAGGCCATCAAACGCGAATGCCCGGAGGTAACCAATGTCCGGATTGGTATCACCTCCGCAAACTCCCGAGGCCAAAAACTCGCTGTAGTGGAAGTTGCCGAGCAATATGCGAGGAAGCTTCTAAACAGCGGGAAAATAAGAATTGGTTGGGTAGTGTGTAGGATACGAATTCGGGCCGCCCCAACCAAATGTTACAGATGTTTGGACTATGGGCACACATCTGCAAACTGTCGGGGACCTGACAGAAGGGTAACATGCCGTAAATGCGGTCAGGCAGGTCATAAAGCGAACACCTGCAATGAAAAGGAAAGCTGCGTCCTATGCAGAGACCGTGGCGCGACTGATAAGAGCATTGCGCACACTGCGGGATCGGGGCGGTGTCCAGTTTTCAGAGCAGAACTGGAAAGAGCTAGGATACGGTCAACATGATTCGCATCCTACAAATCAATATGCACCGGAGTGCAACCGCTCACGAGTTGCTAGCGCAGTTCGCTGCGGAGACCAAAGCTGATTTAGTACTCATCAGTGAGCAGTACCGAAACAAGGGCCCAGTTTCATGGCACCCAGACATATCAGGTACCGCTGCCATCTGGGTTCGGGACGGCACCCTCCTAGGGGTTCTTGCCCAAGGCCGAGGGGACGGCTTTGTCTGGATTCGGTGTTCAGGGATAACGTTTTTTAGTGTCTATCTTACGCCGAATGAGATGATGCCGGACTTTCGACGCAGGCTTGAGGCTTTGGAGGACGCTATCTTAAGCACGGATGGGCGGATCCTGGTCGGGGGTGACTTCAATGCTAGGGCACTTGAATGGGGCATGCCTCACACAGATTCCAGAGGGAAACGAATTCTGGAAATGGCGGCGAGAACAGGACTGGTAGTTCTAAACACCAGATCCACCCCAACGTTCCGGTGCCCGGGCTGCGAAGGAAGCATTCCAGGCGTAACCTTCGCATCGGAATCACTGGTGTCGCTGTGGTGGCGAATTCTGGAAGACTTTTCGGCAAGTGACCACCAATACATTGCTTTCGAAGTGGTGGACACAAACTCTCGGTGTGCGCCACCCCAGCGATCTTTCTGTGTATGGAACGCCGCGAAAGTGAACACCGGGAAGTTTGTCGAAACTCTGGGAACAGGTGGGGCCACGCTGAAGGGTACTGCTGGGGGCGGTGGCGCCGTTGCTGACACTGTCGTAAATTCAGTTATGAACCTGATAACGACGGTCTGCGGAGCCTCCATGCCCAGGAAGACATCGAGGCGCGGCAAACCTTCCATGTATTGGTGGACAGTGGAAATCGCAGAGCTCCGGAAGGAGTGTCACAGGCTCCGCCGCTTAACACAACGTCTAGGCGACCGGGAGGAGGCATGTACCATAATGATGGAGTACAAATCAGCCAAAAGGAGACTCCGCAGCGCAATAAACAAGAGCAAAGCTCGCTGCTGGCAAGATCTGATCGACGAGGTGAATGGGGATCCGTGGGGACTCGGTTACAAACATGTAACCCGAAAAATCGGGGCTCTGCGGAAACCCTGTTCACTTAAGGCCGAGCAGATGGACCGCATTGTGAGGGCACTCTTCCCTGCACACCCCGTATGGGATGGTGACGTCGGCGCGGAGAGCGCAGAGGACTGTCCACTTTTCTCTGTAAAAGAGTTGGAACAGGCAGTCCTCTCTATGAAAAACAAGAAGGCGCCAGGACCCGATGGTATTCCAGCAGAGGTGTACAAACTGGTATTCCAACACCAGCCAGACCTACTGCTCGGCGCATTCAACGCTTGCCTGAAAGAGGGCATTTTCCCTGCTCGTTGGAAAGTTGCGAGGCTTGCGCTGATCCCTAAAGAGACAGGCGATCCCGAACTGCCGTCTTCATACCGCCCACTATGTATGCTTGATACTGCTGGGAAAGTGCTGGAAAAGCTCATCAGAAGTAGACTCGCTGAAGCGATACGCGCTGCCGGAGATTTATCTCCCCGGCAGTTTGGTTTTAGGGCAGAGAGATCGACAATTGATGCTGTCATGCAAGTCGTGGGCGCCGTTCGACGAGCAGAGGCACATAGCCGCCGAACTCGACGGGTGGTGCTCCTCGTAACGCTTGACGTCAGAAACGCCTTCAATTCTGTAAGATGGAAAGACATTCTAGGCACACTAGACAATACCTTCAACGTACCGAACTATCTCTTACGGATTTTGAGGGACTATCTGAGGAACCGCTCCCTGCTCTATGAAACACTAGAGGGTCAAAGGTGGATGGAGGTCACGCCGGGGGTAGCGCAGGGATCCATCCTAGGGCCGGACCTCTGGAACGCTACCTATGACAGTCTGCTTAAACTCGACATGCCAGAAGAGTCGCGCCTGGTCGGCTACGCAGATGATGTCGCAGCGCTTGTTGCTGGACGCACTGTCAAACAGGCGCAAAGCAGACTCGGCATATTGATGTGACGGGTAAGCGGATGGATGACTACTCATGGTTTCAACCTTGCACTGGAAAAAACCGAAGTAGTCATCCTGACTAAGAAGAGAATTCCGACCCTGCGTCCCATATCGTAGTATCGAGTCAAAATCAGCGGTAAAGTACCTCGGGTTGACTCTTGACTCAAAGATGAGCTTTTCTGAGCAAATCCAAGCAGCAGCGAACAAGGCTGCGGCTGGAGTTTCGGCGTTAAGTAGGCTAATGGCAAACATTGGGAGTCCTACGTCTAGTAGGCGACGTCTCCTGATGAGCTGAACGCAGTCTGCCCTGCTCTACGACGCAGAGGTATGGGCTGGCGCCCTTAACAAAGAAGGTATATCGTATACGCCTCGCGCAAGTACAGAGACGGGGAGCTTTACGGGTGGCGTCTGCGGACCGCACAGTCTCTGAACCGGCCGTGATGGTGAACGCGGGAGTTATCCCCGTTGCCCTTCTTGCTAGGGAGCGTCAGGCCATATACAAGCGCAAGGGAGGTGGTTGCTCGCGAAGAAGGGCAACACACTCTAGACGAGTGGCAGCTCTCTTGGCAAAATGAAACTAGAGGCAGATGGACTGCGCGGCTCATCGGCAACTTAGGTGCGTGGCTGAATCGGAAGCATGGTGAGACTGACTATTTCCTTACCCAATTTTTAAGTGGGCATGGAAGTTTTCAGTCTTACCTGCACAAGATTGGAAAGGCGCGTTCTCCGGATTGTGTGTTTTGCAATGGAGTTGTGGACGATGCCCACCACACTTTTTTTTCTTGTGGAAGGTGGGATGGGGTTCGTCAGCAGCTCTATTTAAACACAGGGGATCTCTCTCCAGACAACATTGTGGAAGAGATGCTGAAAATATGGATGGTCTTCTGATACTAGCTATTGAACAGGACTCCGTGGAACTTCCGCTTTTTCGTTGCACTCTGACAGAAAGCCGAAATGCTTTTGTACCAATCGTTACATAGTTGTTTCCATCTGCTGTCTCTCTCCCTGAGGTTCTTGCCGTTGGTTCCAGCACGAAGGTGCACGGCTGGCACCACTGGATTCCTTCAATGACTTTCAGAGTCCAAATACTTAAGAAACTCCCCATTGGCTGCGTGTTGAATGTATGCTGTTCCACCTTCGATTGGGGCCCTATTAACAACACTTTGCTATTATGCGCTCCCTATTCCGAAGTGCACATAGAATTAGATATGAGTTCAACCCTGGAATCACTACCATCCTCAGAAATCAACACATCGAAGTGACAATAATTTCCTGTTCCTCCCAGCTTTTTCACGAAATACATGCCCAGAAATATTATATGTTTCCGTCTCTTAAAGAGTGCTCTGAGTTTTCTGTAACTTCTTCCTTTTCTGGACTAATATTCATCCCTATCTTAAAGTGCTACAAGATTCAGCTCACTATACAGAGCTTGACGACAATCAAATCAACAATGGTCAATTAAAAATGACATGCACATACAGCGAGTCCTCCTGTGGCCGGAAATGTTCCGCTGAATTTCGTTATCAACTTCCTCATTCAATTTATTCTGTTCCGCCGTATAACTTCTTGGTATCCTTGAGACGCACTAGCGCAACAAAATGAATGGATGCCTGTCGTCAGCGATAGACACGGCAGAATCTTGATTGAACTATTATAATACGAAACATATGTATACGTAATACACCCTGGTCTAGTGCCTCCTTCATCCAACCGCCTCACCTCATCGTTATTCCTCCAGACCATAAGGATGCTGAGAAATTAATAAATCTTCCTTCAATACATCGCTCCCAACGTCACGTATCACAGATTATTTATCTCCGTAAAAAATGAAGTTGTCTGTCACATCACATAGTCCGAAAGCTCCCCAAAAATGCTGCAGGAGAGGCTTCAGGTTCCATGCATGCGCACTGGCTTCCTGCTTCGTATTTCTCTTATACTCTATCGATTGGAAACGCTACCCTTCTGGGTGGACTGGGGCTACATAGTCCTTCCAGGAATAGGCGCTTTCATGTTACTTCTGACTCGGAAATAATGGAACCGGGGGAGCCGCAGTTACTCAAAGGGAAATTGAATAGAATGTAGAATCCTTGTGATCCTTTGATGTGTATAAAACGAGGGGAAATGGCACCTTGAAACCGCAAAAATCCATGAGTCTATACGATGTATGGTAATTTCATTATCATAGCATAATCGTGTCGTGTTTCACTCTTGTTGCTTCTCCTTTCTTGCCTGGCCGTTGAGCCTCTGGAGACCGATAGACGATAATAATGATTGAATTGGCTAAGTGGAATGATGCTGTCCACAGATGAGATGAGAGAAGAAATAAATTGATAATGTAATTGATGGAGCTGAAGCGGGAGACGGACATGAGATTGGAATCATCAAGATTTTGATTAGAACTGAATGGATTTGATTAGGGTGCAAGGAAGTTTTATCATGGAAATAGTTTATTATTTATTAGCATTCAATGAAATGAAATTGTCTCGGAGGGACTCTGGAGGATTTCATTGAAGACGGGAAGACGACGTCGAAGAAGAGTTCTTTTGAAGGGAATCTCTGGACATTTACTGAAAATTGAATTTGAAAATTTAATCCCATTCTAATGTGAAAGAAAGTATCGTAGTAGAGTACTTTAGACAAACCTTATTCGTGTGGATAGTGGTTTACTGAATCTGTTTGAACGTCCAGGCGATAGGTGATATGCTAGCCATAAGTATCCATGAATGGGATATCATTTCGTCTCAAGCCTCGGGGTGAGAAAGAGGGAAATGGTAGCTTCAATTTGGATGACTAAGAACTCATCATCATCAACGGCGCAGCAACCGGTATCCGGTCTAGGCCTGCCTTAATAAGGAACTCCAGACATCCCGGTTTTGCGCCGAGGTCCATCAATTCAATATCCTTAAAAGCTCCTAAGCCATCGTTCCATCTCAGGCAGGGTCTGCCTCGTCTTCTTTTTCTACCACAGATATTGCCTTATAGACTTTCCGGGTGGGATCATCCTCATCCATACAGATTAAGTGACCCGCCCACCGCAATATATTGAGCCGGATTTTATCCACAACCGGACGGTCATGGTATTGCTCATAGATTTCGTCATTGTGTAGGCTACGGAATCGTCCATCCTCATGTAGGGGGCTAAAAATTCTTCGGAGGATTCTTCTCTCGAACGCGGCCAAGAGTTCGCAATTTTTCTTTATTATTATTCTGTTAAGGGAAAGTCGCACCGCGTCCTTGAAGAACTATTGTGCCCCTTTTACTGGTTATAGTGTACCTGTTGATCATAGTATCTCAAGCAGGCCTGTAACCGTTAGGAACTTTAGTATGTTCCCCACTTCCAGAAGTTTCAGCTTTGCATCTGGTATTTAGTGTTCTCCCAGATGTATCGACCTACTTTGCACAAGTGCCGGACACTGTCCCAGGACGTGCATAGAGGTTTCGTCCTCCTCCTCACAGAACCTGCAGGCAGTGTCTGTAGATATCCCTAGCTTCCCTAGGTGATAGTTCAACCGACAATGACCAGTGAGAATTCCCACTATGATTCGGAGGTTCTTTTTGGTGAGGTTTAAGCAATCCTTTGTGCGCATGGGTTCGTATCCCCCAATAAGCACCCTGGACTGCTCCATCCCTGGTAGGCCCGCCCAATATAGTTCCGTCAACCGTTTCTTAGATTCATAGCCATGAAACCGTTTCCGATTCCATAGAAGGGTTCTGGCCCGTGTAAAGGCATCCCTGCTCCCTTCTTGGCTAGTTCATTCGCTGCCTCATTGCCTTCCAACCCAGCATGGCCTGGAACCCAAAGTATCCAGACCTTGTTGGACGAGCCGAGTGTATTCAGTCTCTCAAGGCATTCCCATACCAGTTTAGAGTTCACCTAGTTGGATCTAAGTGTCTTCATTGCTGCTTGGCTATCGGTGAGAATAACAATGTTCTACCCCCTGTAATTCCTTTGCAGATTAAAGGAGGCACATTTGTCTATGGCGTAAATTTCCGCCTGGAATATGCTAGTGTACCTGCCCATTGACTCAAAGTACATTTTCCTTGAACCAATGACACCGGCACCCGCTCCCTCTGCTGTGAGGGATCCGTCAGTGTACTAAGTAATCAGTTGCTGGTTTAAGCCGTATGTCGCAGCCACGCTCTCCCAGTTTGCCTTGTTACTCCAACGTGTTTCAAACTTCTTATCGAAGTGAAACCTCGTTGTCATGTTTTCCCTCGGTATCAGTAATTCGGGATACCGCCTAGAAAGGATATCAATCTTCCTTCGATTTAGGCAGCTCCCCGCCTCATTCATACTACCGGCCATCCTGAATATTGATCTCCTTGCCTGCATCTGTATGTGCAGATGGAGGGGGGTTAATCCCAGAAGGACCTCCAGGGATGCCGTTGGGCATGCCCTCATTGCCCCACTGATACACACGCAAGCCAGCCTTTGGAGCTTATGTAATTCCCTGGCTTGTGTGCTGAGTTGGATTCTTTCTGCCCAGATTACCGCTCCATAGGTAATCATTGGCTTTACTATTGCAGTATATATCCAAAGTAGTATCTTCGGGCTGCAACCCCATTTTTTCCTGCTATGGATCTGCAAGTCATCAGAGCCCTCGTGGCTTTTCGACAAGTGTTTCTGACATGTGTCTTCCGGGGTAATTTTTGGTCTAGCGTAATTCCCAAATATTTGATCTCTGTTTCTCGTTTCACCTCCATATCATGTAATGTTATGGCTTTCAGGTGATCCAGCTTACGCCTCCTAGTGAATGGTACTATGGTGGTTTTGGTTGGGTTGATCCGCAGTCCCACCTTCCTGCACCAGGCACTAGTAACCCTTAATCCAGTTTGGATTCTATCACAAGGGTATCTTCATATTTGCCCCTACAGATTAGAACAATGTCGTCCGCGTATCCCTGGACTTGTATTCCAGTATTAGTTAACACGTCCAGGAGTTCATCCACTACCATACTCCACATCAGCAGCGATAGTACTCCACCCTGTGGACAGCCTTGAGTGGTGTTCATGATAATAGAATTTGTACCTGTTTGTACCTCTATTTGTCTGCTTTCTAGCATTTTGCCCATCCAGAGTGCCAGGGTGTTTCCCACTCCTTTGCGGCTCAGGGCATCCTGTATCTCTGTGTGCGATGTGTTGTCGAATGCTCCTTCGATATCTAAAAACGCGCACAGTGCAATTTCTTTTGTTTCTATTGCGTCCCGTAGTACCTCTGTCAACTGATACAGAGCAGTTTCAGTTGACCTTCCTGCCCGGTAAGCGTGTTGACAGTGATGTAGGGGATTACGCTTTAGAACGTTAGTTCTAATATAGTTGTCTATGACCTTCTCCACCGTTTTGAGTACGAACGATGTTACGCAGATTGGTCTGAAAGATTTAGGGTGAAAAGGATCCTTTTTACCCGCTTTCGGAATAAAGACCACTTTTGCCCGTCTCCATGCCCTTGGTATGTAACCCAGTGCTATGCTCCCCCTTATCACCCTCAGAAGAGACTCTAAGATAATTCCTAGGCCTCTCTGGATAAGTGCTGGGAAAATGTCATTTACTCCGGGAGATTTCATTGGTTGAAAAGTTCCCACTG
Source organism: Hermetia illucens (assembly GCF_905115235.1). Lineage (NCBI taxonomy): Eukaryota > Metazoa > Arthropoda > Insecta > Diptera > Stratiomyidae > Hermetia > Hermetia illucens. The sequence goes on along the minus strand of NC_051851.1, from coordinate 8,328,158 downwards.
CCCATCTTAGCCTAGCTTCTGAGCATACCTCTTTTGCTAGTTTCCAGCTTTCTTTCCTTCCCCTTTTGTTCGTTGTTGGGGTGTCAGGCAGATTATTGTCGCCTGCCGCCGAGGGGTAGGACCCCGGGAAATGAGTTCTGAGAAGCAGGTGTATCTTGTCCTCCTCATTCTCGGTGAATGTCCCATCTTCCTTTTTCAAGCAGACAGAGTATATTCCCCCGTATTTGGCTACAGCTTTGTACAGCCTGGTTGCTTCTGTGATCTGTTCAATCCCTTCACAGAATTCCCTAAAGCTGTTCCGTTTCGCTTCCCTGATCGCGTTGCTATACGCATTTAGTGCATTTTTATACCTCCGCCAGTCCCCGGTTTGTTTTGCCCGGTTAAAGAGTTTTCGTACCTCCGTTCTCATTCTGGCTAAGTTCCTGTTCCACCATGGTACATCCCTTGATGACTTGACTGTCTTGGCCGGACAGCTGGCCTCATATGCGTCAATGACGATTGTGTTGAGGTCTTCCACTACCGTTTCTAATTCCAATTCGCTCCTGATGTCACTTCCCCCTTGAAGGTGGGCAATGTTGTTGCTCAGGTGCGTTGTGTAGGATTCCCAATCCGTCCTCTTGGGATTCCTTATTATTCTTTTTATTTCGGAATTACCCTCAATGTCGAATCTGATTATCCTGTGATCAGACATTGAGGGTTCATCCGACACCCTCCAATTGCTGACCATCCCGTTCATTAGGGTATTTCCTAGAGTTATATCTATTACCTCTTGTATGGTGCTGGTCACAAATGTTGGACTGTTCCCTACGTTGTATATTTCTAACTTATTACTAAGAATAAATTCGAGAAGGTAGCCACCTCTACGATTAGTGTCGCTGCTTCCCCACACTTCGTGGTGGGCGTTGGCATCGCAACCGAGAAGAAGTGGTAACACCCTCTCCTCGCAATACCCCGTCAGCTTTGCGACTTGTTCCGGTGGAGCCCGGCTCTCGTCTCTTGGGAAGTATCCCGATGCTACAACTACCTCTCGAGTGCTCCTCCCGGCTTCCAATGAGGCTTGGATAGCCACAAGGTCCCCGGTTAAGAACTCTGAAAGACATGTATTTTAAATTACGTTTGAGAATTATGCAAGCTCTTGGTTTTTCACAAGAGGAGTCCCAAATTACCTGCATGTCTCTTCCTTGCAGACCGCGAATCTGCCCCCGGTACACCCAGGGCTCCTGAGCCAGCACTATTCCAATGTTCTCCTTGGAATTTGCCCTTGCAATCACTGCAGATGCAGCAATTTTTCTTGCTAAGAACCCAAGTTTCCGAGGAATACATGAGGACTGGCAAGATCATAGTCTTGTACAGTAAGAGGTTTGACCCTATGGTGAGACGTTTCGAGCGGAAAAGTTTTTTGTAAGCTGAAATAGGCTTTGTTGGCTGACAACAACCGTGCGCAGATTTCATCATCGTACCTGTTACCGGTTGTGATTTTTGACCCTAGATAGCAGAACTTATCAAAGGTCTCAAAGTTGTATTCCCCTATCCTTATTCTTCTTCGTGTTTGACCAGTGCGGTTTGATGTTGTTGGTTGATTCGTCTTCGGTGCTAACGTTGTCATCATATATTTTGTCTTGCCTTCATTGATGTGCAGCCCAAGATCTCGCGGCGCCTGCTCGATCTGAATGAAGGCAGTTTGTACGTCTATACTGGTGCTTCTCATGAAGTAGTGTAGTTAGGTGGACTTAAAGAGGATCGTACCTCTTGCATTTACCTCAGCATCACGGATCACTTTCTCGAGGGTCAGGTTAAAGAGGACGCATGATAGCGCATCCCCTTGTCGTAGACCGTTGTTGATGTCGAATGGTCTTGAGAGTGATCCTGCTGCTTTTATCTGGCCTCGCACATTGGTCAGGGTCAGCCTAATCAGTCTTATCAATTTCGTCGGGATATCGGATTCTATCATGGCCGTGTACAGTTTTACCCTGGCTATGCTATCATAGGCTTTAAAGTCGATGAACAGATGGTGCAACTGATGTCCATATTCCAACAGTTTTTCCATCGCTTGCCGCAGAGAGAAAACCTGATCTGTTGCTGATTTGCCTGGAGTGAAGCCTCTTTGGTATGGGCCAATGATGTTCTGGGCGTATGGGGCTATCCGGCCTAGCAAGATAGCAGAGAATATTTTATAGATGGTACTCAGCAACGTGATACCTCTATAATTGCTGCACTGTGTGATATCTCCCTTATATCTCCCACCTCTGCCGCAACTAAGGGGTACGGCGCCCGAGTTGTACAGCGCAACTACACGCTTGAGCTCGGAGGAGCTCTGCCCGCGATGTAGGCATAACCGCAACCACCATGAAACTCCCACCAGGGGGCCAACCGCAATTAACTGGGCCGAGAACACATCTTCCAGGAATTCTCCTGGAGCATATGCTATGTATGAGACAGATAATGCCCCGTTGCCAATCGTCAGGCATTGATTCGCTGTCCCATACCTTGAGCACAAGTTGATGAACCACTTGGTGTAACTGGCCGCCTGCATATTTAACCAATTCGGCTGTAATTCCATCGGCTCCTGGCGACTTATAATTTTTTAGTCGATGAGTTGCACGGACTGTTTCTCCTAGACTTGGTGGTGGCAGTATTTGTCCGTCGTTTTCAGTTGGCGGACCTCCAACTCACCGATGTTCTAGTAGTTCAGTAGCTCATCAAAGTGCTCAACCCATCGCTCCAATATGCCCATTCTGTCGGAAATCAGATTTCCCTCTTTATCTCGGCAGGATGAGCATCGGGGTGTATAAGGCTTCATCCTGCTGACTTGTTAGTAAAACTTCCGCGCCTGGTGCGGTTGCTCCCTGTACTTTTCTAGTTCACAGACTTGTTGGTTCTCCCAGGCTTCCTTTTTCCGTCTGTGAAGTCGCTTCTCCGCTCGACGGAGTTCGTGATAAGTCTCTGCGCGTGCCCGCGTTCTTTGAGAATGCAACATTATTCGGTATGCGGCATTTTTCCGTTCCGTTGCTAGCTTACATTCATCGTCAAACCAGCCGTTCCGACTCCTTTTGCGACTGGGGCCAAGTATCTTTGTGGCCGTATCCATGATAACGTTCTTCAGGTGATTGTTAAGATCATTTGTTGATGCTTCATCTCCACAGTCATCCGCAACATCTATACGAGGGAAATGGATGCCGCAATAACCGCAGTCAACAGAGGACAGAGGACATTGCGTCCTGACATTGCTTCCCTAGATGGCAATTCAGCCTGCATCGCCCCATGCGCCTGCCTATGGTCCTAAGGCTCTTTTTGGTAAATTTTAAACTGTCCTGCGAGCCCTCTGGTAACTTTGCGCATCATAAATCAGCCAGTCCTTCCTATCCTATCATTGGTGCCTATGAACTCCTTCCCGATTCTACACAAAAGGTTTGGTCTATTTAGCGGTGTTTCTGGTCCCTTTCTAACCAATTCATCCGCTGCCTCATAGCTTTCTAATCCAGTATGATCCGGACCCCAGAGTTTCCAGGCCCCATTTATTTAATTTGTTAGGGAATTCGCATACCAATCTGCATCTCTTCTGCTTTGACCTAAGCGCCTTAATAACTGCCTGAGGGTCGATTTGGATCGTAATATTCTATCCTCAAAAGTCTCTCAAGAAGAGTGTTAAAATTCTGCTATCCAAAAATGTCCTGTGCCCAAATCTCACTTCTCACTAGTTATCTTCCCCCCATATCCTAAACAATGAACTATGGTTGGCTTTTCCAATGTGCGTACGCTCCTCAATAATGAAAGCGAGAGTCCTCAGAATAATCGCTTGCTCCAACTCGAGCTACGATATAAGCTAGACATTCTGGGCCTAAACAAAGTAAGATGGTGGGACTCTGGAGAGTACTTATCTCCCTTTTGTGGCAATGTGGTTTTGTACTCTGAAAAGCCAAGTGGTAGCAGACACGAATCCCATGTCAGGTTGTTTCTGGCGGCTACCGCAAGGTGCACTCTCTTGGCTTGGGAGCACAGTACACTAAAGGGAACGGAAGGATGCTTTCTACGAGCAATTACATGCAGTTCGGGAAAATTTCCTAAAGATAACTGTGTGATCTTGATGGGTGATTTGAATGCCAAGGTGGGCTTTGGCAACACTTTGTGCGAACATGTAATGGAGGAAACACGGTCTTGGCGACCGTAACGATAATGGTGAGGGGTTTATGGATTTCTGCAACTTCTACCGCCTCGTCGTTAGTGGCACATTCTTCGAGCACAGATCCTGCCATAAGGTCAGTTGGGGTTCAACTGACCGACACCGAACGAACAATCAGATCGACCACTTCGCGATTTGTCTCCTGGATGTACGTAACACGAGATGCGCTGACATCGGCCTCAAAAGGGATCACGATCTTAAGGTCACTGAAGTTCGCTTGCGTGTTGCGTTCGCCCTTCTAGAAAGGTTGGAGAGCTACGGCCCCCCGAGTTTTACATCGACCGCTTGTATGTTCCAGCTGTCGCTCGGCATTAGGAGAACTATCTTGCTGATCGGATGGAGTAACCCACCGAGAATTTCGGTTGTCATCGAAAATTCTCTTTTTTCGGGTGGCACGTAAGTCGTTGGTCATAAGATCTGGCTAACTACGGAATCGTGGAAGCGGATCAATAAGCAGAAGACTTTTGAAGGCTCTATTGACCGCTATTAGTGATGCCGGGCGTGACGCGCTCGAACTCCGATGCCGAGCAAAATCCCGGAAGTTCAGGGTAGTTTGCGCCGTGGTCAAATAGAATTTGCTACTGCGCTGGTCGAGGAAGCGAAGATGCCCCAGAACTCAATGACTTCGAAAGTGTATACCACATCACAAAAGAGCTTGAATGTCGGCGCAAATCTTTCCATGGTCCTGTGAAGGACGTTAACGATCGACGGCTCATCGACGGTCACGAGGAATTGAAGAGATGGAAGGAACACTTCACCACAGTTCTTAACCTTAAGAGAGGTACCTTCATGCTCCCTACCATTGCAAAAATAATTCTGAAACGCATTAAAGAATATATCGAAACTGCTTCTGCGTTGATCAATCAACACCCTACGGATCATTTTGGAACAGTGCGCATAGTTTAGATCTTCGCTTCCCCCGCTCTTCATCGATTTCGGGCAAGCTTCTGATATCGTGAATAGGGAGTATATCTGACATTCTCTACGCAAGACGGACATTTCAAGGAAAGTAATAGTTGTTATCAGAGCGACATCTGATTTCGTGAAATGTAAACGTAAAATTTCGGAGGATTTCGAGGTTCAAAGCAGAGTCCACTAGGGTTTATCTTAGCACCGATATTATTTCTTCTTTTTATTGGTGAAATTCTCCATGCTACCCTATTCGTAGAATGTGCAGGAATGCAATGAACTATGACATCTTTCCTCAAAAGTCTTGACTGCAGATTGCCATCTGTTTGATCTCATCGCATGTTCCTTGGCCTTTAGATTTAAGAAGAGAGGGGGATAGTGTCGGACTAAAGATTACCACCAACAAAACCAAGGTTCGCCGTCTGCCGGGTCATCGCACTCTCCCTATCTTCATTAATGGGTAGAGGATCGAAAGCGTCGATCAATTTGTATATCTAGGAAGCGTGGATATTGTCCGATGCACTAACAGCACTAGATTCGCTTTCGCTGCCTTGTCTAAAATCTAGAGAAGAATTATCCGAACACCAGAGAGAGAGATTGTTCTGTGCTAGAGTTCTTTTTGTGTTGCTATATGGGAGTAACACATGAAAACTGACCCCCACTGTAAGCCTCCCTCAACATCTGTCTGCGTCGTACCATCGGATTACGCTAACTTGATACTGTTTCAAAGGACGAACTAGGTCGGCGCATAGGCCTATCAATCGTACATTAAAAAGGAGCAATAATTGCAATGCGGTGGAATCCATTCTCCCAAAATGGCCGGCGAGTAGGCCACTACAAGCGTATTTGGTGCAAAGCAGTGGAGAAGGAGTGCGGGTACCTCGGGAAGTCCTGGAGTGAGCTGAAGCGCATTTCAGGTAACTGCGAACAATGATATCCCACCAAGGAACAAATGACAACCATATATAAAACGTCAACTCTCCATCTTACTCTAGCTCAGTAGCATTCCTCTTTTCCTATTTTTCAGCTTTGCTTTTTCTGCATTTATCTGTAATTAAGGACAGAATGTTACTATTCTCTATCGTGGGATAGAATCCACAGAAAGTGATTTTTGAGAAATACATTCACTGTCTTACAATGTGCGGCATAATTTGTACAGCTCAGCTTTTTTTCCTGCATCAAAGTATAAAAGGTGCTCCGAGGTCTCTCCGCCCACTTCGATAATCCCGTGGCATCTCCGAGGTATACTTTCTCCCTACTTTGTTGGGAACGCCGCTTCAAAGTCAATATAGGTTTCCCTCGAAGCTTCCGCTTAATGTAGGCCCAAATATTTTAAATTCGTTTCCAATCTGTGCAGAGTTCAATGCGATCGCAGGCGGTAACGATGCTTTCTTATAATTTTCTCTGGCACCCTCCATTTCCTGATTAACCAGTTCACAAGAGTATTCTCTACGGTCTATGGGTGTATGCTTCTATCCTATTGCGAAGGATTATTTCTTGGAAGTACTCACTTCTTCGATTAGTGTCTCTGGTTTTCCAGACCTCACTATGTCCATTGGCATCGTAACTGGGGTTGAATCAGGGTCCTCCAACATAATACTTTCCTGTAACACGCTATCCGCTGTCCATCTCCAGATCAACCTATCTTCTTCAATAGGCAGCAGGTTCCCTTTTTAAGGTTTTGTGTTAAACAGAAACGTTTTGGAATCGATTCGAAGTCTGTCTGTCTGTCACATTCGATTTATTTACACGATCCTGCCTTTTCGGTCTCTATAACTTCCATCTTTGGGGGATGTCGGCAACCTTTCCACTCGATGTGTCCTCCGAAGTATATTTTACATGTTCTCCTTGTGTACATGCACAGTTGGTGCGGCGCTTGTGACTTTTGATCTCCTGTGTGATCATTCACCCTAATCGGGAGGAACTTATCTTTGCCTTCCACTTAGCTACCGAATACTCTCCAAAACAAGGTGTGGAGATTCTTATTTTGGGCGATTACGAGATTCAGAACCTCCTCCGCCTCGATGGTTGCAGTTTTAGGAAAGTAGACAATCACCATATGTACCCCTACTATATCATCTCCCGCCCCAGGCTCCCCTCTAGCCTGTCAATTTAGAGGCTATGTTGTTGAGCAATTCTGCTGGTATCAAACGTGGTAACCCTTACAAATTTGGTCAACTATTAAGTCCTCAATGATTTACTGGTCCTCAATGGGTAGGTACACTAGCATATTTCATGTAGAAATATACGCCACAGACAGATGAGCCTCCTTTAATCTCAAAAGAAACTACACGGGGCAGAACATTACTATTCTCACCGACAGCCAAGCAGCGATCAAGGCACTTAGGTCCAACCAGGTGAACTTTAGCTGGTATGGGAATGTCTTGAGAGACTAATTACGATCAGCTCGTCCAACAAGGTCTGGATAATCTGGGTTCCAGGCCATGTTGGGACAAACTAGCCAAGAAGGTAGCAGAGACGCCTTTACACGGGCCAGAACCCTTCTGTGATATCGGTTTCATGGCTATGCCATTAAAAAATGAAGGGGAACGGTTGAGTGAACTATACTGGGCGGGCTTACCAGGAATGGAGCAGTCCACGGTGCTTATTGGGGGATATGAATCCATATGTGCATAAAGGATTGCTTAAATGTCACCAAAAAAACTTCCGAATCATAGTAGGTCACTCTCGGCTAAACTGTCACCTAGGGAAGCTAGGGATATCTACGGACACTGCCTGCAGGTTTTGTGCGGAGTGTGATGAAACCTCTATACACATTCTGGGACAGTTTCCGGCACTAATAGGTACACTACAACCAGCAAAATGGGCACAATAGTTCTTTAAGGACGCGGTGCGACTTTCGCTTAACAGAATAATAATGTTCTTGATATGATAGGCGATAGCGAGAACAATCATCCGAATGATCTATGGCCAATCAAAAGGAAAGAGTTGTCCCAAAAACCTCAAGAAAACTGACGAAATTGCCCGCGTTGGTCCAAGAGTATCTAAGTGCAGCTCTACTGAAGTGCTCCGTCGACACATGCTAGCTCGCCTCTGAGCTAGTCTGACTCGAGTATGTAGCGGGGTCCTTTTAGAAATCCCAGTCCCTCTTTCCAAATAGCGAACATGCGCGGAGCCGGCAGAATACCGCGATGAAAAAAGGAAGACCTATGACGAATCACATCCTCATTTGATATCTCAGATTAACGAGGCTCAGCTTTTGCGTCCTTCTTCCTGCCTCGGCACCTGGGTTCTAGATCCCAAATACTCACCAAACAGCTCATTTTCGTATTAAAATTATTCAAATCATGTCTTCTTCTCTATTTCAGATTCTAGTATCGCCCGTTCTAGCCGGCCTAGCTGTTGCCATAGGAGTGCCAATACTCCTTTTCTACGTGTACGGCGTAGTGCCCGTATCATTATGTCGTGGCGGTTGTGGCGTTACAACAAGCCGTGATGGCTTCAAATTTGAATTTGACGAGGAGGAGGACAACCAACTTCGCAACCAGGGAGATGGCGCCAGCGTGGATGCTGTTTCACGAATCGGAGCTACCAGCATTGGGGAAGTTAGTTTAAGCGTGGCAAGTGGAAGTCATATAGGTGTCCCCGGTCAGAATACAGCTTTTGGTGTAGCGCATGCATCCAATCGTGAGTCAACAACTGCTCTGGCCGGCAGCATAACCGGGCATAGACTTGAGGTTCAGGCCGATGTCAGCTCATCCGAAACAGCTTCAGCGGTAACGTGTGTGAGCGAGAAATCGGGGAATACGTTGAACGATACGGCGTCCACGAGGGCGTTGGCCGGATCAATTCTTAGTTATAAGCATGTAAGTGATATGAGATTGTGTTCAAGATCAAAACTAATTCACGTTGTCCGCTTCAGCAATTAGACTCATCTAATGTGAGCGAAGATGGAGTTTCGGAGCGCGTACGATTCGACAACACGGTTTGCTATGTAATCGATGGCAAACGGGACTGCTCAGACGTCTGGTACACAGCACCACTTGACCAGGTAATTCACAATTTCCCTCGGATTTCTTATGCTCTTTTGCTATACTATTGTTCCCTTTCAAGGACTCGGCAGCGGATAAATCAAGCGTCGGCAGTAGTCGCTCATTTCGCAGCTCAGAACGTTCATTTCGTGATGAAATCGATTCAAGTAGTTCATCGGGCACTAAACGGTTAGCATTCGCTCAGCGTATGCCAAAGCTTAGCACAACAACACATCGAACCCTGTCGTTAGATAGTAATACCGGATCAAATTATATCCCCGAGAATGTTAGTTTAGAGCAACAAGCCGAGGAGGAAGATAAGGAGGAGGAGAATGATCAGAAGCTCAATCATCCAGCAACTGGGCCGACGTCTTCTACATTAGCAGCAGATACCCAACCGCAAGGAAAAGCTGGCGGCGATTCGTCATCGGTTAGCACAAACGGCCACCCACTGCAGCTGGACTCGCCGCCCATTAAACCCACAGCAAACAATCGAAGTGATCCTCCCAAGCCCGAGAAGAACCCTTCAAAATCGTCAATTCTACGGAATTTGTTCTTCTCGCAGGGCGATAGCCATTCAAACCAACCTGCAGCCACCACGACCCCGGCTGGAACACCTGCTACCGACGGAGGTGTCAGCAGCAAACCCACAAAACGGTCCTCGGCATAGACAATGATTAGAGAGTTGTTCGTTCTTGGAAACCATTGAAACAGTTTTAATTGATTTGCTCTCTCTGCAAATGTTTGTAATCACAGCTACGTCGTTGTCTTTCCTTCCCCTCGCCGCCATCGACGCTGACTATGGCATCGGCGTCGAATCGCTGCCTGTGTAATAAATACATTAGTGTTAACGTAATATTCTCTACATATATTTACAAAACATGGTATAATATATTTAAATGATACGAAAACAAAACAAACAAACAAAAAAAACAAAAGATAAAAAGATAATATTTACCCCAAAAGGAAACTTTAATTTAGAGAAATGAAGCTGCTAAGGAAATTTGAATCCAAATGAAACGACTTTATTCGTTTTTTCGTTTTTAATGCGAAGTTGAAGGAAGAAAAAAAAGATACAATTGATCAATCGAGATTCTATGGCCTATAAATAATAAACAAGAAAATATTAATTTAATTATACAAAATAAAGAAATGTTATAATTAAAGGAAATGGTCTGAGTTGCTTTCATTGTTGACCCTCTCTGAATTTCAGTTTAGCCTTCTGTTGGGCAGGAGCTTTAGGAGACCTCAGAGAGTGTCCAAGAATTCACTGTTATCAACTACGAAGACGAAGCAATTCTCAGCAAAATGACACCAAACACAATGCCAAACGACAAGACGATCAGCCACACTATGCTAATGTTGTGTTGTCTTCCCCAGAATCTAAAGTAACTTCTCGTTCAACGCAGATAATGACTCAGCTCAAGAGATAATGCACAACCAAAATTCCTATGAATTATCCCTGGTTTAACGTAAAAGGCGACTAAAAGGAATACAAATTTGTGACCTTGAATTTCGAAACTCTTTCGATACCGAAACATCTAGAAAGTTTCTGATAGGAACTGGCCTCAAGGCTGCAACCTTCAGCTATCCAAAAAGGGCTTATGATTGGTTTCTGGAATGTATACACGCTCCTCTCGAACCGAACGGTTTCAGCGAAGCAAGCCATCCGCGCGAACCCACCAATGGGAGTCACCGGGCGAATCTGACGCTCCGCGGGTATTTTTTCAGAGCGATCGCCGGTTCGGCAAAGAACTTCAGCCTCGATGAGGAGACCCATTTGGGCCGCCTCGAACGTCACGCTTGAACGAGTGCTCGCCTCATTCTAGCACTCTAAAGAAGCCCTCGTATGGTGCTTGCAGCGAAGTGGCAAGCACCCTGATCACACGTCTCAAGGTCCCTGGGGGTGTTGACCACCGATATCGCGTGTCGGGACGGTGAAGTCGACCGCATCTTCGAAACCTCGCTGCATTCCCGAGTCCCTTAAGCCTACTCTGATGTCCAGTACAGGGTCGGCGGGGAGGCGTAGATTCTCCCCATAAACCATCTCCGCGGGAATGGCCGTGAATTCATCTCGCTGGGCTGTGTGCGCACAGCCGAGGAGGATGAAAGGTAAAGACCGCGACCACGACGGATCGTCGAGAGCCATTAGAGCGGCCTTCAGCGTCCGGTGCCAACGTTCCAGCATACCATCTTGCTGCTGATGATATGCAATGGTCATATGCCGTTTGAAGACCAGGCACCTTCTTAACTCCGCGAAAAGAGCAGATTCGAATCACATCCCCAATCTGTGATGATAGCGGCTGGAACACAAAAGCGCGGAATCCGCGCTGGACAAAGAACCTTGGCACATGATTGCGTTTTAATTTCAGACAGAGGTATTGTTTTAGGCCGCCGCGTAAACCTATCGATGATTGTGAGGCAATACTTGAATCCGCGCGAGTCTCGCAAAAGGCCAATGATGTCGTGGTGAACGTTTGGAAGCGCTTGGTCGATTTAGGTAGGTATCAGTGGCCGCTCCGAGGAGCCCAATTAGCGCTTTGGTGCGCCATTTTGATGCCACAAACTCCTAAGACCGTGACTGTTGTTATAGGAACAGGGAAGCGGAGTCCAGCTGGCTCGGATCTTCAGAGCCAGCCCGTAGCATTCACGAAGGAAAGCAGCTCTCCGACCCTGTAACTAGAAATCTCACTGAGGTCCCCAAAGAATGGTTTACCCAGTGTCCGCAGCCTGACTCGAGCCAGAGCCGGGCAATTGCAGAGAAAGTGCATGAGGGTTTCCCTTCCTTCTCCGCAGCTTCGGCAATGCGAGTTGTAGGGTAAGCCGAGCCTAGCGGCATGGTCCCCTATGGGCCAGTGCCCCGTGCAGACCGCCGTAATCTTGAATGCATTTGCACGCGTCTGGCACAGGAGCTCTCGTGATCGGGCTATGTTATAAGCGGGCCAAATTCTCCTTGTTTTGGCACAACTTGTAAGCCTTCGCCATCTCAGGCCCGCGGCTGCTAGGTAGTGCGAGTAGACTCGGCTCCCGACAGCCGCCAGCGGAACACCGACTGTATTCCCCGAGGGACTGCCAAGAGCAGAGCCTTGCTTGGCCAATCCGTTAGCTCGCTCATTCCCTTCTATGTTCCTATGCCCGGGAACCCAGAGGAGAGTGATCTTGAGCGTGCCGCCCAGTTGGTTGAGCGTGTCTCTGCACTGCCCCACCAACCGGGAAGATGTCGTCGTTGAGTACGAGGCCTTGATGGCCGCTTGGCTGTCGGTCAGAATGGCTATGTTACGCTTGGGGCTCGAATCACGCTCCAGCCATCGACAGACTTCCAATATCGCCAGTACTTCCGCCTGGAATACACTGGTAAAACCTGGGAGACCATACGACTTAGATACACCGTGTGTATTCGAGAATACCCCCGCACCGACTCCATAGGCCATCTTTGATCCGTCCGTAAAGAATACCGTGTCATAGTCTTGCAACACGCCGCCGGTCTTCCACTTTGCCCTGGTTGGAAAGTCCACAGCAAAGTTTCTCGTGAAGTTCAGCTTGCGTGTGACATAGTCCGTGGGGGATGCCCAGATTTCTCGAGGTATTTCATCTAGAATGTTGCTGTGGCCGTAGGACTTCGCTGCCCAGCATCCGGACTCACGTAGTCTGACGGCACTGCACGCTGCAACATATTTGATGTGGAGGTCTACGGGGGAAGAGATGCAGGAGTACATTGAGAGCATCTGCCGGGCAGGACTGCAGAGCCCCCGTAGCAGCTGCACACGCGGTTCTTTGAATCCTATTAAGCTTCGTTCTATTGTATTTCTTCTTCAAAGCCTGCCACCATACAATAGATCCGTACGTCAGGATCGGACGCACTACAGCGGTGTACATCCAGAGAACCATCCTCGGCCGGAGACCCCATTTCTTCGCAAAGGTTCTCTTACAGGCATAGAAGGCTATACAGGCCTTCTTAACCCTCAGTTCTATGTTCAACCTCCAATTTAGCTTAGGATCCAGGATTACATCCAGATACTTTACATTAGAGGAAAGAACCAATCTTTGTTCATTCAGCCGTGGTAGATGGAATTCAGGTATCCTAGTCTTGGTGGTGAACATCATCAGTTGCGTTTTGGTTGGGTTTATGTTGAGTCCGCATCTTGCGGCCCACAGGCACACCTTTCGCAACGCTCCTTCCATGATGTCGCTCATAATGGACAGAGACATCCCTGATACTAATATCACCAAGTCGTCGGCATACGCCACCACCTTCACCCCGCTGTTGTCCAATGTACGTAAAATTTTGTCCATTACTAGTAACCAGAGCACCGGTGAGATGGCACCACCCTGGGGCGTGCCTCTGTTCACAGCTCTGGTCAAGTGGTTGCCTCCCAGATCGAACTGGATTATCCTGGTACTCAGCATGGATATAATCCAATGCGTGAGATACCCCTCCAATCCAATAGCGGTCAAGGCTTCCTTGATGGCGTTGGTACTGACGTTGTTGAAAGCTCCTTCTATATCCAAGAAGGCAGCAAGGGTATACTGCTTGTACTGCAGCGACCGCTCAACCGTGCCAATTACCTCGTGGAGGGCGGTTTCTGTGGATTTTCCTTTGAGGTAGGCATGCTGGGACTTAGAGAAAGGCGTTCTCTCCATAATCGTCTTTAAGTGAATGTCCAGGACGCGTACTAGGGTCTTCAGCACAAAAGAGGTCAGGCTGATTGGCCGAAAGTCCTTCGCGGACTCATGACCGCGCCTGCCCGCTTTCGGTATGAAAACCACCCGTGCGCGTCTCCAGGACTGCGGTACGTATCCTAAAGTGATGCAGCTCTGGTAAATCTCAACAAGCCACGGCACAACCCTGCTGCTTCTGTAGCATGACTGGCATTATGCCATCTGGGCCGGGAGATTTGTATGCGGAGAAGCTGTTTATAGCCCAGCCGATCCTATCCCCGGTAATTACCGATTTGATAGTCTCGCACAGCTGGGGTTGCCGCAAACCCTCCAAGCGAGGTTCTGACTCACAGTCCTCCTCACTGGAGGGAAAGTGCGTTTGCACCAGCAGCTCCAAGGTTTGACTAGAAGATTCCGTCCAGGAGCCTTCCGACTTTTTAAGGAAGGATGGACTCTTATGTTCCTTGGACAGAATCTTATTGAGCCTTGCGGATTAACTAGTGCTTTCAATGTTCTGACAATAGTCTAGCCAAGACCGCCTCTCGGCGGTCCTGATGGCCGACTTGTACTTCTTTGGGCAGTCCTTGTATGGCTGCCAGTATTTTTGCCTGTAGCAGATGTTGAAGATTTCTCTGGTCAGCTTCCTGAGACTAGAGAGATCTTCGTTCCACCACGGTGGCAAGGTCTTTTTGCTGTACTTAGCAGGGCAGGAGACTTTGAAGGCGGTATCAAAAGTCTTCTCCAGAGCCCCGACCTTTGACTCCAGTTCGTCTGTCGTGCCAATCCTACCAATTTGTGCACCGGAGAGTTTGTTCTTAATTACCTGACCAAACTTTCTCCAATCGATCCTCCTGGGGTCTCTAAAGGGCTTGGAGACTTCTGCGGCGAGATCTTGACTGAAGAGTATCCAACTGTGGTCAGAGAAGAATCTCTGGTCAGACACTCTCCAGTCCTCCACCCTAAGAATCCCATTGTCGGTTATTAGGGTGATATCAAGGACCTCCTCCCAACCGTCACAGTTCTCCGAGCAGGGGAAATTAAAGGTTGGTGTACTGCCCCTGTTACACATCGATAGATTTGAAGTAATAATAAAATCAAAGAATGACTAACCTCTTTCGTTGATTTCGGAGCTGCCCCGAAGCGTATGCCTTGCATTTGCGTCGCAGCCTATCAGCAGGTTGGCTTTCTTTGGTGTTATGGTGTTCGTCAGATGTTGTAGTTCTTCTGGCGGAGCTGATCGGTCGTGAGCCATGTACGCCGAGGAAATATACACGTTCTCTGCCCCCACCTGCTCCAGCTTGACCACAACTAGGTCACTGGAACTCAGGTCCGGGCACAGGAAAGCGTGCAGACTCTTCCTCGCAAGAATACATGCTCTAGGTTTAGCCTGATCAGCGTCTCCTGTGGAATAAATAAAATATTTGCTTTGGAGCCCTTTGATGGTTCGGTCGCTTACGACCCAGGGCTCCTGTATTAATGCGATGTCGATGTCTTCCTCTAAGAGGAAGACGAGCAGATTAGCCGAGGCACACTTCGAGTGCTGCAGATTTATCTGTGTTACCCTCAGCATGATCTGCTTTCGTGGGGGGTTTGCAGGCCCCGTCGGACGGTCGATCGTCATCTCCTCCAACAGCTCGTTGGCGGCGTTGATTGGGTCAAGGTCGTCGTCCGGTTTTGCAGAGCGGAACACTTTTACTTTGGCATTCCTGACTCCGAACCACACTTTGTAATCAGCCTTTTTCAGTGCCTCCAGACACTCCTCGTTTATGCGGAGTAGTACGGGCTGGCTGTTTATCTGAGGTTCCTCCTCCTTTACAACAACCCAGTCGTCCATGGGAATCCCGGGGTTGTGAAGGCGCAGGAAATGGACCAGCTTGTCCTTCTCCATGCGGATCTTCGGCAACCAAATGCGAGCGACCGGTCTCCTGGGAATCTCGTCGTAAGGGATAATCTTGAGCTTAACGCCCTCAGAGGCGTCGCTGATCTTAGCGACACACGAACCGAGAAAGTCCTTAGAGAACTGGTCCATGCAAGCTATTACGTGGAACCCACGGACCACCTGAGATGAATCAAAGTAGGGAGTGAGTCCCAGGTGTTTGCCCCCGGTTTCCACGAGATGTTCATAGACCATGCCCGACAGCCTAGCCTCAACACTGGTCCACACCTCCAGCGTTAGTTTGCCGCTAGCAGAATTGCCATCCGCCAGCACCACCCGTAAATGACTCCTGGCCACATCGCTGAAGGGCTTCACAGTACATGACCCACCGGCTGACGGTTGCTGTACAATTTCCTCCGTATGTTGCTTGGCGTCTGCGCTCTTGCCCACTCTGCTCCGCTTCTTATCTTGTTCGACCTCGTCTTGAGATCGGTAGCGTTTTAGAGCGATGGGCTTCGCCTTCTGCTCGTCAGCCCGGCGTTTGCTGTTGTATTCATCAACAATCGCCTGGTATTTAGCGAGGTCTTTTTCATCCCGCTCGTCGACAGTACCGGCCTCCTTATTCTTGGCAATCTTGCCGAGAATATGCATGGCCTTCTGGTACTGACTCTTGAGCAGGACACCCGTGGACCTTCGCTTCTTAGCCGGTTTCCGGCGACGTACATTCTTGTCGGTTTTCGCTTTCGAGGGCTCCCCCGACGCTGAGGGCTTCGGGTCAGGAGTACTATGTCTGGTACTCGCTACACCCAGCCTGACGGCAGTGGGTTCCCGGCTGGAAGCCGCTAGTCCGTCTGACGCCTCGCTCCGGGAGGTCCCTGCGGTTGGTTTCAACATAACGGTGCTACGGCTGGCACCGAGTGTACTGCTCTCGACGGCCACTGTCTCCTGGCTGGAGGCCAGCAGCTCGTCTTCCGATGATGCGAAGGTGCCCAAGGTATTCAGAGTTCGCATACTAAAGACTAAGCTCCCCATTGGCCACGCAGCCCTCGGCGTATGCTGTTCCACCTTGGCTTGGGGTCCTATTAGCACCTTCTCCGGTGCAGGAAGGACGATCCCCGGGCTGTTGCTTCAGTCCATCCCCCCGCCAGATCTACTTGCCCCTAACACATGACCAGCAGACAAGCAGATCCTCGTCAGTTGGATGAGCCTACTCCCAGCCCGGCCCTACACACTCTTGGCCCGCCCGAAGACGGTTTCCAGCGGCCACCACGCGAAGGTCGTGTGAGGACTTGCCTAATTATGCAACTTTAACCTGAAGCATAATCAGACCAGGCCGCCGGTCGACCTAGAGAATACAAATACTTTCTTTCTTACGTGCTTGTTAATTTTGCGCTTCTTGCACGCGATGCACTGTCTGGCCCAAGCCTTTACCTTGTTCATGAACGGCTAGAAGTATTTTCCAGTGGCTGATCGGTTTGTCGTCCTGATGCCTGGGTGCGCAAGATCGTGAATCGCGGGGAATACTCCCCTGCGAAAATCGGCCACAATGAATGGTCTGGGTCCCTTATCTGAGGTCTCGCAGATTAAATAAATGGTTGAGCTGAAAATAGGAAACTCCTTGAATTTGTATTTGGAATTTACCTCGTCGTCTTCTTGTGCCTTGGCGATTGCCGTATAACCGACCACGGCGGGTACTGAGACCTCCAAGATTCGAGACAAAGCGTCAGCAACCACGTTGTCTTTTCCAGACACGTGTTGGATGTCAGAAGTAAACTGGCTGATATAACTCAAGTGCCGAGACGACGCTTCGTCTAGCTTTTGTCTAAGCGCGACCGTAAGGGGTTTGTAGTCCGTGAACACAGTGAACGTCCTGCCCTAAAGGGAGAAACGGAAGTATGTAATTGTAAGGAAAGCGGCGAGTAGTTCACGATCGTAGGCGTGTAATTGCGTTGAGCTGGGTTGAGTTGCTTCGAAAAGAAGCTCAATTGTTGCCTACTGCTGTATCAGATGCACCGACGAACACCGCCAGGGGTGCATCTGGCTGAGGAAATGCCAGCAGTATAGCATCAACAAACTGTCGTTTGACCATCTCAACCACATGGATGACCACGCCGCAACGTCGCGGGAATCATGACAAGTAGGCTTTCACCTGCCTCTGAAGGAATCTGCATTTTTCAACGTTTAGGACAAGTCCGGCCTCAAAGAAACGTGGAAAAATGCACTCGAGATGTTCTAAGTGCTCAGATTCTGAAGAGAAAGCAACCAAGACATCATCCATCTAGACGAAACAGAAGTTCAAGTTTCGTAAGATAGAATGGATCCACCTCTGGAAAGTCTGCGCAGCGTTGCACAAGCCGAAAGTCATCCTAGTAAGCTCGAAAATTCCAAAAGGTGTGCAAATAGCCGTTTTCGGAATATCTTCGAGAGCTACAGGGATTTAGTGGTACGCCTTAGCTAGATCCAAGGTCGTAAAAACACGGCAGTTCGTAAGTGAGTGCGCAAAATCATTGATGAGTGGTATGGGATATCGGTCTGGAACTGTCTGAGCATTCAGACGCCTATAATCTCCGCATGGCCGCCATTCACCATTTGGCTTGGGGACCATATGCAACGGAGAGGACCAACAACTGTTTGATGGTCTACAGATACCCTGTTTTATCAAATTTTCAAACTCTCTCTCTTCGCAACAGCAAGCTTCTTGGGTGAAAGAGGACACACCTTTGAGAAGATTGGAGAGCCAGTAGTGATGTTGCGAAACTTTCGGAGGAGTGCGCGAATGCGATGGTCGGCAACGCCCTCGAAAATTATTAAGAGAGTGTCATTTCGGCGGATTTCTAATCTTCCCTGACGTCTGTAACGAGGTTGTGGGGTCTGTCAATGTCCTGTTCTGTAAGTCCATCAGCAGCTCATAGTGACACAGGAAGTCTGCGCCTAATATGGGGATTCTAATGTCCACCAGAACGAAACGCCACGAAAACGTTTGGCGCAGTCCGAGACTCACGTCCACCTGCCTATAGCCATAGGTGCTGATGAGAGATGAGTTCGCGGCCGCCAGACGTAAATTTTGTGGAAATAGGGTGTTCAGACGGGTACAGGGAGAACCGACACTCCAGCGCCCGTGTCGTCCAGGAAGCAACGTCTGCTTAGGGGGTCGAAGATTGTAAGGCGGCATGACACTGCGCTTCGGGTAGCCGGTGTATTTTATCAGCCACGGCGGACAACACCTCCAGCGATGCCGAGTCCGCGCATCGCAAGATGGCGTGGGAGCTCTCTGGAAGACGCTGCAGCAAGAGTGTCTTCAGCAGCTCCGAGCCAACCTTATCCCCACCCAACTGTCTCATCTCACGAAGCAACTGGCTTGGAGTACGGTCACCTAGCGACAGCTCATTCAATAAGTGATTGAGTTTTGCCTCCTTCCCCATTCCTCAAGCACGGCAGAAGCCCGGTGGTTTCCTCGTCGAGACCGATTAAGGCGTGGTTCCGTCCGCCAGCAGAAACTGCGCCTTCAACTGGCGAAACCACCGACGGAATGCGCCGTTAAAAGGAAGGCACCCTGACAGCGACTGCCGCCAGCGGTGATATCGCAGATTTCTCCTCACGCGACATACCTTAGCAAAGTCAGGGGAGGAGGAGAGGAGTGAGCGGAAAAAACGAAAGGACAGGATAGACCACCGGAGCGAAAACGGCTGTTGCCTCACACGAATTTGCGTTCGCCAACGCAGCAATCTCCGCAATCACACCGGAAAAATGGTCTGGCAGAGACCGAAGAGGGCAAATATCAAACAAAAACCAAAGAAACCCCCGTCAACCCTAGCGCAATTCACCGGAATAAGATAATAATGAATAAAATGAATGAAAAATAAGTAAAAAAAAATGAATAATGAATAAAATAAAACTCCGCCGTAGTCGGTCCCAAGGCGGTTGTGAAAGGAAGAGGGATAGATAGCTTCAGTCTGAATGGCTGTACGCCACCACAGCGTCTCAGGAGGTAGTGCAGGAACTTTGCAGTCTTGTAGATTACTCACTGTGGAATCTATCCCCACACCTGGCAGCTAGGTATAAATTGAGAAGAAGGAAAAACTTGACGTCCGGTACGGATAACCGGCGGGAGTTGTCTGACTTGGTCACTGGGTCGGGCTCCCGTAATGGACAGCACGGCGTCGAAACCGCTAGTCGTGGGGCGGTTCGACGTCTAGGCGCCACGATGACCAGGAGCATTACTCCGTCTGCTGCAGCTGCTTCGCCACAATCTGTGGCGACCACTTCAGCATGTTCGCGTAAGTAGCGGATGAAATGGACTGAAGAAATGAACCTTTTCATCATACGCTACTACTACGAAATAAAGGCGGGGGCGAGTACAACCACTTTCCGCCCCTTGTTGCACCAGAGATTCGTCGAGCGTTTCCCGCAATTCGCGCACGTGACTATGCAGCGAATCGCAGACCAGTACCGCTTTATAACTCGCAGCGCCACAATCTCGGCAATCATCAGAGAGCGTGTTCGACTTGAAGTCATCGCGGAAACTGGTGACGGAGGGTCGATGGGGGCAGAGGCGACGGCATCAACAACACCACGCCACACTGCAGGCAATAGTTTCAGTACTCGCCGAAGCACTCTTCCCCACCGTCCAGCTGAGATTTCTACTGAGGTTCGGGACGAATTCCAAAGAGCGTGTATAAAATTCTCGGAAATGGATCCTTTGCATAGACCAGGTATTCCCAGGCTCTATGCTTCTCCAGCAACTCCGGCAATTCTATCTAAAATCAATGATGAGATTGCTTCTCGACTCTGTGCTGATATGTCGCTGCTGCAACTACAATCACTTGTGTATTGTGGTGCAGTTACGGCTGTCAGATTGCACGACCAGAAGATTCATTTTCGCGTTATTGGTTTGAGTGACCGAAGAAATCCAATATGGAAAATTCGTCTGGAACATCGGCGGGACTCACTAAGGCAGGACATTGCTAGACTGATTCAGATCAGCATTGGCAATACCAGCACACGGGTGAGAAATAAAGTGCAGAGGGTTTATAGAAACTGTGCCATCCCTAGTGAGACACCTGTAGTTAAAATTCTGGACACACTAGAGCAGAGACTTTCTGTCATATGCAGTCGGTTACGACGGTATGACGAAAGTCACTCCAGACGTATCCAGAATACAACATACGCGAGGAACCAGCCGAGTTTTTTCAGATCTCTCAACGAATCCCTACAGAGCGTCCATTTTTCGGTAACGGAAGCGAAAGAATACTGGGGTGAACTTTGGGGATTACCTGCCCAGCATGATGAGTGGATCACCGCCGAAGGCACCCGCCATGCCAATACACCTGGCATGAATTTTGCGGATGTTACCGAAGAGGAAGTTCGACGAGCTCGAAAAACTGAAGGGGCCCAGGTCTGGATCGACGAAGACCGATCTGGAGAACGTCCAGCGGCGGATACGGACTACTAAGTCCAAATTACGAATGCATCATCCAAACTCTGCCGTTGAGTGGATGAACCTGCCTCGTGATATCGGAGGTAGGGGTGTGGTTGACGTGACGTCACAACATCATCGCCAAGTCGACTCGCTGCGCGCTTATTTTTACAGCAAAGAACAAGCGAGTCTCTTGCATGCGACTGTCGGTAAGGCAGACTGTGGACTGACTCCACTTAACTGTGGTGTGGTGTGAAGTCAAAGGCAATGCACAGTAAACACGTGAATTGTCTTTGGCAGTCATTTGTCAATTTTTATATGTCGAACAGATGGTTGTATGTTGGGGAGGTCTTTGCTGAAACGGGGAGGTTCATGTGTGGTATTCAGGACGGCGAGGCCGGCACCCGAGCTTATAAAAAGCTCATCATGAAAGAACGGGTGGAGAACAACCAGTGCAGAATGTGTGGTTCGGTGTTAGAGACGTTACACCATCTCATTTCTGGTTGCAATGTTATGGCACCGTTGCAATACGTCACCAGGCATAATTCTGTATGTAAGGTTATCCATCAAAACCTTGTATACAAGCATGGACTGATCACGGGAAAATGTCCGGTTTGCCGATATGAGCCGCAAGCAGTACTTGACAGTTCTGGCTACAGCATGTATTGGGACCACCAAATTTTGACTGATCGCCATATTCTATATAACAAGCCTGACGTACTGTTAGTTGGTAAGACGGGTCGTCGGAAATACGTGAAAAAGAAGGTGAACTATGAACCATTGGCTCGGAAATCAAAGAAATTTGGCGTCTCGAAAGGGTGGTTGTGAGGAAATGTTCTGGCTGATGATCTTCATATTGGCTCGTAGTTGGGCTGGGTCTCATGTATGAAATTGTCGCCTCGTTCATGATTTGTCTTTGATGGTACGTACACAACTGTCGTATTGATTGTGTCAAGTTGTTGTATGTCGATGGGTTTCATGTAGGTATACTGAACCACAACGTTGTCGAGGACGGTGGGAGTTGCTCGCAGAATAACAGTAGAGCTCTTCATACTGCAACCAACCGGAAATCGTAATCTCGTCTTACTGGGTAGAAATGCAAGTTTCACCAACTTCCTGTGGAACTATGGTTAGTTCAACTCCGAGCTTCTCTTGTATCCAAGAGAGAGTAGTCGCTATGGTTAATGGCATCAATACTTTCGCAATGTTTCCTTCTCCTGATTTAGTTTTATAAATCACTTCATTGTGCTTCTTAGTGTGTTCGAACCAAGCAAACGCTGCCTGACACGCGGCTAACAGTTGAATGTTAATTCAGTTTTGGTTGGAGGTGATTTCTGCCATTGTTTTGAAGACTTTCTTAGGAACAAGGTGTAATTTAGTGGATAGAATTCGGCGTGTCTCTTTTACTAGTGCTGTAATGCTTAGCGACAAATTGCCATGATGTTCCAATGGCTTGATGAGCTTT
Organism: Hermetia illucens; assembly: GCF_905115235.1. Taxonomy (NCBI): domain Eukaryota; kingdom Metazoa; phylum Arthropoda; class Insecta; order Diptera; family Stratiomyidae; genus Hermetia; species Hermetia illucens. Next base: position 8,305,661 of record NC_051851.1, on the reverse strand, counting down.
CTTTGATTCTCATCCAGTTTGTCGATGTCTACCCGATGTTTACCCCGAAGACTCCTTGCAGCAGATTTTCTAGGAGCCCACGCCGACTCCTCGATTTAACCCATGGTTCAATAGCATCGATAGTCATGTTAACTTCTTGTTCTAGCTGAGTGATGAGTTTCGTACACCTTATGTCTTGGTGTAGTCGTAGGCCTTCCTTGCACACGTTAGACATATTTTTATATATTTGTCGAGTGTGCTCCAGATCAGACACGATCTCTTCACTCGAGATATTGAGGTTCAACCGGAATTGACCTTTTATTAGTCGAACGTGACCCAAATGCACGACGTATATCCCTGGTTCAAGGTATTTGATGTGTAGTTGCCTTTTGCTTCTGTAATGCAAACTAGCAAAATGACTAATTTCATCATCAGTTTGGACAATTTGGATGTCTTTCCCACAGGCCTGGATTCTTGTATCCTTTTTTGTCGATTCGGACGAATGTGTTCGATCTACTTCATATCACCATTGCTTGGCAGTGGATATATTTTCGAAATAGGTCGTTTGATGATATTATTCTCGGTCTTCAGCGTTACGACCCTAGTCAGCCCATCGTCTCCAAGATGAATTGCCACAATTCTTCCTGATTGATTCTCGTATTTAATGAGGACTAGATCATCCACATTTATTTTTTTATTCTCACTAAACAATTTTGCTCTTTACTGTAACTGCGTCAAATACTCAAGACTCCATCGCTGCCAGAACTGTTGCTTGAATATTTGTATTAGTTGCAATTTTTTAGTCACATTGTCTTCTGTATCTCCGTTCGGCAGCTCAAATAGATGTTTATCCGTCAAGAAGTGTCCAGGAGTCAAAGCGATAAGGGCCTCGAATTCATGCATGCTTCGATCTGTGCTAACAGTGTGAACATTTCCTCCACGTTTAATAAGTGCGCACCGATGGTTTTGACCAAATAACGCTTCATATTTTTGACTGCTGCCTCCCAAATTCCTTCAAAGTGGGGACTCCCCGGTGGAATAAACTCCCAGTTGATGTTGTCTACAACTAGTTTTCCTTGTGCTTCATCCTCGTCATCAACGGCGCAACAACCGGTATCCGATCTAGGCCTGCCTTAATAAGGAACTCCAGATATCCCGATTTTGCGGCGAGGTCCACCAATTCGATATCCCTAAAAGTTGTCTCGCGTCCTGACCTACGCTATCGCTCCATCTTAGGCAGGGTCTGCCTCGTATTCTTTTTCTACCATAGATATTGCCCTTACAGATTTTCCGGGTGGGATCATCCTCATCCATATGGATTAAATGACCCGCCCACCGTAACCTATTGAGCCGGATTTTATCCACAACCGGACGGTCATGGTATCGGTAGATTTCGTTATTGTGTAGGCTACGGAATCGTCCATCCTCATGTACGGGGCCAAAAATTCTTCGGAGGATTCTTCTCTCGAACGCGGCCAAGACTTGGCCGTTTTTTTTTTTTATTAGAACCCAGGTCTCCGAGGAATACCTGAGGTCTGGCAAGATCATAGTCTTGTACAGTAAGAGCTTTGACCCTATGGTGAAACGTTTCGAGCGAAACGGTTTTTGTAAGCTGAAATAGGCTATATTGGCAGCCAACAGCCGTGCGCGGACTTCATCGTCATAGCTGTTATCGGTTGTGATTTTCGACCCTAGCTAGGAGAAATTATCAACGGTCTCAAAGTTATAGTTTCCTATCTTTATGGTTTTCGTTTGACCAGTGCGATTCGATGTTGTTCGTTCTTCGGTTTTAGGCGCTGACATTGCCACCATATATTTTGTCTTGCTTTCATTGATGTATAGCCCAAGATCTCGTGCCGCATGCTCGATCTGGATGTAAGCAGTTTATACGTCTGAGGTCGTTCTTCCCATGATGTCGATATCGTCAGCATAAGTCAGTAGATGGGTAGACTTAAAGAGGATCGTACCTTTTGCATTTACCTCAGCATCACGGATCACTTTCTTGAGGGCCAGGTTAAAGAGGACGCATGATAGAGCATCCCCTTGTTGTAGACCGTTGTTGATGTCGAATGGTCTTGAGAGTGATCCTGCTGCTTTTACCTGGCCTCGCACATTGGTCAGGGTCAACTTAGTCAGTCTTATCAATTCCGTCGGGATATCGAAATTCTCTCATGGCCGTGTACAGTTTTACCCTGGCTATGCTATCATAGGCGGCTTTAAATTCGATGAATAGATGGTGCAACTGTTGTCCATATTCCAACAGTTTCTCCATCACTTGCGGCAGAGAGAAAATCGGATTTGTTGCTGATTTGTCTGGAGTGAAGCCTCTTTGGTATGGGCCAATGATGTTCTGGGCGCATGGGGCTATTCGGCCTAGCAAGATAGCGGAGAATATCTTATAGATGGTACTCAGCAATGTGATACCTCTATAATTGCTGCACTGTGTGATACCTCCCTTTTTATGTATGAGACAGATAATGCCTCGTTGCCAATCGTCATGCATTGATTCGCTGTCCCATACCTTGAGCACAAGTTGATGAACCACTTGGCGTAAATGGTCGCCTCCATATTTAACCAGTTCCGCTGTAATTCCATCGGCTTCTGGCGACTCATGATTTTTTAGCCGATGAATTGCACGGACTGTTTCTCCTCATTTGTCCGTCGTCTTCAATTGGCGTAACCTTCAACTCGCCGATGTTCTGGATGTTCAGTAGTTCATCAAAATACTCAACCCATCGTTCCAATATGCCCATTCTGTCGAAAATCAGATTTCCTTCTTTGTCTCAGCAGGATGAGTATCGAGATGTATAAGGCTTTATCCTGCTGACTTGTTGGTAAAACTTCCGCGCCTGGTGCGGTTGCGTCCTGTACTTTTCGAGTTCACAAACCTGTTGGTTCTCCCAGGCTTCCTTTTTCCATCTGTGAAGTCACTTCTCCGCTAGACAAAGTTCGTGATAAGTTTCTGTGCGTGCCCGCGTTATTTGAGAATGCAACATCACTCGGTATGCGGCATTCTACCGTTCCGTTGCTAGCTTACATTCATCGTCAAACCAGCCGTTCCGACTCCTTTTGCGGCTGGGGCCAAGTATGCTTGTGGCCGTATCCATGATAACGTTCTTCAGGAGGTCGTGAAGATCATTTGTTGATGCTTCCTCACCAGGTCCTCTGTTGACTGCGGTTATTGCGGCATCCATTTCCCTCTTATAGGTGCCGCTGAGGGTTGTGTTGTGGATGGCTTCAGTGTTAACTCTCACCCGATTGTCAGAAGGGATTCTGGGTGGTGTTGTTATTCGAGCTCGGAGCACCATGCCAACGAGATAGTGATCCGAGTCTATATTGGCCCCCCTATATGTTCTGACATTCATCAAGGCTGAGAGGTGGCGGCGTTCAGTCAACACGTGGTCAGTTTGGTTGAAAGTGGTCCCATGTGGAGAGGCCCACGTATGTTTGTGAACCGCTTTTCGCGCAAACCAGGTACTTCCAACAACCATTTTGTGCGATACTGCTAACTGAATAATCCGCTGTTCGTTATCATTTGTATTTTCGTGTAAGCTATGGAAGCCAACGTCTCGCCTGAATACGGGCTCCTTCCCTACTTGGCTGTTAAAATCCCCAAGTATGATTTTGATATCAAATCGGGGGCAGGCTGCCAGGGTTCGTTCATATCCTTCTCCAACTCTACAGTCTCCTGTGTAAGGGCGTGAACGTTAATGAAGTTTATATTTTTAAACTTGCCTCGCAAACGCAGAGTGCATAGCCTTTCGCTTATATTTTCAAAGCCGATAACAGCAGGTTTCATTTTTTGGCTGAATAAGAAACCTACTCCGAGCACATGGTTTACTGGATGGCTACTATAATATATGGTGTTGCGGCTCTTCTCTAGGAAACCGGTCCCTATCCAACGCATCTCCTATAACGCTGTTACATCAGCCCTATATTGGGACAGGGTGTCGGCTAGCTGCTCATCAGCTTCATCTCTGTACAGGGAGCGCACGTTCCATGAGAAAATGCGTAAATCATTATTCCGTTGTCGTTGCCAGGTTCGTCGTTGTAAAATCCGTCCTGTCCGAGGCTCCTGTTGTGGCTTCGTAACAAGTTGATTTCCGTATAGGGTTGTCAGCCCTACCCAACCCCCAACCTGGAGAACCGGTTGGTACAATTTGTCCCGTTTTTAGGGGCAGGAGACTCGCCTTCATTCTTCTCTGTCTGCAGCTTTTCGTTAAGAAAGAGCTCCCAGCGGTCACCACGTGGAGGTGGAGATAGGGTTTGGTAGTAGAGCTGTTGGTGTTGGTTCAGTAGACATTTCCCAGGTTTTATGCTCCATCGTGGGTACCAATACACGTTTCGCGCTGGTATTTATACTACCCTTTGACCACCTCAACTTTCTTAGAATTATTTCGTGTACGTAAGATCTCCTGTTGAAAAAGCTTTTTCTCGTCTGAACATACTGAACGCCTCAGTACCACAGGGCAGCCATAATTCTGCCACATTATTATTTGATAATTGTTAGATTTTATCCCAATCACAATTTTACCCTTTCGGTGGTGATTCCCCGATTTTCATCGTGAAACGTAATCACTTTCAATAGATGTCGCGCCACTCGCCTAAAGGGCCGACGTCGCTACAAACTGTCAATGTCACAAAGCGCGACCGATTGCCTGTCATTCGTCATATCGTCTGCGCTCGCGAGTTCACCTGGTCCATTTGAGAAACTTATCTAGAATCGCATAGAAAACGCGTAATTTCACAATTTCACGTACAAAATGAATTGCCGGGCGCTGCTGTGCATTTCAATTCTCGTCTTGTGCACGACAACCAGCGCGGCGCCATCGAGTGGTTCGGAATGGCTGAAAGCGGCCAACAAAACTGAATTCGACCGATACAGGGCGACCTTGCTCAGCCCCGCGGTAATGCCGTTCCTGTCCACTTGCTACGATCCAAAGTGCTGCGAGGAGAACACCAATCGTGTCTGCAGTCTCTACTTTGAGACCATTAGCTGGGCGAAGGATGCGAATTTCGATGTGAACGTGACGAAGGATTTGGTGGCCAAGATCCCAACACCGAATGTGGAGGAATTTTGTACATCGCTGCTGGCGATGCGGGACAATATTACGAGCGGCCTTGGCCACAAATTCTCTGCTTTGGTGACGAACATGGATCAGACCGCTTGCATCATAATTTGTGGATCGGTGGAGACGAAAAAGGCGCGCGAATCCTGCGGAACGTGGTCGTGGCTACTTGGGGCCGTGGCAAATTTCCAGGCGGCCCAGGCAAAAGTGATCCAAGTCAAGCAAGTCGGGGTCAGCCAGCCTAAGAGCGAGAACGCTGCTGTGGAGAGTCAAAGTGGCAATGTTGAAGCGGAGGCACCACTGGTTCCAGTACTACCTTCTAAGGGAAAGGTTCACATCGTGCAAGTGCCACAGGATCCGTTGCTTGATAAAGAAAAAGCGTCGCCTAAAAAGTCAGATCCGGAGACCAACCCCATCCAGGAGGCGGAGCCAGCTCCCAAGGAAGAGGTGGTACCCCCAAAGTCATCAAACACTACAGTGGGCGGCACCCCTAAGTCGGAGGAACCTTCAGTTGTAAGTACCAAACCGAAACCGACAGCCGCAAGCACACCGGAAGCAGAAAACGAAATGAAACCCCCCGTGGAAGTGCCGTCCACATCGAACAAGACCACGACAGAATCCACCTCGATCGCAGCCAGCCAAGACATGGATAAGAAAGGATTACCCCAGGACATTTACGACGATGCAGCGGAACAGGGAGACGAGTCCAGCGAGCCAGACAACAGCCTGCTCAAATTGGAGAGCTCCGATATTGGCCTCACCCAAAAAGAGGTTCCCCAAATGCAGCCCGACTCCAGGGAACAGGACATCGTAATCGAAGACCAGTTCAAGGAGGAGCCAAGTTCTAACTTTTTCTACTATTTCCTGTTCGGCATGTTTGCATGCATTCTCGCGTATGTCGTTTACAACAACAAATCCAAGATCCTGGCACTGATCCTGGAGGGTCGACGCTCCCAAAACGGTCGGGGCGGTCGCCGAAAGCACACGGCCGCCTATCGCAAGCTCGATTCGAACCTGGAGGAGGCCATCATGTCGGCGCCGAGTGGTCGCACGTCCCAGATCATCTACTGAAGCAATTCCCTTTGTATTATCCTTGTACGTAAGCGACTATTCGATTCCTGCCTTGCATTATGTATTGTATTATTAAACTCTCATTCGATTCTAGCGATTTCGAAATATTTCTACGAAAACTTGGGTGTATCCGACCTGTGCGCGCTGCGCCGCTTGCACTGCGCTTTAGGCTCATGCCGGGGCTGGGCCGCGGCTTCTTTATTTCATTTTACTCATTCCAAGGATGAGATGATTGCGTTGTGGAGAGGGAGATGCACTTTTAGCATTTTAGGTTTAGTCTTTATTTAAAGCGGGCCGGGATGAGGTCCAAAGGGACGGGCGGAGAGAAAATTCGATTGGGGTCTGCCACTAGACGTTGCTTTTTTCCGGAAATCCAGGAAGTCCGGCCATATCAGGGTTTCAAATCGACCCTATCCCGCCCTGAGCTCTCATCGGCTCACCCGGACTCCAACTGTCTATCACAGCACGTGCTTGAAATGCCGCATTTTTATCTCAATTGCCAGACAACATTCGCGAGCTTTTCGCATGAGTCACGCTCTGGGAATTCTAGAGCTCGGAATTTAATTGCGTTTTGAAATTCACAAACATTCCGCCCGCATTGCATCTGCTCAGATTGAGTTCCGGACCTCCCCGCCCCACACAAATTCTGTGTTTTCGTGATTGTCGTTGTTGTTGGGTCCCGTGTTAATATGTGTCCGCTACCACCGCCCGCTCGCCGCCGTTGCTGATGCCATTTCGAACGTAAGTGGATATTTCGTAAGTTCACGCGAGCGCGTGATTTCTAACCTTGTGATAGCTCCCTCCGTCAGCTCTAGGGCCCGTCGAACGGCCATTCTTGCACCTTCCTCTGAATTGCTGTTCATTTTCACGCGACCTTTCCGTTGTCTCCGTTTCCATTGGCGCGGAATTACGTAAATCCGGGCACGCTGGGAGCGAGCTCGCAAACAATCATTCATTAAATGTGATCACTTTATAAGAAAACAAAAATATTTTCTATTTTTGAAGCAACCACAAGCGATTTTCATTGCAATAAAAGAATTTAGTAGTTACATGTGTACTTTAGCGTATTTATTCTAGGTTGATCTGTCTTTTTTGTTCTGTTTATTTCTCTGGGTGTTTCGCTGTTTGTTTCGCAAGTTTCCATCTTTCGGATGAAAAAGAGAAATACATGTACGAGTAGAAATATTTGTTGTCAATAAACTTTTTATGAGTCTTTTTTAGAAAAATACCCAAAGTCGTTTTATTTTATTTGTTTTTTTGCAGTCTTTACTCATTGGCGGACAGAACTCGGCCGCATGTTCGTTTGTACAGGGATTTGGGGAGTTCCCAGATACTGCCCGGGTAACATTTCAGGAAAGAATTACTTTCCATCTCCATCAAATATTCACCGATTTGAAGAAAACGGCGTAGTGTTGAGCAGTTCCTCAGGTGATACCACCTTAACGTGATGAGGTAGTTTGTAGTAAGAAGTTCACTACTCCACTAAGCGTTTCCAAAACCGCTATTAACTCTCCAAATGGTGAAAAGTCAGAAACTCTTCTGAATCCATTCGCGGCCTTGTGCAATCGTAGCCTGGATTTTGGAGGCCAACACACAGCGCTTTATTAGGCATGCTTCTGCATACCTCCGGAAGTTCCTCTTCGGTAACGCGAGGTATTAAATCCACCTCGAATTGGGCTTCCGTTTGATACCTGCTCCCCATATGGTGAGGAAAGGGCATACAATTTTTTATAGAAGCGGTGGACAGGCCATCTGAGGCGACCTGTGCCCCTGTAATTTCTTCATAACCAGCCTGTAGGCCATGCCCCAGAGGTTTATGTTGGCACCCACACAGCCGTCAAAAGCAATCTCTTTTGCTCCTACGAATGGCCTCCTGACTGGTGGTCAAAGGGTAGTATAGGTCCCAGAGCGAAACGTGGATTGGTACCCATGATGGAGCATAATACCTGGCAAACGCCTGCTGCACCAACACCAGCAGCGCTACTACCAAACCCTATCTCCATCACCACGTGGTGACCGTAGGGAGCTCTTTCTTAACGAAAAGCTGCAGTCAGAGAGGGATGAAGGCGAGTCTCCCGCACCTGAAAACGGGACAAAATGTACCAACTGGTCCTCCAGAGGGGGGTTGGGTAGGACTGACAACCCTACACGGAAAACCTAAGTTACGAAGCCACAACAGGAGCCTCAGACTGGACGAATAATACAACGACGAACCTGGCAACGAAAAAGGAATAACGATTTGGGCATTTTCTCATGGAATGTGCGCTCCCTGTACAGACCGAACGCTGCTGAGCAGCTAGCCGATACCCTGTGCCAATATAAGGCTAATGTAACAGCGTTGCAAGAGATACGATCGACAGGGACCGGTTTCCTGGAGAAGAGCCGCTACATCATATACAAGGTGTCTCAAGAGAAATTTTATATTTAATGGATCAATTAAAAAAAAGTAACCCGTATATTGAAAAAATGTTTATTAATTATTAAAATACACTTTTTGAAAATTTATTTCTTAAAAAAAATATCGTCTAAATGTAGCCCCTTGCGTTCTCGGCACAGATTTAATCGAACAGTAAAATTACTTATGACGTCTCGGCAGGTGGACTCAGGGATGGCTGCCATTGCGTGACGGTTATTTTCTTTCAAATGCACCAGTGAAGTTGATTTATTGTCGTCAACTTTAGATTTAAGATAACCCCATAGGAAAAAGTTCATAGAGGTTAAATCTGGACTGCGTGGAGGCCAATTTATGTCACCTCTCCGGGAGACCAATTTGCCTGAGAAAATTTCACAAACACGTGGCAGAGACATATTGGACGTGTGTGAAGTTGCTCCGTCCTATTGTAACCATGTTCTTCGGTTATAACCAGGAAATTTTTGCAGTTCAGGTACCAAGAAGTTGCCTAACATCTCCACATAACGCTCTGAATTCACTATTCACTTTTCGTCTTCAAAAAAGTAAGGGCCGATAATTCCTCGCGCCAATATTGCAGTCCATACGGTCACTTTAGGCGAATGTAGGGGTTTCTGATGTTTGCATTTCGGATTCGTTGCACTCCAGTAGCGGCATTTCTGCTTATTTACGTGGCCATTAAGATGCAAATGGGCTTCATCCGAAAACAAAATGTTGGTAAACGTTGAAAATCGCTCAATCACCTGATTTACGAAATTAAGCCTTTGACTGGCATCTTGGGGCTTTAATTCTAGCACCAATTGAATTTTGTAGGGGTGCAGCTTTAGGTCTTTGTGCATAATGCGATGTAATGATGATCTATGCTCATTTAAAGCACTTGCGCGCTTCCGAATTGAAAGTTTCGGGTCGTCACGAACAGACTGATTAACATTCTCCACGTTTTCTACCGTTCTAGATGAGCTAAGTCGCCCGAATTTTGATTTACCCAGCGTTGTACCAATCTCTTCAAACTTTTTAACCCAATGTCGAATGAGAGGAATGCTTGGCGCTTCATTTAAGTGGCGAAAATCTCGAATACTGCAGAATTTTCTACGTGCTACAGTTGCCGAATCGCCGTTTTTGTAAAACTCTCGAACGCACAACGCGCGGTCTGCTCCCGAGAAACGCTCCGTAGCGACTGAATTCTCAAGAGCCAGGCTACCGATTGACACAACCCCGCGCTCCTCGGTTACGTTGCGTTCACGCAGTAAGGTAAATAAATATAAAATTTCTTTTGAGACACCTTGTATTATAGCGGCCATCCAATAAACCATGTGCTCGGAGTAGGTTTCTTAGTGAGCCAAAAACTGAAACCTGCTGTTATCGGCTTTGAAAACATAAGCGGTCCACAAACATACGTGGGCCTCTCCAGACGGAGCCACTTTTAACCAAATTGACCACGTGTTGATCAAATGCTGCCACCTCTCAGACTTGATGAATGTCAGAACATATAGGGGGGCCAATATAGACTCGGATCACTATCTCGTTGGCATGGTGCTCCGAGCTCGAATAACAACACCACCTAGAATCCTCTCTGACAATCAGGTGAGAGTTAACAATAAAGCCATCCACAACACAGCCATCCGTGACACCTATAAGAGGGAAATGGATGCCACAATAACCGCAGTCAACAGAGACCCTGGAGATGAAGCATCAACAAATGATCTTCACAACCACCTGAGGAGCGTTATTATAAATACGGCCACAAACAGACTTGGCCCCAGTTGCAAAAAGGGTCAGAACGGCTAGTTTGACGATGAATGTAAGCTAGCAATGGAACGGAAGAATGCCGCATACCGAGTAATGTTGCATTCTCAAAGAACACGGGCACGTGCAGAGACTTATCACGAACTCCAGCGACCGGAGAAGTAACTTCACAGATGGAAAAAGGGAACTTGAGAGAACCGACAGGTCGGTGAACTCGTAAAATTACAGGGAGCAACCGCACCAGGCGCGCAAGTTTTACCAATAAGTCAGCAGGATGAAGCCTTACCTCGATGCTTATCCTGTCGAGACAAAGAGGGAAATCTGATTTTCGACAGAATGGGCATATTGGAGCGATGGGTTAAGTATTTTGTTGAACTGCTCAATAACCAAAGCAGCAGGATCACTCTAAAGACCATTCGACATCAACAACGGTCTACGACAAGGGGATGCGCTATCATGCGTCCTCTTTAACCTGACCCTCGAGAAAGTGATCCGTGATGCTGATGTAAATGCAAGAGGTACGATCCTCTTTAAGTCCACCCAACTACTGGCCAATGCTGAGGATATCGACATCATGGGAAGAACCACCCGAGACGTACAAACTGCTTTCATCCAGATCGAGCAGGTGGCGATTGGCGCGAGATCTTGGGCTGCACATCAATGAAGGCAAGACAAAATATATGGTGACAACGTCAGCACCGAAGACGAATCAACCAACAACATCAAGCCGCACTGGTCAAACACGAAGAAGAATAAGGATAGGGGAATACAACTTTGAGACCGTTGACAATTTCTCCTATCTAGGGTCGAAAATCACAACCGATAGCCGCTATGACGATTAAATCCGCGCACGGTTATTGTCAGCCAACAGAGCCTATTTCAGCTTACAAAAACTGTTCCGCTCGAAACGTCTCACCATAGGGTCAAAGCTCTTACTGTACAAGACTATGACCTTGCCACTCCTCATGTATTCCTCGGAAACTTGGGTTCTTAACAAGAAAAATTGCGAACTCCTGGCCGCGTTCGAGAGAAGAATCCTTCGAAGGATGGACGATTCCGTAGCCTACATAACGACGAACTCTATGAGCGATACCACGACCATCTGGTAGTGGATAAAATCCGGCTCAACAGGTTACGGTGGGCGGGTCACTTAATCCGTATGGATGAGGATGATCCAGCCCGAAAAGTCTATAAGGGCAATATCTATTGTAGAAAAAGAAGACGAGGCAGGCCTTGCCTGAGATGAAGCGATGCCGTAGATCAGGACGCCAGACAGTTTTTAGGGATATGGAATTGGTGGACCTCGGCGCAAAACCGGGATGTCTGGAGTTCTTTATTAAGGCAGGCCTAGATCGGATACTGGTTGTTGCACCGTTGATGATGATGTTTAAAGGGGTAAAAAATCTGGGAAAGATGGTGAAAGTGGTAAGTCTGTGGAGTCTGAACGGGATGCGGCACACGCGCTACTGTCGTGGCCCAAGCAACTGCTGAAGCCACGCACTGAACCAGACACGACACACGCGCCACCATCGCCGCCGCACTCCCAGCAAAGCTGACCTAACACGGACGAGTCAGAGTTCCACCACCGAACAGCACACACGCAATTCTTGTTCCGTCCGCCATTCCATTCCATTCAAGATTTGTTAGAAATAAATTATGGTTTTTTCTTTGTTTTACGGTAAACGACCGCATTTCTTTCTTTGAGAGGACTCGAGCCAGAATAGTGGCTCATCCGTAATTGGCTATCCAAAATGATGATCCCGAGGGCAATAAGGAACAGTAATTAAAGAGTGTGATAAATTTTGGAAGACCGCACCGCAGCTGTCGTTCCAGCAGATCGAGTCGATATTCAATGATTCAATTAAGGTGCTCCGATGCTAATAAATACGATTTAGTCGTATCAATCCTCGACCCGGAAGTCATCCAGGAGATCGCGGATGTACTTATCGCTCCGCCGGCAAATGGGAAGTACAAAAATCTTAAGGCGGCAATCCTAGATCGCCTTACCGATTCAGCGAACCGGTAGCTGCACAAACTCGTCATGGTGCTAGAATTGGGCGATAAACAGTCATCGCAACTCCCACAACAGATGCGAACGTACGCCGGGAATGCGATCACAGAAGACGCGTTTCACATAAAATGGTTAGATATGCTTCTGCCGAGTATTAGAAGACTCCTAAAAGTGCTAAAAACCTCAAACCTGGATGAACAGGCCATGCTGGCAGACCCGTTCGTTTGGGTCGTCAGCACGCCGCCGCCAGCCTCAACGACAACATCTTCAATGGGATCTTCGTGCTCCATCGAAACTGACCCAGTTGTTCGGGAGCTAGCCGATCTTCGTCTCAGTATAGCACAACTCATCTCCGTCACGAGACAGAGCCTGCAGGTACGAACCGCATTTCCGGACGACCCACCAGCGTATCGCGGGCGCTCTCGAAGTAGGGCAACCAGCCGTCAAACGGACCCGTTCCAACACACCAGCCGCCAATAAGGATTGGTGTTGGTATCACCGCAAGTTTGGTCTTCACGCAAAGAGGTGCAACAAACCCTGCGCCTCCTCATCATTCTCGATCAGGAAAACTAAGAGACCCACCTCTGTCTCAGGCGGAAGAAGTTGGCACCGTCCTCTCAGCGGAAAATCGCCTGCACATTTTCGACCGTGATACATGCATCAAGTTTCTCATCGATTCGGTTTCCGTCGTTTCGCTACTCCTGAAATCTTCGGTCAACCGGAAACAGTTCCTGCTCCAGCTTCTTACGATCCATGCAGCCAACACCTCACCAATTCACACATTCTGACGTTCAGCCTGGGGTTACGCCGAACCTACCCCTGGCGGTTTATCATCGCGGATGTCCATTCAGCCATTATTTGCGCGGGTTTCCTACCGCATCACGGTCTGCTTATAGACGCCAAAGGAAAAAAGCTGGTTGACTCGCTAACTATCATCACATCGAAGTACAATTTAGTAGCCCCGACGACCGTCCACAGTGTTTCCATAGTGTCTAAGGCCGGCACACCGCCTGGCGAATTGGGCCTCCGATACTCGACACTGATGACACCACCAGCACCACCATCTCTTTATCCGATCTTCCCGTCCATGAAATCGATACTACGGGACCTCCTCCTAGAAGCAGCCAAAGAAAAATTGAGACTTCTGCAGGAGCCGGGCATCGTACGCTCCTCATCAAGCCAGTGGGCCAGCCCCCTCTACCTCGTCCGGAAAGCAGACGGTTCATGGCGAGTTACAGGGCACTACAGAAACCTGAACGCCTGTACTGCCCCGACCAGTACCCACCATAAATCGTCGAGGACCTCTTTCAGGAGATCAGAGGCAACATTTTCTCTGTCGTGGATATGTGTAAATTAAATTGCGACAAATGTACTCTCGGTATGAAGCAGGTTGAATATCTCGGCTATATCGTTTCCGAAGAGGGAATCAAAACCCCGCCCCACAAGATCCAGGTTGTCGAGAGTTTTCCGAAGCTTGTGACGGCCCCCGAACTTTGGCGTTTCTTCGGCATGTTCAATTTTTATCGCCGCTGCAGTCACAAGGCAATGGAAATTACGGCTCTGCTCAATGAGCTGATAAAAAGGACTTCCAGGCAAACTCAAGAAGGCTCGTTTAATGCGGACAATGGAGGCAGAGACAGCTTTCCATAAAAGCATGTATTCATAAGTACAAGGACTTGCGTGTCCGCAAAATCGGTTATAAGTTCGTCACTCTCATTGCGCGCTCCAAACCCCTTTTTACCCATGGCACCTGTTACCGTCTGCCTTTTTACCCACATGACCATTAAGGTCGCCGACAATGATAATATAGTCATCAGCAGGCACGTTGGAGGTCTGTTCATCGAGAAGTTGCCAGAAGGCATCTTTCTCGGTTTCAGGTCGAATTGTCTGTGGTGCGTACGCGGTGAAGAAGTGAATAGTGGAATCAGCTGATATAATGGTGAGCTTTATCAGCTGATCATCAAATCGTTCGACTTCTTTAATGACATTACGGAAACCCTCTGAGATGGCAATGCCAACACGGTATTGTGTGTGTGGGCTACCGAAATAGAGAAGTTTATAGCCAGACCATCGGGTTTTTTGCACAGCGCAGATATCAATGCGCCTTTTCCGAAGGACTCTTACGAGTTCCTCGGTCGTTGTGTCATCAGCCTTATATTGGACAGGGTATCAGCTAGTTGCTGAGCAGCTTTTGATTTGCACAGGGTGCACATGTTTCATGAGAAAATGCGCGAATCCTTTGTCTTTTTTCTCTGTCGTTTAGGGTTGTTAGCCCTGACCCCCAAGTTAGGTGATCAGTTGGCAGTTTTTCCCATTTTCAGGCGCGAGAGGCTAGTTACCATTCTTCTTCGTCTCTCGCTTATCGTTAAGAGAGAACTCCCAGCGATCACTAGGTGGAGGTAGAGAAAGGATTTGCTAGCAAAGCTATTGGTGTTGTTTCAGTGGACGTTTCCCCTGTTTTGTGATCCTTGGTGGGTGCTTTTTGACCGCCAGAACTGAATTTGCAGGTCAAGTAGCCGCTCATATACCTTAAGATGGGAGTGGTGATGGAAGGCTACTTTTATCGCGGCATGGAACTTGTTCCGTATGCCTTTTGGGATGTTCAATTTACGAATAGTTGGTGTCATACCCCATCCAGAGTTTCTCTTAACATGGTCAAAACTATATATGAGGTATTGGAAGTTAGGTAATTATTGAAATACTATTTATTCGAATAAAGTTTATTTTACAAACTAAACAAATATCCTAAAAATCTCCAAGGATTTCCTCCAGGTCAAGCTTCCTTTGAATGATATTATTGGTAAGTGAAAAATACTGAGTTGATATTGTAAAGACGTTATGAACCCTATTTACATCAATGTATTCGGAATACTAAGGTACAGGTAGGCTAACATTAGTGGCCTGTCAACCCTCCCTTAGATATTTCTTCTTCAGAGGTAAACGGACTATTTGAATGATGTATAGTTAGCATTTTGAATACAGCGCAGACGGGTACTGGTCACCAAAGCTTGGATTTCTCCCTGCAAGTTTATTGCTTCCTCGAGTGGGAGACACTGAAGTTGGGTAGCTATGTGTTTCCCGAAAACGGTGAACTCATTCTCGCTGGTATCTCCTTGGACAAGTACTTGCTTCAGGGCGTCTGCGATTGAGTCCATTATTTTATGTTTGGATTTCACGCGGCGAGATTTGGTTGCACGTCTTTTCCTGGACTTCGGTAATGTTCCCCAAGGGATAGTAGGAGGGAGGGTAGGGCCGTCTTCGGTTCGTTCTTGAATGTTCTCTGTTGTAGAGAGTATACAGTCTTGTTTTTCCATTGTGTCGTATTCTGGTAGTGTCTGAAAATATATGTAGTAATGAAGCATGGAAAAGTGGATGAAATGCATAAATAATGAACGTCTCGATTTGTTGAAGGTTAAAGTACTTCAACCTTCATCAAATCGGGACATCACAATCGGCTGGAATAGGATTCTGAGTTGGCATAGGATTGCGCGCAATTTTGAAAACTAGTATTTCGGGAACCAGTTCTCTTTGAAGTACCATAATAGTGTAAGGTTTTTCCGGTTTTTCCGCAATGCAAGTTGTATTCTCTTTTATCGATTTTTTTCGAAACTAAAATATTTCATTTCCGTTGCGTATCACAGGGACTTACAGGAAGAAGAAAAATGGAGAAACTTACCGAGTTTGTTTCTGAGTCAGCCTCTTCAATATTTTCTCCCAAAAAATTGTGAGCATACGCAAACCAAATTAGCTTTGGAGTGTACAGTTCGCTTGATCCTGAGCCCATCGATCTCCTAATTTTGCTTAACTCCTGGTTGTACGTGCATCTAATATTCCGAATTTTTTTCCGCATCTCATTTACTGAAGATATCCCTGATATCGGGAGTAACTGCTCTTCCGCTCGATTCCTCTTCGCTCTACAATTTTTTAAATATAAATTTTAGAATAATTTTATTCCATTTTCCTTTTAGTAACTACGATGTTGGCGAACTTATGCATATCCGGAAACTGAGGCGCAGTTTTATGGCCACTGCGCCGAATAGTGTACAGGATGCCGTTTATGCACATATTATTATCGTTTTTTAAGTTCGAAATCTGATTCCTATTAGGAATACCCAAAAAATGCGCGTTTGGGTGCCAAAGTGCAAACCCTTAACGTACTGTGATATAATACTTGGTTTTATCGGGCCCGAGGTCTGCTCAGTTTTCAGTTTGTTTTAGGTTGCGCTCGTAGGTATGGAAGTAATAAATAAGAAGTCCCCAATATTCTACCGCTTTGAGCTTTCCGTAACATAAATCCCAGCGCCTAGGTGTGTTCTGAGCTCGGTAGAGCTAATAAGGGTAGCGACTCCTAGCCAGTTTTTATCAAGTAAATGGTGCGACAAATTATTGATACCAGGTGGTCCAAAGTGAACTTAGTGCTCCGGTTAGTAATTTCCTTCCAGTTGGTACTGGGGGAAGGGGAGGGACGTTGCGGATGGGTTACCCTCCTGGAATCGAGGTTACCGCTCCAGACCATGCCCGCCGGTTCCTGAGATCCCTTCGTTCTCTGGAGATCTCAGTCAATTCGAGTCTTTCCGAAGCATTTTTAATTCTGTCTACAACGGGTCGGATATCGGGTGGGCAGAAAGGCTGATGATGCTCCAGAGTAAATTAAAGGGCGATGCGAAGCGGTTGTAGAGCACTTGGGGGTGTATGGGGAAAATTACGAGAAGGCTTGGGAACTCCTCAATCGACGCTACAGCAACCGGCGGGCGCTGATAGAAAAGGAGATTCAGCCCCTCTTTGATCTTCCTATGGTCACCCAAAAAGATCCAAGTATCATCGGAAAGGCACTCGACACTATGAGATCGGTGGCCCAGAATCTAAGGAAAGCTGGGTTTAACTGTGAGGAAGGAGTCCCGTTCATACCATTTATTGTCTCCCGGAAGATGGACACCCCTACTCGCCGAGAGTTCGATTCATCCTTGAAGAACCCCAAGCTACCCGTGACCATAGACGATGTAGACCAGTTTTTCGAGAATCGCTACATCATAATGGTCCCGGGCTGGGAGGGGACGGGTGGCTCTCCGATGTTCACTACTTGAGAGAGGAGTGCTCATCGGAGGGAAGATAACCTAGGGGGAATAAAGAAGCCATATAGGGAAGTGGTCAGGAAGTGGTGGAAGGATCACAAGATTTTACGGTGTCCGAGGTTACTAAACAGCGATAATAAAGTAGAACTATTGCGGCATTACAAGCTGTGTGTACTGTGCGTCCCATAAATATCGGCAAGGGGTAGAGTGCCAAAAGCGCAAAATGATGAAAAGTGATATATGCCATGGGCAACACGTTATGATTCTGCACCCGTGCCATCCTCAAACCGGCTGTGCTACTCAGCCAGGTAGTTCGTCTCATCATGCCGACAATTCCGCACTAGCGGCTCATTCCAGTACCATCCTGCCTACAGCAGTAGTAAGGTTAGGAGGAAAAGATGGGCGGTCAGTCTCAGTTCGTTGCTTGGTGGACCAGGCAAGCCAGAGCAGTTATATAACTGAGGATCTGGTTCAGAAAATTCTCCACTATCTTACTAGGCCGGATAGCCCCATACGCCCAGAACATCATTGGCTCATACCAAAGAGGCTTCACTTCAGGCAAATCAGCAACAGATCAGATTTTCTCTCTGCGGCAAGCGATGGAAAAACTGTTGGAATATGGACAACAGTTGCACCATCTGTTCATCGACTTTAAAGCCGCTTATGATAGCATAGTCAAGGTAAAACTGTACACGGCCATGAGAGAATTCGGTATCCCGACGAAATTGATAAGACTGACTAGGCTGACCCTGGCCAATGTGCGAGGCCAGATAAAAGCAGCAGGATCACTCTCAAGACCATTCAACATCAACAACGGTCGAAGTTAAGGAGATGCCCAATCATGCGTCGTCTTTAACCTGGCCCTCGAGAAAGTGATCCGTGATACCGAGGTAAATGCAAGAGGTACGATCCTCTTCAAGTCCACCCAACTACTGGCCTATGCTGACGATATCGACATCATGGGAAGAACGACCCGAAATGTACAAACTGCCTTCATCCAAATCGAGCAGGCGGCGCGAGATCTTGGGCTGCACATCAAAGAAGGCAAGACAAAATATATGGTGGCAACGTCAGCACCGAAGACGAATCAACCAACAACATCAAACCGCACTGGTCAAACACAAACACGAAGAAGAATAAGGATAGGAGAATACAACTTTGAAACCGTTAACAATTTCTCCTATCTAGGGTCGAAAATCACAACCGATAACAACTACGATGATGAAATCCGCGCACGGTTGTTGTCAGCCAACAGAGCCTACTTCAGCTTACAAAGACTGTTCCGCTCGAAACGTCTCACCATAGGGTCAAAGCTCTTACTGTACAAGACTATGATCTTGCCAGTCCTCATGTATTCCTCGGAAACTTGGGTTCTTAGCAAGAAAAATTGCGAACTCTTGGCCGCGTTCGAGAGAAGAATCCTCCGAAGAATTTTTGGCCCCCTACATGAGGATGGACGATTCCGTAGCCTACACAATGACGAAATCTATGAGCGATACCATGACCGTCCGGTTGTGGATAAAATCCGGCTCAATAGGTTACGGTGGGCGGGTCACTTAATCCGTATGGATGAAGATGATCCCACCCGGAAAGTCTATAAGGGCAATATCTATGGTAGGAAAAGAAGACGAGGCAGACCCTGCCTCAGATGGAGCGATGGCGTGGGCCAGGACGCCAGACAGCTTTTAGGGATATCGAATTGGTGGACCTCGGCGCAAAACCGGGATGTCTGGAGTTCCTTATTAAGGCAGGCCTAGACCGGATACCGGTTGTTGCGCCGTTGATGATGATGATGATGATGGTTCAGAAATTAAGGCTACCCAAAAAGAAAATGAGTGTTGAAGTTTCAGGCGTAGGAGGAATTTCTGCTGGTAAAGTATCTTCCGTTGTAGTTCTGACTCTGCATTTGGAGGACGAGTCGAAAGTAGAAACGAAGGCACTGGTTGTGAGACGAGTGATCAAAGGGGGCCTCCTCCGCTTACCACGAAAAATTAATAGTTTGTTCGCCGGTAAGAGGTTGGCTGACTCGGTTGCGGACCATGTTGCTTATGTTCCAGCACTTCTGCGATCAAACATCCTCCCACAGTTGTTCTTGGAGGGAATGGAAGTCGTTAACGGGCTCCTAGCTCAAAACACGTGTCTCGGTTGGGTGATTTCCGGTTCGGAAGTGAGTTGTGGTTCTAAGATCACCACTACTCATGTGTCTATGGGGGAGTTTGAGCAAAGTTTAAGAAACTTTTGGGACATGTCCTTAGATAAGGGTGAAGAGAACAACCTGGCGAAGGAAAGGTGCGAGCACCTGTTTCAAACTGAGCACTAACGGGAGGCCGATGGGCGATATGTGGTACCCATCCCTTGACGACAGGGAGATATTAAGCTAGGAGATTCCGAGCTCAAGCAAAAATCGGACGAGTTCATGTCTGAATATCGAGACTTGGAACACATGGAGGAGGTTCCTCAGGAGCTCCGGAGTGATACCAATGGGGAAGTCTATTATATGCCCTATCTGAGCATCCTTCGTAAGGATGCAATAACCACTAAACTCAGAAACGTGTTGAATGCTTCAAGTTCCACAAATCAGGAGTTTCACGGGCCGGATCAGCATTGGTTACTTCTCCCAAACAAACACAACCCTTCGTAGTTCACGGACGCTCTTAGACTGCGTCACATCACTCTGCGTGCAAACATTTTCCATTACATTCATTTCTTTGTAAGGTCGCGGTGAGCAGCGTCACGTCACCATATTGCGTTTAACTTGCGTCCATCCTAAGAAAAATGCAGCGCATCCCGCACACTTATCAAAAGCTTTATGATTCCATACTTACCTATCCCTGAAATCTGGATGATTTTTCTTCCACAAACAAGGAAATCTGCGATATTCCTCTAAGAACTTAAACATATCAAATTTCTCAATTTTCTCCATTCTTTGAATGGCGCTGATAACATCACGATATCCCTTTGCAATGACTTTTGCACTTAATCGAGGCATTCGTCAACTATCACTCTCGTCCTATCTTGTCAACTATCAATACGTAATGGCATTTGTCGCTCTCATGAGTTTTCACTGACATATCATGTCAACCGCGATAGTATTGTAGTACTCTCTATGGATGGACTCTCATGAGAGTTCACTTGTCGTGTAAACGGATTCTGTAGAGAGCTGAATATATGATAGCTTTCTTAGGACGCAGCTCCATTATGGAAGTGAAATAAAGCACAGAAAGAACCAATTTAAGCTTATGTTATCTGATAATGGCGGAAAATGCTAAAATTTCGAGGAAATTAATTGTTTTAGCTTGGAGTTAACTGTAATAAAACGGCCATAACGGCTGACAAGTTTTATTCAGCAACTCCAAGTAAACTATCGGAATGTGTCTGAGGAAAATTTCAGAGAGAGCTTTAGGCTTCTCAAAAGCTCTTTCAAATTTCCACATTCTTTAGCCAAAATGAGGCATAACATGGCTTTTTAAAAGAAAACGAATATTGAAAAGTACATTTTCTCAGTTTTCTGGGCAAACTTTCTCATATTACGTCTTTAAATTAACACAAATAAATAAGTCTCAATGTTGTTAAAAGCAGCCAATAGATGGCACAAGAGACGCTATGAATTTAGTATACGTAGCTTTCAGAAAGCGAAGCGTAGTTGAACGCTTATGTTTTGTTTTATTTGAGGTTAAATTTATTCAAAACTACAGTTGACCAAAAACGTAATATCTCGAATAGAAGAATATTTATTTACCTTCTTTAAGTGGGAAATGCGATATCGTGAAATGGGATGTATTCTGGTGAGCTTGGGTACAAACACTCTGTCAAAATGGAGACCTGTTTGTCTTCATCTGTTCTCCATTTTATAATAGGCAATTTCATCGTTATGACTTGATTTGATGCTAATTCGGAGGGAATTTCGGAAAGAAGCAAAGCGAAACGGCTAGTAAAGTGCCTGAAAGATAGAGAATCATAAAAATTGCATTGGAAGAAATACGATGTAGCTGGGTGGGACGAAGTAGCCATTTTTTGCTTTGTTTAGCAGTTGATGGTGCCATTGATTCCCCGATGATGAGTTTTATAAAGAAATTTATTTGAAGGTAGATGTCGATGAAATTTCTGATGAACTGACTTTTTTTTTTACAATGTCGTAAGCTGGCACAGTATATCGCCAAAAAATTGAATAACTGAAACATTTCTGTTTTCGGAACAGAATTATCTTTCGATCATAGAATCATCATCATCAACGGCGTAACCATCGGTATCCAGTGTACACCTGCCTTAATAGGGAACTCCAGACATTCCGGTTTTGCGCCGAGGTCGATATCCCTAAAAGCTGCTTGGCGTCCTGGCCTACGCCATCGTTCCATCTCAGGTAGGGTTTGCTTCGTCTTCTTTTTCTACCATAGATATTGCTCTTATAGACTTTTCGAGTTGGATCATCCTCATCCATACGGATTAGGTGACACACTCACCTCAGTCTGTGGAGCTGGGTTTTATCCACAGCCAGACGGTCGTGGCATCGCTTATAGATTTCATTGTTATTTAGGAGTCCATCCTTATGTAGGGGGAAAAAATTCTTCGGAGGATTTTTCTCGTGAACGCGGTCAAAAGTTCGCAATTTTTCTTGCTAAGAACCCAAGTCTCTGAGGAATACATTAAGACTGGCAAGATCATTGTCTTGCATAGTAAAAGCTTTGACCCTATAGTGAGACGTTTCGAGCGGAACCGTTTTTGTAAGCTGAAATAGGCTCTGTTGGCTGCCAACAACCGTGTGCGGATTTCACATCGTAGCTGTTATCGGTTGTGATTTTCAACCCTAGACAGGAGAAATTGTCAACGGTCTCAAAGTTGTATTCTCCTATCTTTATTCTTCCCGTTTGATTAGTGCGGTTTGATGTTGTTGGTCGGTTGGTTCCCATAATAATTTAAAGTTCACTTGGTTGAACCTAAGTTCCTTAAGAGCCGCTTCATTAACTGTCAAAATTACAATGTTCTAGCTCCTATCGTTCCTATGAAGGTTACATCCATTTACACTGGTGGATGCAGGACCTACCTGTAGTCTCTATTGAACTAACGAGTACGCCACCCGAGCTTTACAGCACAATTCCACGCTTGAGTCCGGAATATCTCTGTCCGCGACGTGGATAAAACCACAACCTCCATGAAACTCCCACCGGGAGGCCAACGGCAAATATCTGAGCAGAGAAAACATGCCCAGGAGTTCTCCTGACATATGAACTCAGGGAGCTATCCCGGTTTACATGATACCAGATAACCTATGGTAAGAATAAGTGGGGACGAAGCCACTTCAGATGAGTCCCTGCCTGTACTCGGGTTTGATCGCCCAAGATCTTCCACCTTTCGCCTCCTGCATCACGACCAGCGTTTCCTCGGTATCACTACATTCTCCTCGACCACTTGGTGTTGGTTGAGATGGCAGGGTTGCTGCCCCGTCTGCCACTTTAGATACCCATTTGAATTTTAAATAAGTCACAATTATGGCGTGTATTTCCACTGGACTGCGCTTTTTTTCTTTGGACCAGTGACCTGGCATCAAGTCCCTCTCTTAAGGGGAACCCATCGGTTTATGAGTTATTCAGTTCCTGGCTTAAGTCGTAGGTCCTGCTACGTTCTCCTAGTTTGCTCTATTGCTCAATAGTGTTTCAATTTTATTTTGTTAAAATGGAACTTTATTTTCATGGTATCTCTTGGCATCAGCAATTCGGCATTCCGTCTCGCTGATATCCCCGGATAGTCAGTAGATTGCCCTCCTTGCCTACATTTGTAGTGTAAATATGGAGAGAATTGAATGCCAGAAAGACCTCCGGGGATGCCGTTGGGTATGTGCTTATTGGATGTTGAGATGCCCTGATTACCGCTCCATAGGTAATGATTCCTGTTGGTACTTCCACTTGCTTGCTGATTCAGAAGCCCAGGTCTTTCTCATTCCTTTTTAGATTAGGTCACCTTGTAGCCCCGCATGCGAAAGCTCCCTCGATGCCCCAAAACACATACAGTGCTATCTCTTTAGTTAAGCGTCGCATCCGTCAGCTGACACAGGACAATTTTGATTGATCGCTCTGCTTCGTGAGCACGTTGACAAGGACTTAGGTTACGTTAGTTCTAACGTAATTATCAAAGACATTCTCCATTGTTTTGAATATAAACCATGTCGGAAATCAGATTTCAGGATGAACATCGAGTTTTGTAAGTCTGACTTGTTAGTAAAACTTCCCCCTTGGTGCTGTTGCTCCCTGTACTGTTCGAGTTCACAGACCTGAGTACCATGCCAACGAGATAGTGATCCAAGTCTATATTGGCCCCCCTGTATGTTTTGACATTCATCAATGCTGAGAGGTGGCGGGGTTCGATCACGTGGTCAATTTGGTTGAAAGTGGTCCCGTCTGGAGAGGCTCACGTTTGTTTGTGGATTGCTTCCCGCGCAAAGCAGGTACTTCCAACAACCATTTCGGGTGACATTGCTAATTGAATAATCCACAGTCTGTTATCATTTGTACTTTTATGTAAGCGATGGGACGGTATGGCCTGAATACAGGCTCCGCTTCTACTTGTCTTTTAAAATCCCCAAGTATGATTTTAATATCGTATCTGGGACAGGCTTCGAGGGTTCGTTCTATAGCTTCGTAGAAGGAACCCTTTTCCGACTCTAGAGTCTCCTCTGTAGGGGCGTGAATGTGAATGAGGCTTATATTTCTAAATTTGCTCTCAAGCCCAGAGTGCATAGCCGTTCGCTTATGTTTTCAAAGCCGATAACAGCAGGTTTCACTTTTTGGCTGACTAAGGAACCTACTCCGAGTACATGATTTACTGGATGGGCGTTATAATATATGGTGTAGTGACTCTTCTTCAGTAAACCAGTCTCTGTCCAATGCATCTCCTGCAACTCTGTTACATCAGCCCCATATTGGGACAGAGTATTGGCAAGCTGCTTGGCAGCTCCACCTCTGTACAGGGAGCGCACGTTTCATGAGAAAATGCGAAAATCGTTATTCCGTTTACGTTGCCAGGTTCGTCGTTGTGTTGTCAATCCAGTCCGAGGCTCCTTGTGTGGCTTCGTAACGATTTGTTTTTCGTGTCGGGTTGTCAGCCCTACCCAACCCCGAACCAGGAGGACCAGTTGGTACAATTTGTCCCGTTTTCAGGCGCGGAAGACTCGTTTTCATCCTTCTCCGTCTGCAATTTTTCATGAAGAAAGAACTCCCAGCGATCACGACGTGGAGATAAGGTTTTGTGGTAGAGCTGTTGGTGTTGCTTCAGCAGGCGTTTCCTAGGTCTTATGTTCCATCGTGTGTACCAATCCACGTTCCGCACTGGGACCTATACTGCCCTTTGACTACGCCAGCATATATGGTGGACGCTAATATAACATCCTGCTATTATTCCCATGTCTTTATTTTTGGCATATTGGTAAGCTCTGATGAATGTTCCACTGTGGACTTCGTCTATGTTATAAGGAGAATTAGCAGAGAACCGTAGAATCTCCTCTTCTCCATGTTGACTTTTTATGGTCAGTTTGATCGTTGTAGTGTTGCATTGCATAGGTCGTTAACCAAGATTGCTTGAAAGTCATTTGAAACCACCATGCAGGAACGGGGTCTATCACTTCCATGAGCATACAACAAGACAGCATGGTTCTTGTATGAGGTATACACATGTCTTGCAGCTGTTGATCCGACGACTCATAAATGCAGTCACCAGTTGACAATATGGCACCTCATGTACGGTTCAGATCAAGATGCCGTAGGGTGGACGTTCCCTTCAATGGTTTTAGGAGCCGATACATGTAATGTGACGGTCCCAAGCCCATTAGCCCGGTTTTTCTCGAACCTTCCTAATATCCGGCCCAGAAACGCCGATAGTGAGGAAAGTCCCGGCCTATCGGCTCTTCCTCCTGTTTTGCTACCTAATAGCATCCATGTGTTGGTGTTGAGGCTATTCCGGACTCCAACTTATTCCAGGACCTCAGCACCATTACCTCTTTTGGAAGCCAGAAAAAGTACTTTCCAAACGATGGTAGCTCGGAAGCCCTCTTCGGGGTCAGTTGCGCGCCCTCCCGCATATCGTTGAAGAAGGAGCAGTGCTGTCTAAGGCACTCGTTCGTGCTTTCGTCGACAAAGTTTATCCTCAGGGGTCGTTAGCGATTTTTAAACGGGTCGCTTACGATACGGGGTGTGACGTCCCCTAGGTGCCCGAGTAAGTAGTTCTGCCCCCTAGCTGGCAGCATACCTGCGTCCTAGGTAGTAGCCTCGAGAAAGCTTCTCGGTGAAGAGCGAACCGCGAATGACCGGTACACGTCGGGACACACTGGGAGTCTCCGGAGCCGTCGACAACTTTCTGTCGGCGTCGACGGGGTGATATGAGCCTAGCTCTGCCAAGGTGATAGTTGCGACGTGTATCAGGAGCCAGCCCCTTCGGGACCCTGGTCGGGAAGTGTGCATTGAACTGGTGTTAGTAGACCGCGTTGCCCCGAGCGAGCGCTGATCCGTCCGTGAATTCCGGGATCAGCTAAGTGTAGGTAAGGCCTCAGGGAACTGGGGTAGGGGCTGTGTCCCCGAGGGTATACCCGTTCTTGACTATTGCGGCCCGCTCCCTTGCACACGATGCGCTAGTACCTTTTTCATGGAGAATATTCTGAAAATGATAAAAAAAACGACGAAACAACAGACAAGGAGGAAGAGCTGGGTGCGTTTGGGCGGAGCACAAAAATGCATCGTTCACCGCAGCGATCAGTCAAAGAGGCAACGAGGGCTGATATACTCGATGAGACACCGGGGCGCCCAAATAAAGAGGAAGCCTCACCAAGTGGCGCGACTGACCGTGCGGAGATGGCAACTCCATTACCTTGCAGTGCCCCTGTTTTGGAAGTAAGCTCAGTGAGAAACGCTAGTCCTGAGCAGATGGATTTGGACACAAATCGAGTGGAAGTGCATTCGACCGTCCTCGCTAGAGCCGAAGAGGAAAGGCTCATCAGAAAGTGCGCAGCAGTGGTGAAACGTATGCGGTCGGCAATGTTCCTTCAGAGAAACTTCAGCAAAGGCGTCAAAAACGGACTGATGGAACTGGAGGAACTACTGGATCGCATTTCCTTTTATAGACGCACCTGGAGAGCAGCGGAAGACGATTGTAGAGCAGAAACAGTCGCACTCCCCGCTGAGAATGCTGCTTGCGTCAAACGGACCGCAGATAGCCCTCTGGAAAGTGAACAGGGGAAAAAGCGGAAAGAGGACGACGTACCTGAAGGAGACTTTATCGAAGTAGTCTCCAAGGCCCAAAAAAAGAAGGCGAAAAAGGATAAAAAGAAACAACGGACTCCGTCGGCAGAGACACGTCTGTCCAAAAACAAGGAGGCTGCCAACCCAAAGCCAGTAGCGGAAAAAACGAGGAAACGAAGAAGGACTAGACCGTCGGCTCTGCTCATTAAGCCGACGGAAGGCAAGACATTTGCGGAAGTCCTTAGTGAAATCCGCTACAGGATGAAACCCGAGGAGAACGGAGCAGAGGTGCCTTCGATACGGAAAACGAGGAGTGGTGGAGTTCTCGTCGAACTGGGCCCAAAGACGACCATGTGCTCTCTAGAAATACGGGATCTTGACTGCCTCACAGAAAAGTAGAGGAGGCGCTAAAGCATGAATGCCTAGAGGTAACCAATGCCCGGATAGGTATTACCTCTGTAAATGCTCGAGGCCAAAAACTTGCCGTGGTGGATGTCCCCGAGCAATATGCGAGGAAACTCCTTAACAGCGGGAGAATCAAAATCGGATGGGTAGTATGCAGGGTACGAATGCGGATAGTCCCCACCAAGTGCTACAGGTGTCTGGACTATGGAACACGTCAGCAGCTTGCAAGGGTCCGGACAGGAGGACAACATGCCGGAGATGCGGCCAAGCGGGTCATCAAGCGAAGACTTGCAGAGTTGTGTTCTCTGCAGGGATCGTGGCGCGTCTGGCGAAAGCGTCGCACACACTGCGGGCTCGGGACGGTGTCCGATCTTCAGGGCGGAATTGGAGAGGGCTAGGGTGCGAACGTCATGATCCGCATTTTGCAAATTAACATGCACCGGAGTGCAACCGCTCACCAGTTGCAAGCACAGTTCGCTGCGGAAGTAAATGCTGATTAGCGATCAATACCGAAACAAGGACCCGTCCTCATGGTATCTCGACTTATCGGGCACCGCTGCCATCTGGGTTCGGGACGACGTTCGACTTCGTGTTCTTGCCGAAGGCCGGGGGGACGGATTTGTCTGGATCCGGTGTTTAGGGATAACGTTTTTTAGCTTTTACCTGACGCCGAATGAGTCGATTCCGGACTTTCAGCGCCGGCTTGATGCTCTGGAGGACGCCGTTTCGAGCACGGAGGGACGAATCCTAGTTGGCGGTGATTTTAATGCCAGGGCTCTTGAATGGGGCATGCCTCAATCAGACTCCAGAGGGAAACGGATTCTGGAAATGGCGGCGAGAACCGGGCTCGTAATTTTAAACACCGGATCCACGCCAACGTTTCGGCGCCCAGGTTGTGAAGGAAGCATTCCTGATATCACTTTTGCGTCGGAATCTCTGGCATCATCGGTGGACGGGTGGCGAGTCCTAGAAGACTTCTCGGCAAGTGATCATCAGTACATTGCGTTCGAAGTGTTTGACGCTACTTGCCGGCGAGCACCAACACGACGTTCCCCCTTCGCAGTCCGTCCTTCTCTATGGTGCGGAGGTATGGGCTGATGCCCTTGACAAGGAGGTGCATCGTAAATGCCTCGCTCAAGTGCAGAGGCGGGGAGCTTTGCGAGTGGCGTCTGCTTATCGCACCGTCTTCGAACCGGCTGTGATGGTGATTGCGGGAGTGATCCCCGTTGCCCTCCTTGCCAAGAACCGCAAAGCTATCTATCGCCGTAAGAGCGAAAACTTAAGAGAAGTGGTTGCCCGTGAAGAACGTCAACGCACCCTTAACGAGTGGCAACTTTCTTGGCAAAATGAGCTAAGGGGCAAGTGCACTGCGCGGCTCATCGACAAATTAGACCCATGGTTGAACAGAAAGCACGGTAAGATTGATTACTTCCTTACCCAACTTCTAAGTGGGCATGGAGGTTTTCAGTCTTACCTGCACAGGGTTGGGAAGGCGCGATCTCCTGATTGTGTGTTCTGCAATAGAGTGGCGAATGACGCTGAACACACCTTTTTCTCTTGCGAGAGGTGGGACGGCCTCTGCCAGCAGCTTTATGCAGACACAGGGGAGCTCTCTCCAGACAACATTGTCAAAGAGATGCTGAAGAGCGCTGGCAGCTGGAATCGTATTGCGCATTATGTTCGGGCTCTTCTTACTACGAAGAAGATTGAACTCGACCGGCAGAGGGATCGGACGATAAGGGGTTCCCTGAACTAACAACAACTCCCTTCCTCCCCTCCCCTACCGTTGGTGAAAGGAATTCCCTGACTTGAAGGCTCCCAAAGCCGGAAGAGCGGGAGGGCTAGCCCGAAGTAATGTGTCAAAGGCTAGTTCTCTGATGACAGGGAGGTGTTTAGTTGGTAGTCCGCCAGCGTGCTGTTGCGGGAGTCCAACACTCTGTGCGTAAACGCATTCACCTACTCTACTCCCAAAAAAAAAAAAAAAGTCGGAAACCCTCTTCAGGATCAGTTGCGTGCCCTCCCGCATATCGTTGGAGCAGTGTTGTCTAAGGCACTCGTTCGTGCTTTCGTCGGCAAAGTATCCTTAACATGTTACAGTTCCTTGCAAGGATGTAGTCCTTACAGCTAGGAGGAGTTTCCTCGTAAGCTGGTCGCACTGCTCTGCATCGTAACTGCAAGGATTGGTGTCGTCATACAATACTCATCCATCGACTTCGATAGCCTTGGCTGCAAATGAAGGCTTAGCCGTTGCCGGCCGAGCCTACCTTGTAGTCACTTGAGCCGAAGAATTGGGATCGTCTTCTGATGATCCTCTGTCGCTTTGGTTTGGCCTTAGGCGTGGATGCCCCAGACGGTCGTTTCACTTCAACATTTGCACAATCTGAGGCTGTGTTTTGTCCGAAGGCGATATGCCCAGAGGCGGTTTGCCAGGAGGCGGTTTGGTCGGAGGCTGTTTGCCCGAAGCGGTTTGTCCGAAGGGTTTTTTGCCCGGAGGCATTGTTTTGCCCGAAGGCTGTTTGCCCGGAGGTTGTTGGCTGATTCCCACTTGAATAAGTGGCGATTCTGAGTCTAGTTTCAGGTTCTCCAGCAAAAAACTCAGGGTTGCCCCTTCACTCAGGGTTGGGCTAGTTGGGTTGATTTTTAGTTACTTCATAGTTGGCTGCCATGGCCTTTGTTTTATGGGGGAAAATAAGTCGATCTCGATAGAGCCTCTTTTGCGGACAAGGTTAGTTGAAACTGGGGGTCGCCTGGTACCCAGAGTTGGGTTCACGGCCACATCTCAACCCCTGTGACCATTTAGCCGTCTGAACTGTGGTCTCACCATGGCTTGGGGTTTTGATTACTGCTTAGCTTCAGTTGTCACTTCTGGTTTCTTGGAGAATCCCCCTTAATGAGCTCCCTCACCGCGACAAGGTAGGTAATCGAGGTCAAGGGAGATAACAGAGAAAGTTTGGAGATTCACGAATTTAATTTAATAATGTATGCCTAGTACCCTAGTTTTTCTTGTCCTGAGAGTCTCCCGCATTCTGCTTTCAACTGGAACTGGAACCATATTTTTAGAAGTTCATCCAGAGACTTTCATTACCCGCAAAAAAAATCCTATTATTTCCGATTTCCACGCGTATCTTAAAAATATTGAAAGAAAGTTTGTCCTCGCATTTCACAAAGAAAGTTGACTCTCAAAAATTATCTGATATGTTCGCGATTGTGTTTCCTATTTCAAGCAAAAAGCGTTCATCATGTGAAAGGCACTTTTGTGTGTAGTTACTAATGAAATTACTTTATCACGACATCATTGAATTGGTAGCCATATCTATAAATACACGGGCCCAGATAAGGAATGACGATCTATAAAGTTCCAGATTTACCGCATTGTTCTCGGTATTTTCGGTTAAGTGCTCTTACTGATTTCGCCTGATAGCTCTCCCCCCCATCAGCACCATCAAAGTCGCGGAAAATAGTGAAAAAGGAATTCACCCACTAGAAAACAATCTCTTCAAAGATATCGTTCCTCCAAAGAGCCGTATCTAAAATGTTATCAAAATGTTTTTTAAAGTAAATTACATGATTGCGGAAAATACCTATAATTGGCCTAACATGAAAGACAAAGGCAACTACACGACAAAGTACACCGTGGAATCGAAAATGAAAACAAAGACAAGGCTCCTAGGCACTACCTCATATCGCAAGGACCCATGGACTGAAGCGGTGCCAGGGACGAAACGGCGGAGGAAACAAACAGTCAAGTAAGATTGGGACACCAAAAAAAAAATACAAGAAATTTCATCTGCGGCATTAATCGGAATATCAACAAAATAAATAAAGAAGAGAAAGGAAGAAAAAACTTCCAGGACGAATCTCAAGATGGAACTCTTCAGAGAGAATCCTGAAAAGCCTTTGGCGAAATTTACTGCGTTCTGCTTTCTGGTCCTCGCAATACCCACTCAGCTCAGCCAGCTGGATTAAGAACAAGGAGTTCAATTCCGCCGAAACTTAACAGGCACATCGGTATATCCTTGTACAGGTATATGACTGGCTGGCCTTAGGCATCTAATTATGAATCTTATCCATCGGTATCTTTCCATTTTTATTTTTTCCCAACAGCATTAAGGAGCTTTCGACTGAGGTATTATCCTTATAGTATCTGTGATAGCGTGAATGGAATCGGGAGGGGGTAGTGATTAAGGTGGAATGAACTGAGAGATGTTTTCAGATTTTTCAATTGCTCAGGGATGAACTAAATGTAATTATTATTCGTTTAGGGAGGTCGATCATACGCAGTACTAAGATTATTGAGGCAAGCGTTGGATTTTATTTGGCATAATATGGTTTGGATGGATTTTTCGTTCCTTGGAGACCATTTCTTGATTGGCCGGAAATGTGTGGATTAAGATACGGATTTTCCACGAAATTTAAGTGACAAAGAGATTGGATTCGGGAAAAATAAATAAACAAGGTCACGCAAGTAGGCTCAGTTCCGGAAAATAGAGGTGGCAAAATCTTTCCCCAAAATTATGATGTAAGTTGTAATTGAACATGATTTCAGGAGGTGTGAAAGTAGGAATTGAAGAATGAATGAAATATGATCCCAATTTATTTCCTCCCTGAAGCCGCCAGATAACAGACAAAGTAAGCATTAACGGGGAGATAGGAATATTATATGATTTCAGTTCGAATACGGAGTTGATTACTTAAGTGCTCCCCTTGTAGGGCCCGCGGCTTCGCGACGGGAGAGGAATTTCATTCGCCATTTTTGGGGTAATTTTGCTAAAATAATGCATTTTGTAGTGTGCAATTACCTTTCGCCGCATATTCCATATTATTGAATGAATTCCGGCGAATTGATCGTGACAAAGGGGAATGATCTGCCGCATCCGTCAACTTACTGCGTATGTTGCTGTCAATATGAACTCTGGAAGTTCAAGGCAGTGTTAGCAGCACCAAGACCGGTTCGTGTTGAACAGATGATTAGCGGCTGGTGAACAGTCAACGGCCCGAGCGCCGTGCTGATATTGTGACTGTAGGCGTTCAAAGTTTCACACGGTTGTGAAAACTCCAGGAAAAAAGTGTCCGTGGGAAAATTAGAGATTTGGAACAGTTGAGAAACGCTTGAGTTCTGGCATTAATTATATTATTCGTTTAGGAGAAGAAGAATATAGGCAATACGCCAGCCAGATACAGGATAGTCTTATGTTTCGTTAGGCAAAGAGTGGTGAGTGATAAACATGGAAAAGGAGGAGGAGCGAAAAGGTGTCCGCAAGCACCGGCGTGAGGCGAGCCAGCGGCGCGAGGCTCCAATTCGGATCGTTTTTGGATGAGATGTAAAAGTTGGGATGGTGAAAAATACGCAAACAGTCCAACGAAAGCGAAACAATAGCGACTTGGAGATTATAGTCTCTAATATTGGAAGTGCTGTCGGTCACTGTTACCGGTATTTCCCAAGAGCAACGACAGGACGTTTTTGACTGTTCAGGAGGAAGAAACGGCGAGGGACTGAGAGGGTGAAATAAAAGCGACTCAATGCCAGTGAAATTCTGTTCTCGTGCGACGCAGGGGCTTCGAAAAATTTACCAAGCGAAGTGTTTGTCATGCATGCGACTTTAAAAATTCTCTCTGTCCATGTAGGGACGGAGCCCGTATTCAGGCGATACCTTGGCTCCCATAGTTTATATCAAAATACAAATGATAACGGACACTTCAATTAGCAGTGTCATACGAAATGGAGGTTGGCAGTATCTGGTTTGCGCGGAAAGCGATCCACAAACAAACGTGGGCCTCTCCAGACGGGATCACTTTCAACTAAATTGACCACGTGTTGACTGGACGCCGCTACCTCTCAGCCTTGATGAATGTCAGAACAAATAGGCTATCTCGTTGGCATGGTGCTCCGAGCTCGAATAATAACACCACCCGTAATCCCCTCTGACAATCAGGTGAGAGGTCACACTGAAATAAATTTCGAATGCTGCAGATCCTGCCGCGCCACATCACTCCGCCCCCAGACGAAACCTAGGGGGTTTCGGCGACGGATCCCCGAACTTCGTTCGCCGTTAATCCACAAAGCGGACACGACGCTGCTTCGGGGCGCACACGGGTTTCAGCCTGGACAAAGAGACCGCCTTTTTGTGACCACCGATCTCGAGCTGGAAGAAATGCTCTCCCCTCTCGAGAACGCGGTACGGGCCCTCATATGGAGGCTGCAGCGGCTTCCGGACGGCATCCGTCCTGATCAGCACGTGGGTGCATGTGTCCAGTTCCTTGGGCGAACAAGCAGGTATGGACGAGTGTCGAGTGGGTGGTGGCGCTTTGATGCGTCGGAGATTGTCCCTCAGCAGACGCACCAACCCCGACTCCGTGAGACCCGATCTCTTGTCGAAGACCGGATCGCTTGGGAGTCTTGGGTTCTCCCCGTATACCAGCTCCGCGGGGCTGGCAGCAAATTCCTCTCGGCGGGTTGTACGAAGGCCGAGTAGGACGGGAGGCAAGACTTGAGTCCAGGACGGGTCGTCGCGTGCCATAATGGCGGCTTTCAGCGTCCGGTGCCAACGTTCTAGCATCCCATTGGATTGCGGGTGGTATGCAGTAGTCCGCTGGCGTTTAAAACCCAGGAGTTTGCCTAACTCGGAGAAAAGGGTGGACTCAAATTGCATTCCCTGGTCAGTGATGACCACTGCAGGGACGCCAAAGCGAGGTATCCACTCTCGGCAGAGGGCTTCGGCACAAGATTGCGCCGTTATGTCTTTCAGAGGTATTGCCTCAGGCCACCGCGTGAACCTGTCGATGATTGTGAGGCAATACTTGTAACCGTGCGAGTCTCGCAAGGGCCCTATTATGTCGAGGTGTATCGTGTGGAAACGCTTGGTAGTGCGGGGGAATGAGCCCACTTCTTTCCTTACATGCCTGGAGACTTTACACTTCTGGCATGCGATGCACTCTCTGGCCCAGGAATTGATATCCTTGTTCATGGAGGGCCAGAAGTATTTTCCGGTGACTAACCGGTTTGTTGTCCTGATGCCGGGGTGCGCCAAGTCGTGAACTGCGTGGAACACTTCCTTGCGAAATGTGGCCGGAATGTATGGCCGAGGTCCCTTTTCCGAGTCTTCGCAGCAGAGCGAGAGGTTTGAGCCGAAGATGGGCAACTCCCGAAATTTGTATTTGGGGTTGGACTTGAGGCTCTGAAGTGCTGCGTCATCCACCTGCGCCTTGGCAATAGCCGAGAAATCGAGTGAGGCGGGGATGTTAACTTCGGAGACACGAGACAAAGCGTCAGCAACAATGTTGTCCTTCCCGGACACGTGCTGGATGTCTGACGTGAACTGGCTTATGAAGCTCAGGTGTCGAAGCTGACGAGGGGACGCTTCGTCGGGCTTTTGTTTTAAAGCGAACGTGAGAGGCTTATGGTCCGTGAACACTGTGAACGGCCTGCCTTCTAGGGAGAAACGGAAGTATTTGATGGACAAGTACGCGGCGAGCAGTTCGCGATCGTAGGTACTGTAGTTCCGTTGAGCGGGATTCAACTGTTTCGAGAAGAAGCTCAACGGCTGCCAAACTTGATCCACCTTTTGGTGAAGGGCAGCACCTACTGCGATGTCAGAGGCATCAACAAAAACGGCTAGGGGTGCATCTTGCTGAGGAAATGCCAAAAGTGTAGCATCGGCCAGTTGCTGTCGGGATTTGTTGAACGCGCGGACAGCCTCTTCAGACCACACAATCTCTCGTGTGTCTTTTGTTTTGGGGCCAGACAAGTACGCGTTCAAAACGGACTGGTGATGGGCGGCCTTGGGCAGGAAACGACGGTAAAAGTTTAGCATGCCCAAGAACCTCCTCAACTCCCTCACTGTTTTTGGACGCGGGAAGCTTGTGATTGCTTGCACCTTGTCTGGGTCGGGCTGTATTCCTTCAGAGGAAATGGAGTGGCCGAGGAATCTCACCTGTTGTTGAAGGAATTTGCATTTCTCAACGTTTAGGACTAAACCGGCCTCAAGGAGACGTTGAAAAATGCACTCGAGATGGGCCAAGTGCTCAGACTCAGTGGAAGAAGCGACCAAAACATCATCCAGATAGACGAAACAGAAATCGAGGTTTCGCAGGACTGAGTGAATGAACCTTTGAAAGGTTTGCGCCGCATTGCACAATCCGAAAGTCATTCGGGTGAACTCGAAGAGTCCAAAGGGTGTGCATATTGCCGTCTTTGGAATGTCTTCAGGAGCTACTGGGATTTGGTGGTATGCCTTGGCTAAGTCCAAGGTCGAAAAGATGCGGCAATTCGCGAGGTGATGCGCAAAGTCGTGGATGAGTGGAATCGGATATCGGTCAGGAACAGTCTGTGCGTTTAGCCTTCTGTAATCCCCACAGGGACGCCATTCGCCATTTGGCTTAGGGACCATATGTAAAGGGGAAGACCAACAGCTGTTTGAGGGCCTGCAGATACCCTGTTGAACAAGTTGTTCAAATTCTTTCCGCGCGATAGCCAGTTTCTGGGGTGGTAGAGGACGCACCTTTGAGAAAATCGGGGAACCAGTAGTATTTATGTGGGGCTGCACATTGTGCTTCACTGGTTTGGAGAGACTACACTCGGTAGTAATCTGGCTGAACTTTTGGAGGAGTGTCCGAACACGAGAGTCGGTGATGTCTTCCAAAAGAACGGAAAGGTTATTGTCAGCGTGAGATACCATTTGGCCCGACGAATTTAGGTTGGTTGTGGGGTCTATAAGGGACTTATTTTGCAAGTCCACCAGCAACCCATAGTGACACAAGAAGTCTGCGCCTAATATGGGGAAGCTGACATCCGCCAGGATGAAACGCCACGGAAACGTCCTACGGAAGCCAAGATTCACGTCCACTTGCCTGTACCCGTAAATATTGATGCGGGAGGAATTGGCTGCCGCCAGTTTGAGGGGTTGTGGATATAGTTGATGATGCCGGGGTACGGGAAGAACCGAAACCTCCGCACCCGTGTCGACGAGGTAGTTGCGCCTGCTGAGGGGGTCGAAAATAGTTAGGCGACGTGGCGCTGCGCTCTGGGTGGCCGTCGCCAAGACCCCCCGCGGACCTAGTTTTTTGCGGTAGGAGCGAATTTACAAGGTAGCGTACATCTTGTCGCTTTATCTCCGAAGTTACGATGGTACCAGCAAATACCTTGGTCCGCAGGCTGTCTTGACGACCTGCTACCCGAACGCCCTTTTCGGGGCGGTTTTTAAGTTTTTAAGTCGAACTCGTCGCCTTCCTCTTCTTGTATTAACACTTCCAAGCACATCTCACCTTCATCTTGGGGTTGTTGCTGTGCTGTGGTTTCTGACGTTGTTTTTGTTGCTCTGGTGTTTCTGAAGTTGTTGTTGCTGCTCCGTTTTTGTTCTCGGCATTTTCCCTTCGAAAGATGCCAAGTGTTTAATGATTTCCTGCTGGCAACCCAATTGCTGGGTCATGGCGGCCTTTTCTTGCTTCAACTCCTTGATTCTTTCGAGGAGGCTTTTGTTCACTTCCGAAGGGCTCGTGGTTCCCTCTTCCTTTGTATGACCTGGGAGATAAGGCGATTAGGATCTGTTTGGGCTAGGATGCTTCGATGCAGGGTGCTTGGCAGGTGTCGTAGAGGATCTGGTTAGAGATGTATTTGGAGCGGTCTTCGTTTTTGTAGGCGTTGGAGCAGTGCCGGAGTTCTGCGGTTTTTGAGTCCGAGTCGTTCGATTTGGGTATTGGAACTCTCCGATCAGAAAACAAAGCCGAAAATGAGGAGGGGATGTATAAGCTATTTGTAGCAAAACAGCTTGACTTTCAGAGGTGTTGGGATGTTGTATTTCAGGATTGGGTACAGGGATTTGAAGGCACCAGTTGTACGGTTTAGTGCTCTCGTGATATGTGCGAGGTGGGATAGGCGGGAATTGACCACCCCAAGGAAGGTGACTTCATTTACGGTAATGGGACGTTGTGAATTTTGAGGGATTTGAGAACTTCGGAAAGCTTAGAAACTAGTCCGTATTGCTATGTGGAATCGAAAACTCTCTTCATGTCGAGGAGACAGGTTATGGTCGGCGTGTTCCCGTTGAGATCTAGGAGGAAGTCCGATTGAGCATGCTCAACCGAGTGTTCTGGGTCGGTTGGCGAATTGAAAATCGGAGAGTGAATGTTTGGAGTCACAGCGCTCGTCAATGATGATTTTTATGGTCCGCTCGAAGATCTTGGCGGAGGATGAAAGGGTCCAGATAGGCCTGTAGCCATTGGGAGTTAGAGGATTCTGGTTCTTTTTTGGGATGAGAACTATCCGAGCACTGTTGGGAAGTGGGTATTGATCAGGTAATGGTTGATAATGGAGGACATGATGGGAGCAATGCTAGAAGTGCATTTCTTTAGGACGATCAAGGGGATTTGATCAAGCCTTACCGATTTTTTGTTTTTTGTGGTGGCGGTGGACGCTATGACGGAGTCTGGACTGACAAAGTGAATAGGGAGGATATTTTCGCGCTGATTTGGCTCGGCGATAGTTTGATTGAACGATTTTGGGTAGGTTGAGAGGGGCAGAAGGAAGGGACGGAAAGAAGTTAAGGTTTTTTCCGCTTACCTCGTTGTCAAAACATGGTTCACGGAAGTGGAGGGTGCAGTGGTATGCTTGAACGAAGTGGTCTGCGAGGACGTTTACCCTTTCTGTGGGGCGGATGTCTTGGAGTAGGATCGCGTTTTGTTGGACTCATTGCCTAAACGCGGGCAGGTTTTCCTCAGTTCCCTGTATATACCAGGGTTCAGTTCAGTGTTGGAAAGGCGGTTGTGGAGATATTTGTTGTAGAGGGTCAGGACTCTCTCGCGGATGGACTTGTCCAGTTAGCGAATTTCGGAAAGTATCTATTTCTAAATAGTCCCCGCTTGAGGGTTTTTTTGTATTTGATATTGTTTAGGATATCATCAGGGAGGGTAATGAGGTTGCAGTAGTTTAAGGGACGAAATGGGATCAGTTCGTCACATATTTGCTGAATTGCTTCAGTGTATAGACGAACTGTTTGGTCGATGCTGTCGTTGGAAGCTGTACTGCTGGATGGGGTTATAAGGTGTTGAAATTTAGATTTGAGGGCTAGTTTGATCCGTTTCCAATTTGTGCTTTGGAAGTCTGGGACTGAGGGTGGGGTAGAACGAATGACCGGAAGTTTGATATCTAGAATTATGGCATCATGGTCACTGATGCGGGGACACTCTCGAGGAAGGGAAATGTGTTTGGGTGGGGAATAACAGTTAGGTTGCTGTTAATCAGGAGGTGGTCAAGGTAGGAATGGTAGTAGCCCTTGCTGAAGGTTGGAAGGGTTGGGTTGGAATGGGCTAGGTTGATGGTGGGATGGGTGGTTGTGAGGAAACGGTGGAGTTGTTCCTCGTTCTTGTTCGATCGTGCATTGGTTAGGACAGTAGACAGGCGAGGAAGACCGAGTTTAATTGGGATTTGAAGGAGATGGGTGTGGCTTCAATTGATTTGAATGTGTTGGGAGGTGGGTGGATTTATGCGTCTAAGCATTTTTCGGAGATGAGAACGGCCGTTGTGCCGCAGGTGTTGCGGCCCTAGGGGTTGGCCAGTGGTCGGTCAATCCGGAAGAGTTTGAAATTGGGTAAGGATGGTGTGTATATATACTTCAACCCAGTTTCATACAGGAGAACGATGTGGGGTTTCTGCCAATAAATAGCTCGAACTCGTATTTGCGAGTACGCGTTACTTGCGGGCAGCTCCATTATCGGACCGAGCAATAAGATTCTCAAATTATTGAGGGAGCATGGAATCGCTTACATATTAAATACACTAACTATAACCGGACGATGATCTAATCCAGCCAGCATGCCTTGTACATCAATTCACAAAAATTGAAAAGAAAATCAATGGAAACACTTGGAGTCGAAACAAGCATAATGCCTCCTCTACGCCGAAAGTAAAAGTCTTTCCAAACTCTGAGTAATTTCAACAAGTGCCTACTCTCGTTGTCACACAATCTCAAGCGAAACCGACGCCGGAAAGAAATTCAACACTGTTAATTCCTTTGACAATACCTTAGCGGTTTCGATCCGTCCGGACAAGGTTCGACGAATCCCCCAAATCCTTCACTTCTTCAGGCAGTTATCTCGCGGCAAAATCTTCGACTTCCATTCACCGCGGTCCAAAAGTCTTCCTCTAAATTGATTGCAAACAGAAAAGCACTGTCAGTCACTTGATTTCCCCTGGCCATCAGCCGTCTCTCGATCAGCCGGTCTCGCTAAATTTGCTCTTGAACTTCTCGAGTTCATGTTGCGAGTAATATGGACAGATTATTCCCCCCGAATACGGCAGATCATTCCCCTCTGTCACGATCAATACGCCCAAATGCAATCAATAATGTGCAATGTGCGGCGAAATTTAAGGTAATTGGACACTATGGAATGCATTATTTGGTCAAACTAATCCCGAGAAAGGCGAATAAACTATGGCTCTCGTCACGAAGCCGCGGCCACTACAACTGTGATAACACAGGCCAACTGATGTCGTGAAAATATGAAAATGAAACTGATACCCCGTGGAACATTCCCGAAATGTATGCGAAAAAAATTATTTTGTCTCCTTAACAGGATCTCCTTACTGACATTTGAGTCATCTGTTATTAAGCATTATAGCTAAATATTCGTCCTAAATTAAACAATTTTTTTGTCCTGGCTAGTTAGTTAGTTTAGTTAAATGGGGGGAGCCGCAGCTCCGAGCACTCAGGCCATTATTAGGCCCATTGTACTATCCCCGTAAGTTGCCTATTCAATGGCTTCCCGCCTACGGCGTTCGCAGGCTTTAGCGAATCTGAGAACATTCTCAAGAGGTAGAGAGTGTGCAGATTCTTCATTGAAGAAAACGTTGCCAAGGTGTCTTCGTCTGAGATCTGAGGATGCCGGGCAGCTGCATAAAAAGTGCAGGGCAGTTTCCTCCTCCTCCTCACATTGGCTGCACACAGGCGAAACCACTACCCCAATCTTTTCCATATGGTAGTTTAAGGGGCAGTGTCCCGTCAAAAGCCCTACTAGGGTTTTCATGTCCCACTTCTTAAGGGACAACAAAAATGCCGCTCTAGTGGCCCTAGGCTCCTTTACAAGGATTTTCGCTTGCCGGCAAGAGTCCAAATTTCTCCACTCGGTTGCGTGAATCCTTGCAATTTCACCTTTCAGAGTAGACTTGACAGTAGATGGTCGGATTCCAAGAGCTGGTTCTGGGCCCACCATTGTGGATCCAGACCCTCGGCGAGCCAGTCTATCAGCCCCCTCATTACCGGCGATGTTAGAGTGCCCCGGCACCCACATTAGGAATGTTTCGTTCAGTCGGCCAAGTTTCAGCAGCACCTGACGACAACTCCACACCAACTGGCTTGATATGTTGTTGCCATCTAGTGCTGATAATGCCGCCCGACTGTCGGAACAGATTCGAATGGTGCGACCCCTCCATTTTTGTCGCAGACATTCTTCTGCTGCCAATGAAATGGCATATATCTCCGCCTGGAATATGGTCGTCATTTTTCCGAGGGGTCGGGCCAGTTCTATAATCGGATTCTCCGAGAACACGCCTGCACCCGATCCATCCTCCGTGACTGACCCGTCGGTGAAGATTATTAAGTCTGTAATCTGAAAAGACTCATGGCCACTTGTCGACCATTCTTCTCTTTCGGTGATTACGACAGTGTATGTCTTTTCAAAGACGAATCTGGAAACCATATGATCGGTCGGCATCAGGGCTACCGGATGTTTTTCAAGGAATTTCCATATAGACGCATGCCCGTTGGATTGGCCGCCTTTCCACGCCCCAATGGTATCGAGCCTATATGCGTCGTTTGCTGCTTTCCGTTTCACCTCCAAGTGGATGGGGGGTAAATTTAGGATGGCTTCAAGTGCCGCAGTCGGCGTAGTACTCATTGCTCCAGTAATACTTAGGCAACCAAGTCTCTGAATCTGCGTTAGCAGCTTCCTGCTGTTAGCAAAGTTCAGTCTTGGCCACCAGACGATGCATGCATACATCAAAATGGGTTTTATTATGGATGTATACATCCAATATATCCGTTTAGGTGAAAGTCCCCAGGTCTTACCTATCGCATTCCTACAGCACCAGAGCAATCTGCAGGATTTCTGGTATTGTTCCTGGATATGATGCTTCCACGTTAACTTGGAGTCGAAATGTACTCCTAAGTACTTGACTGTTTGTGCCAGCTGGATTTCCGCCCCTGCTAAGGTGGGTAGCGTATAGCTGCCCCACCTGACATTCTTAGTGAACATAACTAGTCCAGTCTTTCTAGCGTTCACCGTGAGTCCATTGCGGAGGCACCAGCTGTGGATTACATGCAGAGTTGCACTCAAGCGGTCACATACTGTGTCCGCAAACTTGCCGTTAATTATTACGGCTAGGTCGTCCGCAAATGCTTGCGCGAAGACTTTTTTGTCCTCCAGGAGCCACAGCAGGGTATCCATCACCCAGAGCCATAACAGTGGAGAGAGAACCCCTCCCTGTGGGCAGCCCCTGAGACATCCTGCTTCAATAGACTTCTGGCCGACCGATATGTGGATTTTTCTCCACTCTAGCATGTGAAGGATCCAACTGATTAGCAGCGGTTCGATTCCATGCTGTCTTGCCGCATCACAAATTGCCGCAAATGAGGCATAATTGAAGGCACCTTCGATGTCCATGAATGCGCCTAAAGCGTATTCTTTATCGGACATCGCCTTTTCAATTTTTGCCGTAAGTTCATGGAGTGCTGTCTCCGTGGATTTGCCTTTCTGGTAGGCGTGTTGCCTATGGTGAAGTGGCCATTTAGGAATGTGTGTATCCCTTATGAACCGATCTACTAATCTTTCTAGTCCTTTTAGCAGAAAGGACGTTAGGCTGATCGGTCGAAAGCTTTTTGCGTCTGTCTAGGTGGGTTTTCCTGGTTTGGGAATGAACAACACCTTCACATCCCGCCATCTAATTGGAATATAAGCGTGTGCTAGGCATGCCCGATATATATTCCGAATGTGTCGACCCAGGGCATCCATTCCTTCTATTACTAGCGCAGGAATGATGCCATCCGGACCTGCAGACTTATATCTGTGGAACGAGCTAAATGCCCATTTCACTCGCTCCAGTGATACTACTTTGCATGCCAGATTCCAATCTCTCGGCTGAGGGCTGTATGCACCTGTTGGCCCCGAGATTAGATTTGGATGCTGCCTGGGAAGTGTACTTCAAGCAAATGATTTGCCGTTTCTTCGTCGTTTTCTGTGTACTTCCCATTCTGTAAACGTAAGTAACCCAGTTTCTGGCTACGTTCTTTGACCAGAATCCGCTTCAGCTTTGAGGTTGCCTCAAGAGAGTTAGTCTCTTCGCAAAAGCGTCTCCAAGATGACCGTTTGGCCGATCTTATGCTCTTCTTTAGAGCCTTCTGTGCCTCTTTATAGCGATTCCAGCTAGTGCTTGATTCGCCCTTCAGAGCACGATTAAGGAGCATCCTTGTCGTTCTCCTCTGTTTTGCCAAATCCGAGTTCCACCATGGTGTTTTACCCTTCTTTGGCATCCTGAGTGGACAGCTTTCTTCGAAAGCTTCTCTCATGCTAGTTGTGATCGTCTGGGTTGTCTTCTCAATTCCAGCAATGGATTTGATGCGCCTCCCAGGGATCGTGACTCGGCCGTTCAATTCTGTTTGATACATTACCCAATCTGTCTTCCTCGGATTCCGAAATGGAGTGGGTGGAGGTAGATCCATGCCCATAACGAAATCAATGCGTCTGTGATCTGAGAGTGTGACATCGTTTGATACTCTCCACTCTCCGATCAGAGCCGCGATGTCAGGAGATGCCACCGTGATGTCGATGACCTCTCGCCTGACCACGTTGAAAAAAGTGGGTTCATTACCCACATTTAGGATCTGCAAATCGGTTCCTACTAGATACTCCAGTAGTCTCGATCCTCTTGCATTGATGTTCGAACTTCCCCAGCATATATGGTGAGCGTTGACATCACATCCTGCTATTACCCCCATGCCTCTACTTTTGGCATATTGGATAGCTCTGATGAATGTTCCACTGGGAACGTCTTCTGCGTCGTAGGGGAAGTATGCAGAGCACCATAGTATCTCTTTATCTCCCTGTTGACTTTTTATGGTTAGCTTAGCCGATGTGGTGTCGCCATCACATAGATCGTTAACCAGGTTAGCCTGGAAGTCTTTGGAGACTACCATGCAGGTGCGGGGTCGATCGCTTCCATTGGCATACAATAGGTCAGCATGTTGGAAGTT
Organism: Hermetia illucens; assembly: GCF_905115235.1. Lineage (NCBI taxonomy): Eukaryota > Metazoa > Arthropoda > Insecta > Diptera > Stratiomyidae > Hermetia > Hermetia illucens. The sequence continues at coordinate 8,262,439 of NC_051851.1, read as the reverse complement.
TAGGCCCCTGACTGCCCCACCAACAACCCACGGTTCTTGTATGAGGTATAAAAATGTCTTGCAGCTATTGATCCGACGACTGATAAGTGCAGTCGCCGCTTTACAATGCTGCAAATTTACTTGGGAGATGTGGCACCTCATTTACGTTTCAGATGTAGATGCCGGGGGCTTCATGTCCCCTTCAATGGTTTTAGGAGCCGACACTTGTAACGTGACGGTCCCCAGCCCATAGTAGAGCCGGCAACCCGATTTTTCCCGAACTATCTTAACATCAGGTTCGGGAACGCCGATAGTGAGAAAAGTTCCCGGCCTATCGGTTCTCTCTCCTGTTTTGCTGCCTAGCAGCAACCAGGTGGAAGTGTTAAGGTTGTTCTGTACACCCAGTTGTTCCAGAACCCCGACACCATTTCGCTCTTCTTCTGGAAGCCAGAGAAAGCACTTTTTGATCGATGGCAGCTCAGAGACCCTTTTCAAGGTTAGTCGCGCACCCTCCCACACATCGTTAAGGGAGGAGCAGTACTGCCTGAGCCACTCGCTCGTGTCTTCGTCGGCAAAGTTCAGCCGTAACATTTTACGGTATACCCCTACCGACTCAAAGCAAAGCTTAATGCCTTGCGCGGACGCAGTCCTTACAGCTAGGAGGAGTTTCCTTCTAAGCTGTTCGCACTGCTCAGTATCGTAGCCGGATGGATTAGAGTCGTCATACAGGACCCATCCGTCGGCTTCGATAGCCTTGGCTGCAAATGAAGGCCTAGCCGTTGCCGGCCGAGCCCTCTTTGCCGCCTTTTGTGTCGAAGAGTTAGGATCGTCCGAGGACCGCTGCCGCTTCGGTTTCCCCTTAGCCGCAGGTGCCCCGAACGCTCCTTTCCCCTCAACCTTGGCACAGCTCTTTGGTTGTGCGTTGACCGGAGGCGGTTTGCCCGAAGGCGGTTTGCCCGAAGGCGGTTTGCCCGGAGGCGGTTTGCCCGAAGGCGGTTTGCCCGGAGGCAGTTTGCCCGAAGGCGGTTGTCCCGGAGGCTGTTTCCCCGAAGGCGGTTTGCCCGAAGGCGGTTTGCCCGATGGCAGTTTGCTGTCCGTGGACAGGTGCTTACCCATGGGCAAGACTTTAGCCTCAGCAGGTGGCGCCGATTGGAGCCTGGGGTCAGGAGTACTGACAGAAGGGGCCTGCATCGGCTCATCCGTTAAGGACTGGGTCCCAATTGAATTGGTTCCCACTTGAATAAATGGGGAATCTGAGTCTAGACTCATGTTCTCCAGCGATGAGCTCAGGGTTGCCCCTTCACTCGGGGTTGGATCGTCACGACCGAAGTTTATTTGTGTTTGCTTAGTAGATTTGTGTTTTTGTTTTTTTATTTTTTCATAATTGGCTGCCATGGCCTCAATTTTTCCGGGGAAAGTAAGTCGATCTCGGCAGAGCCCCTTTTTGCCGAGACAAGGCTAGTTGAAACTGGGGGTCGCCTGGTACCCAGAGTTCACCGTTTGCGGCCACATCTTAACCCCTGTGACCATTCAGTCCTCGGCACGGTAGTCACACCTTGGCTTGGGGTTTTGATTACCGCTTGGCTTCAGGTGTCACCTCCCGTTTCCTGGAGGATCTTCCTTACTGAGCTCCCTCACCACGTCAAGGTAGGTAATCGTCGAGGGAGTCCTGGCTAACTGTGATTCCTACGATTTAAATTGGGATCACACACATTTCTCCAAAGTAATTTTCGTTAAAATATGATAAAATTCGATCCCACTTCTTCTCAGGTCGTGGAAGGTCCTGGACTATTCTCTACCCTTATCCAATTGAGTTCAGGATATTTTCTGGTGAAGAATAATTTCTGATGGAATGTGGAATTTTGTCATCCTTTTTTAAGCAATTTTTTTTTCTTAATTTGAAATTGAAGCCATTATTTTCACAGCTTGCGTAAAGTATCTGCGTCTCATTATCTTATCTTAATGAAATAAATCGAAAATAAATTCTTATTTCAGTTGAATTTTAAATGTACTGAAAATTAAATTATTGCATTTTGTCCTCTTCAATTGAAGAAAATTCCTTATTTCGACATATCTCACCTCAAAAAGGAAGTATTTGCTCCTTTTTCTAATTGAGGAAGCTATAGTTCAAGTTCAACAATATCAGCCTCGCGCAGATAAACTTTACATGCAGGAGGCAAACCAAAACAATTTGGTTATTCCCCGAAGCATGCCAAGAAGAAAACATCCCTTTACGCAAAGGTAATTATCCCATTCCCTCCCAATTTCGTTGGCCATAAATGACCTTATTTTTGTTAGTGAACTTGAGTATTGCCTAGAACTGAAGGGTCCTTAACTAGATACGTTTTTGCCCACCATGAATACAACACAAGGACAGAAAGCAGGAATCATGACCAAATGAAAATGAAAGAATTTTGCGCGATAGGTACGTGGCGTGAAACTGATACTCCCTCAGGATTTATAGTGTCGGGAATCGGCCCTATTGGATTTGTGTTTGGTATATGGGTATCTACGTGTACGTTAGGTTTCATTGCAGGATGTGCAGAAGAAGATTGTCGGGAATGTAGTTGAACGAGGCTCCCGAGGAAGCTTTGAGTAGAAGACTATCCAAAAATTCGGCTGAAAAAAAGGGAACTGGGTTGAGATGTCCTTGCAGCTCCCTTACCTGATCTGACGTTGCGGGATGGAGAGTTTGCAACCACATAAGATGCAATAGCACTCACTTTCCCCGATTCATACACACTTTCAATTTCCCAATTCTCAATATATCGCTATCGGTACACTATCGGGAAACGTACATATGATATCGCCCATGCCTCTTATCACTATCGCTTACCAAAGAAAAGCCACTTAACGCTCCTCGAAGGTGCCCATCAGCAATTCGATTTCCCACAGGTGTAATTAGTTCACGCTTGGACGCTTATGCGATTGTTCACGTTTCGTTCGTGGTAAGGCTGGTGTTCACCCTCCGTTAGGGCAGAAATTGGTACGGCAGATCCACCTGGACCCTTCAAAAGTGTTTGCTCTCGGTGCGTGGAGTGTTTTTCATAGTCGTTCTGTTGGCTTTCGCTTCATTTCGCCATTTTCAAGACTTGCCGTTTTCCTTTCTGTTATTCATTGAGGATTTAGTGGGCAGAAGTGCCACTCGAGTATCTGAACGGAAAGCATAATTTTAGCTTTTCAACTTGCCATATATCCGAGATAATTTATCATGGCCGAACAGGAAGACAGGAAGGAAAGTTCAGCAGCCGTAACGGCCCCAACTACTCCTGTTATTTCACCAGCTACAACCCCAACACCACCGGCCACTTATGATGAGGAAGCTGCTATAGGTGGTGGTGCTAGACAGGCGGAAGGTGCAAACAATGTGGCTAATAATAACAATAGCAATAATGAGGAGAGTTCGAAGGTGCAGCAGGAAGAAACGGTAGGGGATGGTAGAGATGAGGCCGACTTTAATTTGATCAAAATTGTAAGCATTAATTCTTGTAAATATCAATGCATTGTAGATAATTCATCGCTTATAATGATGTTAGGTTTAATTTTAAGATTTTTTGAAGATTTAAGGTTCCTAGCTTAAGAAATATGATAGTTGCATTTCGATTAATAACAGATTTGGGTTGGCCTTTTGAAGAGACCTCAAGGTGGTGATGGATGGGTCACGGCAGCGTGTGGGATTCTCACCCACTAACCCACCGCCCCACTTCTCCGCTCATATCCTTGCGGAACCACCGTGAAGTATTACTTCGCGAGGAGGACTTCGGTTTACACCAGCACAACTAAGTCACCCGTTCGTCGCGCTTTCTGCGCTCGTTCCAGTTCCTGCAGCCTTTCCTGTATTGCAGTTACTGCTGCGTTTATTGCTGCGGACTTCAGCATCTTCTCCACGAGTTTATGGGGTCTGATAACTGCGCTGAGGGCGTCTGCAAAACCAATTAATGTTGCCTTCCTTGGCACGCGAGGGCCGATCCCTCCATCATACATTATGTCCCACAGCAGGGGCCTTAGTACAGAACTTTGAGGAACATTTGCTGTCACAGAAGAAGAAGGAAACTCTCGATCATCCGAGCTAAATAACCAGGGACACCCAGTTTAGCCAGGGTGCTCTTAATCCAATCCCAGTTTGTCAAGTTGAAGCCATTCCTAACATTCAGCGTCACCTCGGGCAGCACGTACCAGCGGTCAATGCCTCCCGCGCCACGGTCTACGACCGTTGTAATGGCATCGTTTGTGAACCGCGCTCTGCGATTGACCACGCGCTATATATCACCCTCTACAACATCTTCCTCATAGTGTCTAAAAGACAGATAGGGCGATATGAAGAGGGTGCATCAGGTGGTTTTAGGGTCTTCGGTAGCAGAACCAACTTCTGTCTTTCTGACTGAGCGGGAACACTCCTTCCACCATGCATGTTTCAAACGTACTTATCAACCAAGTAGGGCTTAATGTGGGCTTAATGTTAGCTGCCAACTTTAGTACTTTGTTCGGAATCTCATCCAACCCCGGAGCCTTATTATTCCCAATTCGTCCATAGGTCTCCCGTAGTTCCGCTTCGGTAACCCCTGGGATTGTGAAGAGGTCCTGTTGAACCGTTGATTGAGATTCACTTTCTTCCTGTTGTTTGGAAAAGAATTGCGATTATTTTGAACTCGTATTTCCCTCAGGGCACAACTGCTTATAGCAATTCCGCTTACTTTCCTGTATAGCCTCCTTCTTAAGGTTACTTTGAAGATCGCTGTTTTCCGTCTCTGACTGCCGATGTTCTGGCTTCCCACTGGTCCTTTGGCAAACCCTCCTCGCTCGCAGTCACGATGGTCTCAATAGCGCCATTTCATGATTCCACCAGTAGTTTGGTTTCCCACTGTTGTGAAATTCCCGTCGCAGCATTGTAGAGTCGCATGCTTCAATTCCCTGTTGACATAATCGGTTCACTTTTTCCAGCGCCATTCCCTTCGGGTCGTAGCTTCATTCTAAAGCCGCTAGGAACGTCTCTTCCTCGAAAGCTGCAGTGGACCACCTAGCTATCCTGGTTTGTCCGCTTCTGTTACTCACTCGACTGTCACCCTCTCCTTTTCTGATGTCGAGAAAGATGATGGTCTCTGTGGGTGTAGAGATCATTCACCCGCCAGATCATTCCTCTCGCCAACGCGGTACTGAGGTAAGTTAGATCGACGATTGAGCCTAGCTCTCTTCCTCGGAAGGTGGACACGCATCTAACGTCGGTTAATACAATGTCCAGCTCCGCAAAGGTTTCAAGCAAGATTTGGCCCCCGGTGTTTGTTACTTGACTTCCCCAGTCCAAGGCCCACGCGTTGAAATCGCCGGCAATGATTTTGAGGCTGTGGTCCTTAGGATCCAACACCAAGCTGTCTAGCATCTTCTTAAATTGCGCTAATGTTGCACTTGCTCTTAGAAAGCCGGCTCCTGGGAATGCTATTGCTTTTTGAACGGCTTCTCGTCTACATGCCCATATTGCCGTCTTGAGTTGATTCGCAATGGTTGAGATTGATTTGTATCAACCTCGGCATATAGCTCCCTCTTATATGCTGGGCACCTTCCACCACCTGTAACGTGTCGGTCGTCCACTCCCTTTTTTCCCTTTGCACAATCTGCATTGTGGATCTTGCCTGCAGTCAGTCAGTTTAATCCCTGATTCCACCGGCAAGCTAATAATAGGGGTCTGCCTTCTTCATCCTTTTGATGGCACTTTCTTCTATTTCGCTAAGGTTGAATTGTTCCTTTAGAGCAGGACAGATATCCTCTCATTATGTGACCTCGTCTAGGTCTTTACACTCGATTACTGATGCTTCTGAGCTTTCGCGTCAGCTTGCTCACCTATCACCTTCTCCACCTGGCCGCGAAAACTATCCACTCCTGCTAGCTTTGTTTAGCTCCAGCATCAGATCCCCCTTTTGCGTATGCCTTATACGACTCACACTGCCGCCTAAGTCTGTCAATTCCGAATGCACTTTGACTTTCCGAAGGATATGGGCGTAGCACATATCTCCTTTCTTAGAAATAATGATTTTTTCCGGACGAATGTTCTTTTTCTCCTTCTGCTGCTTTTTGCCGCTCAGCTTAGTACATTCTTCGGGTTTACGAGCTGTAAGCTCTTCCCCTTTTTCAAAGTTGGGGCCGTAATCGAAGAACTACCGGAAATTTTCGGCGAAGAGGGCTTTTTCTTCTTGGCCGCTTGTTGGACACCAAGGGATTCACTTATTTTATCCCTACTCCATTTGCTCGCGTTCTCGCCTACTTTATGTTGGGGAGGCATCACCTGCGTCTCTCGTGTGACTTTGCCACATGACGCTTGGGCGACAAATTAATGCCACGTATCAAAACCCTGATATTTTGCTGGATATTCCGCCTATCCTTAATGAACTCATAGAGTTCATTTATGAAATAAACCCTGTTGTAGTTTGCTGCCTTCCACGATCGTCTTTTACAGCATCGATAATTATGTCAGTCGTCCTCCATATTTGGTTTGATTTCTGGGTGTCCATCCCATAGGCAATTTTTTTCTATGGGTGGGCATTTACTTCACACTTACCCCGGCCTGCGCATAAGCATGTCCAGCCAAGCCCATCTCCTGATGCGCGCATGTGTATGCCCATAACGCATCCACCGAGCGTTCCCTTATATGCACCAAGGGACGCGCCTGATGGGAGATTTGGCAACTCTACACAGGCTCAGGGTGGAGTCTATGAGTCCTTTCAGCTGGCGACATGAGTGACGCGGAAAGCTTCCCTTTTGGAGCTTACTCTTTGTGGAGTGAGACTTTTTCGCTCCGCAGGAATCCGGCTTTATCAATGTCAAACTTAAGAGCAAGTTGGTCAAAAAGGACTGCAGAGCTTTTGGGGGAAGACCCCTATCCCCCACTCATAAGCTGCCCAGCCCAAACCCCACACTCGCTCAAAAGAAAGAATAGTTTCTATAATCAATATCTGTTTGCGATATTTCTAGCGAAAAGTTTAAGAAAACTCCCTTCTTAAAGGGGATATACCCCAAACTTCCTGTTAATCACACTTCCAATATCATTTTCTATGCCCATTATACGTTCAGGAAAATCTTCCCGGGGCATATCGACAGAATTACTCTCGAAAATGGCATTAGGTCGAGCCTAGATAATCTTAGATTCTCTAAATTAATCAGGGGTCTCAGTATCAAAGGCATCTTAAATGTCAAAAAGCCTGGTTTCGGACGTCTTAAAGTATTTGTTGATAATGCTAACACTTTTATTCAAAACTCGAAAGTCAGAGTCCTTCTATGAAGATCTTTCATACCCTAGGCTTTCACCGATAAGGAGATTTTGATGGACGCAATCACTGAATTGACACTCGCCAAAGTTAGACGTCTCAACAAGAGAAACCCTAAAAAAACACAGGGGTTTATACTGTTAACATCCGCAAAGTTTGCCTTTTATGGTTCCGACTTGCTGGAACACATTATATTCGGTTACACCTGGATTCCCGTCGAATACTTTGTTCCTAAACCCAGAAATAAATACACTGTTAACCAAGCATTAAGGGGTACAAAGACCTACTCCTAAATCATCGTTGTGAAGGTCCTGAATAAGCAAAAGTCGAGTCTGGGCAGACGCGACACACCTCCCAGACGTCACGTCCCTCGCCAGTTTCGACAGCCCTGACGGTGGGCAGTCTCCCCTGAAGGCCTTAACTAAGGCTCAGTCAGATTATAACCTCATTGATAAATCTAGGATGGATGGATACGGTAGAGTCGCCATTACGTTTACCAAAAGGATCCGTTTCCTCAAAGTTCATTATCAGACGGACATGGATATTATTATCGTGAAAACAGCAAATTTAATCCTTAATCTAATCATCGTCTTGGCAGGTTTTCTTCCTTCTACTGGCAGGGAACTTCCGCGAGGTCAGGCAAAGTGTTCTAATCACTGGGGACCTTAATTCCAGCTGAAATTTCTCCGGTGATCTCTTCACTGCCGCCAAGTGCCGAGCCTTGGAGAAAGTTGCCAGCAGCTCTACTTTTCGCCTGCTAAATAATGTAAAACCCACGCTTGTTAAGTCTCCCCCGCTGGGCCAAATCCTACGAGCTTTGTCTCCGACACCACCATGTCCAATTCAGTCTCCATGAACTGGCCAAGGGGTATTCCTGAGGAAAAGATCGTTAACAGTCACCACGGGTCAATCCTCATCCAAAGTAACAAAGTCACCCGAAACAATGCGTCCAAAATCGGGCACACTCACTTCCACCTTAGGCTCTCCATCATCATCCTTCCCCTCGGTATTCAAAACACAGCAGAAACTATCAAAAACAAAATCAAATTTTCAACTTTTAAATGAAATGGCAGGGGATCTACCCAGAAACACTGGTGGTGCGCCGAGCTTAAGCCTCTCTTCCGGGCCAAACTGCTAGCCTTCAGGAATTTCAGACGGTTGACGAATCATGATAATTTCTGGCCTCGAGTCGTGAGGAAGGCTAAAACAAATTTTGATATTTCCAATTGAAAATACTCAAAAGAATTTTGAAATCAGATTAACTGGCTCAAATTTCTTCAGGACCATTATGAACATCTGGATGCTTGGGATGACACAGAGTGGCTCCGTTTTCTGAACCTTATGAAAAGCCACTATAATAGTGGTTCCAAATACTGCCCCCTGATAATTCCTGTTGTCTCTCAGCCTTTCTCCCCGCTTGAATTTCAGGAGATCCTTGACAGGCATAAAAAACGCTCAGCCCCTGGCACGGACAGAGAAATTTACACGGCCTCTTCACATAAGAAGTGGAGATTTACCAATATGCTGATGACTTCTTTATTATAGTCTCTCTAGATTCCAGGCGAAGTAGTAGATACCCTCCGCCAGCAGGACGATCTCTTCGTAAAGTAATGCATCTCCCTCAAACTGCCTGTCAACCTTGAAAAATCCTGCACGATTGCCTTTCCCCGTTCTTGCATGGTTGTATTTAGACTGAACATTAATAACGTCCAACTTGAACATAATAGATTTATCAGCTTCTTGAGCAGAGTTATCACGGCTTCTCTCTTGGTAAAGGAGCACATTGATTCCATCTCGGCTAAAGCTAAAAAGGCGACCAAGGTCATTAATTTCGTTACAAGAGCCAGCTGTGGTCTTCATTCGATAGACCCTTCAAGTTATTCAGAGGGATTGTGAGACTATGCCCCTTCTTCGATTTTTCCTCCCAAATACCTCGAGAAGAAGATTTAATCCCTATTGACCTCATTGTGCCCACCCCGGCTTATGTCCTCTTTGCCCAAGCCTCCTCTCTCCTTGAGAAAAACAGTGCTGGCTGCAACAGAAATTCTATACTTCGCACAGCGGAAATTTTTCAAATGAAAAGGTGGACGAGACCGCCGGACCAGTGTCAGACCTCGAAGTCAGGTCGGTTTCTTCAGCGCTGGGAAGCTTCTCCTAACTCTGAGGTAGTTTTCCGAATTTCGTATGAGAATGCACCATGGGTTAATTCTCATCCAAAGCAATAAAGTTACCCAAAAAAGTGCGTTCAAAATCGGGTACACTCACTTCCATCTTAGGCTCTCCATCATCACTCTTCTCTTCGGTATCCAAAACACAGTCAACACACAAAAACAAAGTCAATTTTTCAACTTTTAAATCAAATGGCAGCGGGTCTGCCAGGAAAGACTGGTAACGCGCCGAGGTTAAACCTCTCTTCCGGGTCAAGTAGCTGGCCTTCAGGAATTTGGGAAGGGAGGCTAAGAGAAATTCTTGACACAATACATGGATGAATATTTCTGACCACAAACTCTCAAAAGAATTTCGGAATTAGATTAATTGGCTCAAATCTCTTTAGAATTATTATGAATGATGACAGAAAGTGCCTCCGTTTTCTGAACCTTTAGAAAATTCACTACAACAGGGGTTCCGAATCCTTATCTTTGACCCAGGCAACTCTTGAATTTCAGAAGATCCTTAACAGGTATAAAAGGCGCTCCGTCCCTGGCACGGGCAAAATTATATACACGTAAGTTCAATGGCCAAACCTCGCGGGTCGTGACGTTATCTTGGAGGCCTTAAACAAGGCATGGCTCAGCCAAAATCTGTCTGAGGACTGGCATCAGGTTAAACTGGTCTCGATCTTCAAGAAGGGAAAGCTCAAAATGGCTTTATCAACTTTAGACCGATCTTTCTTCTTAATGATTTCTCCCAAGTACCACTGTCTATGGTGAAAGCTAGACTAATTTAATCCTCGAGGACTTGCAATCCTTCCGTGATAATTGTTTTGCCTACAGAAGACGGAGGTCCACGTCCACCTGGCTGAACCACCAGATTCTTCATATCTCCACTGAGCGGAGTCATCAAAAGCATGTCCTTGGCTTATCTATGGACAAGGCCTAAGAGAAGGTGGACCTGTCTCTGATGATGGGTATTATAGCCGATATGAGACTCCCTCCTGACATCATCCTTTGGATATGGAACGTCATACGCAACAAGAAGTTGACCATGCTCAGTAATTATATCTCGGCAAACAATGGCCTTTTTCCTGCAAGTACCTCGAAAAGAAGATTGAATCCTTCACAGCTTCCTCCCTGAGGCCCTGTCTTGGCCTCATTAGACCCACCTCGACTCATGTCGTTTTTGTCCTAGCTAAAGAGTCCCTCTTCCTGCAATTGAACCTGCTGCACCCAGTGGGGAGGCTGACACTCTTATTCCTATTCCTGCTCTCTCCCCAGATACTTGGCTCTCTGTCCGCAACATCTGAATGGAACGAAGCCATTAAACACATCTCTATGGACAAAGGAAAATTTTTCTCCCGGATCTTCCCCGACGTTCCCACTAAGCCTTGGTTTCGGGATATCTCTCAACTCCGGGGATGTAAAGACCCTCAATCGATTAGTTTACAATTTTTCCATTCTTATTAAGATTGGTGTGGTTCCCTTGCGGACCTGTAACAGCTGTGGAGCGAATGAGGCGAACGAACATATCATATTTCAGTGCGACAAATTCTCTTGACGTAGGATTGATCTTGAATGGACTAAGTTATATAACTTTTTACTGGACCTCCTCGCGGCGGGTGGCTCGTCCCTTTGATAGACCTGGTCAGTTTTATAAGAGAGACTAGAATCGGCTTGGTTTTCCCCTCGTCCTGTTGCTTTATTTGCGCTTTGCGTTACCCAAAAACATCTTACGAAGGTCCGGAGCCTTTCTGGCGCAAGTTGACTTACAAGAGAGAGAGAGGTACTTCTTCAATCGTGTTAGGTCAGTACAATGGTGCTTGATGCGAAATAACCAACGTGAACAACTTAATTTTTAAGTGGTTGGGTCTCTTTCAGGGCTCCTGACTTGAAGCTCATTGTCAAATAAGTCTTCCCAATTGTTTAGAGCCTTGCCTTTGAGTAGTGATCACGGAATTCCTCTGTCGCTCATCTGCTTTATATGTCGAATCAAGATTTCCAATTTTGACGTGGATGGTGATCAGTGACTGGTTTTATTTAATTCGCCATCTTCCTTCACTAGGGCTAAATTTGTTTAAAAATTGAACATCGAAGTTGATGGTAAACGACCAAAAGCCAGCCCGAAACAATGGTGGCTTGATACGCTGGATGGGGATTTAAAAGCCTCGAGATTGCACCCAGATCAGGCATTCGATAGACCCAAATGGCAAAGCCGATCACGACGAGCCGACCTCGCTTGTAAACGGAACAAAGGCTGAGGAAAAAGAAGAAGACTATCTGAATGAAGACATTAATTTCCCACCCTTCGGCCTGGTTCATAATTCAAGTCCTGTTTCAGTAACCAATTGGCCGAATCAGTGGCTTGTAGATTGTTATATTGGTTTTCCTGTGTAGTTTTTGGTTTTTAATACAGTACCACGTACTGAGGTAATACTCCAGCATGAATTCTGGGCGTTGAGCCCCTGTCTGTGACCGCCTCAAATCTTGTACTGTGCGTGGTAAACCTGGGGCAATCATATATGACAAGCTCCATTTTCTCGACCATGTTACCACATCTTGGCAGCATGGTGACTTGTCGTGACCAAACCGATAAATAGGTTACGTTTTCAGGAAGGCGTAGCATCAACACTGCATCATACACAACTAAACACTGTAAGGGACCTAGGAGAGAACCCTGTGGAACCTCGTAAGTTATTGGGAATATATGAAGAGGGGTCACCTGGTTTACCTGACTTCGGAATGAGTAGTTTACATTGTGTGCGAAATTCTCTTCCACTAAGACTGTGAAAATTTGGGCAAATAAACCTAGCGCTGCCCTGACAGTCACTGTCAGGGCAACATTAGGAATTCCATCTGGCCCTGGAGTCTTATATTTAGAATCTCTTTGCGGCACTTAGAATTTCCTCATCTTCCACAATAGGAACTTCGTCGGGGCTTTTACATATACTGCAAGAAGACTTGTGTAGTTCACATCTTCGAGGAACAGTGTTCACTATATTCAGCAAGATCTTAGGGAAATAGTCAGTGGGAAACATTGACTTTTTAGTGACGACATCATCGACCTGTATCCGCCACCTCATGGATCAAAGTCAGCATTGGTACACATTCGCTTGAACTTTTTGGATTTGCTTTTCGTGATAGCTACCTGCTATTTTGTCCTTGAAATTTTCTATTGTATGTGTGACCCCCCGAACTCAGGTCGGTTTCTTCAGCGCTGGGAAGCTTCTCCTAACTTTGAGGCAGTTTTCCGACTTTCTTCGATTTCTGAATTTCGCATGCGAATGCACTCCACTGCAAGTTCTTGATTAAGGTATCACTGACGAAGGTGAGGTCCACTATCGGTTGTAGTTCTGTCTTGACTCCCCCAGATTTGACAAGCATCACATTCTGGCGTGAGAATGTCGCCAGCAGTATGCGTGCCTTTGCATCGGTTTTCTGCTTCCCCATTCTTTTGCCTATGCGTTGAAGCCCGCAGCTATTGTTTTGGGTTTCTGTCTGCCTGATTGGAATTGTTCACCCTACAGATGGCCTGAATGGCGGGGCGATCACGTAAAAGAGGGGTGCAGTATTTTGTCACTGAATATAGCTATGTAGGGGTGAAAAGGCAGACGGTAACAGGTGCCATGGGGGAAAGGGGTTCGGAGCGCGCAACGAAGGTGGCGAGCGTATAATCGATTTTGCGGACACCCATGACCTTGTACTTATGAATACATGGTTCATCAAACGATTGTCTCATCTTCCCACATTTTATAGTGGGAACAATAAAACGCAAATCGACTATATTCTCATAAGACGTCAACATTTTACCACTGTCACTGATTGCAAAGTCGTTCCCTATGAGACCATCGCACCTCAACATCGGCCGTTGATTGCTGTCCTGCGAATTAAGCCACCGATAAAACGGCGTGAGGAACGCACTGGCCCGCCGCGCATTAAATGGTGGCGATTTGGTGAGAAGAACGAAGAAACGGTCTCACTCATACGATTGCCAACCATTACGAATGTGGAAGAATCATGGAACCAAATGAAAGACACGATCCACAAAGCGGCCTCTGCAACCCTCGGGGTCACCAAGCCGGGTAAGCGGTACATCAACCGAGATACTTGGCTTTGGAATGATGATGTTGAAATGAAGGTCCGTGAAAAGAAACGCCTCTACCACAAATTTCTCGACGATAAAACGCCTGCTAATTGGCAAATTTATAAGAATGCCAACCGGGAAGCAAAGAAAGCGGTCGCTGTCACCCGAGCGAACCATTTCAAAAATCTTTACGATAAACTGGACACTCGGGATGGCGAGAGAGATTTGTACCGACTAGCTAAAAGCCGTGATGAACGCACACAGGATATCGAACACTTCTGTTGTGTTAATGACAAGAACGGTACTTTGCTTACTGATCGTCGAGCCGCGACGGATAGATGGCGAGAATACTTCGAGCAGATTTCAACTGAAGAATTTGCTCATCCTCCACTTCCACAATCATTGCCGACATTTGGAGCAGTTCCACCAGTCAGCGCAACTGAAGTCGAGGAGGCAATAAAACAAATGAAATCGGGGAAAGCAACAGGACCTGACGACATCGCATCTGAGCTCTGGAAAGCGAAGAGCTGGGACCCAACACCGTGGCTCAGTGAATTCTTTAACCGGGTTATTCAGGAAGGAAGAACACCATCTGACTGGCAGGAAAGTACCACTGTTCCAATATGGAAAAAGAAAGGTAGCCCAGCAGAATGTTCAAATTACCGTCCGATCCGGTTACTTTCCCATACCATGAAGATTTTTGAACGCATTCTTGACAACCGTATTCGCGAAATCGTTGAAATAACCGTGAATCAAGCCGGATTTGTCAAGAACTGCGGAACTACTGACGCAATACACGCTGCGCGGTTACTCATGGAGAAACACCGTGAGAAGCATCGCCCTCTTTACATTGCCTTTCTGGATCTAGAGAAAGCGTTTGACCGTGTACCACACGAACTCATCTGGTATGCTTTACGACAACACTTCGTGCCAGAAGAACTCGTGCGCTGGGTTCAATTGCTCTACCACGATCCGAAAAGTAAAGTTCGAAGTATGGCGGGTGTATCAAAACCGCTTCGTGTCTCTGTTGGAGTTCATCAAGGAAGTGCCCTCTCACCACTCCTCTTTGTCCTTGTTATGGACACCGTCACACGGGATATCCAACGTCCAGCGCCCTACACACTGCTTTATGCAGATGATGTTTTCCTAGCATCTGATAGCAAAAATGATCTCGAGCAACTTGTTCAAAAATGGAATGATCGCCTCATGCGACACGGTCTCAGATTGAATTTAAACAAAACTGAATTTTTGACGACCGATCCCCATGAAACAGGCACAATCACTGTCAGCGGCAGTGATCTGCCCAGATCTGAGCGATTTAAATACCTCGGGTCAACGCTATCAGCCAATGGAGAGCTGCGTTATGAAATTGCTTCACGCATTAACGCAACCTGGATGAAGTGGCGTTCCACAACTGGTGTCCTTTGTGATCGACGTATCAACGAACGTCTCAAATCTAAAATTTACCGCAATGTTGTCCGTCCAGTCGCTCTCTATGGTTCTGAGTGTTGGCCGACCATAAAAGACAATGAACGGCGTCTCGCGGTAATGGAGACGAAGATGCTACGTTGGACTAGTGGCGTCACACGTTTAGATCACATCCGAAATGAGGATATCCGCGATCGTTATGGGGTTGCACCGATCGTGGAAAAGTTGCGAGAGAGGCGTCTTCGATGGTATGGTCACGCAATTCGTGCAAACGAGAATTCACTTGCAAAGATTGGTCTGAACATCGAAGTCGATGGTAAACGACCAAAAGGCAGACCTAAGCAACGGTGGCTTGATACGCTGGATGGGGATTTGAAAGCCTCGAGATTGCACCCAGATCAGGCATTCGATAGAGCCAAATGGCGAAGCCGATCACGACGAGCCGACCCCGCTTGTGAACGGGACAAAGGCTGAAGAAAAAGAAGAATATAGCTATGTAGGGTATCGAATGAAAGGTCTCGATTAGTACATTTTTAATCAAATCTCAGTTTTGAGATTGGTTGCACAGGATAGGAGTGCTGGGGTTAGAAGGGCCAAATATTTCAAGGACCCGTTCTCAGAATTAAAAAAAGATATGGTGTTCCATGCATATGGTATCTAAGCCCTTATTAAAAAACACTTTTAACAGTGCCAAACGGCAGGACCTCCTCTCGGCGGAATCCTTTGGGCTTAAGAGTCCTATCACCCCAACCTCTGCCCTTGGAGCAGCCTGACCAAAAAAAAGGAAGGTACAATGAGCAATTTCCGCTACAACGAGAAAACTACCAGCTACCAAGGAAAAGATATGGCATGAACAACTGTACCAAATAATTTTATCACTTCACTTGGAATTCTTCCAATTATCGTTGGACCCATCGAAGATATATTTAGCTAAAAAAGCGAAAAAAGATAAAATCTAACATGAAATTTCACTTAAAATATTTGAAAGGTGAGAGCAGTTCAGCAAGAAGCATTTCCCCAAAGTTTGTAATTTCAAACAGACACAAAAGATCGTAAGGTATTAAACAAGATAAGAAAAACAATTTAGTGCAACCTCAGAAAGAATGTGTTTAACGAATATGACTTCGATGTTCCTATGAGAAACTGCACTTTTCCGTCCTAGATTGCAAAATATAGACTTTTGAAATTTTTATAATTTTCTCTGGTAAATTGTCTTTTTTTTGTATTATCTAAAGAGGAAAATGAAGTTATTGGGAACATCTTTTCAGTTTCTGGAGAGCTGGGTTTAATTATCGGGAAAGTGTTAACTATTGATGGTGAAACTATAGTTCTGAAGTGAAGGATGTGAATCCTTGACATGACATAAGGGTACTTGACATAAATATTTTTTAAATTTTGACATAGTAATTATGAGTCAGCGTCTCGATGGCTTAGCTTTGTGTATTTAATCGCAGTTATCGATGTTTCGGAAGCCAGTTGCTCTCTTCCTCAGTACTCTTATAAGCTCTTGTAAGCACTGAGGAGGGGAGCAGCTGGCTATCGAAATGTGGTGGTCAGAAGGCGACACTATGTGGTCGGAGTCGGCCAAGAGGGCAGAGCCATCCCAAAAACCTAAAAAGTTCAAGCTCCGTTGAAGTGTTTCGTCAACAAGCGCCTGCAGGCTCCTAGCAGGTTCGGGAATGCCGGGGGGGGGGGGCACCTCAGGTGTCGTTATACAAAAATACTGCCACGAAGCCAACAAGCCAGCTCTTCCCAAGCACCAAGAAAGAACCTTAGCGGAAGTGACGAGCCTCCAGTTTATCTCGCTTCTAAAACTACACTTCTTCAAATGCCACAGCGTCCGATCCCTTTTCAGTTGAAATCCCCAACCTTTGCACTGTACCTTAAATATTCTTTCTACCCAAGAAGCAAAGAAACCACATCCAAAAATTCGACTCCTACTGCAGTCAAAAGATTTACTCGCCCATTCTCGATCAGCCCCTCAATGTCCTGCTAATTTTGGCTCAGACAATGAACCCAGAATTCATCATCAGCAGCCTTGTTTGGGCAAAATTTCTCTAATCTCAGCGTTTGCATGCATAACATGTCGCTGTTGTATTTTTATGATTGGGAAGGAAACCATAAGCCAGTTCTCTTTCGACTTCAACACCTCCGCAAGTAAGTTTACTAGGTTCACGCTCCTGTCCAACGTTTGGTTCTGGTTCCTCTTTTCCATTGCAAACCTTGGGCGGTGGAGCATTACACACTTTGGGTCTTCCGATGCGCCACCGCATCTAGGGCAATTCCGTGAATCATTTAATCCAAAGCAGTGCAGACACTGCCTTTAGCCACCAATGGGTAATGTGGTCGTTGCTCCCCTCATTTTTCCGCTCAAACTACAACCTAAAGTTGGGGATTTGCCTATACGTCTACCGATCCTTCGCCAATTTGTCCTATCTGCGTTGCAAGAGATCATTCGACTCTATCCTTCTCCAAAAAGTCGACTGGGATCATGGCCGGTACCGCTAATACCGTATCATCTGCTGTGATTCAAAAAGTACTGCAAACCCTCAAAACCATCAGCCAGTGAACCGAATTCACTTGCTTTCGTCTCTGAGAGATTGTAGGCGCTTGTGTCCACACAGGTGACGAGTAAAGCAGGGTAGATCGCATCACGCTAGAAGCAACCAACCATAGTGTTTTGACCCACCATTATTCGAAAACATTTTTGTAGGTGTCGTAGGGGCACCAGCTGTCATTCTAGGTGTTCTCAAAAGCTCAGTTTGATGTAAATTATCAGCCCCAGGTATTTGATTGCTGGCTTGAACACCGTATATCCACCGACTTCCACTGTCACAGTGTCCTTTTTCGTTATTAAGTCCGCTTCCATGAAGGTCGCCCTGGCTCATTTTAGCCAGGACTTTATCGCTTTGACTGTTTCCGTCACATAGGCTTTTACATCCTTCTGGGTGCTTCGCTGTAATAACCACAGCTAGCTCATCTGCCAAGCCGACAATCGTAGTTCCCCCTGGGACGGGAAGAGGAAGCATTCCATTATATTCCACAACAGAGGACTCTGTACCGATCCGTCTGGTACTCCCGCTGTGTTAATTCACTCTTTGGAGTCCTCATTCGTCTGATATCAGTAAGTAAGTTTAGGTTCGCTTAATGCCCGGGAACACTTATGCCAACCAACGCCCCTTTAATTCTATTCCAGTTGGCCGACTTGAACGTGTTTTTGACATCCAATGTCACAAACTAGTGCATCATTTGCCTGGTTCTAGATCATGCTTATTGCATCCACCGTAGAATAGGCAAGTCGGAAACCAAACTGGCGCTCCGACAAGCCATAGCTCTTTTCAACGATGGGTAGCAGTTTGTTAGTGATGATCCCCTCCATCATCTTCTCCTTTGCATCCTGCAGCCAGATAGGGCGATATGATATCGGGTGCCCAGGGGAATTATTGGGTTTGGTAAGAAACACCCACTTTTGCTTTTTCCACTGGGCAAGGAATATTCCTTCTTTTAGGCATGCTTCGAAGGTTTTGACGGCAAGGTCGGGCTTAGTTTCCACTGCAGCCTTCAAAGCTCTCTTAAGGATGCCGATCCTATAACATATTTCCCGAAAATCCTCCGCAGTTACTGGAGGTATTATGCCTCGTTAAGCTGGACAACCGTTTATCTTCCGTTATTTTGTGGTGAGGAACCAAAGTGGTAAAAATTTCTTTTGTAAGGCGAGGACAGGTCGGCTGAGGTGATCTCTGGGACCTTTTCATTACCACCTTGTAGGCCTCACCCCAAGTGTTTTTATCGGTATGGTCGCACAGTTGCACAGCACTCCTCGGAATGGCTTCTTTTAAGCCGTCATGCAGTTATCTGTATGTCTCCTCTCCACCGTCGCTGAGCCTCTAGTTAAGCCTCCTTTCCCAGAGACATACGTTACGTAAACTTGCAATTTCGTTGATTCACCAGTAGTTGGGTTGCCTAGTGGGGAGCAATCGCCTTCTGGGCAAAGTAGTGTCGCATACTTCTGTCACCCATCGGATGATTTGGGTGACTTTTTCTCTGGCCGTACCATCAAGGGATATGTCGGACTTAAGCGCCACGGAAAACGTGTCCTTGCCAGAAGCTTTTACTGTCCAGTCGAGCAAATCACCCGGCATTCTGCGAGAGCTCTATTTTGAGCTTGATTCGCCCTTGATTTCCTCGCAGATTGCCTGGTGGTCACCGTGGGTATAGTCCTCACTAGCTTGCCAAGGCCAGGGCCCTTCCTCTGATAGTGTACAAGGCCCCAACATTCGCAGGTACCACGTTTAGCTCCGCGAATGCTTTGAGGAGGTTGTCCGGATGGCCCCAGTAGTTAGGGCGCTGGGCTGTCGCAGTGGAAGGTCGCGGTTCAAATCTCACTGCTCACAGATGGATTTGTTATTGTGACTGGATGCCGGACACCAGTCGACTCAGCTGAGCTCAATGAGTACCTGGGTCAAATCGCCTGCCTCCTTTAATAGCCCAGGCACTAAAATCACCTGATATGATTATCGACCAACGTTTTCTTGGATCCAAAACCAGAGCGCTCAACATTTTATCAAACTCGGCAACAGCTGTACACAGTAACTCCTTTCACCCTCGCTCTGATAAAGTCTCCCACTTTGCGCTCCATTATTTGCTGAAAGGCTTGTTCTTCACAAGCGTTTGACCCAAATGTCACCTCTGTGATTTAGATATGATTCACTAATTACAGTCACATCGATGTATTTATTGCGGATGGTTTGCGAGAGTAGCTCCAGCGACGCTTGGCAGTGGCTGAGGTTGATTTCCATCAACCTCATCTGCGATTTATACTGAAGGATTGTTTGCATTCGAGGCATTTGGTGCTGCCTGCAATGTGACGGTGATTCACTCCCTCCTGTCCTTTGCACAGTGAGCAATTTGGATCAGCTCCATAGTCCTTCCTTGGCCTTCCATTCTGCATCTCTTGCATTGCTTCGATCTGTCATTTGGACTGGTGCATCGCCTCGGAATCTGACTGAAGCCAAGGCATTTAGAGCATTGCCTCAGCACCTGTTTCCTATGATAATACATAACCCAGTCTATTTTTGCTATTTCTGTTGCTAACTGCTTGAGTACTGCCTCTATATGTAGGCGTTTTCACCGCTGACTATAGTTGTCCGGTAAGATCGAATTGCTTCCCCAAGGTTTCGTAAATATTTTTCTTCATGATGATCTTATATATATCTTTGCAGATTGTGATGATCTCTTTTCTTCTGTCGATTTCCTGTCCTAATGACTTTTCGATTTAGCTCAAGAATTTATCTGCGGTGATATCATTAGATTTCTTGAGCTCCAACATAAGGTCTCTTTTCTGGGATCGTTTAATGCGGCTCCCATTGTCTTCAAAAGGGTCAGCATATGGCCTTTCACTTCGTCTTATTTTCCTCCGATCCTTTCTTTTTCTAGGTACCATCTTTCTCCAGGTTTCCAGATCTACCTGTTCTCGGAGTAGCAACTACCTTAGTTTCGCCGTCAGCTCCGACGTCGTCTTTGTGCTCTTTTCTCTTTTCGGAGTTTGGCCTGTTATTTTATTCAACCTTTCGTGCAGCTTCTTCCCCGATTTCTCCTCTTTTGTATTTTGAATAGACGTTCCTTGTGCCGCCTGACTCACTTTGCATTCGATGCCTTCTCCACTTTTTCATCTTCAGCCTTGCCGTACGTCAAACGAATACCTCCTATCATGGCCTTTAAATTTTGGTGAATATTTCGGCGCTCATACACAGCTCCATAATCTTTTTACCCACAGCAATAAAGGCAACTCCCTGTTGGTCATTGCCTGCACTATTACTCGGATGGTACCACGTCAAGTTGTCTTCCTTATCGTAAAAACTCGCTGCACAATTTCTATTGGGGGTAGCGCTTTCGATCGCGGGGATTGTGCCCGTGTAAGAGGGGATCTACGAAGAATCGAAAGTTCTTTTGAACGGGTCTGTCGATGGAGTCAGCTCCAGTCCCCTCCGTACGCTTGTAAGACTAGATGCCACGGTAGCCAAAGTCTCCACTATTGAGGCACTGCGGTTGTTGGATGTTGACGGTCGGGAGCCCGCTTGCCCACTACCAAAACCACCGGTAACTGTTCTGCTCCTCTATGTATAGAATTGTCCGTCCTAGCAAGATAACGGTTAGATGGTACTCAGTAATGTGGTATGTCTGTAATTGCTGCACTGTGTGATATGCTTCTTTCAATGTATTCGACAGGGTATGCCTCGTTGTCGGTCATAACAAGTATATCCGCTTTCTTAAACCTTGGGCATAGGCTGATGAACCGCTTGGTGTGGTGGGTTGCTTCCTCATTTAACCATCATCATCATCATCAACGGCGCAACAACCGGTATCCGGTCTAGGCCTGCCTTAACAAGGAACTCCAGACATCCCGGTTTTGCGCCGAGGTCTTCTTCTTCTACCATAGATATTGCCCTTATAGACTTTCCGGGTGGGATCATCTTCATCCATACGGATTAAGTGACCCGCCCACCGTAACCTATTGAGCCGGATTTTATCCACAACCGAACGGTCATGGTATCGCTCATAGATTTCGTCATTGTGTAGGCTAGGGAATCGTCCATCCTCATGTAGGGGGCCAAAAATTCTTCGGAGGATTCTTCTCTCGAACGCGGCCAAGGGTTCGCAATTTTTCTTGCTAAGAACCCAAGTTTCCGAGGAATATATGAGGACTGGCAAGATCATAGTCTTGTACAGTAAGAGCTTTGACCCTATGGTGAAACGTTTCGAGCGGAACAGTCTTTGTAAGCTTAACCAGTTCGGCTATAATTCCATCGGCTCCTGGAGGCTTGTGATTCTTCCATGACAGACGCAACAGTGTTTGTTCGCCGTCTTCAGTTGATGGGACCTCTAAGTGATATTCTGACTGTTGTACAGTTCATTAAACCTTCCATTGCGTCGCTCGTATACAGTTGAAATCAGATTTCCCTCCCTGTTTTGGCAGGATCAGCATCGAGATGTATATGAATTTATCCTGTTGACCTGTTGGTTAAACTTATGTACCTGGTGTGGTTGCTGTCTGTACCTTTTGAGTTCACAGATCAATTGGATTTCTCAGGCTTGGTTTTCGTGCCTGTGAAATGGCTTCTCTGCTCAATGGAGTTCGTGATTAATCTCTGCCTGTACATGCAGCAATCTTCCGTTCTGTTGCTAGCTTACATTTATCGCCGTCCCAACCTTTTTTGCGATGGGTGGCAAAGTGGTTATGAAGATAATTTTTCCATGATTCATCTCCAGTACCTCTGTTAGTTGCTATTATTTCTATATCCATTTCCTCCTCGTAGGCGTTGTTGTGGATTGGGGCAAGAGTAGAGCTGTTGGCGATGGTTTAGAAGGTGGTTCCCAGTGTGGGTTGCAGTCCATAATTTCGCCCTCGGAACTAAGCAACCCTTTGATTGCCTGCTGAATGGTAAGACTATTCCATCCACTAACACTGAATTGAATTTGGTGCTCCTCCTTGATAACAACCCAGTCGTCTATGGGAAGTATAGGATTTGGAAGGCGCAGAAATTGGACGAACTTGTCCTTATCCTAGCGGATCTTCGGCAACCAGATGCGAGCTTTACACCCTCCCAGGCGTCGCTGCTCTTAGCGAAACGAATAAGTTCTCGGAGAATTGGTCCTAGCATGCTATAATGTGGAACCCTCGGACCACTTGAGAGGAATCAAAGCAGGAGCTGGATCCTGTGTGTTTGCCTTTGGCGTCCGGGAGATGCTCAATGACCATTTCCGACAGCCTGGCCTCAATACTGGTCCACACCTCCGGCGCTATTTAGCCGCTAGCTAAAACCACACGGCCACGTCGCTCAAGGGTTTCGGTGTTCGTGGTTCGTCGGCTGGCTGTTGCTGTATACTTTTCTCCCTCTTACCCACTCTATCTTGATCTTGTTCGACCTCGTTTTGAGAACGATTGTATTTGCTTGTCTGTCAGGGTGTATCCCTCAACAATCGCCTGGTACTTAGCCAGATCTCTTGCTGAGAATATGCACTGGCTCTTGAGCAGGATACCAGTGAACCTTCACGTTTCAGCCAGTTTCCGTTGACCGACTTTCTTGTGGGCATGTCCTGGTACCACTAGTAATCCGTTAAGATTGTCCACCTTGGCGAGTCTGGCCACCAGGGTAAGGGTCTTATTTAAAAGTGAAGGTGCCCAAGGTATCCAGAGTTCGCATACTCCAACCAAGCTCCTCATTGGCCACGCAGCCCTGGGCATATGCTGTTCCACCTTGGCTTGGGGTCCTATTAGAACCTTTTCCAGTGCAAGGAAAACGACGGCTGTTGCTTCAGCTCATCCTCTCACCACATCCACTTGGCCCTAACACATGGCAGACAAGCAAATCCTCGTCAGTTGAATGAGTCTACCCTCAGCCCGGTTCTACCCACTTTTGGCCTGTCCGTTTGCGGGTCATAAGCCTAGAGTGGCAGGACAAACACAAACGTAAAGACGAATATCTAGAATCAAGGTTTGAGCTGAGGCCACAGAAACTGAAAAGTTCAGACTATGGTGCCTCGGCTCTGCTACTGTCTGTTCTTCAGGGCCTCGTAAAAAATGCCTGCAACGTTGTATCATTAGGTAAAAAGGAGCAAACTTTTTATTTCAAATGAGGGCTTCAAGTCTTTTTGTATAAGTTTACTGTTTGAATACCGAGCTAGATTTCACTTAAATAACTGTTTGTGTTTTCCACCATCACACAAAACAGATACATCCATTTTTCTTACAAATCGTTTCGATTCCAGGTGCAAACTTTCCACCATCCACCGACAGCAACAATAACTCAACATTGTTTCCAAGCATACTTTTTACTGGAAAAGAATTGTTTTCTCCTTCCAGGAAACAACTTGAAGATATTCTCCCATTTTTCTTTCGACTTCAACCAAAAAACTTTCAAATGGAAAACATTGCGGAAAAGAAAACAAAAAAGCAAAAAAGAAAAAAAAACTTTCTCTTCCAAAGTCGCAGTCAAAGAATTGTTCGCTTTTCATTAAAATTTCGTTAAAAGTTCTTGAAATATTTATGCACCAAAGAATGGGAAAGTTCCATGATAGCATAGCACTTAACTGTGAACGTTAAGGATGAACGGAACATATCCTTGCATTCTATAGCATTTTATTGTGAAGGGAAAACAAAGCGGTGAAATGCTGCACAAAATGCAGGCAGCAATCTTTAGCAGTAATGGCGAAGTTGGCAAGGTGCGATTACTCTGTTAAAAGATAGTCTTGAAAACTTAGAGTGGAATGCTTTCAGTCATCCTCGTAGGATAATAGAAGGCAGTTTCGATCGTAGAGTAAACACTTTTCTAGATGGTAACAGGATATTCGTGATAGAGGCAAAAACTTTTTAGAACTAAACAATGGCATGAGGGGGTGGGAAATGAGGGTGGCTGCACATGTCTTCCACTTCAAGGAAAATAATAAGATTCCTTGCAACACAGAGGACACTTACGCTAACTTACTAATTACAGAATAATTTCATTTATCGCTAAAAAGATTAAATAAAGTGGAGGATGCTCAGGACCAAATACGCTCCACTGGCCTTAGTTAAAAATTGGGTTCGACACTAACCCTAGAGTAAATATGCGACACTTTTACGCGCAATTGATTGAAGAACGTTGAACAAGTGCAATGCTTTTCTTCCATCATACAAATTCATGCAATGCATCGGAAAACGAATCTCCTGTATGTGGTCTTCTCGCTCGAATTTCATTCCAGGTTCTCGAGTGTAGCAGCGCATTCCGGACAGTCTGAGGACTCATTCAATACGAAGCGATGCAAGTACTTCCTATATCCACCATGTACCGTAAGAAATTCTTTATGATTTCACTCGACCCACCTCTCAATATAGAGGATCTCTGTATGGATCCATTGGTCTTTTTCGGAATTATCACACCGTTCTTGTCATCTCTTGTACAGCTCCTTCATAGTGCCGGCGACTAGATTTCGGCCCTCCAATATTAGGCATAATTCTTACGCGCTCATACTCCAGATGCCCCTTGAAGTTCAACGTGGCATCGATCATTACCCCCAGGTATCTAATGATCGAATTTGAAACTACTCCGACATTACCAACCCGGATGTATTGTTTTTCCTGCGATTTGTAATAGGACCCCTTCCGTCTAATCTTCCGCCTGATCCAGTTTCATTATTTGGAGTCATGATTTGATGCATGAGTGGTTTCACTTCCATACAGTTCCATGTACCGGGGGTCGTCTGCAAAACCAATCAATGTTGCCTCCTTTGGCACGTGAAGGCCGAGCAATCCGTCATACATTATGTTCCACAGCAGGGGACCAAGTACGCAGCCTTGAGGAACACCTGCTGTCGCAACATAGTCCTTCGGCCCGTGTCGTCCGTATCGTACTAAAGAAGTCTCTGCGAAAGGTAATACACGATTATCCGAGCTAAGTAACCAGGGACACCCAGTTTAACCAGGGCGCCCTTAATCCAACCCCAGTTGGCTGAGTTAAAGGATTTCCTGACATCCAGTGTCACCACTGCGCAGCATTTACCAGCGGCGAATGCCTCCCGGATAAGGTCCACTACCGTTGCTATTGCATCAACAGTGGACCGTGCTCTGCGAAAGCCATACTGCTGCTCTGATAAACCATTCGCCGGCTCGACAAAGAGAAGCACCCTGTTGTATATCGCCCTCTCCAACATCTTCCCCATAGTGTCTAAAAGACAGATAGGACGATATGAAGAGTGTGCGCCAGATGGTTTTTGGGGCTTCAGTAGCAGAACCAACCTCTGCCTTTTCCACTGGGCGGGAAACACTCTTTCTATCATGCACTATTCAAATGTGCGTATAATCCATGCGGGCTTGATTTTAGCAACTAACTTCAGGGCTTTGCCCAATTCGTCCACAGATCTCCCGTAGTTCCTTCGCGCTCACCCCGGGGATTGAGAAGACAGCCTGAGGTCCACCTTATTCCGATTATTTTGCACAAGAGTCGCGGCCACGTCATCAGAGGTGATTTTTGCCCACGAATCTCGTCCATTACAACCATTGCCCCACGGGTTTCAATTTGCCTCAAGGCACAGCTGCTCGCAGCAATTCTGCTTACTTTCCGGTATAGGCAAAGATCGTGGTGTTCCTTCTCCGACGATGTGAAGTTTCGTGAAGGTTTCAAACAGGATTCGGTCCGTTGTGTTCGTTACACGACTTTCCCCAGTCTAAAGTTCACCCATTAAAATGGCCGGCAATTATTTTGGGGCTACGGCCTCTAGCGTCTAACACCAAGCTGTCTAGAATCTCCTCATATTGCGCTTATGTAGCACGGTTTATATTGATCGCTCGTAGGCTTATTTGAATGCGGAATAAGCATTGGTTCTTGTTGGTACCATAGTGCGGGAAGAAACCCCGTTGAATGAAACAATTTGGAACTGACTTGACCGCCACTAACAGATCTTTCTTCAGGATGTCATCTAAGTCTGAGGCTTTAATTGCGATAATCTCCTCGCTTCGGGACTTACTAGAATAGCTGGTAGTTCTTACTTCTCCTGGGACTTCTGGGAGAAGAGCGCTGATAATATTCCGTACCAAATTAGCATTGGCCATCGGCGGTGAGTGAGCTTTGATTGATGACATGATGACTTTGACGCACCCTACAAGGTTCAGAATCCATTTTCCTTCCTAGAATCGATTCGATCTTTGTCTGCCCGTCTGTCTGTCTCTGACACCCGATTTATTCGGAAACAGCTGAACCAATTGTCACGAAATTTGGTGAGAACATGTGGTTTGTGAATCCTTTTACATGCAGTGGGTGGCATCATTTTTCACTGGATTCAAGGGGGGGAGGCTTGTCATAGATCTGAATGGCGGGTGTACATTTTTTCTTCACAGAATATGAAAAGGCTCAATTAGTACTGGTGACATTTTTGATTCCGGGTGAAACATAAGGGGAGTGAGCGCTCGAAATTTATGCCGCAAAAACTGTAACAGGTCTCATTTTCAGAATCTAACCAGCTGAAAAACCTGAAAAAAATCATAATGGTGCATCCCTACATGAAGTCTAGGCTATGATATCCTGACGGTCATGCGTATTTTTCTTGCTCACTTGCCATTGCAGGTCTTTGGATGTGTCACCAACGAATGTAAGGTCTATTATCGAGCCCCACTTCTGAAAGTATTGTCCCTGCCGGTATTTATCAGAACTACATCCAGATGTGAAAGTGCTTTAGTAATATGCAGCCCCTACTTTTATTCCATGACTAGTTCAATTAAAATCTCGATTTGTTATTCTGTTATTATTTTCCGCAAGTTAATATTATGAACGATTGTTCCCGCGAGAAACTGAGGAAATTCACGTTCATCAAAAAGCAAGCTCCTCTTGGACAACCGCGAGAAACTGAGGAAATTCACGTTCATCAAAAAGCAAGCTCCTCTTGGACAACCGTTTTGCTGTTCGTGGATTACGTGCTCCAGGCATGATTTCTATGATTTCTGTGGCTTTTTATCTTCCACCACACATCCAAGCACAAACTCAACGTCGTTATAACATCCAAAACTTTGCACCGACTACTCATCCACGTCAATCATTCCTCTTGTTCGCCAACTTTCCCTTCCGATTAACAGAGCTATTCCACTCTAGTCTTATACAAATTACCTTTCTGCTTGCCCAAAGCCCAAATTCGGGAGATCATGAAATTACCTCTAGCTCTACTCTCTACGGCTCCGGCACAAACAATGACATTTTGAAATCCCATCGTTGATCAGCTGTCCACCCACGAACCGGTCTCCATGGCGCTACTCTCGCCTTGAACTCGGTTGAACTCCGAGAGTTCATGTCCGCGCGCCTACGGATGCGGCAAATCATTCCCCTCTGTCAAGACCAATTCTCCCGAATGCATTCAATAATGTGCAATCTGCGGCGGACATTAGGGTAATTGCACATTATAGAATGAATTATTTAAGCAAATTAATTCGGAAAAAGGCGAATGAGATTCCGCTCCCGTCGTGAAGCCGCGGTCACTACAAATTTTTATCTGATTGATACATCGTCCAAGTTCTCACTAAGATATGCCCTAGGCAAAAAATATGCAGAGAAAGTGACAGCTTTCCAGGGGCTGCTTGCCATTCACCTCTGAATTGGGTATACCGCATCAACCACATCAACGAACTATCGTTCATGGTTTTTCGAAATGCACTTTAGCTCTCCCCAGGACTTTCTAAGATGCTTCCACTCCTCCTCGACGGTTTTGTCCCTTTCTTGGGTCAAAATCTTGGTGTAAATTTTTCGTAGTCAGCTATCTATTTTGTTGCACCGAACAAAAAAAAATATCCTTTTCAGTTGCTTTCATCTCGAAATGTTCTTCACTTAGCGGAATCGTGTACATTCGATGGATTATGAAATTGGAAGGGGGTGTTTTTTGACTCCATGAATGATTAGAAGTTATCCTTTTTTCTTTCGTTGGATCATGTGCATTTAGGAGCCAAACATTTAAAAACTCTGCTTTTATTCAAACTGTACCCTTTTGATCATTATATGGTTTCAAGCTAATAATAACTTGGGTGATTATAAGAGGGAAATGGATGCTGCATTAACCACAGTTAACAGAGATCCTGGAGCATCAACAAATGCTGCATACCGAGTAATGCTGCATTCTCAAAGAACGCGGGCACGCGCGGAAACTTACCATGAACTCCGGCGAGCGGAGAAGGGACTTCACAGACGGAAAAAGGAAACCTGGGAGAACCAACAGGTCTGTAAACTAGGGAGTAACCGTGGAAGTTTTAGCAACAAGTCAGCAGAATGAAGTCTTACACACCTCGATGTTCATCCTGTTAAGACAAAAGGGGAAATCTGATTTCCGACAGAATGGGCATATTGGAGCGATGGGTTGAGTACTTTGAAGAACTAATGAACACAACCAGAACATCGGCGAGTTGGAGGTCCCGCCAACTGAAGATGACGGACAAATACTGCCACCACCAAGTTTAGGAGAAACAGTCCGTGTAATTCATCGGCTAAAAAATCATAGGTCGCCAGGAGCCGATGGAATTACAGCCGAATTGGTTAAATATGGAGGCGACCAGTTACACCAAGTGGTTCATCAACTTGTGCTCAAGGTATGGGACAGCGAATCAATGCCTGACGATTGGCAACGAGGCATTATCTGTCTCCTATATAAAAAGGGAGATATCACAAAGCGCAGCAATTATAGAGGTATCACGTTGCTGAGAACCATCTATAAGATATTCTCCACTATCTTGCTAGGCCGGATAGCCCCGTACGCCTAGAACATCATTGGCCCATACCAAAGAGGTTTCACTCCAGGCAAATCAGCAACAGATCAGATTTTCTTTCTGCGGCAAGCGAAGGACTGTTGAATATGGACATCAGTTTCACCATCTCTTCATCGACTTTAAAGCCGCCTATGATAGCATACCCAAAGTAAAACTGTACACGGCCATGAGAGAATTCGGTATCCCGACGAAATTAATAAGACTGACTAGGCTGACCTTGACCAATGTGCGAGGCCAGATAAACGCAGCAGGATGACTCTCAAGACCATTCGACATCAACAACGGTCTACGACAAGGGGATGCCCTATCATGCGTCCTCTTTAACCTGGCCCTCGGGAAAGTGATCCGTGATGCTGAGGTAAATGCAAGAGGTATGATCCTCTTCAAGTCCACCCAACTACTGGCCTATGCTGACGAGATCGACATCACGGGAAGAACCTCCCGAGACGTACAAACTGCCTCAACTCATCCAGATCGAGCAGGCCATATTTGGCGCGAGATCTTGGGTTGCACATAAATGAAGGCAAGACAAAATATATGGTGGCAACGTCAGCACCGAAGAGCAATCAACCAACAACATCAAACCGCACTGGTCAAACGGGAAGAATAAAGATAGAAGACTACAACTTTGAGACCGTTGATAATTTCTCCTATCTATGGTCGAAGATCCCAACCGATAACAGCTACGATGATGAAATCCGCGCACGGTTGTTGTCAGCCAACAGAGCCTATTTCAATTAACAACAAGTCGGGAAACCGGAAGCTTGACGCTTCAGGTATAAAAGGTTTTGTATTTCCATAACGCAAGCATAACGTAGTTCTCCATTGGCTTATAGCATTGACCCGAGATATTGAAATCGTTCAGTTCTGGGCAGGTTACTGCCATTGCCAGAACTGAGCGATTTAAATATCTCGAGTCAATGCTATCTGCCAATGGAGAACTGCGTAATGAAATTATTTCACACATTAACGCAACCTGGATGAAGTGGCATTCCCCAACTGGTGTTCTTTGTGATCGACGTATCAGCGCACGTCCCAAATCTAAAATTTACTGCAATGTCGTCCGTCTGCCGCTCTCTATAGTTCCGAGTGTTGGCCGACTATAAAGGACAATGAACGGCGTCTTGCGGTAATGGTAACGAAGATGTTGCATTGCGCTGGTGGCGTGACACGTTTTGATTACGTCTGAAATGAGAATATCCGCGATCGATATGGGTTTGCACCGGTCGTGGAAAAACTGCAAGAGAGGCGTTTTCGATGGTGTGGTCACGTAATTCACACTAACGAGAATTCAACAACCAGTATTGGTCAGAACATCGAAGTCAATGGTAAGCAACCAAAAAGCCGGCCAAAACAATGGTGGCTTGATATGCTGGATGGGGATTTAAAGGTCTCAAGATTACATCCTAATCAGGCATTTCATAAAATAAAATGACAAAACCGATCACCACAGGCCGACCCCGCTTGTGAACTGATGGCTGACCAAAAAGAAAAAGATGTGAGGAGCGACGAGTGCACGACAGCTCCGTGTAATATAGCTAAAAATTCCATTGCCCTCTATTTTCTAGAAAGCGATTTAAATAAATCATTTGATGGAAAGCCCTGTGTTGATAATAGTCAACCTCATACGCCTCACACCCTGAGTTTAATATTATTAGCAAATGCCAACGATTTAATCAACATCAAATATAAACAAGTCCGGAAACCGGAAGCTAGGCGCTTCAGGTATGAAAGGTTTTGTGTATTTCTTTTATAAAGAGTGTGCATTTGTCCCATTAGCATGTAGCACGTAAAATATGCATATATTATGTGAAAATAGCCACTTTCAAGTGATATTGACATTCATAGTCTTGAATTTACAGAGGAGCGACAGTTTTGACCTAGTATAACTTTGTTAGTAATAGTGTGATTTTCACCAAATTCAGCAGGATCATGCTCTATATTGTAGCCTACCTTGCTGCAAAATTTTGTAATTCTAGGGTGAACTTAAGGGGGGTCTTCAATCAATTATATCAATTATAGTAATGTGCTATTATTAACTTTATTTGAACAACTATCGATATGGAGCGTATTTCGGAGCCTACGGACCATATAGTGGCAGCCCCCTGTTTTTTTTTAGATTTTTCGGTTGGGTAGTTTCTGAGAATGGGTTCGTTAAAAAAATGACCACTTTCAACCCCCCGCACTCCCCACCTTTTCAGCAAAAATCAAAACTAAGACCGGCTTCGAAAAGTACTAACCGACACCTTTAATTTGATATCCCACATGACCATATTTGATGAAAAAAAATGTACACCCCCCTTTTGCATGTATGGGGACCCCCCCCCCTTAAATTCGTCGTAAAAGGATGTAACTCACTATATGCGTGAGCGTTCACAGTTCCCACCTTTCTACCAAATTTGGTGTCAATCGCTATAACCGTAAGAAAAATGCTTGTGACGGACAGACAGACAGACAGACAGACAGCAAAACGGATTTTAATAAGGTTTTGTGTTTACACAAAACCTTAAAAAGGGCTAGGGAGAATTAGATTCTTCTTGAATGGAATTTTAATATTTTACCCGAATTTCAATTATTCTCGTTAATTATGACGTCAGCATCTTATTTGTATGGCTTAGGATTCTGTTAATTAGCACGAAATTGATAAGTTTGAACTGCTATAACTTTTCCACTAATAGTTGGATTTTCATGAAACTTGGCATGTGTATGCACGAGGCTGTCCTCTATGTCGGTGCAAAATTTAGTACACTTAGGATGAACCTAAGGAGAGTTTTTTAGTCTGTTTCTAAAAGTTGATAATATACTATTAGTAAATTTTTTGAGCAGATACCGGAATGGGACGTCTCTCGAAGATTCGATTTCACATAAGTGTTTTACACAAAACCTTAAAAAGGGCTGCAGATAAATAGATTCTTCATAAATGCGACTTTAATATTCCACGCGAATGTCAATTAATAATAATAATAATCGTTGACGCAACAATCCATATTGGATCAGGGCCTTGAAGTATGTTAAGGCACTTCATTCAAGACCGTAACGGTACACTAGGAGGCAATGTGGTCAGCATTGCGCTCGCCGAATGTCAATTATTCCGGGTAATTATGACATCAGCATCTGATTTGCATGGCTTTGGAAGCAGTAAACTCGCGCGAAATTGCCAAGTTTGAACTACTATAAATTTGGCGTTAATTGCCTGATTTCCATGAAATTTAGCACATATATACGAAATATTGTCCCCTATGCTGGTACAAAATTCGGAAGTCGTAGGATGAATTTAAGGGGGGTTTTTCAGTAAACTTCTAAAAAGTAGTAATATACTATTAGTGAGTTTATTTGAGCAGATATTGGAATGGGACATATTTTGAGGCCTAGATTTCATCGTGCCACCCTGATTTTTTTTCGGATTTTTAGGTTGAGTAGTTTTCGAAAATGAGTCCTGTCTCACTTCAAGTGCGTACATTTTGACTCCTTACTCACGCACTTTCCAATTTATGCCAAAACTAATGTGAGTTTCGGAAAGTACAAATCGGGACCTTTCATTTGATACCCTACACAACTATATCCGGTGAAAAAAATGTTTGAATCCCCCCTTTGCATGTATGGGGAGCCCCCCTTTAAACTCCACCTAAATTTATGCCACTCGCTGTATGCGTGAGATTTCATAGCTCCCATCTGTCCACCAAATTTCGTTCGGATCGGTTTAGCCGTTTTGGAGAAAAATGCGTGTGACAGACAGACAGACAGACAGACATTGAATCGATTTTAATAAGGTTTTGTTTTACACAAAACCTTGAAAACTGTTTCGCTCGAAACGTCTTACCATAGGGTCAAAGCTTTTACTGTACAAGACAATGATCTTGCCAGTCTTCATGTATTTCTCGGAAACTTGGGTTCTTAGTAAGAAAAATTAGGAACTCTTGGCTGCGTTCGAATCCTGCCAAGAATTTTTGGCCTCCTACATGAGGATGGACGATTCCGTAGCCTACATAACGACGAAGTCTATGAGCGATACCATGTGTGTGTGTGTGTGTGTGTGGTGGGGAGAAGCTACAGCTTCTGAGCACTCAGGCCGTGTTGGCCCATTGTACTCGCGTCCCCCGTCTAACGGAATATTCCGGATTCGTTAACGTATCGTAGGATTTCCGTTAGTGGATGTGATGCTACCCGTCGTAATTGGAGGACATCGGCACCAAAGATCTGATGCCTGATGCGTCCATAGGCGGGGCATTCACATAGGAAATGCTCCGTGGATTCCGCTTCCTCATTACAGGAGGGACACGTATCATCTTCGGTAATTCCTATTCTGAACATATGCCCAGCTAGTGAATTATGGCCTGTCAGAATGCCCACAATACACCTGCAAGTAATCCTGCTTTTCGACAGGATAAACTTTGCGGTACGTATGTTGGGTTCTGGCAGGAAAAATTTGGTGTGTCGAGCAGCATTTAGGCTCTGCCACCTGTCATTATGGGAAACTTGTTCCCCGTTTTTGAAAACAGATTTAGCCAATGCTACTGATACCCCGATTGTTGGCTCCGGTCCCGTAATAGGGGAGATTGACCCCTCTTTCGCTAAAGCGTCCGAGATTTCATTTCCCTCTACGCCACAGTCACCAGGTACCCAGAGTAGTTCCACCGTATTGAATCTAGACATAGAATTCAAACGGTTTCTGCATTCCTGAACGATTTTCGAGGTGATCTGCTCAATGCCCTCAGTGCAGCTTGACTGTCACTGCAGATTGCGATGCACCTGCCCTTCAATAGCTCGTCAATCACCCAGTTTGCCACCCTTAGGATCGCATAAACTTCGGCTTGAAAAACCGTTGCATATTGTCCCAAAGGAAAAGCCCACTTCTCGTTTTTATTCGAGAGGTAGACTCCGGCTCCAGAACCCTCTTCTGTTTTTGAGCCATCGGTGTAGAAGACTTCCGTATATCCTCCCACGCATTCCTCTGGGTCTTCCCAGTCCTCTCTACGCTTCAGGGTAACTACATATCTTCTACCAATCAGATGTATGGGGACACGAGAATCGGAAGGCATTGTAAGAACTGGATTCAGTCCTCCCAGTAACTCTTCCAATGCTCTGTGCCCCCCACATCCGTTGTTTTCCCATAGATCTAATCGAATTAGCCTATGAGCTGCTCTCATTGCAGTGCTTTGAATAAATATATCCAGGGGCTGCAAATTGAGTAGTGCATTCAGAGCTGCGCCGGATGTCGTGCTCATGGCACCAGTGATACCCAGACAAACAGTTCTTTGCAGTGCAGCTAGTTTACGGCGAAAACCTTTTTGTCTCACTTTAACCCACCACACTACGGATGCATATACGAACATCGGCCTAATGATGGCAACGTATATCCACATTACCACATGAGGCCTGAGCCCCCATGTCGAGGCAAAGGTCCGTCTGCACAGCCCATAAGCTGTGAGAGCTCGTTTCATCTTTACCTCTACATGTTTGTTCCAAAGAAGTTTTTTATCTAAAGTCACCCCCAGGTATTTCACTTCTTCGGAGAGTTGAAGGGTAGTACCCCTCATCTCAGGAAGGCAAAGTCCATCCAGTTTTCTCCTTTTTGTGAATAAAACCATTGTGGTTTTATTTGGATTAACTGACAAACCATGTCTAAGGCACCAGCTGTCTATCAAATCAACGGCACGCTGTATATTCCTACACACCGTTCCAAGATCCCGATCAACAGCAAGTACAGCCACGTCATCAGCATAAGCTTGAGCGTGTATTGGCAAATTTTGCAGTTCACATAGCAGTGAGTCGATCAGCATACTCCACAGAAGCGGCGAAAGCACACCTCCTTGGGGGCAGCCCTTCGTTGCCTCCGTAGTCAGGTAGCGATCGACCCCTACCTCAGCGCACAGCAATCTTTGCGTTAGCATAGCATGGATCCACTTAATTAAAGCATCATCAACACCATGCGCTCTGGCGGCATCACAAAGTTTTCGAAAAGGCGCACAGTCAAAAGCCCCTTCAATGTCCACGAACACCCCCATCGCGTACTCACCATTCAAAGTTGCATCCTCTATCTTTGTGACCAAAGAATGAAGAGCAGACTCATAGGACTTTCCACGTTGGTAAGCATGTTGGTTTTCACTAAGTGGGTGTGACCTAAGTGCCTTTCCACGAATGTGACGCTCCACCAGTCTCTCCAAACCTTTCAGCAAGAATGAAGTCAAGCTGATCTGTCTGAAGTTCTTTGGATTAGAATAGTCATCTTTCCCAGGTTTCGGTATGAAAACTACTTTAACCTGTTGCCAAGAAGAAGGCACGTAGCCCAGAGCAAGACATCCTCGAAAAATATTTGTTAGAGGTCGCTCTAAATGCTCCATACCCTCCTTTAGCATTGCCGGATAGATGCCATCCATGCCAGGTGCTTTGAAATGTTCAAAGGACAGTATGGCAGCTCTCACCTTTTCAAGGGTAACAACCGCTTTCGCAGTATTCCAGTTCCTCTTGCAACACTTGCATGTTGAAGGGATTGCAAGAACCGTCAACTCTCCCCCTACCACTTCTCTCACCCGTTCCCCCGAGTGGTGTACTTCCAGGAGGGTCTGTACTGAGTCCAGTCTGGAGTTCGTGAAAGTACCGTCGGATTTTCTAAGAGAATCCAACTTGGCCGACTCATCCCTTTTGAGGACTCTGCACAGCCTCGAAGTCTCCCTTTCGCCTTTCAGTTCCTCACAGTACGCTCTAAAGGAGTCTCGTTTCGAGCACCTCACGAGCCTCTTATATTCACACTGCGAGTTCCTGAAATTTAACCAGTCTTCGTCCTTGTACACGATTTAGAAGTCGCCTGGTTGATTTCCTGAGTTTTTGCAGTTCTCGGTTCCACCAAGGAACTGTTTTACCGCTTTGGCCTCGGGAAATAGGACAAGCCTCTTCATAACACTCTAAAAGTGTGTAGTTCAGAGTTTTCAATTCATCTTCCAGCACCAAATTAGTCCTTAGTCGCCTAGGGAACTGTACTTTATTGCCAAGAAGTTCATTGAACTTTGCCCAATCCGTTTTCCTAGGGTTACGTCTTTGTACTGCAGGCTGTTCGCCCGCAATAGTCAGATTGAATTCTAGATATCGGTGATCTGACAGTGAGATCTCGTCTAGCACTCGCCAGTGTGTAATCAACTCTAACAATTTTGGGGTACAGATTGTTAGGTCAATTACTTCGCTTCTTCTCGGTCCCACGAACGTAGGGGCGCACCCCACGTTTGCAGTCATAAGACCAGCTGAAGTAATTAAATCAAATAGCTTCTCCCCTTTTGGATTGCATTTGCTACTGCCCCAACAAATATGTTGAGCATTCGCATCGCAACCTATTAAGAGTTCGAGACCACTTGATTCTGCATACGCCACCAGATCCCTAAGTTCTTGCGTCGGTGGAGGATACAAAGAATCATAGGTAAATAAGCGGAGGCAACTATGATGCTTTTCCTCTCGCCATTTATCTGGTATTGTATGATGACCGTAGCTACGTCCTGGGAACAATATTGTCTCAGCATAGTTGACTCTAACCGTCTTGACATCAGGACGCAAGCTCTCGGTTTTATGGATCTTTCGTCGTAGAAGATCCTAGCCCCCTTTACTGATCCAATACCACAGATTCTGTTAAATCGAACCCACGGTTCTTGCACCAGAAAGATATAGGGGAAATCCTGCAGCTTTGTCATTCTCGCTGCCAACAGGTAGGAGGGAGCTTTGGCATGCTGCAGGTTGATTTGACCAATCTTTATGTTTTTCGACATAAACTTAGTATATTGTCTTATGGAAAACAGTTAGAAGCGTATGCGGCAGTCCGCGTATGACGGGGTTTCCCCCACACCGTACCGCCAGAGACTCGATCCCCTCGTGATTGATTTCTCTGAGAAAAGCCGTACTTGGGAGTACGGCAATTCCCATGTTCTCATCCACGAAAGATCTCACCTCATCCCGCAGAGCATTCGTCTGTTTTCTACTTAGCACCTTACTTGGTTTGCGGTGTCCGGGTTGCATAGATTCGATCACTCGAACTGGCATCAAGTCAGTTCCCTTCACGTCTCTGGCTTCCCGTCCTTCCGCCTGTTCCTTGGAAGGTGTAGGAGAAGTTACTAGCAGGTAGGATTCACTCTGTAGTCCCTTCCCCAGTGCGAGCCCCCATACGGGGGTTCCGCCCCTGTATGCACTATCCTCCGCGCACGTCTCCATTGTGGGAGAGCGCACCGAAGATGCTGCAATTTGCTCTATGTTGTGTAAGTCGAAGACCATCATTGTTCTTCGCTCTCAAAATGGAGATGATGCCCTACAGTCTCCTGATATGACTGAATTTCAGTCTATATAGGAAAAAGTGGAACACCATATGGTGACTTCCCCTGAGCACATTCAGACTCTGTTGGTCCAGTTCGAATATCAAGTTGAAGCCCTCCACGTTTGTACCTTGGTCCTTCCTGGCATTCATGAACTTCACCCTCCAGTGCCCAAAGTCCATGCCCGGGTTCTGTTCACCCAGCAAGCGGATGATGTCCTCTGCCTTCCTTCGAGGGCCCGGTAGCCAACATCCGACATGTTCTGTCCTGCGTAGCTCAGTGTTCACACTAGTGAACTTGGGCCGACCGCCGGAACTCAAAGTTGGGATTACCTGCTGGAGCCACTTTAAGGCAGCCTCGTCAGCGCACTCCAAATGTGGAAGCCCATCACGAAAACCTTGATCGTTAAATCGTGGCTTCGTTCCAGGCTCCATCATTTTCTTCCACAGGCATTCCTGGAGGATGGTAAATTGTCCCTCTGACATTTTGCCATCCTTGGAGGAAACTCCCACGGCAGCAGTCAGAACAGAGGCCGCAGCTTGCGCATACGTCCTCTTCCTTCCCGCCTTCGTGTTCGTATTCCTGTGGGAGGGACCAGCTTCATTGAGATCTCTCTCGCTGATTTGATCACCTCCCGGCACACTGGTCCTAATCCCCGCGAGACGCGTGGATGTAAGCCCTGGTGCGGAGCACAATAAAGCGTCGGCCACAGCAGATGTGTTGGTCTTACGCTTCTTGCGCGCATTACCGCTGACTGAAGAGGCTGGTGCGTCCAGTGTGGATCTTACCGGGGTTTCCAGTTTATCCCCACCTTCCGCCGGAGATTCCGCTACCTTGTGTCCGATTTCTCTGGGCGTTACCGCGCCTAGTGGTACAGCCACGTCCATGTCCTCATTCCCAAGGTGCTTCATCTTCCTTCTCAGTGCTCTCTTCTGCCGTCGGCTTAGGGCCTTTCCAGGTTCACGGTGTTCGGACCGCTTGGATCCATTTCCACATACTGGCGTTGAACCAGTAGCGTCCACTTCACCAGCTTCCCGTTCTTCCGCTCTTCCCAGTAAGGATGGCGGAGAAGGTTCTGACAGGCAGGATTCAGCCTGTAGTCCCCCCTCCTTAGTGGCCGAAGTTCCCTTCTGCCAGGCCTTTCTCTTCCGCTTGCGGGTAGATTTGGGCTGTAGTACCGCGGACGGGCCGGCCGTATTCGGATTTCCACTTTCTCCCAATTTGAGAGTTTCCGTACTTTCCTTTCTGGCTAACTTCGCCGTAGGCACTAAATGCAAACTCTCCACTGAGTCGGAAAGCATGCCTTCTACAGATTGCTCTATAGGCAAACATGAACGTGGTGAGGCCTCCAAAATCCGCGCCTCGGCCGCGACATGATTGCTCATGGTCGCGGGTGGATTCGAAGTCTGTGACTTCTTACCACTTGGAGAGTTTAAATCCATCGTTTCCATATTCATATTTTTGGACACCCTTAGTGTAGTAGTAAACTACTACAGGCTCCCCCACCACGACAAGGTGGTGTCCGAGGGGGAGAGCGATACCATGACTGTCAAGTTGTGGATAAAATCCGGTTCAATAGGTTACGGTGGGCGGGTCACTCAATCCGTATGGATGAGAATGATCCAGCCCGGAAAGTCTATAAGGTCAATATCTATGGTAGAAAAAGAAGACGAGGCAGACCCTGCCTGAGATGGAGCGTCAGATTTTGGGGATATCGAATTGGTAGACCTCGGCGCAAAACCTTATTCCTTCCTTATTAAGGCAGGCCTAGACCAGATACGGGTTGTTGCGCCGTTGATGATGATGATTGAACACCCCCTTTCACCCGAGTTTAGGGTCCTCTTTGTCGGAAGTGTCTGCACCCTAAAAGTAAACACTCTATCGCTGGGTGAATCAAGGTACTCCGTAACTGAGCCAAACCGCTGATAGTTGGAGCTTTCAATAACTGATCAGAAGTATCTCTTCAAACCAAGCTAGCCCTATCAACATTAATTAATATCGTAAAATACCGATCAAAGCCATTTAATAAAGAAGTTCGATGAGTGCCTATATCTTCATCTATTGTTCTGATTTTTAAAAACATTAACAAACAATTAGCGACGCGGAAGAGTTGGTTTGATGTCTGTCAATATCTTATCAAATACAGAGAAATGATAAGGTTACTGGAAGTCAGTGGTTGGAGATTTTTCTGTGAGTCATAGGTTACAAATAGATTTTTTTCAAAAGAACTTGTATTTCTAAGCTTCGACAAATCTAACGCAGATCTATTGATATATTAAATATTCCTCCAATTACGAATACAGATTATATTGTATATCTCCAGATAACATTGATTTATGAGTAGTCCAGGCGTGAAAATCTTGTTTAACCCCTAAAACGTAGGGTATTAAATTTATCTAATCATTCGATAATTACCTGGTTCAATGCAAAAACATTCATTCTTATTTCTCACCCTTTGTAATCATTGGCAATCGCATTTGTCGATATTTAACACAAATGTCCAATTTAGAATAAATAATCTTATCGGGCAAGTTGAAGGTTACCAAAATGAATTAGATGGACAAACCCCAGACAGGGGGCTTTGTTCGTTTGAATAATAACAATTCAAAATGGAATTTATATTTGTGGTGAAATTTTTTTAATTGGAACAAAGAAGTACAATTGCCCTGGAAAGCAAGAAATACCAAGGTTGAACTACTCATTATGCGATTTTTGTTTAAAGAAAAGATTGTATTGCGAAATTGAGAAATTGATTCACTCATCATATCTACGTCAAGGAACGATAATTATTTGTAAAAGATTTAGTAACCTTTTTGCCTCGCATAAAATACCTAACTTTAGCCCTGCTGGCAAAAAACAAGGGGGGGGGGGCGTTGGACCCGGAGATTTCTCGAGAGCCCTTAATAGAAACTGCAATGAAAAAAGGAAATTAGAGCACCCCCTGCATGATCAGGCAGATGTTCTTATGTTAGTTCTCCAAAGTAGGAAGCTGCTAGACCCTGAGACCCCGAAGGAAGAAGGGTTGAGTCTTTTTTTTTTGAGGAGGTGGAAATCTTCAAAAGACACTGGCTTGGACACGCCAGTTGTGGGATTTTTACCCATTAAAACCACCCCCGACTCCCTCCAAGCCCCGTGGAACCACCGTATTACATCACAGGGCGGAGTCAGCTCATTTTAGCTTCGTCCCCTTTCGTCTCTACACGGCCTACGTTACCGCGCTTTTCTGGTCTCCTCTGCCTTTCGCAGTTTGCTCTGGATAGATACGACCATGGAGTTGATCGCATCCCAGTCTTCCTGACATACTAGCATTCTTCGCACCAGATTCCCTGGTACGAGCACCTCTCCTAGAGTCTCCTCTAGGTTTTTCCTTTCCTCCACAAACCTTGAACAGTGGAAGAATATATGCTTTGGGTCCTCTGGGACTCCATCGCAGTTTGGACAATCGGGTGAGGTATCTAGTTTAAACCTGAACCTCCATGCCCCGTGAGAAACTGAGTAAGATTATAATTAATCTCACCGTGCCGTCTCTCCAACCACTCCTTGATGGCAGGGATGAGCCTGTGTGTCCACCGACCCTTTTCCGAACGTTCCCAACGCTCTTGCAATCTATTTAGCGATCTCTCCCTTTTGGCGTTCTTCGTCTGCAATAAAGGAGAGATAGACTTCGGATTATATATATTCGTCATCTCATCTGCCAAGATGTCAATAGGCATCATTCCAGAAATGACGAATGGTGCATCATCTGAGAGAATTCTGAATGGCGAGCACACCCTTAGGGCTGTTCTTCTGTAGACTGAACTCAGTTCGTTAGCGTTAGATGTAACCTGCAATGCCTTTCCCCAAACTGGAGCTGCTTAGAGCAGGATCGAACTCACCACCCTAGCTATAAGCAACCTGGAAGCATGCCGTGGCCCTCCCACGTTCGGCATCATTCTTGCCAGTGCCACACTCGCAGTGGATGCTTTCTCATAGACATACTGTACGTGTGCCTTATAGCTAAGCTTCCCATCTATCATCACTCCCAAGTATTTGATGGCAGGCTTAGAAGTGATGATATGATTTCCAATTTGAATACGGGCAAAATTTCTTTTACGGCGCTTGGTGATGAGGATCGCTTCCGTTTTTTCCTCCGCAAGTGTCAGACCAGAACTCTCTAGCCAACCCCTAACAACCAGCGCTATATCATCGGCGTAGCCCACCACCGTGGCTTTCTCCGGAAGAGGAAGATTGAGAACATCGTTGTAAATGGTGTTTCACAGCAGTCGGCCCAGTAAGGATCCCTGTGGGACCCTCACAGAGACAACGTACTCCTGGCCTCCGTTCCTGTAAATAGCTGTTGACAATAGCTGCAAGATAAGCGGGAATACCAATCTTCGCCAGAGATTCCTGTATTAGATTCCAATTGGCCGAATTGAATGCATTTCTCACATCCAGGGTCACCACTATGCAATATTTGCTGACACTATCCTTTCCGTGAATTGCATTTTCGGCCCAGCCAATAACCAGTTTGATGGCATCCATGGTTCATCTGGCTTTATGAAACCCATACTGCTGATCTGAGAGACCTCCCTGGCTCTCAACAACCGGGAGTAATCTATTATAGATTACCCACTCTGGCATTTTGCCCACAGTGTCCAAAAGGCAAATAGGTCTGTAGGAGGTCGGCTCACCTGGAGGTTTGCCAGCCTTAGGCAGCAGCACCAACTTCTGTTGTTTCCATGATGCAGGAAGTATCCCCTCGGACATGCACGCTTCGAACAACATGTCCGGTCTGGATGTCACGGCAAGCTTAAGGGCCTTATTCGGCACGCCATCCAGATCCGGAGCTTTGTTATCTCCTATCCTAGCGCAGATCTCCAGCAGCTCGTCACTGGTAACTGGCGGTATTGCCGTGTCGTTCAGAGGTCGCTGGAAGCTGTCTGTGCCCTCCTCTTACTGGGGGAATAACTCCTGGATAATTTTTAACAAGAGTGAAGAGCACGTGATCCGCGGAAATGATCGGCCTCTGAATCGCCCCATCACGATTCTATATGCGCTTCCCCACGGGTTTACGTCCGCTTCTAAACAGAGCTCCTTAAAGCATTCCCTCTTGTTCCGTTGGATGGCGAGCTTCCTTATAGGCGCGCTCCTTTTGCCCTTGTTTGATTCTGCCTACCGCTCTCTGAGCCGCTCTTCTGGCTCGTTGACAGGCTGATCGAAGGCTGGCCAGTTCAGCATTCCACCAGTAGTTTGGTCTTCTACTGGGGAATGAGCACCTCCTCGGCATGAACGCGTCACACGCTTTGGCGATGCATTGGGCCACATGGGCAGCTCTTTCCGTAGAGGCGCCTGCTTTATTAGTTTGGTCTAACCATACCTCCATGAAGGTCTGCTCATCCAGAGCTTTAGTGAACCAGCCTGACATATTTCTCGGTTTCGGGCATGATGATCTTATGCCCGGTGACTTCACCCATAGCCCAAAGAAGATTGCCTGGTGATCGCTGTGGGTGTAGTGCTTGCTGACGCACCAAGACATACCACGTGCCAGTGCAGGGCCGTCAAAAGTTAGGTCAACGATTGAGGTAGATCCCCCTTTCTGAAAGGTGTTTACATATCCTTCGTTGGCCAGAACGACATCCAACTGTGCGAAAGCGTCTAATAGACTGCGACCCCTTGCATTTGTCTCTCTGCTACCCCACTCACGGGCCCAAGCATTGAAGTCACCAGCAATCACCCTTGGACTACGACCCCTTGTGTCGAGAACAGGACTGTCAAGTATTTCCTCGAATTCGGACAGTGTCAGGCTTGGGGGGGCGTAACAGCTGTACACATATACCCCGTTTATTTTCGCCCATACAAAGCCGCTGTATGTCTGCTTCCCAGTACATTGCATGGCTTGTCGACCGGACGCCCATATCGCCGCTCCACCAGA
Source organism: Hermetia illucens (assembly GCF_905115235.1). Taxonomy (NCBI): domain Eukaryota; kingdom Metazoa; phylum Arthropoda; class Insecta; order Diptera; family Stratiomyidae; genus Hermetia; species Hermetia illucens. Next base: position 8,219,065 of record NC_051851.1, on the reverse strand, counting down.
CAAATCTATAAGCCACACGCAACCGTGACGGTTTCTATAGGGTTCTCCAATGATGGCGATTTACACTTGGGATTCGTAGATGGTCTGCTCGAGTAAATCTTGAGCGACCCTACAATGATTGAGGTTTATTTGAATAAACGTCATTTTTTCATTGAAGTCAGCGCCTTCCTAAATTCCGGGCATTTAGCACTTCCGACAATATGCCGGTAATCCCGTCCCTCACTTCCTTCGCACAATAAGCATTTGGGGTCCCTATTGCACGCTTTGGCAATATGGCCTTTCTCCCCACATCTTCTGCATCGATCGGACCGATCAATGCCGCTGGTGGATGCCTTCGTGAAATGACCAAACTCGAGGCACTTGAAGCACCTCTTTAGAGAAATCTACTCTCTCAGACGGCAAACAACCCATCCGATTCGAACCTTCCCGACCGCCAATAACTTCTGCGCAGCGTCCACTGGCAATCGCAATGTGGCCGTTTGAGTATTGCCATAGGCTTTCCGCAAACTCACAATGGACTCTTCGGCAAGTTCCTCCAACTTGAACTGTTCCATCAAGGCAAAGTAAATTTCTCCTTTGGATGTCGCTTCATCGAGATCCTTGCACTGTATATAGACCTCATGTTTTTGGGTCCGCACTGTGACATTCTCCCCAAGTGAGTTTTTAATCTGAGTTCGGAAGCCACCAGTTTTCCCCAAGCTGGTTTTTTTCAGCTGAAACATGAGGTCACCCTTTTGGGTCCTTCGAATCTTGCCGACATTTCTGTCTAGATCTTTTAGGTCGGGATCAGCTTTGACCTTTTTCAGTATCTCCGCGTAAGACAAACTTCCATTGCTGGAGATTACAATCGCTTCTGGGCGAAGTCGCACTTTTGCCTTTTTCTTCGCCTTTTTGTTAACTACCTTGGTCCATCCATCGTTTTCACTCCCCGTGGATTTTGTCAAGTCGATTGCCGGAGCTCGCACTTGGGGGACTTGCTTTCTCTCTTCGGTGCCTTCAGTTCCGTTTTTCGGAACTATCTGTATGCCTTTTTTCCTCATAGGCGTCTGCTGACTTCCCAGAGGATCCACATCTCCTTCCCGCACTCTCTTGTTTGGTGGCAGGCCGACTGCAACACGATTAGGTGTTACTTGGGTCGCTTGTGACACCGTTGGGGCAACAGATTTCGACTTGCCCTTGGAATTTTGTTTCTCCTGCTGCGATTTGTTGTAGACCACTCTAATTGCTTTCACCATATTTTTTATGGCTTGGTGGACGTTGTGCTTGTCCTTGATGTCCTGTCCAAGCTGTATGAAGGGTAATTCCTCTGCTTCAGGGCTCGGCTCTTCATGATTCCTAACCATATTACTACTTTTAAATAGTCCTTCACATTTGGCATTCATTGACCTTCCCTCCGTTTTATCTTTTGTGATGTTTGACATTGGCGGAGATCTCAAAGTTGACGAACTTCTTCAGAATGGGTCCTTTTCCTAGTCCGGGAGTACCTCCTGCTGCTCCACTTGAATATATGCGGTCGATGTTGTTGCTGTTTTTGTTGTCCAACAATCTGCATTCAATTCATCCTTCTTGGGTTTTGTTACTGGTGTCCTTGGTAGAATGGTACTTCGCTTGAACACTTCCTTTTCCAAATCTAAAACACTTGTAGCATTAGATGTCACGGTAGCCAAGTTGTCCACCACCGAGGCACTGCGGTCGAGGGATATCGACGACTGGGAGCCCCCTTGCTCACTCCCACAAGCCGCCGGTACTGGGGTTCCGAGCCCCTGCACCGTAAGTTTTCCCCTTCTTACGTCTTCCATAGTGGTTTTTTGTTTTGGATATCGTTCCCATAGCCATTTTGGTCCGCGTACCAGAGATGAGCAAACAGTAGCCCATGCACAGTCAGAAAAGAAAAGTGCATGAACACATATTTACACATGAATAGGTATGCCCCAATCTGCCAGCTGGGGTCGCGCCTGATGGGAGATCTGGCCACTCCTCACAGTCTAGGTTCCTGCCTAGACTCTGGTGCTTGTACCTTTACGCAACTGACAATGTGGACTTTGCCTCCACACAATGACAACTTGGAGCGCTGAAGGTAATACCGCCTGAAACCGTTGATAACACAAGAAGGTTTTGAGACCAAGCAAGCGTTCGATTATTGTAGAATCCTTGCCAACTGCTCTGAAGTAAGTTGTTGTGCCGTATATTTCCTCTGAGGCATCTGTGAAGACATGCAGCTGCATGAATTTCAGAATGCGTATCGCGAAACGATGGCTAGGAATTGTAATTTTACTGAGTTTTTCGGGCTTTTTTAGGGGACAATGCTGTTTCGAGTCAAGGTTTAGTACACACAGAGTTTGAAAAAAGTTTCGCCCCCAATACGACCACACCCATCAGTCCCAGGGGGTCGAAAATAGGGGCGAGACCAGAGGGAACCGTCTTTTTGTTTACCTCTATGTTTTCGAAATAGATTGTTTTTATGCGGAACATATCGGTTTTGGGAGACCAGGATAATTCCATCGTGCAGTATCCTTCTTATCATTGAAGTCTACCTGAAGCTTCTGATCCTCCTCCATCTATGATTCTATCACTGTACAAGTCACTTCGCCAAACGTACGATCCATTATGATATTCTGAATATATTTCCTCTGCTTGCGCCTTCCCCCTCTTCCTCGAATATTTCTTTGTCAGATTATTAGAAGTTCTAACTATTTTGTTCGCCTTTCTTCTTTTCATCCTCTTTCCTCTTGGCCTACTACTCGCTTCCCTTCTCATTAATTCCACCCACCCTTCTGTTCATGGACACCTGTGCCGCCTTCCAATTTAACCTTCCCACAAATCACTTAAATCTCACTCTCGTCTTCTCTGATTTTCCTGTGTGTTGCCTTCCCCAATCTCCTCGTGTTCTCTTTTACTTTGCTCCTGACGGCCATAATCCTGCTCCCAAGTTTGGTGCTCAGATCACTCGATTCTGCTCCCTTGTCGTGACTTGACTCGTCTGAATTCAACTCTGGCGACAATCAATTAGGCTGCTCCCTTCCTCTCTCCCTTAACATGTGACCAAACACTCAACACCTTCTATACCATTTTAACAGATCTTCCCTGTTATGTCCCACCTCTCCATGTCTGGTTCACCACTGAAAAAACTTCGTCTAAAACACACTGCGAGGAAGAAGTTCCTGTCTTCTAGAAACTATGTTGACTTCCTTGTTGTTCCAATCTTTGCGTTTTTCGCTCAAATCTTAGAAAGGAATATTTGATTAGTGTTGAAGTCTCACTAGCGTGCGGAAACCTCAAATCATCCTGGTCCCGCATTCGCAACTCTCGCCCAGTTGTCTCCGCCTTCAACTAAATTTTCTGGTTCCTCTGCGAACTTCCTCCAACTATCTTGTGATTTACTTTTTCGTTACTTTTTCTCAGTCTGTGTTCCCTCTCCTCCCTCCTCTTCCCTCCCACTAGTGGATATAGCCTGCCCCAAATCTTCTGACATTTCCCTCTTTACCCCTTTCCTTGTTGAGTACCTCATTGGTCAGCTTGACACCAGTGTCAGCCCTGGTTATGATGGTCTTCCAAATCTCTTTTTTCTTAAAATTACTCGGAAGGGAGATGTTTCCTCCTCCCATTTTTCCGCTTATCTCGCTGTGGTCGTGTGGTTGTTTTTATCAGAATCATTTGTACCTTTGATAGCATTAGACCTAGTATTAGACATGTTCCGTCTTGTGCAGCTCAGTGTTCCCAATAGTAACTTCGGCTGATCGTCAGAACTCAAAGCCGAGGTTACCCGCTAGAGTCACTTCAAGGCGGCCTCATCAGTGCATTCCTAATAGCAGAGCCCATCGCAAAAACCTTGATTCGTAAATCTCGGCTTCGTTCCAGGTTCGAGCATTATTTTTCCACAGGCATTCCTGGAGGATGGTGAAATCTCCCTCTAACATTTTGCCTTCCTTGGAAGGAACTTCCACGGCAGCAGTCAGAAATGAGGTTGCAGCTTGTTCGTATATCCTCTTTCTTCCCACCTTCGTGTCCGTATTCCTAGGGGAGGGCCTAGCTTCGTTGAGATCTCTCCTGATTTGATTACCACTCGGCATACCGGTCTTAATTCCCGCGGGACACGCGGAACACAAAAAAGCAATTCTCACCGCAGATGTGACGTTATTACGTTTTTTTGCGCGCATTACCTTTGACGAAGGAGCCTGGTGTGTCAATTGTGTGTCTCACCGGGTTTAAGAGTTTTCCCCACATGTCACGGAGGATTTCGCTTTCTTTTGGCCGATTTCGCTAGACATTATTGCACTTGGTGGTGCAGTCACATCCATGTCCTCATTCTCAAGGTGCCTCAATTTCATTTGCAGTGTTTTATTCGCCATCGGTTTCGAGCCTTTCCAGATTCGCGGTACCAGGGCGTTAAACCAGTGGCGTCCACGTCACCAGCGCCCCTTTCTTGCGATCCTTCCGGTAAGGGTGAATGAGAAGGTTCTGGCAGGCAGAATACAGCCTGTAGTCCCCCTCCTTAGTGGCTCTGCTGAGAATCCCCTTTACTGGTTGATTTGGGCTGCAGTACCGCGGATGGGCTGGTCGCAATCGAAAGTTTCCGTACTTTCCTTTCTGGTTGCCAGCTTACCATCAAGTCGGAATAAATGCCTTTTAACGGCTTTTCCGTAGGAGGACATACATTTATTAAGTCCTCCAAAATCCGCGCCTCGGCCGTGACGTTATTGCTCGTGATCGCGGGTGTATTCGTGTGTGACTTACCATTTGTTGAGTTAAAATCCTTAGCTTCAATATTCACGTTTTTTGACACCCTTAGTGTAGCACAGGCTAATACAGGCTCCTCCACCACGACAAGGTGGTGTCCGAGGCTAATGCTAAATGAGTCGATGCCAAAGAAGTTTACTATGCTGTGACTGGTAGGTTGACTGGGTCTGTAATGGTTGATATGATGGCTCTCACCTGACACATCAGGCTTGTAGCGACGAAATATCGATGTATTACAGGTGCAGCCTTGGAAGGAATCTTTATCTGCTCTGAGAGAAGCACCCGGCTCCAGGTTTTAGTTACTGGTGATAAGATGGTGAAGAACTCATTTATCCGTATTATATCCAACTTTCTTTTCGGCAACGTCATGGTGAAAGCTGAAATCACCTTCCTTGGTACTGAAAATTTGGATCGCAGATCTGTGTCGTCTCCCAGCTCCACCACGTGAAACCTGATCTGCAGTGTTCACACTTTGTAGTGGGTCGTCGTTATGTTTTGCGCAAACATTGTTCCGAAGGATTGCATTAGTATTTTCAGGTTGAACACGGGGCTATCTTTGGCTTTTTTGGCTGCTGGTGTGGTACGAACTACAGTTGACTGTCACCAGATTTTTCTGGGATACGGGATTAACTGCTGTGAAATTCCCGTTTACGGGATTTGGGGCCGGGTAAGTGGAGAAAGTTTTCGCTTTGCAGGATTTGCTTTGAAGGATCCTACTTCTTGGTCGGTTGGTCGCAACTGCTAGGACTATGCTGTCATCTCAAGGAAAGATAGAAAGCGGGAATAATGCTTGTCTCATCGAATACGCATTCCAAGTGCCGTTTTGCCCACTTTACTTCTGCTTCCCAGAGACCGATGTTGTTGACCGGTATGAATTTCCATGTAATGCCGTCTTTGGCCATTGTAGCTGGGATCTTTTCTGATGCTTGAAAGCCATGGGTCAAAAGATCGCTAAGCAATTTAAAAAATCTGCCTTCGTGACTATACATATGAGGACGCAAACATACCCTTTTAAGGTGTTTGAAGTTCAGTCCTTCGAAATCCGCGCCTTGAAGGGGCATAATCTACGGCACAGTGCCTTAAAGGTGGCTTGGCTAGATCGGGACTGCTGACTCCGCTGGCTCGAATCTTTCACACATGTAGTTCTGTACTAAAAGGTGAGAATCCAGTACCGCGTTCCCAGCTAGTTTTGATTTGTGGAACTGCCACCTCGAAAAATACGGCGATTAACTTCCCGAATGATTAGGAAAGTTATATGTTGATCTCTCCCCAAGAGAATCATATTCTTCTGGTCTTCGGATATATTCGCTCGGATGGTCCTTCTTCAAGTTGTCGATGTTCTTTGGTTCCGTCTCCTGGAGCAATCGCAGGATATTGCGCCGACTTTATTCGCAGATTAGTCCCCTCTTCCGAGTGATGGAACGGGATATATATTAGCCGCAAGCTTTATCATCTTTGGAAAAGTCAAGCACCGCCCAGATCCCCTAGTTTGGCAGTCTCCGTGAAACAGGCTACTTTTTCATCCGATAGATATGATAGGACCTGCCACCATAAATGATACTTTAACAACTCAGTACGAGAGATGTCTCTTGAAGTGCAGTCCGCAACCGGTGTAGCTTTCCAGTTGTGAAAGTCCTTTCTTTCCCATGCCAACGAGAAGGTAGAGTGGGACCCACAGTACACAGCACTCTCGTTTAGTTGTAAGGACAACCTCACAACAAGCGTCAGTTCAGCAATCGGCAAAGTATCTTTCGGTTCTAGTTTCCGCAAAGTCACCTTGGTTTTCAATGACTTCATCCAGGTCTTGGCGCAGAGTACTGATTTGAGTCAGTGATGCTACTGTATACTACCGCCGCGTCGACCGATTCGAAAGCATCGCAGAATACTTGTTTGGGGAATGGTATTCCCCAATAATTCAAGATTCTTTTCTGAATTTTCGGAACTTCATCTATCTAACCAATGCATCAATTATCACAATTTGATTACAGTTCTCTATAACGAATTCTAATACGAAAACACTCATTGGAATTTGACGAGATAACTTAATTTGGCCTTCTCTGGCCGGCGGATGGGACTTGAGTTCCTGTGAGACAGTTGACGAATGTCGTTATTGACATTTGCTCCACAATCTCGTGTCAGTCCGTCAGCTGGCTTCTGCGGTCATTGAATGCAGCGGTGGAGGCGAATCTAGAATGGCGTCCAGGTTCGCGTCTCCGATGTGCCGCCCCACTTGCATTTCGCAGTGATGCCTCTTGGTACATTAGACCTTGCCAGGCCAAGCTTTTGTATTCTGTTTATTTGAAGAAAGTTCACTTAAGGTTACAAAGAGATAAATTCTAAATATAAATATTTTTTTATTAAACGACGTTTTTTTTTCAGCTACGCGAACTGAACCTCAATTCTTACGCAACAAAGAAAACTATTGCTCAAGCCATCTTAGATCTAGCATTATTGGCCGCAAACGCATCTCAGTTGAAGTTCATTTTGAGCGTTGGTGAAAAACACGAATTCTATCACATAATCCTTTGGCTTGTTGTCGCATCGATTATCCTTCAGGTATGGAAACGCCTTTACGAACAAAAAGTGATAAAAATAAAGCCAATCTTTTTTTTAGGTTATTCAAGCAATAATTTGTATAATTCTGGGTTTGGTGTTGAATATCAATCAAGTGGATGAGCAAAAAGCTGCAGATATTGTCAATAATATTTGTCTATGCGTCGTTGTACTGATTGTTGCTGTCAATGTTATAATATCTGGATTTGATATGAGGGCAACGGACGAACTACAGGCGGACTTCAGGAAATATACTTGATTGCATTAAATAGTTTAAGGTAATTTGAAATTGTCCCGGCTGGAATCTTCTTTGACAATCTTATCTTTTGTTACAGATGATGAAAATTAGGTTACGCTTCCAGGTAGCAGCATGAACAGCTATTTGACTGCAATTTTAAAATTTAATTTAATGAACTTATTTTGATCTTATAAGCAAATAATGCAAAATAAATATTTTACTTTTATAATTATTTATTTCCGGCTCACCTGGTGACATACTGGCTTGTAGTTCAATGAACAAAGGAAATTTATTTCTGTCATTTTCAGCTATTATCCAACAACAGACTTGGCGATTGACCCTAATGAAACAGGTACAATCAGGGTCATTCATAGTAACCTGTACAGAAATAACGGATTTAAGCATCTTTGATCAATGCTCCTAGACAAAGGTGAACTGCGCTATGAATTTGTTTCAAACCCCGGTGCAACCTAGATAAAGATGCGCTCAACAATTAGCGCTCTCAGTGCTCGACACGTCAATGAAAGATTTGCCCTGTCACCGTCTATGGTTTCGAGTGCTAACCAAAGGTAATGAACCACGCCATGCGTTAACGTAGACGAACATGTTGTATTGAATCAGTAGTTCTTGACTGCACTTGGACCATGCCTATGACTGAAAAATTGGGGAGCTTGGTCTTGACAAGCTGACGCGGCATGGAATGGGTCGTCATTTTGCCGACTATGCAATTGGGTCACTATTTGTTTTTTGTTTTATCGATAGGCGGCTAAATTGTGCATAATTGTTTTAATCATGGCAAGTGAAACTCTTGGAATTACTCGCATTATAGTTTTCGCAGGAGTTCGGAGAATATGTGGTTTGTCCATCAAAAATAGTCATAAAGTGAAAGATTGGGTATATGCAGAGGACATTTCATATCCCTATGCCTGAAAGTGTCGCCTCGAGAAGCCATTTTCGGTTTTGACGTATGGTATGTCTTTCTGCAACCATGTTCTATTGGCGATAACGCGTCGTCTTCTTAACTTTGGCAAGAAATAATCACGCGACGTGACCAGAAAGCGATTTGTGGTCACATTTACTGTTCGTCCGTTTTCTCGAGAAAATAATGCCCACAATCAAATTGTAGGTTTCTGTGAGCGATTGGCGCTTCGACCGCTTGTTACACTTCCAATGATTTCTTGGGTTCTTAAAGTTCTATAACCTACCCAGATAGTACTGAATCTCACAGGACCTATTGTTTAAAAATTATTCCCCCGCTTCCTTTTTCGGGCCTGAATTTTCTTCCCAACGCTGGGCTGATTAAAAATCCAGCTATTATCAGGACTATTCCGGGAGCTATGTTTTGATTGCTACTAGTGTGCAAGTGGAAAAATTTCGGGAATATTAAGATGTCACCGGGACATGTCTGTGGAATAGGATGGAGACCAAAGTAGTTTCTTGCCAAAAAAATTGTGAAGTGCATGTGAAACGCTACTATTTTTTATATTGTTGGAATTCTGGGCATAATTCTATAGTGGCCAGGCCCGCAAATGCGAACAGATCTCCTCCTGGATATTTTAACCCCTTTTAAAGGACAAAAAAATCGTTGGACTACACGTTGAGACGGGAGACCATCATTTGCCCACTCAGTTTTTCCACTACTTCTGAAGCATTCCACCCAATCCGTGGATAATCACAACCTCTTATGATGAGATTCAAAAATTTTCGATCAATGTTGAGCGGTATTCTCACAGTATTATTTTGGGTTTCTTCCCCAAACTGAGAACAGTTCTGCAAAGTACTAATCAAGACCTTTCATTTGATACCCCACATAACTATATTTGGTGAAAACATTGTATGTCCCTTTTGTGCATGTACGGTGATCCCGCCCTCTCCCTTAAATTCATGTTGTAACTCACTGTATGCATGAGCGTCCACGGTTCCCACCTTCCCACCAAATTCGATGTCAACAGGTATAACCATTTCAGAGAAAAATGCGTGTGACAGACAGATAGTGCCTCATATTTAGACACTTCACGAAAGCCGCATTGACCGATTCAATCGATTCAGAAGGTATGGGGAGAAAGGACATATTACCAAGGAGTGTAATAGGGACTCCAACTGCCTATTGTGCGAAGAAAAGGAATATGGAGTGTGCGGAAGCAGGAAGGGTAGCGCAAGCGGCCAAAGGCTCTTGCCTAGTTGGATTTAGTTTTGGCTAATGAAGGTGATGCTAGCACCTTTCACAAAAGTGTTTTTTTGGGGAATATTTTTTCCTAATAAATTGAAATGACTATTGCCCTCTCTTTATTTGGGTGACGGCTAGCGAAGCCTCGTTACATGTCCATAAACAGCTGCCACTTCCTCGAAACTATTGGGATTAAGAAAAATTAAAATCAATATATCACCAAACCATTAAGTCATTTTATTTCAAGCAATTTGTAATGGTATGTCCTGGTACAACAATCACCGGACAATCATCTTTGAACTGAGGAGAGAGCCACAGGCCAGGGAAACAGGATACCAAAAGCCGAGAAAAGCATCGTTTGCAAAGGCATTAAACGGGGGAGGCTTTTTGGAATTATGGCTAGGCCAACCTGTTAAAGCAGGGCGGTCCTACGAATAGAGCTCTGCATGACACACAATGCATCGCCAACGCATGTGACGCGACCATGCCTAGGAGGTACTCATTCTCCAGTAGAAGACCCAACTACTGGTGGCATAGTGAATTGGCCAGCCTTGAATCAACCTGGCACCGAGTCGAACGAACGGCTCAGAGGGCGGTAGGTAGGAGTGATCAGGAACAAAAGGAGCATGTTTACAAGGTAGTCCGCAAAGATCTCAAACTTGCGGAGGAAGAGGGAATGTTTTAGGAGCTCTGGTCGGGAGCGGATCTAAACCCGTGGAAGAAGAATTGTGATGGGACGTTTGAGAGGCTGGTCATCTCCACAGACGTGCCACACTTTCTTGTTGAAAATCATCCAGGAGTTATTTCCCCAGTAAGGGAGGGGCACTAACACATTTTAGAGACCTTTGACTGTGACGGCAATTTCGGACGAACTGTTGGAGATATGCTGCAGAATAATTGAAAGAAAGGTCCGGGCCTGGACGGCATACTGAACAGAGCCCTTAAGCTCGCGTAGAATTCAGCCCGGACATGTTCGTTGCATTGTTCGAAGCGTGCATGTTCGAGCGGATAGTCCCTACAGCATAGAAGCGGCAGAAGCTGGTACTGCTGTCTAAGGCTAGTAAATTTTCAGGTGAACCATCCTCCTATAGATCCATGTGTCTTCTAGACTCTATGGGGAAAATGTTGGAGCGGGTAATTTACAACAGATTACTTCTGATCGTCAAAAACCAAGGGGGCCTTTTAGATCGGCAGTTTGGGTCCGTAAAGCCAGATCAACTATTGATGCCATCAAAATGGTTACTGGCTTGGCCGAATGTGCAATTCAAAAAAGGGGTTGTACCAACAAATGGTAGTGACCCTGGACGTGAGGAATGCATTTAATTTGGCCAATTGGGTCCTTTTAGGAAAGTGCCTGGCGACGATTGGTGTCCCCACCTATCTCGCAGCTATTGTCGATAGTTACTGGTGCGAATGGATGCTCTGGCAGGATACCGATGATGGACCTGGAGTACGTTGTCTCCGTGAGTATCTCACAGGGCACCGTACTGGGCCGACTAATGCGGAACATCATGTACAAAGATGTACTCAAAATTCCGGTCCCGGAGGAGGCCACGGTGGTGGGTTACGCTGATGATATAGCATTGGTTATAGTTGCAAAGCATCTAGAGAATACTGAGTCATACTCTTGAGAAGCAATAAGTACTGTTATGGCCTGGTTAGGGAGTGCTGGACTGGCAGTTTCCGGGAAAAAAAACGGATTGAAAAGCCCCGGAAGCGAACTTACGAATTCAAAGTTAAGTTTTAAACAACGCGTGCAATATGCTTCTGACAAGGGATCCATGGCGAGTAAGATAATGGAGAACATTGGAGAGCCCCGGTATACTTGTAGGCTGCTTATTGCCAGGGCAGTGTACTCGATCTTGCTTTATGCCACCCCTATTCAAGGAAAGGCATTTCGTATATCATGTAATACTCATAAACTGAGTACGGTTTATAGTGGGGCAACTCAAAGGACGTGTTCTGCCTTCAGAACCGTCTCAGATGAGGCTGCATTCGCCATCTCCGGAACGATGCCAATTGATATTTTGGCATTTGACCCACTCGGAAAAGGGCCAGTGGATACAAAAGCTGATCCCTACTATCAAGGAGTGGCTGGAGAGACAGCACGGGGAGATTAATTATTATCTCACCCAGTTTCTGACGGGTCATGGGGGTATGGTCAGTACCTTTACAGGTTCAAATTGGACAATTCGCCCAATTTTCCAAACTGCGAGGGAGTCCTTGGGAATTCAGAGTACCTATTTTTTTGCTGTCCAAGATTCAGGGACGGTAGGAGAAACCTAGTGGAGACTTTAGGTAAAGCACTGATACCGGAAAATATGGCAGGAGGATTGAGATGCAATCAACTCAATGATATGGCATCAATCCAGGGCAAACTGCGAAAAATGGAAGACGTGAGGAAGACGTGGTCTCGAACGTCTCGCATAGAAGATAGGAGTAATAGCAAAAGTGACCTAACTCCGCTCGTGATGTAATACCTTATGGTGGTTCCACGGGGTACTGGGGTGTCGGGGCTAAAAATCCCACAATCTGGCGTGTCCAGGTCAGGTCTGCTGAAGATTTTCAGCTTCTTACAAAAAGAAAAGACTGACAGACGGACAGTAAACCGATTTTAATAAGGTTTTGTTTTACAAAAATGTCTAGAAAAATTCAAGCCTAATACTAGCTTGTAGTCACTTCGGCCACGCAGCTCCTAGGGCAGAGGTGAGGCAGCGTCTGGTGAGTTGCCCTCGCCCTGGACCAAATCGCAGGTTATATAATTTTTGCAACTTGGGTATGTAACCCAGAATGAGGGGTCCGTGGGCCACAGCCTTGGAAGTATGTTGCTTGCCAATTGGTCGACCCCCCATCAGGTGGATTGCGGACTTCGGAGTTTCTCGATCCGCAAACAAAAATCAGATAAAAAGGTTAAAAGCCGCGCCTCAAAAAGGAAGGAAGTAGGATCTTATGTAAACTGCTGTCGAGATATATCAAAAGGATATTTTTTTAATGGAATTATAATCCGAGTTCTTGATGAATGAAAGCTGCTCCTGATGTCCTGCCTTCTGAATTCAACTAGTTCAGTTTCTTGGTTGCTGATTTGGCTGGCATCTATTATATATATTTCTTTCAAAGATTGTAAAATGGAATATTACAACTTACGGAAAGATGTGGAGAAATATAGCTCCCCAAGGACCAATTTCCCTTGGAACTGTGATGAATCTAGAGCTGGTGTTCGACACCTTTGCTCCCCTTTTCTCTGTGGACATTGTTGTCCATCTTTACTCGGGTAAACAACATTATTAGTCCGGTCGATTTCCGCTTGTTTAATCCACTGCGAATGTGCTGGACTACTCTGGCCAGTTGAAGCTCGCATGAATGCTCTCGTTGGAATCCGTATTGTTCCTCTGGGATGATGTTGAGCTTGTTGAGTTGATCCTGCAGTCTGCTTCGTATTATCCTTTCTGCAATTTTTCCAATTGTTGGAAGTAGGCTGATGGGTCTCCAGTTCTGTGCGAAGGTTGGGTTCTTTCCCGGTTTCGGCAGAAGGATGATGATGGACTTTTTCCATGCTTTTGGATATGTTATGAGACGGAGTACTGCATTTATTACTGCGGTGATTGATTCGGTGCGTTCTTGATGCACTCGTTTGTAAGCATATCCCATCCTGGGGCTTTTTTGCTGCTTAGTCCATGGATGATGGTTTGGACTTCCACCTGGTCTGTTTGCAGTTCCCAGTCTTCTCTTTGTGTTGAGTCATCTTATGTCTCTGTTTCTGACTCGTACTCTTCTTCAGATTCATCGTCCGATGCGGTGTTCTCCCTGAACTGGAGTTCGAGTGAGTCCGCGAACGCTTCGGCCTTTCCCCCTTTATAGAATTCAAGGCCATTGGGACCATGAATTGTAGGCATTTGCCTTCTTGAGCCTCTTTTAAAATATTTGCTGAGCCGCCAGAAGTTCTTGTTTCCCGGCTCTAAGTTTTGGAGGAAGTATTCCCACTGTTCGTTTCTGAATCGGTTCATGTCATCTTTGATGACGTTAGTGAGCCGATTCGCTTCTCTTTTCAGATTGGGATCTCCTGTCATTCTTCCTCTTTTTCTGATGCCATTTCTCTCCCTTATTCTTTCTTTAATATTTCTTGGGAGCCGGTAGTATTGTTGGTCGTTTACTTCTGTCTCCGTTGAGCTCTCCTGCTTGACTGAAGTTAGTTGGGCGGTTATGTTTTGAATCTCTGTCTCTACCTGTTCCGATGTTTCTAGTTTTGAGGTTGTGGTGTATTGTCTTAGAATGTGACGGTGCTTTTTATCATTTTCGGCGGATTTTCAATATATATGTTGTATATTGAAAATAGCACCAGTTTGTGGTCCGACGAGAGGTCGTCCAACACGTTGATTGCGATGTGGTTGTTGTAATTCTTTGTAAGAGCCACATCGTTTATGGTGCCGGTCGTGCTGCGTCCATAATGTGTTGGTTCCTCTGGTGCGTGAATAGTTGCTCCGTTTCCGTTTAGGAAAGTGAGCAGTTCTCTCCCCGCTTTGGTGTTTCGGGTTGCTCCCCAGTCTCGATGACGCGCGTTCAGATCCCCGGCGAGAAAAGTCGGTTTGTCCTCGTTGAGTAGCAGTTGAAGGTCCCCTGAAAAATTATCTGCTGATGGTGGACGGTAGGCTGATATAATTTTTACATCAGCTGGTCCTGTCCTTGCCTCGATGACTGTAGCTTCCATTCCAGGGATGAGTGGTGTTTCCAGGCGGTGATGCTCGATACTTGTCTTAATGAGGACTGCGGTTCCTCCTCCACGACCAGTAAGTCGGTCGTTTCTATATATTTCGTAGTTGGGTATTTTAAGTGGGTCTGTTGGTTTGAGGAACGTTTCCTGGATGAGTAGTATGTCTACTTCTGGCTCGTAAAGGAATTCTTTCAATTCTCCCATTTTTCCTTTTACGGAATTTGCGTTCCATGAAATGTTAAGCTTAATCCCTACCATGGTGGTTCTTAGTTGGGTTGCCTAGAGGGATCTGCGAGCTAAACAGGTTTTGAATCATTTTGGTCATCATTGACTCCATCATGTTTTGGATCTGTGCTTACATGTTGCTCAGCACTTGATCCATTTGTACGGGCTTCGGGTTCGCTGAGCAAGAGGGAGTTTTCGATGCTGTTGGAGTTTTTCCTGTTGGTTTGTTGATTGGTTGTGTTACCTGTGATACCTGTGGAGAAGAGTTAGATTTCGCCATCTGGGCGAAGGTTTTCTCAATTTTTTTTTGGATTTTTTGGACATCCGCCGTAGCTGGCTGGATGATCCCCTTTGCAGTTGATGCAGGTTGCCTTCTGCTCCTGCTTCCTCTCGCATTTTGAAAAGTGATGCGATCCCTCGCATTTAACGCAACGTGCGTCGGCGAAACAGTTGTTCGCAGAGTGTCCAAACTGCTGATAGTTATGGCACTGCGATTGCGAAGTCCTCAGTTTTTGGGACTCGATTTTCACGATCAGGTGCCAGATCGATTTGACATTGTATATGCCGGTTTCGTTTTTCGGCATTAACACTTTTAATAGTCTGGAGGGTCTGTTCTTCATTTTTATGAAGAAACACTCTATAGGATGGAAGCCCTGATCCTCAAGGTCTTCCTTCACATCTTCGGGCGCTATTCTCTCTCTAGGCCCCGGATTATAATGTTGATGTTCTTCTCTTCTGGGAGAAGATATGTGTGGAATTGAATTCCACTTTCTCTAAAAAATTTCGTGATCTTCCGGTGGTCGCTCGGCTGCTCTGGAGTTATTCTCACTCCCAGGTGTATCCTCCTTGTGTGAAGGATATTAATTTTCCTTTTTCTCAACTCTTTCTCAATGGCTGGCCATTTTGATGGCGGGTGATCACGGGTACCGTACCCTTTTCGGCTTCTTTAGCCTTAGGACTTTTCTGTCCTGAAGGCTTTGACTTTTCCGGTGACTTCACTACTGCTTTTTGAAAAATGGGCGGAAGAGTTGGCACTGGTTTCGGTGGCGGCAGAGGTGGAAAGTCCACATCTTCCTCCTCCTCGGTGGCGGTGTTGTCCGTGTTGTCGGTGGACATCTCCTCTTCCGATGAGGAGTTACTTTCAGAGTCCGACACTTGTGGACTCTCGATACGCAAACGCTTACCGTTTTCTTTCTTCTCCCGGTTTTGGAGGTCTATTGACTCCTGCAAGCTTTTGATGAGGGCTGTCAGACCCTCGTTCTGTTTCCGCTGCTCCTCTATCTCAATTTTTGCAGCGGCTAGCTGCTTGTTAATTTCATCCAGATTGCGTTGCAGACTGGCGATTAGCCTTTCTTGGGTTTGGTTCGATAGTAATCGGACCTCTGGGGCTTTCTGGGCCCTCGTCTCCATTACGATTTCTGCTGAAAAAACTCTTCAAAAACAAAACTATTTTCTACCCACAAAAACTTAACACTATCCACGCTTATCACTAAAAGGTACCTAAAAGATATCCACTCCTGTAAAAAGAAAATAAATTTGTAATTAGAAATTCCCAACAACTTTTACCACTCTGCTGCTGTCCAAAGACGTCTGCTGCGTTCGGCTGAACTCTCAAGAATCCCAGGACCCATTTCTTAGGTAACCTGCCTTTTATATTTCTGAACAAATAAACTGTCTTTTCCACTAAAAGTCCATCATATTCCAGGTATAAATCCAATTGATTTTCTTAACTTGCAAATCGCATTATTCATTCCACTGTTATCCCATCAGATATGCCAATAGCCCTAATAATTCAACTAAAAGATCCTGCAAGGATCCATTAAATAATCTCGGGATACCTATTCAATTTATCCACAGAGTCTTTGCTACATTTTTTTAATATCCGCCACAAGATAATCTACAAGTGAATCCCTTTTGCTTTTGAGTTATCCTTTTTACGCTATCTAATATGACAGCGAATACTAGATTACATCCTTTTTAATTTTATGCAACGTAAAACTAATCTCTGACCGGAATGACCCATTTTTCCTAGAATCCTTAGAAAATTCCTTAAGAATATAAGTTTTTGTCTTCTTCGCCTGCACTCACTAGTCACTTCCAAAGAGGCTAATGGGAAAGGAAACGCTTAGGGTGAAGGACGAGAAGAAAATTGAATTTACGTTGGAACTATTAATCATTTCGAATGGATGTCAGGATGTTATGAAAAGTTCCTTAATTGAAGTGGACGAATGGGAATGATTTAAGGAATGAAGTTTGTAATAAGTTTTTGTTCTTCTTTCAAGGAGTATTCCTCCGCATTTAAGATTAGATTTAGCACTTTTCCGAGGACCTTTTTGTCAATTGATTAGACATTTTAGTCCTGTGTCTTTTAAACTGACTGAGGCTCGTCGGTTCTTGGAGTGTATAAGGAGATGAAGTTTTCCTTCGAAAACTGAGGAGTAATATGCCCTTTAAAAGTGATCATTTTACGCCCCTGTGCTTCTCGTAGGGGATTTATTATTGCTGAGCCCCGGAATACCCTAATAACATGACACATACCAGACTTGATGGAAGTTTGAAGCTTCTGATAAATAGTGGTGACCACTTTGTGCTGTGCTCTTCCTACAAGGGACCACCGATTTTGAACAAAAAAAGCGAATTGAGCCCTGTTAATATATTCAGGGACGTCGCTCTCTATGGTTCTGAGTGTTGGCCGACTATAAAAGACAATGAACGGCGCCTTGCGGTAATGGAGACGAAGATGCTACGTTGGACTAGTGGCGTCACACGTTTAGATCATATCCGAAATGAGGATATCCGCGATCGTTATGGGGTTGCACCGATCGTGGAAAAGTTGCGAGAGAGGCGTCTTCGATGGTATGGTCACGCAATTCGTGCAAAAGAGAATTCACTTGCCAAGATTGGTCTGAGCATCGAAGTCGATGGTAAACGACCAAAAGGCAGACCTAAACAACGGTGGCTTGATACGCTAGATGGGGATTTGAAAGCCTCGAGATTGCACCCAGATCAGGCATTCGATAGAGCCAAATGGCGAAACCGATCACGACGAGCCGACCCCGCTTGTGAACGGGAAAAAGGCTGAAGAAAAAGAAGAGAAAAAGAAGAAGAATATATTCAGGGACGTCAACTTCGGTTCCGCTGTCGGTAGAGACAAGGCTTCCTAAATATGCTAATGCTCAACTCCTTCGATTCTCCGCCCATTATTGTAGACAGGAAGAGTACTATGATCCGTCAAACTGAGAACCTTGCCTTTGTTGGTGTTTATCTTCAGTCCAACCCTACTTGCCTCTCTTTGTATATCCAGAGTCATTCGACCAAAGTGCATGAGCCGGTGAGAGAGCAAGCGGACGTCATCAGGATAGTTCCAGGTCTCTCCTGAGGAAGTTGTTGATTTGGAGGATGTTAAATATGTCGGAGGAAATGGTGACGGATAAGCAGATGATCTATTTTATTATGAGAATGGGGGTTGGTCTAATTTTCAAGGAAAAGTTTTTGATGTTGGAAATCATTTCCGGAGCCACTTTCTTTCTTTTCTATCGAAAGGCAATGGTTTGACATTTTTAGGATTAAGGGATAGTATCTACTTGGTAAAGTGTACGTAGAGCTCTCCTAAACAATAGTTCAGATGCGCTTAACCGCATGGTGTCTTCTCCGCGGAAGTTTATATTATAAGGCCATCGACAAATTGACAGATCTGGATTGGGGGTTCGGGTTTAAGCGTGTCTAGGGATCTCCACTTTAAAGAGGGAAAACAACATTGGCGACATAACAGAGCCTTCTAATCTAGTCCCTACTACTATACGGAATCGAATTTTCTTTAAAACCAAGGAGACAGATGCGTTGTGGTTAATACCAAGCAGGATGTCAGTTTTCAAAATTACGGGAATGTGTTCAGCCGAGCACTCCCTTCGGTCGGGAAATTGGAAAGGACATTCCTACTTTCCTGGTCCATTCGAAGATTTTGGCGTAGGTTGTAAATGTCGGGATTGGCCTGTACCATTGGCAGGGAGATGATTTTTATTGCTATTTCAGCAAGCAGGAGAGGGGTCATTCAGCGCACACTGATTTAGAAGGGATTCCAGCTGGTAATACCTTGACCTTTAAGGTCCACAGCGATCTCCTGTGCGGAGTACGTGCGGTCAATGCCACGAATTATCAATGATGTAGTTTATGTGGAAGGGAGAGTATACGTGAACAGCTTCCTTTTGTTCTCCTTGAGCAAATTCTTAGTCACTACGTAGTTCTCCTTGTATTTGGGAAGGATTTAGTGGACGCTGCGTATTTGTTGCCTGTTGTTGTTTTCGCATCCTAACTTTTTCTGAGCAGAGTTATCACTGGTTTCGCGGGTGTTTCGCTCCTGTTTCCGGAACATTCATGCCCTCTCCTGAGAATTGGCATAGGTTTTAAAAAACGTCGACACTGAAGCATAAGGACGCTAAGGGAAGACTACAAGCGGTTCTTGGTATTGATATCGTTAACCACCAAATAACATAAGTACATGGTTTTATTTATTAGTATTTTTATTATTTTTATGTGTTACTGGGCTCCTGGTCGCTGCCGATATTACGACTTGAGTTTTAGTTGCTGTTGGTAGAATTGATAGACCAGTAGCTTCCTCCAAACCACAATTTTTATTTTTCAATGTAGATATATATTTCGGGAGCAACTTACCCCCTTCATCAGTATAAAGTTATTGGTAGAGTTGAATTATGTAAAGGCAGTGTATTGTCTTCGACTTCAACGGAATCTGGCTTCTGCTGGTCCATGTATTTCTCTGAGCAAAAATTTTAGTATTTTTTGTGAAGGAATGTTGGAGTTGGATAAACTGGTCGTATATATTCTTTCGCCCATCTTCGGCGAACCGATGTGAATGTCCTAAAGCGGGTGGTTTTGAGAAAAGAAAATCACTACATTTATAGGTGAGACATGATTGTGCCCATTCTGCTTAGGTATACTTGGTCAAACTACCTCTGGATAAGCTTGGACTTTTCTCCGCTGTTCTGCATCGTATCTCTTTAATCCTGCGATAATGGATTAACTTGCATGGCATACCCATAATGGAGTTATAACCCTGGTATCTAGCCCGCACAACCTTTAGGAAATTATAACACAGACAAGTGGTGTTGCCTTTTCATATGCTGCTCCCATATAAAACACAGAAACAACATTAGTACAGAACAGTCATCTCAACATTAGCAGTTCAATTGAAATCATCCTCATCTCTTACCAAATCTCGTCTTCTATGGTCTTCATAACATCTATCTACTACCCCGGTTAGTCCGTTGACACTCGCGACCTATAAAGATGTATTCACTCGTCTCAATCCTGCAAACTTGACTATCCCCCATAGTTGGCAGGAACCTCAGTGTTGGACACCCGTCATATGGGTGAACCAGAACGGGGCGCGCCTCTATCGATTCCTCACCAATTCACATTTCAGCATGAGTCCGCTTCATTACAGCCTAACAATGTGCCATCCTTTCACAAAATATATCTTTGATTGACAAAAAGAAAATTCTACCAGATAATTTGCTTGAACCGCATCAATGTAGCCTTCATCTGGAAGTCCCGACCCCGCACATTCAGCAATCTCTGAGCCCTCATGAATGGCGGAGGCTTAAACGTTAGATAATCATCCATCTCTGCGGTCAGCGTTTTGAAAACGAAATTAACGGGTCCACTTTTAACCCCCCTTTTCGCCCATTTTTAAGGTTTTGTGTAAAACAAAATCTTATTAAAATCGGTTTACACGTATTTTTGTCGGAAAAGGTTATAGCGACTGAAACCATACAATGAGTTACATAATTTTACGTCGAATGTAAGGAGTGGGGTCCCGGTACATGCAAAAGAGTTGGAGTGCCTATTACGATCCTTGGCAATATGCCCCTTCTCCACATACCTTCTGCATCCACCGGATCGGTCAATGTTGCTGGTGCATGTTTTTCAGAAATGTCTACACATGAGGCACTGTTTGTCCGTCTGTCTGTCTGTCGCACGCATTTTTTTCGGAAGTGGCTACACCTATTGACACCGAATTTGGTGGAAATGTGGGAACTGTGAACGCTCGTGCATACAGTTACAACACTCTAAGTGGATTTTAAAAGGGGGGGGGGCGGTGGGGAAGCTCACCATACATGCAAAAGAGGGATGTAAATCTTTCTTCACCAAATATAGTTATGTGGGGTATCAAATGAAAGGTTTTGATCAGTACTTTTGACATTTAATTCACAAAGGGGGAGGACTGCGACTGAAAAGTGGTCATTTCTTTCACGGACCTATTCTCAGAACATACCCAACCGAAAAATCTGAAAAAAAAATCAGGAGCTAAAATTATATGGTGCCTAGACCCGGAATACCTTCAAGGACGGTATCTCTTGAAATAAAGTTAATAATAGTATATTACTATAATTTTTAGTAACTGACCTCAGATCCCCTTCAAGTTTATCCTGGAATCATATAGCAGCAATATAGGCTATAATATTGAGCGTGACAAAGTTATGATAGGCCAAAGTTGACGCTTCGTTGCAAATTCAAAACTTTGAATGTCATTTACGTGCTAGGTACTAATGGGACAAATGTCCATTCACATGTTTTTATTAAAGAAATACACAAAACCTTTCATACCTGAAGCGTTCAGTTTTCGGTTTCCGGATATATTCCTAATGGAACTAGCAGCTTCTCCAGGAAAGCTTCCAACCGATCTTCCTTAGTACGAACATCGTTGCAGCTTATATAGCCTCATCCAAAACTAAAAAATCGGTTGGGCTCGATAAAATGCCTTCAATCCTCCTCAAGAAATGGGGCCCAAAAATTTTCCGTCATCAATCACTACAAAAATAGGAAAATTGACTGTAAAGATTCACCAACAAATGCTATAGCTTTTCAGAAATTGTCTGCTGACACACGTTTGCCCGCCCCTGTACTAGGTAGGCTCGGAATTGGGACAAGGTGGGGGGGGGGGGTCCTTTCGGACATTTCAGTCCTTCGCATGCCTTTGACGAAGATATCACCTCCCCTTTAATCGATGGGAAGGGCTTAAATGGAACCTACTAAATGTGATATCGCGTAAGGTTCGAACCGAAAAAGTAAGAAAGAGGGATAATGCACAACGGGTCGCATCCTCAATTAATGTTTCCTCCCGCTCAGATCTTTATGATGCTTAGCCTTTGGGGTTCCCACTCTTCCTTGGGATCTTCAAGCCACACTGTCCCTGAAAATCTTCAAATTGACCATTCCAACCGTCAAAGAAAGCGCCTATCTTGGTGTGATTATAAATTTTCGTCTGTATTACGTACCTCATATCACCTAGGGACAGAGCCATGCAACCACAGGAAAGGAGAACCAACATGCATACTATACCGTGACAGAATTGGGTATCCCAAGGACTTTGACTAATGGGTGAGGTCAGATAAAAGCAGCAAGATCACTGTCGAGACCATTCAACATCAACAACAGTCTAAACCTGGGCCTGGACGTAAGTGCGAGGGGCATCATCCTCTTCAAGTCCACCCAACTACTGCCCTACGCTGTCGATATTGACATTATGGGAAAAACAACCCAACATGTACAGTCTACGTTCATTCAGATTGAGCTGGCGGCACGAGATCTCGGGCTGCACATTAACAAGAGCAAGACGAAGTGCATGGTGCCAAAGTCAGCGGCAAAAACCAAAGAAAGAACAACATAGAATCGCACTGGTCAAACGAAAACAATAAAGATAGGAGACTACAACTTTGAGATCGTTGAAAATTTCTCCTAGCTAGGGTCGAAAATCACAACTAATGACGATGAAATCCGCACACGGTTGTTGGCTGCCAACGGAGCCTATTTCAGCTTATAAAAACTGTTCTGCTCGAAACGTCTCACCATAGGGTCAAAACTCTTACTGTACAAGATAATGGTCTTGCCAGTCCTTATGCATTCCTCGGAGACCTGGGTTTTTATAAAAAAAACTTGCGAACTCTTGGCCGCGTTCGAGAGAAGAATCCTCCGAAGAATTTTTGGCCCCCTACATGAGGATGGATGATTCCGTAGCCTACATAACGACGAAATCTATGAGCGATACCATGACTGTCTGGTTGTGGATAAAATCCGACTCAACAGGTTGCGGTGGGCGGATCACTTAATCCGTACGGATAAGGGTGATCCAAACCAAAAAGTCTATAAAGGCAATATGTATGGTAGAAAAAGAAGACGAGGCAGACCCTGCCTGAGACGGAACGATGGCGTATGCCAGACGCAAGACCTAGGTCGGATATCGGTTGTTACGTCGTTGATGATGACGAGGGTCACATCTTCGCTTATTAAAGTTGGTAATCACACCCTTGCTCTTGTCAAGTTCATTACCTTTTTAGGCAGGGAAATATCGAGGACCTGTTCGGTCAGAGATTATTTGAAGTCTATTATCCCGAAAACCTTAAAAGCCAGCAGACTAATTAATTTTGCAACTGGTTTTTCTTGAGGTCTAATCCTCTAGAAGGCCATTAATCTCCATAAACCGGTGGGAAGGCCTATCTTGGAGTATGCAGCTACGTCCACCGGGAATCCGCGAAGATACAAATTTAAATCTATATGAATTTGTATTTTGAGAAGATGTCTGGGGCTAACCAGAATTACCCCCTTGCACCCGTTTTCTGCTTTGGCTAAAGAGCCGCCACTGCGCTTTAGAAGGCCCCTGTTGGCGGCCAAAGAACTTCTTAAACTATAGGAAAGGAATCCCAAAACCTCTGATTTGGTAGTACGAAACCCGGATGCTAATAATGGTGTGTCCTCGATCTATAGGTCGTTCCCCTGTTGCCTGTTTGACACTGTGGTTCCCAATGAAGTTCCCGTGATTTCAAATAAGGTTCAGGTCATCTTATCTTATGTCCACGTGACTTGTAGTAGGTTGGCTGATGTCCTTAAATCTAGAGGCTTTTTGGCCCTGGCATCGGATGGTGTCTGCAGGCGTGATGGTTCGGCCTGGGCGGTAATTCGTACCAACGGGACTCAGATATAATGCTTTCCCTTGAAAGTTAGTTCGGTTTTGGTGGCTGAACTTTTACTGCCCTTCAGGTCAAGTGATCAGAGGTGGCGGTGAGGAAGACGGGGCGGCAACCCTGTCGGCCAAACCAAAACCAAGTGGCCGAGGAGAACCTCCATAGTGGTGGCAACGGGAGACACTGTACTCCCTTTGGCTTGCCGGCCGTGATGCAGTAGGCGAATGCTCCAAAGGCCTGATCGGGGTGATCAGACCCGAGTCTGCACGGGGACTCATCTGAAGTGGCAAATTGGTCACGAAACCTTACCAGGGGTATGCTGGTACCATGGGAACCGGAATAGCCCCTGGACTCTCATACTTCGGGTGAACTCCTGTTGTATGTGAGTACAGCTCGGTTGTTTGCGGTTGGGAGCTTCATGGGGGTTGTGGTTATGCTCAAGCGAGAAGAGACCTTTGAGTCTCAGTGTGGTGTTGCGTTTCAACACGGGTGCTGTACTCCTTAGTTCGGTAGAGATTTTGGTAGGTCTTGCATCCACCAGTATGAATGCTAAGCCATGTACTTGGTATAGACTGGTACTGGTCCTGATGCAGTAGGCAAATGTTCCAAAGGCCTAATTAGGGCGATCCGACCCGAGTCTGCACGGGGACTCATCTGAAGTGGCAATAGTGACGAAATTTTACCAGGGATAAACTGACCGCTGAACTCATATACTTCAGGAGAATTCCTGTTGTATGTGCGTTCAGCTCGGTTGTTTGCGGTTGGCCCCCTAGTGGGAGCTTTATGGGGGTTTTGGTTGCGTTCAAGCGAACAGAGACCTTCGGGTCTCAGCATGGTGTTGCGTTTCAACACGGGTGCCGTACTCCTTAGTTCGGTAGGTCTTCCATCCACTAGTATGAATGCCGAGCGATGCACTCGGTATAGACTAGTACCGTCTTAGCTTGCAGCGGCGGAGCTCTGACTGTGGTTACAAAATCAATCCGTGCGTTAAGAAGACCGTGGGGTTAAGTGCACGAGACAGGTACTCACTTAAAACCCCTAGGACTCTCTCTGCCCTTCAGGTCATCAAAGTAGCTTTCAGGATGAGTGAGGAGAAGGTTGCTATCATTACAGACTCTCTCCAAACTTGTACATTACTTAAACACAACTTCGCGATCGCGCTACCTGGTGGGCGAAATACATCCCTTGGCTTCTGGCCTCTGTTTTAAGTTACTGAACATTTTCTGGTGCCCGGCTCATGTGAGGCACCCATTAAATGAACTTGCCCTACAACTCTACGTGTTTAGATGCCACGAGATTGGTCGAGCCCTCCCCTGTTTTACCAGTATTTTGGTCGGCTCTGGGTCTTTTCGGATGGAGATTTAATAGCATGCATCACTTAACTTCATCAACGCAACAATGACTAAATACTCACAATCCTTAAGCATTATTAACTAATATTGGAATATATCCTGTGTTCAGGATCTCATCGACTATGCACTAAAACCTGAAACAAATCTTGGTCATTCATTCAACTGGATAATGACTTTTTTGGCCATAAACTATAGTGTGTTTCTGGAAACATAGGCTAAGTGCCTTTTATCAGTTCTATTGGTGTACTTCGTGGATAGTATCAGGTCCTTTTTGGACGGTTAGCCTGCCGGGTCCCAGGGGACAAACAAAACCAACAACAACAACAACTAGTTTATGGTTTAGTCCCACAAGTAACCCGGGAATAATGTTCACTTTGGCTAGCCCGGGCATTTGGGTGAGTTCCTTTCTTAAAACTGAAGGTACCCTTGCTATTCAGAGTCCAGATACTAGAGATTGAGCTCCCCCTATTCCACACATCCGTCAACGTATACTGTTTTATCTTGGATTGGGGTCCTTTTAGCAGTGTAGGGAGACGATCCATGGGTTCTTTCTTCGGTTCATCCCCAGCCAGATGCGCTTGTCTGCTCAGATAGATGAACTTACTCCTGTTGGTCCGAGTGAAGACGGTTTCCGGCGGGCCCCGGAGGTGGATGGTGGGAGGACTTGTCGAATTGTGCAGCCCTTACCTGGAGCATAATGAGATATAATTGGATCTTTATTTTATTGCTTTTGTTCGTAGTTTAGTAGTGGATTTCTCTTATGCTTCAGTTTTCCCCAGGACTTTCCGAGAAGCTTGCACCATCCCTCCCCTGTTCTGACGTCCTCATAAGAGAAGTCATTTTTTCGGAAGGTTGAATATTTTTCAGTTCTTCCCATCCCTTCTTACGAAATCAATTGTAACTACCTCATTATTGCATCCCCATCTGTCATCTCAATATTTTTATGAACAGAAAATGACATTTTCCGCTCCCATTAATTCGCATAATTGATATTCAACATCTAATCGGAAGAGGAGAACTTCAAGGACATTGTTCTCATCTGTGACAAGTCTGTTAATTAAACTTTATCGAGAACAAAACAACAACAATTGGATCCAACTTACTTCATCGTCTCTAACAATGGAACCCTTCCGCAGGCCAGAAGCGCAGTGCATGCCCCAGTAAAACTACACAAATGCGAAGGAAACGCTGAATGACAAACGTGAAACAACTTCGGAATGGATGTTCCCCAATAGTTTTGTGACAAAGTTTATATTTCGTCCCTATTGAGAGCAGAAGGGTAATGGATACCATCAAACACTTGAAATGGAAAAGCAATAAACTGACTAACCAACAGGAAATATTGAGTGCTATTCCGACATTGCAATGGGGTGAACTTCTCGGGGGTGGTACAGAAGTTTCTCAGCAAATCTATTTTCGATAAGATCGAATAAGTTGTTAGTTTTGCGGGTGCTTATCGAGGGCGCGACGAGGGCTTCAGGTTCGTGCCAGGGAGTGCAGGAACGTTTTCAAAAGATTTGTCCGTTTCTGTGCTGGAGAAGGCTATAAATATCGTTTATGGATGTCAATTCTGGGAATACCTACACCGACGCTTATTCCAAATGCAATGGAGTGGGGCTCATGGGATGGGTCAAAAATGTCATTTTCTGTGTTTCTTGCTCTGTCTTGAAACATTTTATAGGAAAAGTTTGTTTAATGGTTTTGGAGTTTTGGGTAAGGCAAAAGGGTGCCATTTGGATGGTGTTCCATGTTCGGTAGGAAATTGCCATTTATCGTGTTTTGAACTTACTATTTCGTACATACACCCTCGGATGCTCGGAATTCCGCTGAAGAGAGGGGGGGGACGCTTTGATATTTTCAGTTGAAAAAATTGTATTCTGTTAATGTCCTTCAATAGTAAGCAATGGTGGTGCATTTCGGCATGGGAAGAGATCGACCTGTTTTCTTGGGACACTGTCTTAAACTAGCCAGATGTTGATAAGGATTGGTTCAACTAGTGTCCGGACAGGTCAGCCTAACGTCAGCCTTTTGACTGTTTCCTTGTTCTTTAGTGGGAATCAGGTTTTCAGCTGTTAGGGCTATAGTTCTGGTTAGCACGGGTATCAAGGCATACCAAATACAGGGATATGTCACCTGTTAGTGTTCCCATAGATGTCCACTTTACCTTCATTGACAGGTATGACATTCATCTATTGCCGAGGCGTTCACCACATGCCTTAAAGAAGGAGCATTTTCTACACAATGGAAGAAGCAGAAATTAATACTAGCCCCCAAGCCAAAAAACTTCGTTCTAGAGGCGGATATGCCTTCTAAATAATAATGGCGAACTACTCAAACGAGTAATCTATAACAGATTAATTCCAATTGTCGAAAAGGATGGCGGTCTCTCCGAGAGTCAGTTCGGTTTTCGAGAGGGGAGGTCTACAACGGATGCAGTTGCCCTAGTAGCTAATACAGCTAAGAGCGCATTTGACGAGGGCAAATGTTGTGCAGTGATCATACTCGATGTGAAGAGCGCCTTCAATTCCGCTAGATAGAGCAAGATACTTGAGTCCCTAATCAAGTTAGGCGTGGCGAAGAACCTGGTATCGTATCGTTGCCGACTTCCTTATCGATAGGGTTCTTTGCTGCGAATGAGATGAAGGAATGAAATTATACAAAACGGCATGCGGAGTTCCATAAGGGTCTGTCCTAGGGCCACTCTTATGGATTATTATGTATAACGGAATACTGACGTTAGACCTTCCTACTGGTGTGGCCTCCATTGGTGTCGCGGACGATATTGGTGTGACGGTTGTTGCACGCCTTCTCCAAGGAGTCGAGCTTTATGCAAAGGAAGCAGTCTATGAGGTTAAATCCTGGTTAGAGAATGCTGGTCTACACCTCACAGGGCATAAGACGGAAGTAGTACTTATTACCAATTAATGATTGACCAGAGGTTAAATTTCAGATTGTATGTGGGAGGTGAAGCAACGAAGGCACATAACATCATAGCGCTGGTTGCAAGAATGCTATCAAATATAGATGGCCGAAGGCCGAGCCGTCGACTTTTTATTTCGAAGGTGGTCAGTTCGATCCTACTGTATGCAGCCCCAGCATGGGCAGATGCACTGGAAAATATAGGAAACAACAGAAAGATTGGAGCTGAGTATCGCATAAGTGTACCCCGAACATGTTGCGCTTACAGAACAATATCCAATGAAGCAGCTTGCGTGATAGAAGGAATGGCCCGATTGAGATTCTGGCGAAGAAAGACAACGGCTTTACGATCGAGGGTATCTCACCGGAGAATCTCCGGCCCGTCGGCGACAGTTCGTACGAACTAAAACTGTCGTGGAGTGGCAAGAGAAGTGAGAAGAGACAGAAAAAGGCTGCTGGACTCACAAAATCATATGAGATATCCAGAAATGTATTGAGCGACCCCACGGCAAGGTAGGTTTCGACCTAACTGAATTCTTGAGCGGACACGGAGGCCATGGAGCATACCTGTATCGATTTGGGCACGATGATTCACCATATTGCCCAAAGTGCCCAAATATTGCAGAAGACCCAGAACACGTTTTCTTTCATTGCCCCAGATTTGAAGCCCAAAGGGCTACATTGGAAGCTACAACCGGCGAGCACTTTACATCCGAAAATATAATGGAACTTATGGTGACAGCAAAGGGGATATGGGCTGCAGTCGAAAAGGTGATTGCAGCCATCGGAAAGAAGCTTAAGCATTTCACATCTTTTTCTAAATTCTCCCTATACTCTAGACATTTTAGATATCACCCTACCAAGGGATAATGGGACCTTCAGGGTACAGAACTGAACAGTGTTTGACAAGAGGTTTTTCAATCTATTATTATTATTATTCTGTTAAGGGAAAGTCGCACCGCGTCCTTGAAGAACTATTGTGCCAATTTTACTGGTTATAGTGTACCTATTGATCATAGTATCTCTAGCAGGCCTATAACCGTTAGGAACTTTAGTATGTTCCCTACTTCCAGATGTTTCAGCTTTGCATCTGGTATTAAGTGTTCTCCCAGATGTATCGACCTACTTTGCACAAGTGCCGGACACTGTCCCAGGACGTGTATAGAGGTTTCGTCCTCCTCCTCACAAAACCTGCAGGCAGTGTCCGTAGGTATCCCTAGCTTCCCTAGGTGATAGTTCAGCCGACAATGACCAGTGAGAATTCCCACTATGATTCGGAGGTTCTCTTTGGTGAGGTTTAAGCAATCCTTTGTGCGTATGGGTTCGTATCCCCCAATAATGACCCTGAGCTGCTCCATCCCTGGTAGGCCCGCCCAGTATAGTTCCCTCAATCGCTCCTCTTCATTTCTTAGATTCATAGTCATGAAACCGTTTCCGATTCCACAAAAGGGTTCTGGCCCGTGTAAAGGCATCCCTGCTCCCTTCTTGGCTAGTTTGTCCGCTGCCTCATTGCCTTCCAACCCAGCATGGCCTGGAACCCAAAGTATCCAGACCTTGTTGGACGAGCGGAGTGTATTCAGTCTCTCAAGGCATCCCCATACCAGTTTAGAGTTCACCTGGTTGGACCTAAGTGCCTTGATCGCTGCTTGGCTATCGGTGAGAATAGCTATGTTCTGCCCCCTATAGTTCCTTTGTAGATTAAAGGGGGCACATTTGTCTATGGCGTATATTTCCGCCTGGAATATGCTAGTGTACCTGCCCATTGGCTCAAACTACATTTTCCTTGGATCAATGACACCGGCACCCGCTCCCTCTGCTGTGAGGGATCCGTCAGTGTACCAAGTAATCAGTTGCTGATTTAAGCCGTATGTCGCAGCCACGCTCTTCTGGTTTGCCTTGTTACTCCAACGTGTTTCAAACTTCTTATCGAAACGAAAACTCGTTGTCATGGTATCCACTGGTATCAGTAATTCGGGATACCGCCTAGAACGAATATCAATCTTCCTTCGATTTAGGCAGCTCCCCGCCTCACTCATACTACCGGCCATCCTGAATATTGATCTCCTTGCCTGCATCTGTATGTGCAGATGGAGAGGGGTTAATCCCAGAAAGACCTCCAGGGATGCCGTTTGGCATGTCCTCATTGCCCCACTGATACACACGCAAGGCAGCCTTTGGAGCTTATGTAATTCCCTGACTTGTGTGCTGAGTTGGGTTCTTTCTACCCAGATTACCGCTCCATAGGTAATCATTGGCCTCACTATTGCAGTATATATCCAAAGTAGTATCTTCAGGCTGCAACCCCACTTTTCCTGCTATGGATCTGCAAGTCATCAGAGCCCTCGTGGCTTTCCGACAAGTGTTTCCGACATGTGTCTTCTTGAGTAATCTTTTGTCTAGCGTAATTCCCAAATATTTGGCCTCTGTTTCTGGTTTCACCTCCATATCATGTAATGTTATGGCGCTCACGTGAGCAAGCTTACGCTTCCTAGTGAACGGTACTATGGTGGTTTTGGCTGGGTTGATCCGCAGTCCCACTATCTTGCACCAGGTACTAGTAACCCTTAGTCCAGTTTGGATTCCATCACATAGGGTATCTTCATATTTGCCCCTACATATTAAAACAATGTCGTCCGCGTAACCCTGGACTGAAATTCCAGCATTTGTTAACACGTCCAGGAGTTCATCCACTACCATACTCCACATCAGCGGCGATAGTACTCCACTCTGTGGACAGCCTTGAGTGGTGTTCATGATAATAGAATTTGTACCTGTTTGTACCTCTATTTGCCTGCTTTCTAGCATTTTGCCCATCCAGAATGCCAGGGTGTTTCCCACTCCTTTGCGGCTCAGGGCATCTTGTATCTCTGTGTGCGATGTGTTGTCGAATGCTCCTTCGATATCCAAAAACGCGCATCTTCTATGGCATCCCGTAGTACCTGTGTCAGCTGATACAGAGCAGTTTCCGTTGACCGTCCTGCCCGGTAAGCGTGCTGACAGTGATTACGCTTTAGAACGTTAGTTCTAATATAGTTGTCTATGACCTTCTCCACCGTTTTGAGTACGAATGATGTTAGGCAAATTGGTCTGAAAGATTTAGGGTGAAAAGTATCTTTTTTACCCGCTTTCGGAAGAAAGACCACTTTTGCCCGTCTCCATGCCATTGGTATGTATCCCATTGCTATGCTCCCCCTTACCACTCTCAGAAGAGACTCTAAGACAATTCCTAGGCCTCTCTGGATAAGTGCTAGCAAAATGCCATCTACTCCGAGAGATTTCAGTGGTTTAAAAGTTCCCAATGGTCATCTTGGCCTAGCTTCTGAGCATACCTCTTTTGCTAGTTTTCAGGTCTCCTTCTATCCCCTTTTATTCGTTGTTGGGGTGGCAGGCAGAATGTTGTCGCCTGCCTCCTTGAAGGTGGGCAATGTTTTTGCTCAAGTGCGTGTGTAGGATTGGCAATCCGTTCTCCTGGGATTCCTTATTATTTTTTCTATTTCGGAGTTATCCTCAATATCGAATCTGATTATCCTGTGATCAGACATAGAGGGTTCATCCTACACCCTCCAATTCCTGACCATTCCGTTCATTAGGATATTTCCTAGAGTTACAAATGTTGGAGTGTTCCCTATGGTGTATATTTGTAATTCCTAAGAATAAATTCAAGAAGGTACTCACATCTACGATTGGTGTCGCTACTTCCCCAGACTTCGTGGTGGGCGTTGGCATCGTCAGTTTTGCGACTTGTTCCGGTGGAGCCCGGATTTCGTCTCCTGGAAAGTATCCCGATACCACAACTCTCTCTCCAGTGTAAGTTTTCAATCTAAATCACGCACTCTACCGTTTTGGAGACCCCAGGAGGATCAATTGGAGAAACTTCGGTCAAGTTATTAAGAAGAAACTCTCTGGTATTCCCAATGGAAACATTAGCACGATAGACGAACTAGAATCCGAGGCCTTGCCCTGCAAAATGAAGCAAAAACTCACGGCCTCCGTGGTGAAAAAAAGACCTGTCGAATTTCAGGAGGTTTTTAAGATCCACGATAGGCACAAATTCAGGGAACCAAACAAGGAGTATCTGAAGAATCGCAAGTTGACTATCAAGACTTCTGGGGAGCGGTCCTAGCTGGGCTTTTGTTAAAACATTGATAGCAGAAACAACTAGGTGAGATTCAACAAGATTAGCTATTGCACATAAGAGACCATCCATTGTTAAAAATCCGGAAATTTTCTGGGCGGAACCTTGGAGCGTGAGACCTCGATGCTGTTAGTAGTAAAAAGAACTATAAGTCAGATTTTGAAGCTTATGCACAGTCATGTGAGATTATCAAACCACTAATTATTGAGGATGAAATCACCATTATCATCAATGGTATAATACCAGTCATGCTCGAGAAATAGCAAAAAAAGGATTGCACCATGGCTGTAGAAGGGGGGGGGGGTTCGTACCAAATTCCTGATTGTCATTGAGCAGGCACAATTATGAGTTCACGAAGGATTTCCCGCCAATCAGCTACATTTCGTGCTGAAGACCCTAGAAGGCTTTCTGAAGATCCACTTAAGGACGATCATGGAGAGGATGTCCTCCTTTAAATTTGGCCACGCCTACCTCAAAGGTACATCTACAGAAACTGTTCTTCACGAGATAATTACCACGGTTGAGTGGTTGCTGCACTCCAAGCAATATACCCTGTCTGTCTTCCTAGAGCATTAAACAACATTAGCATCAATGTCATCAAGGAAGGTTTTTTGACGCATTGGTTAGTATCTATGCTAAGAAACAGGATACTCCAAGCTGATCTGAGGGGTACCCATTTGACCACAGCTGATCAAAGCCGGGGCTAAATGAACTAAGATCGGTGTTTTCCTCTAATGTAAAGAATATGGAAGTGATCCTGATCCTAAGCTAAATTGGTGAGCAAACATAGAACTGAGGGCTAAGAGGCTTGCATTGCATTTTACCCTTGCAATAGAATCTTTGAAAGGAAATGGGATTTTCGGCCGACGATGTTTCTTTGGATGTTCAGTACGGTAAAGTTCTACTGTGTGGTGGCCGGCGCAAAGCAAGAAATATAAAATGGCTAAGCAAAAAGCATGAACAGTTGCCACTGGGGCTCTGTAGTTCTCCCCTGTAAACCCCCTCAGTCTACTCCTACACCTACTGCCTCTGGATCTCCATATGAAATGCGCTGTTTAGTGTAGAAATGTGTTGGGGGGTACGATCAAAGTTATCCTCTTCTGGATTCTCGGTCATGTCAGCATAAAGGAAAGTGAGTGGGAAGATGGACTGGCCAGGGGAGGCTCTGTTCTTGACAGTCCCTCGTTGGGCGCAGCTAGCATCCCGGTGGCAACTATGTAGACGAAACCTTTTCGCACTACCGCTGGCTTTAGATCGCGAAAGTTTAACACCTGAGGATCAAGGAGAATTTCGCACTTCTATAACAAGCATATATGGATGTGGAGAATATTTTGAGGCCTGCATACCGAATAGAGGCAGCTTTATGATTTTTTTCAGATTTTTCGATTGGTTAGTTCCTGAGAATGTGTCCATTAAAGAAATCATCACTTTCGATTTCTCGCACCCCCGACTTTCTAACAAATGTCAAAGCTAAGACTCATCGCAAAGTACTAGTCAAGACCTTTCATTTGATACCCAATATGATTATATTCGGTGAAAAAAATGTACACCTTCCCCCACTTTTGCATGTATGAGGACCCCTACCCCTTAATCTCAACGTAGAAGGATGTAACCCACTGCATGTTTGGGCGTTAACAGTTCCCACCTTCTCAACAAATTCCTGTCAATCAGCATAGCCGTTTCTGAGAAAAGTGTGTGTGACAGACAGACAGACGGACCGACAGAGAGGCTTTCGGGAGTGAGCAAGCGGGCTCCTGGTCATCGGTATCCCTCGAACCCAGTGCCCCACTGGAGAACAACTTGGCCACTGTGGCATCCAATGTTACAAGTGATTTGGATCTAAAGAAGGAAGTGTTCAAGTGAAGTACGACCTCACCGAGAAAACCGGTAAGAAGACTAAACAAAGATGAACTGAAGGTGGATCGTTGAACGGCAAAAACCATGATAACACTTACTGCATATGTTCAAGATGCGCGCCAGCAGGATGTACTCCAGGACCAAGAAAGAGACCCATTCAAAACAAGCTCGTCAACTATAAGATTTCCACCAATGTCAAAGACGGTAAAAGGCAAGGTACATGCAAGGTCAATAAGCACCAAAAGTGAAGGAGCGTATAAAAGGAGTAACCCTGTCGGGTCTCAGCAGAGTCCCGATCCGGAGGAATTACCGTTCACCCAGCTTGGGGCAAAAACAATTGAGCTGTCCGAGTTTATCAGGGACAAGCACAAAGTGCACCAAGCCATATAGAATATGGTGAGGGTTATTAGACTCCTTTATAATAGATCACAGAAGGAGGAAGAGAATACTAAGGGACCCTGCTGTACTCAAAGTGTCACAAGCGGCCCAAGTGACGTCTAACCGCACTGCTACCGAACCACACTGAAATAAACGGGTACGCGAAAAGAGAGAAGAAGGCGGAATTCTGAAAACCGAAACTAATAGTTTAGAAGGAGGAAAGCAATGAATGCAGGGAAGTCAACTAGCGTTGCGAAGCCCAAGGCAAACGAATTCGTCCAGTAAGGGCAATCTGTCTGAGATCGTCAGAAAACTCAAAACTGATCCCTGGAAAGATGAGCAGAATCTGAAGAACTTGCCAGGAGTCTTTTGTGGGTTTCCGGAGAACCTATGGCGGTACTCAAACGGCCGAAAAGTTCGGATTAGATGGGTGGTCTGTCGTTTAAGACAACAAACTTTCCTAAAGAGGTGCCTTAAGTGCCTCACGTTTTGGCACTTCGCAAAGGGACTACCAACGGCATTGATCGATCCAATCGATGCAGAAGATGTGGGGAGAAAGGCAATATTGGCAGGGAGTGCAATAAGGACCCCAAATGCCTGTTGTACGAATTAAAAGAGGGTCAGGATAATCGGCATGTTGCCGGAAGTGGTAACTATCCGGAATTTAGGGAGGTGGCGACTGCAATGAGAAAATGAGGTTTATTCAAATAAATCTCAATCATTGCAGGGTTGCTCAGGGATTTACTTGAGCAGACCACGGTCGGATCTGAGATGGAAATTGGGATTATCAGTGAACCTTATACAAACCGTCAAGGTCCACATGCAGGTAGGGATGATGATTTTATAATTTTTGCGTTAATAACCACCAATTATCTGCAGTAAGTGGGTGGTGCGGTCCCTATCTTTGTCAGCAAGTTTTTTAATTAGCCTCGATGCATAGTTCCCCCCATCCATGTTCATCAATTTTGTCGCATCCTTTCGCAATATTTCAAAGCTCTCCCATGCGTCTAAGGTGTGCGGCTTATTCCTTTGTCGTACCAGCTCCAGAATGACCCTCCTTGGCCAGGCTGGTGCTTATAGCATCTCACGTAAATTGGGCATGCACGTTTTTAATTTTATTTTTGAGTAACTTTCCAAGCCCGCGTTCTGTTGTTGAAGATGCTCTATCTTCCGAAGCGGTGAGGAACTTATGGTACCAAAAGTGAGAGCTCTTCGCTTTTTAACTTAGGTAAAAATTCCTGGCGGTCATCCCGATTAAAAAGTTGTGATCCTTCAAAGTGGGTGTTGGTTTATATGATTATGGTAAATTCTGAATTTCCAATCCTACCTCGTGAGGGAGAGAGGATGGAGGTCCACTCGTACTAAAACCGGACGACCCAAAAGAAAGCAACAACAGCTATTCAGCGATTGTCGAAACTGTTCGGTAAGGTGACCAGGAATTTCCTTACAGACACCGTTGGGGGACCATAATTTCGCTAGTAGCGGACTGTTCCCGGAGGTGTGGAGGTCAAGCTCTCGAAAATAGTCATCGAATATCTCTTTGACAGTACATTGAACCAAGAAACCCTCATTCCATATTTTGACCTCTCCTGGGCCAATCGGAGGTTCAATGTTATAGCATATGAAAGCGAATTTTCTCAAAATTGTTCAAAATTGTCGTTAAGACCAGTATCGCCTTGGAGATCGTAAGGATCAAGCTAATCCCGGTTGATAATATTTCTACGAATCATTTTGTTTGCATCTGGCCACTGAAGGTCTGGATTTACAGGGAAAGCCTGTCTAATGTCTGTTTATTGACATTTAGCTATCCGGCAGCGACGAGACTGCGGTAAGAGAGGAAAACCCACAAAAGAACAGTTTACTCTTCCAAATCCCCATAAGCTGAAAGTTGAGAAGGGACCTTAAGTTGACTGTTTCCTTCAACAAGAATGGGGTAGGCAACACATTCAGCCACGGTAGAAAGCTCACCCAACAGTTGGTCCATCGTTAGGTTTCATATAAATGGACCTGCTATAGATCCCTGTGGGCAGTCGCACTCCACATTCATCCTCACACGGACCTTGACATCTTGGACGAATCCTTTTCTACCATGGAAATAGCTCTTCCACTGAGTTAATTTCTGGCAGCCATACTCACAAAGTTTTGACAACTCGGACGACCAACTTAGGTAATGAAATACGTCTTTAAATCTACAAATATTATAAGGACCTAGTTGTTACGACAACGGACAACAGCAAACAAAGACCCGCTGACACGGAAGCCATACGCTTCACAGATACCAGATGGGATGTTTTCACCCCCGGTCGAAGGACTATAATCCTCTTTAGGACCTAGCCAAGGGTCGGGAGGCCCTGTGCGACGGAGGATTAGTTTTATCATTCTCTGGTGACTTCTTGAGCACAACTACCCTGTTGCAGTCAACGCGCACTTCCAGTGCTGCATATTTATCTACGTTACCGCGTTACCGTTCGTCAGTCCCCGTCGGACCGTCGATTCCATCTCCTCCAACGGCTGGTTGGTGGCGTCAACTGGATCTAGGTCGTCGTCTGGTTTTGCAGAGCGGAACGGAAAAGGTTGGCTGTTTGCCTGCGGTTCCCCTTCCTTGATAACAATCCAGTTGTCCATGGCGATCCTGGGGGTTTTGAAGGCGCAGGGTTTGGACGAGCTAATCCTTATCCATGCGCATTTTCTACAACCAGATGCGAGCGACCAGTCTCCTGGGAATCTCGTCGTAGAGAACGAGATTGAGCTGATCTCCGCGACGTGCAAACTGATAAAGTGCCTGGAGAATTGGTCCTCGCAAGTTATAACGGTGAACCCACGGACCACCTGAGAGGAATCAAAGTAGGGGATGAATCCTTCGGCATTACAAAATGTTCATTTTTTATTTTCATGAAAATGGTTAGGAACCAAATCCCATATGACTCCCCTACTCTGTACCAAACAAAGTGTCCTGAAATCTAGAAAACATCCCTCCCATATTCCATCAAAATTCCAACCGTCGAGGCAATGATGCGCATTTGAAGACTAAATCGTACCTGGACTCAATTCCCAACGGCATAGCTGGGCTACTTTTCTGATCCAATTTCCACGTCAAGGGGGTTAAGGTCTTGTCGCTTTCTAGAATTTATGTTCGCTCGTAAAATCGTGAAGCGTGTAAATTATGGATTTCGAGAAAGAGAGCTACATTTGGAACCGAGGGACGAAAAAAAAACGCAAGGATACGTACCATGGAACACTTTCCACCTTTTTCGCATTCTGGACAGAATTTGGTTGGCTTGGGTTCTTTTTCTTACGACCGAATAACTTTATGGGAAATCTTATCAGCAACGACTGTAAAGTGTTCCATAACTCTCAAAATTTGAACAGTTTCTTTAGGTTTAAGATAAAGCGTTCCGGTAATCATTGAGAGGCTGTGCAAGGAGAATTTTATATTATTTACGATGGGGACAAAGGAGGGTGTTTTTTATTGTTCTGTCATAATCGCATTTTCAAGAGACAGCCTAGGAAAAATGTAGGATGTCCCGGCCTATGCCATATTTTATGTACAACTACATCGAGGGTAAGTTCAATTTGCTTGAATATTCCATGAACGCACATCCTTTCCCAGCACCATGTCCTGACAATAGTCCCTTAAATTTGTTGAAAATCCTCAAAGTGTCCCAAACAAATTTCTGCTGTTCCAATTTAACATGACCCACTGACATGATTTCCCAGAATTGTCAGTTCTTTATTTGGCTGCTGCCATTCACCTTCGCCCCTTGAGGAAGTACGGCGGAAGGACCCTTCGCTCAGATGACAATATCAATGATAACACCCAAATTGAAAAGAATGTTTTGCTGAACCGACTAATTCCTGTATCACTTTCGTTTTCATGTCTTCTGCATCTTTGAGTGGAAGGTTCCTTTTTGGAGTGAGGCAACTTATTTTTTTGTACATTTCGTACTTAAAGGACTTATTGACTTAGCTCCTTTTTGGGTCGTCTTTGATTTTTGTGAGTACTTGAAGCGGATGTGTATGGAAGAAGGGAAGAATAGAACGGAAATTGAGTTCAAATATGACAACTGAGGGTGGGAAAGGGAACTGGATGTAAATAGCGTGGAAGATTTATATCTTTCAAGTGCGACTTCTTTTCAAATTTTGTTTACAGTCCTTATTCCCTAAGGTCCTATTCAGTGCAGAGAGAGCCAATTTAATTTAGGTACTTATCGGGGAAAGTGGAGCTTATGTTTAGTTCAGATGCAAGTATCTGACTTTAATCTCTCTTGGAGTGAGGTACTTTTGTTGTAGAGAGTTTTCAAAGGAAGCGCTTTGTTTGAAATTTCTATGCCTCTCACGTCAGTCAACGTTCCCTATACGGATTAATGCAGGAATACTTTTAATACCTCAATGTGATTTACGGATCACATTCTCTACATTATGTTAGATGAGAGATGACCCTGGATTCAGAATATCATCATCAACGGCGCAACAAGGCCTGCCTCAATAGGGAACTCCAGACATCCCGGTTATGGGCCAAGGTCCATTAATTCGATGGGTCTACTCCTTGTTCTGGCGGTCGTCGCTGAAAACCGATTTCGGAAGCCCCAGGAGCATGTAAGGCCGGGCTGGGGGTAGGCTCGTCCAACTGATGAGGATTAGCTTGCCTGCTGGCCACGTGTTAGAGCAAGTGGATCTGGCGTGGGGATGAGCCGAAGCAATAGCCCGGGGATCGTCCTCTCTGTATTGGCGAAGGTGCTAATAGGACCACAAGCCAAGGTAGAGCCGCGTACGCCTAAGGCTGTGTGGAAAAATGGGGAACTTGTTATTTAGTATGCGATCCTTGGGCATCTTGAGTTTCAAATAAGACCCTCACCCTTGTGGCCGGTTAGTCAGGGTGAATATTCTTCTCGGACTACTCACGGGACCAAGATAGAGACTCAATAAACAAAAAACAAAATAAACCGACGAGGGTAGACAAGATGATGATGCCAGGTGCGTCATCGGAGGACGAGCTGGTGGCATCCGGCCAGGACACAGTAATCTTCGAGAGCAGTATAATCAGGCCGTCACACTGGTGTGCTGAAACCAACCGTGGACTAGGGGTTGGCGGATGGCGATTCCGCTAGCCGCAAACTAGCGCCGGACGTGTAGACCAGCGTTGAGGCCAAATTGTCGGAGACGGTCATTGAACATCTTCTGGATGTCGAGAGCGAACAGACGGGATCTATTCCCTGTTTTGATTCATCTCTGGTGGTTAGTGGGTACTATGTTATCGCTTGCAAAGACTAATTCTCCACGGACTTTTTCTCGGTTCATGTGTCGCTAAGATCAGTGATGCCTGGAAACACGTAAAACTCAAAGCCATCCCCTACGACGAGATTCCGAAGAGACTGGTCGCTCGCATCTGATGAAGGTCCGCATTGATAAGAACGAGTTCATCCAATACCAGCGCCTGCAAAACCCCAGGAATCTTATGGACGACTGAGTAGTTTCAAGGAGGAGGAACTCCAGACAAACAACTATAAAATGTGGCTTCAAGTCAGGAACGCAAAGGCGAAAGTATTCCGCTTTGGAAAACCGGACGACAACCTAGATCCAATCGACGCCGCCAACCAGCTGTTCAAGGAGATGAGGATCGACGGTCTGACGGGGACCGACGAACCCCAGAGCAAGCAGATCATGCTGAGGGTAACGCAGATAAATCTGTAGGACTCGATCTGCTCCTCGGTTAAAATACTCCTCCTAGAGGAAGACATCGGCATCACACTAGTACAGGAGCCTTGGGTAGGAGGCGACCGAACCATTGAGCAAAAAGTATAATAGAATGAAGCTTAATAGGATTCAAAGAACCGCGTGAGCAGGTGTTACCGGGGATCTGCAGTTCTCCCCCGCAGACGTTCTCAATTCACTACTGCATCTACTCCCCCTCGACCTCCACATGAAATATGTTGTAGCGTGCAGTGCCGTCAGATTACGTAAGTCCGGATACTGAACGGTGAAACTTTACGGCTATAGTAACATCCTAGACGAAGTAACTCGGGAAATCTGGGCATTCCGCATGGGCCATGCCACTTGCAAGCTGAACTTCACGAGAAGTTTTGCTGTAGAAATTCTAACCAGGGCAGAGCGGGAGACCGGCGGCGTATTGCAAGATCATGACACAGTATTCTTCAATGACGGATCAAAGATGGCCTGTGGAGTCGGTGCGGGGGTTTGCTCGAGAACACACACTGTTTCTGACTCGTATGGTCTCCTAGATTTTCCTAGCATATTCTAAGTCGTAGTGCTGGCGATACTGGAAGCCTGCTGGTGCATGATCCGAGCCTTAAGCGTGGCTATTCTGACCGACAGCCAAGCGCCCATTAAGGATTTGTGCTCAGCAACGACATTCCCCAGGTTGGAGAGGAAATGCAGAGAAGTCAGCCGCGGAGAAGACGGGGAACCCTCAGGCACTTCCTTTCCATTTGGCAAGCTCTAGCTAGAGTCAAATTAAGGACACTGGGTAAACCATTTTTTGGTGATCTCAGAGAGATTTCTACCTGCATGTGAATGTTACGGGCTTGCTCTGAAGATCTGGGCCAGCTGGACTCTGCCTCCCTGCTCTCGTAATAGCAGTCACGGTCTTAGGAGTTTGAGGCAACAAAACGGCACACCACCGCGCTAATTGGGCTCTTCGGAGCGGCCACTAAAGTTGGGTGAGGGCATATTTGTTTATGGAATTTTAAACAGAAGCATATTCTGACCAGGTTACTAGGAAGAGCAGGAAATACTTAATCCCCACGCATTTTTTTGAGAAGGTGGAAATTTCCAAAAAGATACTGATGTTGATGCGCCAGTGTATGGACTTTTTATCTACTAAAACTACCTCCGACACCTCTGTGTCCGGTGGAACCACCATAAGGTATTACATCACGAACGCAGGATATCTGAGACAGTTCTGAAAGCAGACCACACCCCCATTCTTAGACTGCACTCAGTTTGCTTTTCCCCAAATTGGAGTTACCAAGAGAAAGATGAAGCTCACCGCCCTAACTATAAGTAACCTAGAAGCATAGCCGTAACCGCCCCCCCCCCCCTCCTCCCTAGAAGGAAGGGAAGTGGATCATACGAGCTGTATTGCGCAGCGCTCACGGTGAAAAGAAGGAACGGTACCGCATCGGCTTCGTGTCAGGCTGCCAGATGTGTCAGCAGTAGTTCAGTGCATCGGTGGAGGCGTTCCCTACTCCTGTGTGCCGCTACACCGAGGAGGCCGAAAGGCAAAAACTATGACCACGCCAGATCATCGCGAGTTATTAAGGCAGCCATCAGCGTTCGGTGCCAACATTCTAGCATCCCATTGAACTGCGTATGGCATGCAGTGGTCCCGTAGCGTTTGAGACCCAGGAGATTGGCTAACTCCGAGAAAAGGGTAGACTCGAATTGCATTCCCTGTTCCGTGATGATTACGGCTGGTACTCCAAAGCTCCACTCTCGACAGAGGGCCTCGGCACATGATTGGGCGGGAATGTCAGCCAGAGGAATTGCTTCAGGCCACCTCGTAGACCTGCCGATAATTTTGAAGCAATACTTGTAACCATGCGAGTCCCGCAAAGGGTCAATGATATCGAGATGGATGGTGTGGAAGTGCTAGGTCGCCTACTTCCTTTCGTACGTGCTTGCTGACCTTGCAATTCTGGCACGCGATGCATTGTATGGCCCAAGAGTTTATGTGATTGTTCATGGATGGTCAGAAGTATTTCCCAGTGACTAACCGGTTCATCGTCTTGATGCCTGGGTACGCAAAATTATATATTGCCTGGAATTCTTCCCAATGAAAATCGGCCGTAATGGATGGTCTGGGTCCCTTATCTGAGGTCTAGCAGAGTAAATAAGGGTTTGAGCCGAAAATAGGAAACTCCTGGAATTTGTATTTGGGGTTTGCTTTCAGGCTCTGAAACTCTGCGTTGTCTTTTTGTACCTCAGCGATTGCCGTATAAACGACTGCGGTGGAGACTGTGACTGTCTAGATTCCAGACAAAGCATCTGCAACAACATTGCCTTTACCAGACCCATGTTGGATATCAGAAGTAAACTGGCTGATATAACACTTTTGCCATAGTTGGCGAGGGGACACTTTGTCGGGCTTTTGTGTAACCGTGAAAGTAAGGGACTTGTGGTCTAAGAAATGCCAGAAGTGTAACATGACCCAGCTGTTGTTTGGCGGTTTCAAATGTCTGGACCGCCTCAGCAGACCACGCAGCCTCGCGGGAGCCTTTGGTTTCGGTCCCAAACAAGTAGGCTTAACTTGCCCAAAAACCTTCGCAGATCCTTCTTTGTGGTTGGTAAGGGATAGCTCTTAATCGCCTCAACCTTGTCTGGGCCAAGTTGGATACCGTCAGGGGTTATTAAGTGGCCGAGAAATTTTACCTGTTTCTGCAGGAATCTACATTTTTCAACGTTTATAACTGGCCGGCTCTCAAGGAGACGTTGAAAAATGCACTCGAAATAGTCCAAGCGTTCAGATTCGGATGAAGATACGACCAAATCAGGATAGAGTGGATGAACCTCTGGAACGCCTAAGCAGCGTTGCGGTTTTTTCTGGAGAGTACGCAAATTGGTGGTCGACAACGTCCTCGAAAATAATAGAGAGAGTATGGTTTTAGCGGGTGCAAATTTTCCCTGAGGTCTTGTTCTGCAGGTCCACCAGCAGTTCATAATGAGACAGGAAGTCTGCGCCTAAAATGAGGGTGCTTATGTCTGACAGAACGAATCATCACGAAAACGTTTGGCGCGGTCCGAGACTCATGTCCACCTGCCTGCAACCATAGGTGCGGATGGAAGAGGAGTTCGCGGTAGCCGATCGGAGGTTTTGCGGGATTAAAGTGTGTTGGGATGGGGTACAGGGAGAAGCGACACTTCAGCGCCCGTGTCGACCGGGGAGCAACACCTGCTTTGCGGGTCGAAGATTGTAAGGCAACGTGGTACTGTGCTTCGGGTAGCCGTCGCCGAGGTACCCAGCGAGCCTAGTTTTTTGTTGCGTTAAACATGCATCCAGTGGTACATTCAGTTGGTTCAGCTTCGAATTTACGATGATACGAACAAATCGTCGAGGCCGATGAGGGTCTCGCCGGGCGGCTACCCGAACGCTCATTTCGGGAAGC
This sequence comes from Hermetia illucens, assembly GCF_905115235.1. Classification (NCBI taxonomy): domain Eukaryota; kingdom Metazoa; phylum Arthropoda; class Insecta; order Diptera; family Stratiomyidae; genus Hermetia; species Hermetia illucens. The sequence continues at coordinate 8,175,696 of NC_051851.1, read as the reverse complement.
AGACCTCGACCGTGATTGCGATCGAAATCTACCCTCTGAAGGGAAAGTACCTATCTTGGCGGCGAGCTTTGTAATCGCGTCAGCCGTGTCGGCACTATGGCCTTGAATGAACAAAAATTGGTTCTTTCTTCCAATGTAAAGTATCTGGATCCAAAACTAAATTGGAGATTACACATAGTACTGAGGGTTAAGAAGGGCTGTATAGCCTTCTATGCCTGCACGAGAACCTTTGCAAAGAAATGGGGTCTCCGGCCGAGGATGGTTCTCTGGATGTACATCGCTGTGGTGCGTCCAATCCTAACGTACGGCTCTATTGTATAATGACAGACTTTGAGCAAAAAGTACAATAGAACGAACCTTAATAGGATTCAAAGAGGTGCTACTGAGGCTCTGCAGTCCTGCCTGGCGGATGCTCTTCTGCATCTCCTCCTCCAGATTCCAACATTAAATACGTTAGCGTGCAGTGCCGTCAGACTACGTGAGTTCGAATGCTGGACAGCGCGACTGTGAAGGGCGGAGTCAAGTAGCACTACTTAGCGGCCGCGGGCCTTAGATGGCGAAGGCTTATCAGCTGTACCAAGTCAAGAAGGATTTGGCCCGATCATGAGAGCTCCTGTACCAGACGCGTGTAAATGCATTTAAGATTACGGTGGTTTGCACCGGGTAGTGACCCATTGGGGACCATGTCGCCAGGTTCGGCATACCCTACAATTCACATTGCCAAAGCTGCGGAGAAGGAAGGGAAACGTTCATTGACTTTCTCTGCGATTTCCCAGCTCTAGCTAGAGTCTGGCTACAGACACTGGGTAAACCATTTTTTGGGGACCTCAGAGAGATTTTTAGCTGCAGGGTGGGAAAGCTGCTTACCTTCGTGAATGCTACGGGCTGGCTCTGAAGATCCGAAGCGGCTGGATTCTGTCACCCTGCTCGCATAACAGCAGTCACGGGGTTTGGAGTTTGAGGCATCAAAATGACGCATCATAGCGATAATTGGGCTCCTTGGAGCGGCCACTGATACCTACCTATCGATACCTACCATATAGTCGGTTCGACTTCGCCAGTTAGATTTAACATTTACCCTAGTGCTTTCAGATTTGGCGTTATTGGAGACTTCGAAGAACTTCCGCGTAATATTTCCCTTCGTTTGGCTTGATGAGGATGGCCTCTCGCGGTGGTTTGCTTCTTGTCTTTTTCTTGGGCGTTGATGTTGTCGCCGCAGTTGACTTCGTCTTTGCTACGGTGGAGCCACTGCCTCGCTGTTCGACTTAGGTTGTTGTTGTTGATTTTCTTTCTGTTTTCGACCCTGCTTGGACGCTTGGTTATCATCTCGCGGAGTTTCTTTTACTGTGTCCTTGTCGGCTGATCCACGCTGTTTTCCCCTCTTTTAGTCGATTGTTTGTTGCATTTCTGGCGGGTTGAAGACACTAGGTTTTGTGCAACTAGGGCCTGGACTAGCCATGCGCTTTTTCCTCAGCTCGGTTTCGGTCTTCCAGGAGTTTCGGTGGTGTGCAATAAGGTCCAGTAGTTCTTCCATCTCCATAGTCTCAATTTTGACGTCCATGGAGATATTTCGCTGACGATGGTTGCAGCCTTCATTTTCCGTAGGACCACCCCGCACGTCTTGAGTAACCTCTCTTCCTCTACCCTTGTCTTTCAGATGAGGTCCATCTTCTCCGGTGAGATGACTTTTGTTTTCAACTGGTTGGGAAGTTCACCAGCCTTTATTCCCGACAAAGAGGGATCACGCAGCTAGGAGTTTGTTATCTTTTCCCGTGGCCTGTTTTCCGAACTCGAATTCGAGGCGTCTCTCCTTCTAGGCCGGAAGGATTTTGAGCCTTTATAGTGTCGCTCCTTTTTTTACTTCTAGTCGTCTTCATCCTTGGGGCAGTGGGTCTTTCTGCTTTTCCAGTAGGTGACCGTCGTAACTTGGCACTTCTTGTAAAGGGATTCGTAGTGGCATCTCCCATTTTAGCACGGTGGGCGTGCTGTATTGTTGGTCCTTCTAAAAATTTCAGCTATTGCCGTCTTGTTAGCTGTTGCTGGTGTTTTCATTGTAGTTTGATTCCTAGCCGCAAGCCGCTATCTCTACTAGAAAGTGCAGTCGCCTTAAAGGATCCACAAATCCACAAATCCTTATGGGAATTTGTGTTCAGAGCTGGGTTCGGGCGCAAGTCAGGAGTCCATTTCAACTGAACCTGGACTGCCGACTTAATGGTATCATAGCTTTGAATGTGCTGGTACCCCTACCAAGGTTATTATCGGGAAGGGGAACAGAATACCACAACTGTCAGCTCATATGCTCATATTCTGGGGCTACCAACTGGCAGTTGTGAGTCGACTTAATTCACAAATAACGAGGATTGTTACCGTCCAGCAACTTTGCCCTGTATGTCCAAACCCGTTTGGTCCCAAAACCGGCAGGATAAGAGCTTCCTATCATTATGTGGTAAAACCATTCAACTGAATTGGCAATCCATCAAATTAAAATGAATTTCATTAATGCCTGATTAATTGCGGAGGAAGCTCGATTTGCAGAAATCGATACCCAATTAAGTCTACCTCATTTAGTCATACTCGTACGAATCAGGTGAGATTTCGAACGGAATCGAATGACGATAATTATTCATTTTAACTCCTTGATACCATCCCATGGCTCAGAGATTATATCCTTCGGCATGCACATATCTAGGCGATTACCGGGTGTACTTACATATGTAGATACGTGACTGAAAATGAGCCTTGTCGCTCGCTTGGGGAAGTTTTTTTTTAAGGATTCCTACTGTTCCTTGCAGGAGGGTCGAAAAAGGGGTTCGACACAACACCGAACCCGAATTTGGCATGAATTGATCACAAGGAAATTACGGTTCAATTAACAACTTTCCCCTAACCAAAGACTATGCCTCGGGTTTTCCTGGAAAATATTGAAGAAATGCTCAGTTGTGGGTTGGGATTGCATCCTGAAATTTTAATATGCATTCCATCCGGTACGAATACTGAGGTGAAGGTCTGCAAATAAGTGTGCACATGTGAATTTCCATAAGCCGGGAAACTTCCAAATTGCTTTCATTGAGGATACTGCACGCTTGCACATTGAGTGCACTTGAAAAAGGACGAAAAGCACCTAAGGATACACTGGAAATGTGTTCGTATATTTTGAAGTTTGGTTTTTAGTTCCGATAAGCAATATGTGACATTATATTGGATACGAAGCAGTCGTGGTAGCTTTGCTAGTTTGAAAGGATAGCAAGGACATGTACGTAGTACGTGGTTGCATAATATCCCATAAATAAAAAGTGGAGACCCCGGTGATAAGGCATCTGCTGCATGTTGAATTGCATTACATCCGCTGATGTGAAATTTGTATTTCAATTCGAAATCGATTAGTAGTCAAGAGGGTTTTTACGTGTACGGAGTCATCCTGGGGATGTATTTGCATGATTGATCGGTGGTTCTTCTTCGAAGGATTGAAGTATTCGGATCAGAAATGCATTAGTGACATATGCTGCCACTTTGATGTGCTCTTGGATGATTTGAGCACTACTTCGTCCGTGACCTATGTCATTAAATCCTCTTCTCAATTGCTCCTTCCGAATACCATTTTCTGACCTCAGACAAATCAGCTGCCATTAATATTGTCCGCAATATACAACCGCGATATAGTTGTTCCCTAAGACATCCCCTAACCCCCGAGTATCTTCCCGGGTCTTTCGTAATCTGCCAATATTTCACCAGAAAATGTAAGACATCCACTCGAAATACATTTTTACGTCCTTGATTGTCACGCACGGTCATGCCACAGGAACCTTGTATCATCCCATTCAATAAAAGTGAAAAACGACCTCGCTTATACAACCTATCATCTCAAATGAGAAACGACAAAAGATAGGGAACTTGGCAATTTATGAGATCCGTGTACGATTTTCCTGCGCCATGCGATTCACGAGCTCCGCTATAAAACAATATTTCCCGGCTCGATAAAATCAATGGTAATGCCATTAGGTTTCATTAGTTTATCAGTCATCCTACCTTTTTGGTGTCTGACAGTATCTTTTTGATAATAGTGACTCTGGGACCGGACAAAAGTGAGAAATTTTTAGGTGTAACCCGGCTGGAAATACTGAGGGCTTTCCTCCAACAAGAAGGATGGAATTTCAGAAAGGAACAAAGCCAGGTCCTTATTTCCATTTTTTCCAGCATTACCGAGCTAGAATGTCCTGTCAAGGGTCCCATTTGTACATAGATTTCGTTTCCAATTTAACCAGGAATGAATCGCTTTCGAAGTAGATTTACCGAATTCAAGGACGCAAGAGCCCGATGTACCTAATAAATTCCAGGATCCAAGTACCTTCAGCTGCAGCAGTTTTCCCACTAGTGGTATCACCGAAACTCGTGGTTTCATCCCAATCGATTCAGGCATTACTGAAGACACGGTAATTCATCCACCTATTGTTGTCGGCTGTTTTGTTCGCCACACGAGTAGTTACGAACTATGCAGCCAGTTCATGAAATATGAAGCCTCCCCGCAAAAGGATAATATCCCGAGCAAAAGGGAGATTTATTGGAACGGATGTGAATGCTTCCAATGAAATATGATTCGCTGGTACAAATGATTATTTATATAGACATGAACAGAGGAACGTATGAGCATGTTTTCAACGGCAAATGTATGAGTGTGTTTATGGGGGTATGTCCTAGACATTGGAGGACATTATTCTTTTATGAAAAGCAATTTTGAAACAACTAAGTGATTTATGGAGGTTCGTAACTTGACCGTTTCGGCGTTTGTATGCATCTGGTTGCTTAGAATGGGTACCTAACTTTGTTGGGCTTAATTAAAAAATATTTGGAAATTAATGGGGGCGGGTGAATTTGAAGGCTCATTGATTTATATGAACACACGTCGAGGGTATAACTCTTCGTTAATTGGCGAAACTGAAGGTAAAAGTGACTGGTTTTGGTAGAACACAATTTTCATACGACACCTATTCCATATTGATGTCAATGTATGAGTGAGAAGAATATAAGGCAGCGGAATTTCATTTGCCATTTTCAGAATTAATTTGATCACATAATGCATTCTATAGTGTGCAATTATCTTAAATTGCGTATCGTTGAATGCATTCAGACAAATTGATCGTGACAGAGTGGAATGATCTGCCGAATCCGTCAACATGCGGCAAATGTTACTGGCAACATGAACTTTGACAGTTCAAAGCAATGTGAGCACCATCACGAGCTGTTCATGGAGGAACAGCTGATCAACGGGAGTAGACCGGTAGCGGGGACTGGTGAAAAGAATTTCGGGGAGTGAAATTGTGAAAGTCTAAGAGAGTAGAAGCGTTTGGGAATGTGTTGTTTGCTGATAGAATAAAACGCGATATCGTTGATTAAGTCTGTATCAGAACGAAATCAAACCTGAATAAGAGAGCAAATATTCCCAAAATGCCAATTTATATTTAGGGTTGACTGTGTTTCGTTTTTTTTCTATGGCATTCTCGGAATAGGTGGATCCCAATTGTTCAGGGTAATGTTTAACTAGCAACCAAGTACATGAATGATCCGATCGCAACAAAAAATCATTTAAATCTGGGACTTCAAATCCGGACAAATCATTACGTTGAAATAATCTATAGAGCGGTAACCATAATGACTTACCTCGGCGAATATGGATGGTGGTAATAGGAATATGAGGAAATTACAAAAGAAATCCAACATGAAATTTTAAGCTCTGGGCTTACCGGTATTTGTAAAAGGTACAGAACACGTCAACCAGAGGATGGAGTTGGGTGAGCTAACGGGTCTCGAGGTGCTCATTGACCTTTCCACTAATAATGGACGTTATGAATTTGTAAAGGGTTGGTAAGCAAGTAATCGGTCTTGTGTCTGCGGGGTCCTTCTTAGGGATAAGGTAGGTAATCCCCACATTGAGGATGGGTGGAAATTCCTCCGGCGGATTCATGGCCTCATTTATGCTCTGTGCCAACCTACTGTGTACGCTGGAAAATTTCTTATACCAGAAATTCTCCACCCAATCCACACCTGGGCCCCTACAGTTCATCGAGGTGTTTATGGCCCTTCGAACTTCCTGTTCGGTAACATCCGCAAAATTCATGCTAGGCGTATTCGCATGGCGGGGGCCTTCAGGGATGATCCACACAAAGTCCACCCCAGTATTCTTTCGCTTCCGTTACCGAAAACTGCACTGTCTGGACGCTCTGTTGGGATTCGTTGAGAGATCTGAAAAAGCTGTGCTGCTTCCTCGCGGAGGAACAGGACACGTTTGGAGTGACTTTCGCTATACTGTCGTAATCGACTGCATATGACACAAAGTTTTTGCTTTAATGTGTACAGAAATTCAACTACGGGTGTCTCACTGGGGATGGCATAGTTTCTGTAAACCTTCAGCACTTTATTTCTCACCCGGCTGCTGGCATTGCCAGTGCTGATTTGAATCAGCCTAGTAATGTCCTGCCTCAGTGAGTCCCGCCGATGTTCCAGACAAATTTTTCATGGTGGATGTCTTTGGTCAGTCAAACCAATAACGCGAAAGCGAATTTTTTGACAGTGAAATTTGACAGCTGTAATGGCACCACATTACACAAGTGATTGTAGTTGCAGCGGCGATATATCAGCACCCAGACGAGATGCAATCTCATCATTGATTTGAGATAGAATTCTAGGACTTGCTGGGATGCTGGGAATACCTGGTGTATGCAAAGGATCCATTTCCGGAAACTCTATTCGTCCCGAACCTCAGCGGAAACCGCAGCTGGACGGTGGAGGAGAGTGCTTAGGCGAGTAACGAAAATGATGCTTAAGTTTCCTTGATCTGAGGAGCCCCTTCTACTCTTCTCCTGGCCTGAGGATGTCGAGGGAGGGAGTCAATTTCAGGGGCTGCGTCTTATTGAAAAACTGAAGCAGAGGAATCAATGGTTGAGATTGTAATTCGTCGTGGATCTTTCACACCACAATCGCGGCACTCAGGTCCGTAGATTTATGGCTCCCTATTTAACCTTTTTTTTATATTTTCCAAGTTTAGCTTGTGTTCTGTTTTAACTCGTTACGCCGTCGCCAATTTTCTTGTTTGTTTGGTGATTTTCAGATTTTATAATAATAATAATGACACGTGAAGGATCGCGCCACTCAAAGGATGAAAGCTGAAGTTAGAAGAAGCTAGCGACTTTCAAGTGCTGGGTGTTGGATCCACATGTGACGGTCCCCAGCGAACTGGGAAAAAACGAAAGAGGGAAGGGGCATCGGAGGGAGGCTTCTCTCAGGTACTCTCCACGGCTTGAAAGTAGAAGGCGAAGAGGGACAAGAGGCAACAACACCCCGCGTCATCAGAAAAACCTCTGCTTAAAATTAAGGTGGACTCGAAAGATGAGGCACCAACATAAAAGATGGGGAGACGAAGGAGGACTAGAATTCCAGCTCTGCTTGTTTAGCCGATGGAAGACAAGACCTTTGCGGAAGTACTCAGTGAAATCCGTTGCAAGATCAAGCCCGAAGATCGCGCAGGTTGATGGAGTCCCAGTCGAGTTAGGCCCGAGGACAACCAATAAAGGTCAAGGGGCTTTGGAACTTTGGTTTCTAGCATGTAACCCACGTGCTTTTTGAAAATCCGAGACCTTAACTGCCTCACAGAAAAGAACGAGGTAGACCGGGCCATCAAACGCGAATGTCCTGAGGTAACCAAAATCTAGGACGCGGTCAACATGATTTGCATCCTACAAATCAATATGCGCTCACTAGTTGCTAGTGCAGTTCGCTGCGGGGACCAAAGCTTAATTAGTGCTTATCAGAGACCAGAACCGAAACAAGGACCATCTGAGTTTGGGACAACACCCATCTTATAGGTTTCTTGCTCAAGGTCGAGGTGACGGCTTTGCCTGGATTCGGTGTTTAGGGATTAACATTTTTCAGTGTCTGTCTAACACCGAATGAAACGATGACGAACTGTCGACGCAAGCTTAATGCTTTGGAAGACGCTATCTTGGATACAGCGGGGCGGATACTGGTCAGGGCCAGGGTCAATGCCAGAGCACTTGAATGGGGTATGCCTCACCTAGACATCAGATAGAAATGAATTCTCTAAATAGCGGCGAGATCTGGGATTCATAGTTTTATATACCGGATCCACCCCAACGTTCCGGCGCACAGACTGTGAGGGAAGCATTCCAAACGTAACCTTTGCGTCAGAGTCACTGGTTTCGTTGGTGGATGGGTGGCGAGCTCTGGAAGACTTCTCGGCAAGCGGTCATCAACCCATTGCCTTTGAAGTGATTGACACAAACTCTCGTTGTGCGTACTTTCTTTATATGGAACGTCGCGAAGGTGAACACCGGAAGGTTGGTCGAAACTCTTAGAAGAGGTGGCGCCGCGCTGGAGGGTACTCCTGGGAGTGGTGGTGGTGATGCAGCTGCTACTGTTGCAAATTCAGTTGTTTTTTTGCAGTCAAAAAATTCTCCTAAAGTATGTGAATTCAGGGACTATCTCGATTCCCACGGTACCAGTCTACCTGTGGTAAGGTTTCGTGACCTATTGCCACTTCAGATGAGACCAATTACAGATTTGGGTCTGATCGTCCTAATGAGGTTTTTGGAGCATTCGCTTACTGCATCACGACCTGCAAACCAATCTCTGCATCTCTGAGCACCAAACAACCAAGCGGTTGGCTGTTCGACTGGGATCCTTTCTGTTTGATTATCACTCAGTCGTCCATGAGAATCCAGGAATTCTGAAGGTGCACTGACCGGACGAACTTCTACTTATCAATTTTGATCTTCAGCAACCAGATGCGAGTAAGCGGCCTGCTGGAATGTTCTTAAGATTCACTTCCTTGCAGATGTCGCTGATCTTAGTGACACTCGAACTGAAAAAGCCTCTGGAGAACTGTTTCTCTCATGTTATTATGTGGTACCCATGGAATACCTGCGAGCAACTAAAATAGGGGATACATTTCGTTATTTTTCCTTGTTGTCCAGGAGGTCCTCAATAACCACCTTGGTCTCAGCGATGGACCATACCTCATCAGTTTGTCGATGGAAAAATTACCAGCACCAGTACTATATAAAAATAAAATTAGGTAGCTTCTCCTCATCTTGGTTGGTTGTACTTGTAGGCAGTAAGTTCCTTTTTCCCGCTGGTTTTCCAACACAGTTATTCCATCTGCGCCTGGATCTTGTCGCTGATTTACCCCTCGTGAGAGAGTTTCGACAAATTGTACAACGTCGATTTTACCGATGTTCCACCCGGTAGGTGTTTGCTGGACCGCAGAACATTGGTGAGAGCCGTTTGTCACCTCGAAGGAAGTGTATTGATGATCGCTGGCCGTGAAATCTTCCAGTACCTTCCATCGATGGACGGTTGATACTAGCGACTCCTTAGCAAAAGTTATGTCAGGGATAGTACCCTCGCAACCAGGGCGTTAGAATGTCCGAGTGCCACCTATATTTAGGACAATGAGTCCTGTTCTGGCGGCCATCCTAAAAATCTGTGTGCCTCCATTCGAGGGCTCTGGCTTCAAAGTTTCCTCCGGCTAATATTCTCCCTTTCGTGTTTCTAATCTCGTCCTCCAATGCGGCGAGCCTGTTCCGAAAAGCTTGAATAGATTCATTCGTTGTTAGGTAAACGTTGAAAAGCGTCACTTCCGCACAACAAATCTAAACGAAGTCATCCCCTCGACCGTGGACCAGATATATCGACATACCACGATTGCCAGCTTCTAGCTCGGTGCTGTTCAAGTTCTTCTCCACACAACACAAAGTCGTTCTTTCTTGCTCCTTGCAAGTCTCTGCTATATGTCCCTATGACCAGCAGTTAAAGCAGCGGGTTGGAACTGCCCTTCGCCCTATTCTGGAAATAGTTCTCCCGAACTTTATTTTGCCACAATGGAGAAGTTGACTCGCTGTCTTCCCAGGGACAGTGACAATTTGCCAATTTTTGACCTCTAGATTTCATAGATGTTAGTTCAACCTGGGGTTGCTCACATCTGAGTAATCCCTTTTCATCGCCTCCTCCACCTCTTCCATATTACCATCATCATCATCAACGGCGCAACAACCGATATACGGTCTAGGCCTGCCTTAATAAGGAACTCCAGGCATCCCGGTTTTGCGCCGAGGTCCAGCAATTCGATATCCCTAAAAGCTGTCTGGCGTCCTGGCCCACGCCATCGCTCCAGCTTAGGCAGGGTCTGCCTCGTCTTCTTTTTCTACCATAGATATTGCCCTTATAGACTTTCCGGGTGGGATCATCCTCATCCATACGGATTAAGTGACCCGCCCACCGTAACCTATTGAGCCGGATTTTATCCACAACCAACGGTCATGGTATCGCTCATAGATTTCGTCATTGTGTAGGCTTCCATATTACCGAGATCCCTTATTTCATGGGTGCACATGGGTTCTATGCCGGAAACCACAGCCTTTGTGCCTAGAATGCTCAGCACTGTCTTGTAGAAGGTACTCTTCTTTTCGGTCTTCGACCCAAGCTCTACAAATACATTGTCAGTTCGGGTCCGCCAGATAGATTTAATATCTACTCCAGAGTCTTTTGGTATTGCGTTGTTGCGGACTTCTTGAAGAACTTCCGCGAAAGATCTCTCTTCGTTTGGCTTGTTGAGGATGGTCGTGGTTCGCCCCCCCCTCTTTTTTTGACGTTGTTACCGTAGTCGACTTCGACTTTACTACAGAGAAGCCACTGCTGTCGCTATTCAACTTAGGTTCCTGTTGCTGAATTTTCTTGTGGTTTCTACCCTGCTTGGTCCGTTTGGTTACCACCTCCTGGAATTCTCTTTACTGCGTACTTGTCGGCAGGCCTACGCTGTTTCCCCCTCGTTTCCTTTTGGCACTGTATTTCGTGCTCCACTAGAGGTTGCACTAGCGACGCGTTTTTCCTCATCTCCTCTTCGGCTATCATCCAGGAGTTTCGGTGGTGTGTGTCATGTAGATGTGTCACTAGACGATGGTTGCAGCGTTCATTTTGCGTATTACCAACCCGCACTTCTTGAATAGCCTTTCTTCTTGTTTTCGTGTCTTTCGGATGAGGTCCATCCTCTTTGGTGAGATGACATGCATTTCCGCGTGATTGGAGGGCTTGTCATTGTTTTATCCGATGAATGATGTCACCCAACTCGGAGTTTGCGGTCTTTTCTCGTAGCCCCTTTTCAATTTCGAATTCGATGGCGTCTCTCCTTTTTGGTCGCCAGGACTCTTAGTCTCTATAGTGTCACTCCCTTTTTCATTGCTATGCCAGGTCGTCGTCGTTGTCCCTGCTCACGATAGTTCACTATCAGGTTGATTAGTGCTTGTCCGGGGCTCGACTTGGTTCGCAAATAACAAGGATCGTCACCATCCACCAACTTTGCCCTGTCTGAAACCGTTTCGAAGTTCTGGGTTGCCGCGTCCTGGATAATACTTGGTCGCGCTAAAACTTTCAACGGATTTCGCAACCACAATTAGTGGATTTTTCAGTACTCTTTATTTTGTGTAGACTGGAACTGTAGTGTATAGACGACACTTGGGTACCCAAAAGGACATTCAAAGAATAGAAGGACGAAGGTGGTGGGAGAATGGAAAACCCCAGAAGCGCTGGGTAGATTCAATTAAAGGAGACAACGCATCACTGGTCGATCAATGAATAGAGATGACTGGTGGAAGGACATCCTGAAGGCCAAGGCCCGATACGGCCTGGAGACCAGGACGACGGTATGGTGGTAGAACTTGGTAAAATGTTGTTCTGCTTCATTGTGACGGTAGTGTGGGTCCGTTTTTGGTTATGCTTGATGAAGTTGAGCTTACTTAATGGTAACCTTGAGTGAGGCCATATTTTCTTTCAAATCCTTGTTAAGTTTGTTGAACTCCAAATTTCTTCCCTATTCCTGAATTCATACGTACGTAATTACGTACTCGGTTTGAACTTTGCCATTTATAACTTACCATTTACCCTTTGCCGCAAAGCAATTGACAGGAATCATTGAACCCGATCCAATTTCATTTTAAAGGTCATAAATTTGCTCTTAAATTTTCGGTTAATAACTCAACTGAAATCTCTCATTTGAAGGCTCTTGATATTTACTAAATCAACACATTCCACACGCCCAAGTATCCTGATTTCTCGAGAGTCGACTCAATCTTCGAATTAAGCAAGTCACATCGCTCTCGGCTTATCATCTTATCGTAATCTCCCAGCTTTGCAGAAAATCATCCCCCTCTCGTCTTAATAGCGTTTGGCATGCTTCAATTTATGAGTGATTTGCTGTGCAGGGATTTCGCGTACGGTTGCCTAGTTGCAGTAGCCTCTCATGGACGAGGCTCCACTGGCTCCCGGTTAGGCTCTGCTAGTTATTTATAATTTATCCCAGCCTCGTTTCCAGCTTCTGTTGACGTAGTGAAGGGCCGTCCATGTAAATTGCAATTACCACGAATTTCCACCTCAGTTGAGTTGGCAGTTACTTTTCCTCCCATGACGGGGTATCTTGTAAATTTTAATACTTTCTCGGGTTGACCGCGTTAATGTTTGTTGAGTGGAAAATCAAATTAATTAATATAATTGAATTTGGGGATGGAAAAAAGTTACTGGTAATCCTTGAGTGACCTCTGATGAGGTAAAATTCGGTTAAATTGTAGATGGAAAGTTCCACGTGGTATAATTATGGCTTTTGATTTTGCTATTTAATGAATGTAGCTTTAATTGAAGGCTGAGGTTTAAATGCCCTCCCAAAAGTAGACAAGCCAAAATTTAATTCATGCCTTAGATCCCGAAAACTGAGGAAACTATGATTGTGTCCTTGATGGGGCTGAAAAGTGAAAGGGATTAAAGGGACCTGTCAATGATTTGTGTTGAGCCCAATACTTAGTGAAACCTGCAGCAGCATGACTGATACAGGACACTCGTTGACATATGGCACGGTACGTTGCTTGTGGAGTACTCCCGCTACCCTCCTCTAACCTTTCTCGTGCGGTCGAACTTGCTACTGCTGCTGCCTGCTCCTCGTAATTTGCGCTTTTTGTCTTGAGTGTTCTAATCTGGACAATGGGGCAGTTCGCTCGGCCGAGGGAACGCAAAATGGGTATTTATTTTGTTCATATTTTTTCGAAGCAGAATGCCGGGGTTACCAATGTTATAGATTATAGTGTCCGCATTTTTGCGACAAGTGCCGTCCTTCATTTGCCTGTCAAGAGACCTAATCAGTTCATATATTTCGAAATGCAGGCCTAAGGGTTGATCTGGTTGAGGCGAGTGAAAATGCGTTTTGCATGAAAAATATCGGGACCTGCTGATTGATAGACAGTGGAACAGCTGAACTCGGGAGTTGTGCGACAAAAGTGAAGAAGACTAAGGAGTTACGTTTGCGCTTTTCCCCCCAGAATCCTGTTGTAGATAAAAAGGATTTAAGTTGAGAGGAAGACGACGTACTGGTGGATGCACATTCATGCTTTGGACAGCACTTTTGTTCAAGTGGGTGAAGGAATGTCTCAGAATTCAGTGGAGGTTTTCAAATTGCTGTAGGAAGATTAGCAAAAGTGGATAATATTCAGGCGGACGATTCTGGTAGAACAAGAATTTGTGGAGTTAAATTTGAAAAAGAAAGAGTCAGAGGATTCAGTCGTTTCAAGATGAATTAGATGCTAAGCCAATACCAATCACGTGTTTCAGAACCAATTCAAATGGACGAATACTACGCTCAGATTCAGAAGGAGTGATTAGTGAAGCGTTTCCACTATTCTTCAACACCAGTCAGAGGAAAAAGCTAAGTGGTTATTGTGTAAGCCATGAAAATGACATTCAACAAATCCGGATTCGTTAATTTTGAGCTGAATGGCTGGTTTAATGAAGGAAGGGGAAGATTATGTACATCGTTGAACATTATGTTCCACGCAGAGCACCCGCAGGAACAACATATTCCAGAGGTCCGTCATCGGTGTCTTACCAGAGCTTTCTTTCAGTCAAATAACTATCGACAGTAGCAGCGAGATAGGCAATTTTCTGCCATTTCTGCAAAAAGTGGGAACAAATATTTTTTCACCACATATAGTAATGTGAGGTTATAAATGGGAGGTCTCGGCTAGTACTTTCCGAAGTTGGTCCTAGTTTTCACATTTGTTGGAAAGGTGGTGAGTGCGGGGGTCGAAATTGATCATTTCTTTCAGGGACCCATTCTCAGAAACTACCCAACCCAAAAATCTGAGAAAAACCAGGAGGTTGCCACTATATGGTACCTAGGCTCCGAAATACTCTCTCTCTCTCTCTCTGGAAATCGCACTATTTTTAACAAAGTTGTAATAAGTCAAAGTTATCGCTTCTGAGCAAATTGAAGACTTTGAATGTTAGTATTACTACTACTACTACTATTACATCCGGTTGGATGCCATTAGGGGAAACATTGTGGTCGGGAAATCTTACCTGCGGTTGGAGGAATTTGAACTTTGCAGCATTATGCCTAACTGGAGATGGTTCTTCCTGTTGACCTATGGGAAGCTGTGGGCTCAATGAGAGACCTGTTATATAGATCCACTAGCAATCCATAGTAACACAGGAAATCCACGCCTAATATGGGAATGCTGATGACCGTGATAATGAAGTACCAAGGAAGCGTTCATCGAAGTCCTAAGGTGTTAATGGGAGGACTGAATCCAGTTCTTACAATGCCTTCCGATTCTCGTGTCCACATACATCTCTTTGGTAGAAGATATGTAGTTACCCTGAAGCATAGAGAGGACTGGGAAGACCCAGAGGAATGCGTGGCGGGATATACGGAAGTCTTCTACACCGATGGCTCAAAAACAGAAGAGGGTTCTGGAGCCGGAGTCTACCTCTTGAATAAAAACGAGAAGTGGGCTTTTCCTTTGGGACAATATGCAACGGTTTTTCAAGCCGAAGTTTATGCGATTCTAAGGGTGGCAAACTGGGTGATTGACGAGCGGTTGAAGGACAGGCGCATCGCAATCTGCAGTGACAATCAAGCTGCACTGAGGGCATTGAGCAGTCCTTTGATCACCTCGAAAATCGTTCAGGAATGCAGAAACCGTTTGAACTCTATGTCTAGATTCAATAGGGTG
This sequence comes from Hermetia illucens, assembly GCF_905115235.1. NCBI lineage: Eukaryota > Metazoa > Arthropoda > Insecta > Diptera > Stratiomyidae > Hermetia > Hermetia illucens. The sequence goes on along the minus strand of NC_051851.1, from coordinate 8,160,634 downwards.
GAACTACTCTAGGTACCTGGTCACTGTGGCATAGAGGGAAATGAAATCTCGGACGCTTTAGCGAAAGAGGAGTCAATCTCCCCTATGCCGGGACCTAAATCTGTTTTCAGAAACTGGGAACAAGTTTCCCATAATGACAGGTGGCAGAGCTTAAATGCTGCTCGACACACCAAACTTTTCCTGCCAAAACCCAACATACGTACCGCAAAGTTTATCCTGTCGAAAAGCAGGAGGACTTGCAGGTGTATTGTGGGCATTCTGACAGGCCAGAATAGGAATTACCGAAGATGATACGTGTCCCTCCTGTAATGAGGAAGCGGAATCCACGGAGCATTTTCTATGTGAGTGGCCCGCCTATGGACGCATCAGGCATCAGATCTTTGGTGCCGACGTCCTCCAATTGCGATGGGTAGCATCACATCCACTAACGGAAATCCTGCGATACGTTAACGAATCCTGAATATTCCGTTAGACAGGGGAGGCGAGTACAATGGGCCAACACGGCCTGAGTGCTCAGAAGCTGTAGCTTCTCCCCCACCATACACACACGCACACACACACACGCCCGGATAGGTATCACGTTTGTAAATACTCGAGACCAAAAACTCGTTGGGGTGGAAGTCCCCGAGGAATATGCGAGGAAACTCCTTAGCAGAGGGGTAGTAGGCAGGGTACGAATGCGGATAGTCCTCACCAAGTACTACAGGTGTCTGGACTACAGACACACATCAACAACTTGGAAGGGACCGGACAGGAAGACAGCATACCGGAGGTGCAGCTAGGTAGGTCATCAAGCGAAGACTTGCAATGAAAGCGAAAGTGTTCTCTGTAGGGATCCTGGCCCGTCTGGTGAAAGCACCGCAAACACTGTGAACTCGGGACGGTGTCCAATCTTTAGGGCGGAACTGGAAAGGGCTAGGGCACGAATGGTGTTATCCGCATTTTACAAATTATCAAGCACGGGAGTGTAACTGCCAATCAGTTGCTAGCGCAGTTCGCTACGGAGGTAAATTCCGATCAAGTGCTAATCAACGCGCAAAACCGAAACAGGGACCCTGTTTCATAGCACCTCGACTTATCGGGTACCGCTGCCATCTGGGTTCGGGACGAGGTTCGACTTCGTGTTCTTGTCGAAGGCCGAAGAAATGGGTTTGTCTGGATTCGGTGTTTAAGGAAGGCGACAAGTAGCATTGCAGCTGACACTGACGTAACTTCAGTGATGAAACTGATAACGACAGCATGTGAGACTTCCATGCGGAAGGGGCCCAGCCGTGGCAAGCTCCCTATATACTGGAAGACGGCACAAATTAGTCATAAGTTCCACCGTTTGGCACAACGTTTACACGTCAACGAAGAGGCATGCACTATAAAGACAAAATGTACTTCTTCTTTTTCTTCAGCCTTTGTCCCGTTCACAAGCGGGGTCGGCTCGTCGTGATCGGCTTCGCCATTTGGCTCTATCGAATGCCTGATCTGGGTGCAATCTCGAGGCTTTCAAATCCCCATCCAGCGTATCACGCCACCGTTGCTTAGGTCTGCCTTTTGGTCGTACTATAAAGACATATAAATCAGCAAAAAGGAGACTCCACCGCGCTATAAATAAAAGCAAAGCTCACGACTGGCAGAATCTGGTCAACGAGATAAATGAGGACCTGTCGGGACTTTGCTATAAGCTTGTCACCCGGCAAATCGAGGCTCTGGGGAAGCCCCGCACACTAAGTACCGACCAAATGGACCGCATTGTATGGACATTATTCCCCAGACATCCTGTACGGATTGATGTCAATAGCGCGGCAAGCGTCGAGGATTGCCCTCTTTTCACAATGGGAGCGCTCGAACAAGCGATTCTTACCATGAGAAACAGTGACGCGCAACGACGTGCAAATCGACCGCTGTGTATGCTTGACACGGTCGGAAAAATGCTCGAATAGCGCATCAGGAGTAGACTCGCTGAAGCGATCCGCGCTACCGGGGACCAATCCCAAGGCAGTTCGGGTTCAGAAGAGGGAGATCCACAGTGCATGCTGTTGTGTAGATCGTGGATGCAGTTCATCAAACCAGCAACCGCCGATCTCGACGGATAGGGCTCCTCATAACACTGGACGTCAAACATGCTTTCAATTCCGTAAGATTCACAGATATGCTAGGCACATTAGAAAACTCATCCCACGTGCCAAGCTACCTCTTGCGGATATTGAGAGATTATCTGAAAGACCGTTCCCTGCTCTATGAAACGATAGAGACCAGAGAAGAACCGAGATCACGTCGGGAGTAGCACAGGGATCCCTGCTTGGACCGGACCTCCGGTACACTTCCAACGATAATCTGCTGAGATTCGATATGCCCCAAGAGTCGCGGCTGGTCGGTTGCGGCACTTGTTGCCGGACGCACTGTTGAACAGGCGTAAAGCAGACTTGGCGTATGGATGCGACGGACAAGCGGATAAGCAGAAAACTGAAATAGTCATCTTGACCAGAAAGAGAATCCTGATGAGCTTTTTCGAGCAAATCAAAGCAGTAGCGGACAGAGTTGCCGCTGGAGTCCGGGCCTTGGGTCGGCTAATGGGGAATGTTGGAGCCCTATATCTACTAGGGGACGTCTCCTCATGGGAGCTACGCTGTGGGTTCTTCTCTATTGCGCGAAGATATAGGCTGATATCCTTGGGAAAGAGGTACATCATAAGCGCTTTGCTCAAGTGCTGAGACGAGAAGCTTTACGAGTGGCGTCTGCTTATCGCATCCCCATTGCTCTCGTTGACAAGGAGCATAAAGCTATCTACCGCCGTAAGGCCGAAAACGTGAGCGAGGTGTTTGCCCGTGAAGAACGTCACCGCCCCCTTACCGAATGGCAACTCTCTCAACTTCTAAGTGGGCGTGGAGGCTTTAAGCCTTACCTACACAGGATTGGAAAGGCGCGATCTCATGATTGTGTGCTCTACAATAGAGAAGCAGGCGACGCCGAAGACACCTTTTTCTCTTGCGAAAGGTGAGGCGGCTTTCGTCAGCAGTTTTATGCAGACACAGGGGAGCTCTCTCCAGTCAACATTGTCAAAGAGATGCTGAAGAGCACTAGCAGCTCTTCTTATTGCGCAGGAGATTGAACTCGACCGACAGAGGGACCGGATGGCAAAGGCTTCCCTGAACTTACAACTGTCTTCCTCCCTTCCCCTCCCGTTGGCGAAAGGGCTGACTTGAAGGCTCCCAAAGCCGGGAGAGCGGAAGGGCTAGCCCGAGGTAATGTTTCAAACGTATCCAAGCCAGTTGTCTGATGAGAGGGAGGTGTTTAGTTGGTAGTTCGACAGCGTACTGTTGTGTGAGTCCAACACTTTATGCGTAAACGCATTCTCGTACCTTGATCCCGAGGAAAAGGGAGGATTTTGTGGAAGCGGCCATCAAGACAAGAATCATATGATTCACTTGGTTGATCGGTTACTTTTCACTTGGGCATTTATGTATATTGGTCGTACGCATTGAGGTCTGGCTTAATTCCAGGCTTATTGTACTTCTAGAGTACGACTAATTGAATAAATCTGCCCTCTTCCCAATTAAGTCTCTTCCCAAGAGGCCTTACCTTGTAGGGCTAGAACCCATGATCATGGAATGGAATATGCTTTCAACAGACTTAAGCGGCGCCGACGAATTCAAATGCATCCCAGACCCTTGCCATATGGGGACGACAAAGTTGGCTGTACATAATTTTCTTGTCCCTAAACCAATGATCATCATTTCTACTCAATTTCGGAGATGTAAACTTTTAAATTTTCTTCTGTTAGTTCTCAGTTTCTGGCTTCTTTCCGATCTCAGTGAGCCCAGCACTTATATATTTTCATAGAGCTCCAGCGGCCATCATAAATTCGCACCTTTCTCCTCGAATTAGATTGTGCATGCTGGAACTAAAATATTTTGCCAAACAGGCTATAAGTTCCTGGTTTACACTCAGCCATTGTTAAGCCGATATTAGATAAGTTTGGGGTTTAAGCGAGTGGTTGGCCCGTGACCGGTATTTGGTTGGAAGCTGATATCTGATCTGATATCTCTAAGGATGAAAGCTTTATCAAACCATCGACAGAATTTACTTCACCGTTCGCCCAAAATCACATGCCAACTATGAGAGTGAAATGCGTCTTTAAATCGGTGGCCCACAGAGATACCAGCATTTAGTTGAAATACTAAAAAGTCCTTGTTGGCAAAATTCTTTCATTTTTTCTTTCTTCAGCAAAATGTCCTCATGGCATATGCATATGAAGGACACTAGACTTTGGAAATTGGCAAAGGTCCTACATATTTGTTCTTGTCACAGAAATGTTCAATGAAGGCTGACCACATCAGCATCCTGCAAACTGCCCGACGACAAAACTGAATGCAATCCCTTTTCTCATCCTTGCCGCCTATTGACTCTGTGTTCACAATATCTGCTTTCCTGGACCAGCATCCTTGAAAACTTTTTGCAGTGTTAGCACACAACATGTTCGGTCGTTCTTGTAAGTGTGATTGCCACATAGTTACTACCCAAGTTTTTCTGCAAGTTTTTGTGTCGAGTCCTAGACCCAGCATGATTCTCGTCCTTTCGCTTTGCAGAAGTCAGGAAACGAGGATCTTTATCACGCTGCCGTCAACGACGTTCGCCTGTTGTCTGATGATTCAATTAAATCCTGCTTGCTTGCTATCGGTGACACGTAAAAAATGCCGTTCACACTTCTTGTGCTGAAGTCCTTGGTGTTCCTAGTTACACACGGTTTCCTTTGTGTTGTTTTCAGTTCCGCTGAACTCAACGGAAAACGGTTGACATTCTGAAAGGAGTGCGAAATGTTTAGCGATGCGTTGCTTTCGCGAGTCATGATTTGACACATAAACGAATATATTTATTCCTGGAAATAAAGGAAGCTTGCATGTACTTTCAAGTCAAGTCTTCCTATGTTCCCTTTTGATAGAGTCGTCTAAAGGTTTTCCAAGTCATGATCCTGTACAGCTTCACGGTAAACTGAAAGTTCAACTCAATGCAACCAAACCTAACTAGGTTAGTTACGTTTGGTAATAGCTCTAGATATGAATTCATGTTTGTGCAAGTCGTAAGTAGATTTTACTCCAAGGACTAAGGATCCACGTTTCAAGGACTTTCAATCTACAACTAGGGAAAGTTATCCTGTCCCGTACCTGGATGAAGTCTTCCAACCATTCACTCATCCAAAACATTCCGGAAACGATTTTCAATCAACAAGAGAGATATTCAAATTTTCGTCCTGTTTCCTTTTTCCTCCCATCTGTTTCCACAAGACTGCATACATTACCCCGGAGCAGGCGAACTCAATGAAGGACAATATGAATGCGGCATCGTGCATGCAACATACGTCACGGAGGCAAGCAACTGTTCAATTCTTTACAACACAACACCCTGCTAGGTGTTTTCGTAATAAAATGTAGTGTCCTTTTTGTTCTGATACACCCAAGCCAGCCGTGTTCTGTTTTTCCAAGTGAATCGAAAACTCCAAGCCAAAAAAGGAATACGAAAAAGGAGCAGAACATGATAAACAAACGAAAGCAAGCTCCATGTATAAAACACACATGGCATGCATGTAACTAAGTCCTGTACGATTGCTCCTCGTAATTTCTGCTGTTAAATTGATGATAGCTCATGACTGTGATGGCTTTTGGCAAGGACTCGACCGCAAGATGTTTTTGGCATTTGCGGTGGTATCAGGACTTGAAGCGTAACTTCACTATGACATGTCTACATGTCGGGGGAAGCGTAGGATGCTAAAGGGTGAAAGTGGAAGCATAGGGAACAACGTTGGAATATTCTACGTGATTTCGGGAGACAACATTTAGATATTATGCTACTCACGAAAAAAAATGAATGGCTCATGTGAAGGATGTAAGGAATTCCGTTTGAAGGGAAGCAACGTACGATATGCACTGATGACAGATTACATAACGATTTGGACTATGTGACTGAAGAGAATATTTTGAATGATGTTTACTTCTTGGCTATACTCCAACTTTGACACTCTAAAGGAACTAAAGGAAAATTGTCTATGAGAAGGATATGCAGGAATGCATGATCAAATTGGCAATAGAAAGGATACCCAGAAATAAAAGCGAACATGGAGGAGATAAAAAAGATCCAATATCGACTTTTGGCAATAGCGCAAGTGAGCTGTTGGTCGTCGATATCCTACGACTGCAATGACTCATTAGTGGCAACCTTCGCTACCGTGGCATCAAATGTCAAACCTCCAACCTGACGGGCCGAAGTCCTCGCTATCGACAGTGCTACCTTCAGTGGGGAGAGTGTAGCGGGCCGATACGGACAGGAGGAAAACTTGATGCCTAACCACTGGAGCGACCAATCAGAATATACGACCGATGATAAGAAGCACCTGGTTGGCGTACGGGAAGCCCTAGAAAAAAGGGATGAAGGCATTGAGCAAAAAAATAAACCAGTCAACATCAACGACTCCCATTTAAAACATAGGAGAAATAGGCCCCAAATAGACTGTGTGAACGGTTCATTCAATCAACAGGAGAGTAGAACTCCTAAGAGAATAAGGCTCAGCTCACAAGAAAGTGAAGCAGACGAGGGGAATGGTTGAAGCTACCGGCCAAGCTCACATACCCGCAATTCCGGAGTAAAGGAGTGGACCCCAGAAGGACCCTTGGTACAGATAGCACCTCGGAAATGGAGAAATTGGAGGAGGATACGACCAGGGATTATCATCATCTCCAACTTAGGAGAAGAGGCACATGCTGAGTTTCTCAGAATAGTAAAAGCGAGCCCAGGCTCACCAGTTTAGAAGATAATGTTAGCCACATTAAACGGTCCTAGAAAGAAAACCTCATGTTGGAGCTCAAGAAATCAATGCGCGGACAAGTTCTTGGGCCAAATAGGGAATTTCCTAGAGAAAAAAAAACAATTTGAATGCTCGAAATCCGAAGTCTGCAAGAATGAAAATGAAGTCACCACGAAGAAGGAGTTTCATAATACCTTGAAATAGGAGTTCGACTTTCTCGAGCTTCAAGAGCGGTAAAAACATTACAGAAAGCCTAATGTGGAGCGCAAACTGTCATCATCAGCGTATTAATTGAGACATCACTCAAACTGCAGGAGGAGTAAGAATAGACTGGACTATGTGTCGACTTAGTGCTCAGGTGATTCCGAAAATGGTTCCCTTAGATGACTCCGGTCACTTCGCGAAGGTATGTATTAGCGCAGATGATAAGTCGAAGCAATGTGGGAAATGTGAAGCGGAAGGCAAAATCAACAAGGGTTGTAGAGTTGACTCAAATTGCACACTATCTAAAGGGAAGAACGGCTCATTGTAGCAACAACAAGCGCTCGGAATATGAGAGACCTCCAACGCAAATCACAGCTGAGGTTTATACAAATCAACCTCAACCACTAGCAATCAGCGTAGAACCTATTCTCAAAAACCATCCCCGGCAAAGATATCGGCGCCACCATATCGAAATCCCCGCGTTGGCTTTTGGGTCAAGGATCAAATTGGCTAAGCGCTACAGGTTCTCGGAGAACAATACAATGCTATTCATACTTTGGTAGAGTATTTGACGCCCGCTTCCCATACGTGCCATCGTTCACAGTCCGCTGAAATGCGATCTAACTCTCCCTGAACCTACCGAGACGCTTGCACTCTTCCACTGTTCTACGCCAAGTGCTCTTGGGATGCTTTAGTCCGACCACTACTTGCTGACTATTTACGTCATTTCTAAGTTCAGAAGCTTTTGGCTAAGGGTCATGATCCGGTAACAGAACAAACTGATGCCAATATCATAATCCATTGACCGCCTCCACGTCCTCCGGACGAGGCAGCATGAAGAACAAGATGCGACTCTGGCAGACTCCACTTTAGACCTCAAATTCCTTCGAGATTTTACCTAGATAAATCACGTAACATTTTGCGCCATCACATCTCGCTCCTGCCTATAGTTCGCCAGATACACTCCCTTTTCATGATATCCAATCCTTTCCAAAATCGATGAAGCGGGTGAAGCGAAGATCTGTTCTAAAATAATATGCAGGGTGGAGGCGGATCCGGAGCGGAAACTAGCCTACTCTCCGTCGATCAAGCCCTCAAAATATTCTTTGATGTGTTTTTAGTTATTGTCTTTAAGACGGCAGGGGCGGTGCTGTTTTTTCATACCGGTCATCATTTGTTCTATTTTCTGAGAAAGCTTCGGATTCCCAGGATTTCCGTACAAGCGGGAGTCACAGATCTGCAGAAACTTCTGGTGCAAAAATGAATAATTCTGCGGGCTTGATGGAGGAGATGATTGCTTTTCTGTATGAAGAAGCAGTCAGTATATGTATGTCAAGGTGACTAGACATTTCATCCACAGGAGGAGGAAATTCACCAGCTGTGGTACGATTAAGAATCGTGGTGAAGTATTGCATCCACCTTTTCAGTTGCTCGTCATCGTGGATGAGAAGTCGGCAATTAATGTACTCGCAGGACCATCAAAAAACGAGGTGTATTGTTCGAATTCAATGCGATTTGCGGCATCTTCTGGCTCCCAGTCCAGTGCAATAACAAATTCCCTTTTGTCACAGCACACGCCCCGTTAAACTTTCCGCAATTTCGCACTATATCCGAGCTCGAGCGCATCAAAAGCACTTGTTAGATTGTGACGGGCCGACCCAGAGGATGATTATCAATACGTGCTCCACTTCCTTGTCGAAAATTATCCAGGGCTACTTCCCCCAAACGAAGGGACGCTGCAACCTTCTGGGGATCTCCGAATAAGGCGAAAATTCCTGTAGTCGTCAGAGACGAACTGAAATCTGTCGTAGAATATACAAATCATTTTCAGAAAGCACTGGACACTTTTGTAGACAACAGAATATTGGACCATTGAACTTTTGATTAAGCTTGTAAAGCTTCCCTTCGAACACCACCTTGTTGAGGTGGGGGAGTCTGTAGTAGTTTACTACTATACTAAGGGTGTCCAAAAATGCATTAAGGTGAAAGCACCCTAAGTGCTAAGGCGTCACAGACTTCGAATCCAGCTTGACTTTCAGAAATCCGGTCATCGTCCAAGCAAGGATTTTGGAGACCTCATCAGATTCATGTTTCCCCTTGGAAACAATCTGCGGAAAACTGGTTCTCCACTTCAGTAGAAAACCGACACCCAGTGCCTACGGCGCTGTCAGCCAGAACGGATAGTGCAGTAACTCCCGTAATGGGAGCAATTAAAAACCTGATTATGGCTGCCCTCTCGGTGATACTAACTCTTTCAGAAAACGGTTGAGGAAAGCTCGGCTGAAGGAAACTTTAAGAAGGGCGAAAAAGGAATGCTGACACAATTCTGTTCCCAGGACCAAGTTAATGGTAAGGAGAACAACGACATAGCTGCCCCTGTTTACTTACCTTATGATTTATGCCCTCTACCGGCGTAAGCACTAAGAGATCTGGTAGTGTATTCAGGATCAAGTGGTCTTGGACTCTTAATAGGCTGCGATGCGAGTGTCTAGGAAATTTTTTGGGGCTGTTGCAAATGGCCATGAGAGAATTCGGTATTTTCACGAAACTGATAAGACTGACTAGGGTGGCCCTGACCAATGTGCGAGGCCAGATAAAAGCAGGAGAATTACTCTGGAAACCATTCGACATCCAGTCTAAGCCAAGGGGATGGCTTATCAGGTGTCCTTTTTAACCTGGCCCTCGAAAAGTGATCCGCAATGCGGAAGTAAATGCGAGGGGCACCATCCTCTTTAAATTCACCCAGCTACTGAGCTACGCTGACGATGTCGACATCATCGGAAGAATAACCCCAGAAGTACAAACTGCCTTCATCCGATGACAACTATGACGATGAAATCCACGCACGGTTGTTGGCAGCCAACAGAGCCTATTTCAGCTTACGAAAAGTGTTCCAATCGAAACGTCTCACCATCGGGTCAAAGACCTTACTGTAAAAGACTATGATCTTACTAGTCCTCATTTATTCCTCGGAAACTCGGAGTCTTAGCAAGAAAAATTGCAAACTCTTGGCCGCGTTCGAGAGAAGAATCCTCCGACGAATTTTTGGCCCCCTACATGAGGATAGACGATTCTTTAGCCTACATAACGACGAAATCTATGAGTGATACCATGACCGTCAGGTTGTGGATAAAATCCGGCTCAATTGGTTGCGGTGGGAGGGTCACTTAATCCGTATGGATGAGGATGATGCAGCCCGAAAAGTCTATAAGGGCAATATCTGTGGTAGAAAAGAAGAGGAACAGACCTTGCTTGAGTTGGAACGATGATGTAGGCCACGACCCCTGACAGCTTTTAGGGATATCGAATTCATGGACCTCGGCGCAAAAACGGGATGTCTGGAATTCCTTGTTAAGGCAGGCCTAGACCGAATACCGGGTATTGCACCGTTGACCTAGAAGAAATAAGCTGCTTGATTGTATCACCTCAGCAGGTCCGATGACCGCAAACAAAGGTTGCACTCCTACGTTCGCGAGACCGAGAAGAATTGAAGTAATTGACGTAACCAGCTAGGTATTGGCTAAGACCTCGGAACGGTGTGAGAAAAAATCACCACACGTTGTTGATTCGATTGACAGTTGGTCTCTCAGACATGGACTTTTTTAGTAAATCCAAACAAAACCACAACAAAAGGGAGGAAACTGAATGGTCGTTGCCTTCCAGAGTTGAGGGGAATAACCCTTCAACTCTCCGAAGAAATGATATATCTGAGACTTATTCTAGACAAGAAGCTTCTTTCGAACAAGCATGTAAAGCTGAAGATGAAACGAACTCTCACAGCTCATGGACGGTGTAGTCCCCGACATGGGGACTTACGCGCCAGGTAATAATGTGGACATATGTTGCTATCATTAGGCCGATTTTCGCTTGTGCATCCATACCTTGCTGAGTTAAGGTGAAACAAAAGAGTTTTCGATGTAAACTCGCCACATTGCAAGGAACTGTGTGTCTGTTACCAGTGCCATAAGCACGACATCCCGGTACTACTCTGTGTAACCGGTCATTTTGGTGTAGGGGGGTGCTTTAGCAAAAGAAGGTTAAACTTCCTTCATGCCTGGACCAGAACCAGCAATTGGGGTGTCAGTAACATTGGATAATGCTGTTGTCAAAAACTGAGAACAAGCTTCCCGTAATGACAAGTGGCTGAACCTTAATGCTGCTAAACACATCGAAATTTTCCTGTCAGAAGCAAAAAACATACGGCAAAGTTTATTCTGTGGGAAAGCAGGAAGTTTTTATAAAAATATTGTGGGCTTTCTGACTGGCCATAACGTATAAGCTGGGGAAGGAATTCCCCAAGATGATACGTGTCCATCCTGTAATGAGGAAGTGGAATCCAAGGAACATTTTCTATGTGAATGCCGCACCTATAGACGAATGGGACATCAGATTTTTGGTGCTGATGTGCTCTAACTGCATCGGGTACCATCACAGCTACTGACGGAAATCCTGCGATACATAAACGAATCCGGGTCTGGGTGCTCAGAGGATTTGCTTCTCCGCCACCTCATACAAACACACATACACAAGCTTGTAAAGTATATTTTTGATAAACTTATTTCTCATCCGCACGTTATGCTGGTTCTGTATGAACATATATTGTTACATACTTCCTGGAGTTAGTTTGTAGAGCACAATTACCAAGGATATCTTGATGATATCCTGAAAGTAGCTCCCAAGAAGCCCATTAAACTTGTAGAGGTCTACAATTTCACTATCAGTATCAATTAAAATCCGATGAGAAATACAAGTTTACGTATGAACTGCCAGGAGCGACCCAGTTATTGGAAATATTTATTGCCGGTTTAGGGAAACACCAGTTCCTATTAACTGAAAACATTCAGATACAACTCTGGCCTCGATGTTATCCTGCATACAAGCCGAACATTACGACTTTAATTAACTTCAACAACATTTCAAACCGACGAACTGTTCTCCTGTCGATATCTTTCCATCGGCCGAACTCATACCGTTCTTCAATCACCAACCCCCGATGCAATGAGATACAGGTACAAACGGATATAGGTACAAACCGCTCAGGGAAAAGCTAACATTTCATTCAGTCCCTCGTAATCAAGATCAAAACTGAAATAGTTCATGAAGCGAATGGAAATAGCTCCGTGTCTAGATATGTCTCAGGCGTTGTAAGGGTTCATGTTAAGGATACGATGACGGGCCACTGTGGGGTTGATTGGTGTAGAAAGGGGAGGAAACAGTGTAGATCATAAGGAGACCTCTTTTAGAGAAGTCGTGAAATCCTTCGGGACCTGCAGTTAAAAGAAATATAGTTTACAAGGAATCGTTGATTCGTTGTTCATTGTCAACATGAGTGGGATTAAAAAAGGATCCTTTTTTAACTAGATGGAAATGGTATTCTCAAATTTTTTTGTCGCTGAAAGGTCCCCCCAGAAGAAAGATATGAATCATCAACATTCAGTGCAAACAAAGGAAATGCTCCTTAATCTGGTGCCATCAGAATTCAGGACAGTTGAAGGGGATTAGACTTGAACTCGGAAAACCACTTCTCATTTCCTTCCACAAACACACTGTGAAGCCATATCTTCCTAACTAGGCACATCCTTCCGAACTTCCATCTATTCCACATTTGTTTCACCCACACAGGACGACTCTTCAATTTTATTGAGCACTTGAGAGGGTGGTAAAAGTCCACTCCAACTCGGCAGGAACAATTTCCAGTCCACAGCCCCAATGGAGCGCGCCACAAATACTTGAAAATTCATTTAGTCTCCGTTACTTGCCCCAAAAGTCTCGTACAGAGACGGAAAGATTTCGTATGACCTACGTCCTGAGCTTTGTATTTCAATTTTATCAGAACCGTATCTGAGCAGGAATTGCGTATTCCGCATCCTGCAACTGCTGGGTTTTGTTATTACTTCCGGATGTTCTGGAAGTTCTGGTCATGATGAATGTTCGGATTTTAATGGGTTTCGCCAAGTTTCTAGGTGTATCTGGAATTGGTAGGTGTTCTAAAAACGTATCTAGCAATAGAAGGATGTTGGTTTCGAAGGCCAGGTGCGTTTATATAGATTTGAATTGCATTTCACAAAAAGGATTCGGCGAAAGCAATTTAAATCTAAAAGACGAAAACTGCACAAGAAGGACTCACCTGGACAATTGTTAATCAGGAAAATAAATGGATTTCAAGCGGTAATTTAAGGTACTGTCTGGGAAGACTGCAAGTGTTGGAATAGATTAAAGTGGTTTTAATCCGATAACCGAATATTTTGTCCTTAATAGAAATCAGGAAACAAGAGATTGGACCAAGTGTACAGTTTTGACAATAATTCGATGTTCACCCAAATTAACCCTAATAGCTTTTCTGAGCACTCTTTAGAGATATTCGCATATAGGTCGGGTTTCGTGTTCCCCATTACCCTTAAACCGTTTTCGGGAATGCTATCTCTTACTTATTTTTTGACATCTCCTGAGCAGTGATTGTATATATCGTGAATTCGTTTGACAGTTTCAAAGTTCTTCTGATGTTTAAAAGGGTGATCAGTATTCCTTGAGAATGTGTGGACTGGTTTCCTGGAGGCACTGTCGTCCTCGTAGTCCTTCCTTTACGACTCTTAACCAGGGGCTTTTGTCAACCCCCTCATATAACTGAGGGGTCCTAAATGCAAGGAAAACTGGTATAGACCATAAAAATATGGACCAAGCAATATTGAGGTCTTCAACATTTCCAAGCAGTCCAGAAAATGTTGAACAGTCCCTTGATCATCTACGAAATCACTTTAGACTGTAGAACTGCTTTGAATATCTGGATTCAAAACAATGAAGCCACTCTGGATACCTGCTCAGCTTGGCTGCTTGGAGCTCTTCTCTGACGTCGGAGTGCTATTCTTCTCTTCCTCTGACATAACGCTTCGCTGTATCTCGCTGTCCTCCTGGAGGCCTAGAAGTTCCACTTCTTGATCGCTCCTTCTACTCAGTGGGCAGCAGGTTCAATTGCCTAATCAATCCTTCCCTTTCGGCATCTATAGCCTGCGGGAGTTCTTCGGGGATCTCGGTAGACTTTCCACCCAATACGTCCTCCTAAATTTCTCAATTTTCTCTATGAACATGTTTAAGGGATATTGCCAAATCTGTAGCTGATGAGGCGCTTAATTGCCCTCGGGGTCATCTACCACGATGGTGATGAATTTACCTTTGCAATTCACCTTCCTTCTAAAGACTCTCCACAACTATATGTGAACATCTTTATTCTGAGTAATTAAAGGAAATTAAATAAAGTTTGGACATTATATTAGTCATATTTCGGGCAACTATTGAGCATTTTCTTCAATAAAATAAACCAACTAAACTGAAAACCTAATGTATTCCCCCCTTTAGAAGTCCAGTAGATTTTCCGTCTCCGTCGTGGCCTTGGAAAGGGAGACTGTCATCAAATGTGCCCCTGGTATATTACCCGAAGGCATATGCTGTCAGTTCTGCTCCTTTCCAGCCCGGTAATTTAAAGATTATAAGCCTAAGCCTTTCCGCCGTGTCCTCCGTTGCGCAGTCTACCAGTATAAGAACTGGTCGAAAGCGAATGACGGAGAAGATGAATTTCGTACTCCATGCCTTACACATATGCATAAAGAGGTTATATCCCACTCTTCACAAGTGAAAGAATTTCGGCAACATAGCCATACATCCCAGTAGCATAGCTAACGGCGGACCACATAGCTCCTATCTTCGTTCGGAATTCGGAATTTCCTCCGTCTCGGGTTCAGATTTAGGTTCCATAGGGGCATTCGCTTTTTGAGGGCTGATCTCCGCTCAACCCCTATCCCTTGGTTCTGTTGGTAAAGGCGTAGCTTCGTCCCGAGCCTTTTCAGTGATCTCTTTAGATTCCAGGCCTCCCTTTAGATAACGCTGATAAAATTTAGCACCTACGCCACTGAGGGTTGTCTCCTCCTTGACGTCTGGTGTACTGATTTGCTTTCTGAGCCAAGGTCATTATTGTTTGCGGTCTCCGCAGTAGGCCAATGTTGACCTTGACTCCACTACTTGACAAACTTCTCCTTTCTTGGATTCAGTCACCAGGATCTCCGTACGTGGAGTTGTGCCTCCGTTTGATTGACCAGTTTGTGTGCGGCATGGAGTCTCGTTTGCTTTTTGTTTGTGCTTTTTATTATTTTTTTTGGTTTGTTTGGCAGATCCTTCCTGTCATAATCCGTCAACCAGGTAACATTTAGGGTCCATTCGAATACATTCACTTAACCCCGACTCCAAAATATTCAATGGACACGGATTCCATAACATCTTAAATTTAGGGGAGGTGTTTTTAACTTCTCAGTCTAATTTTCTTGATAGTAGGGACAACTCATACAAGGTGGGCCTACACCAGACTCGAATGGATTTTGCTTGATAAGACGCTTAGCTATTGGAGAGCTATATATCAGCTGGAGCGAGAGACAGATTGTCTCTCCGCTATATTCCGTACTAGTCTATCCTACAGTTCACTGCTTGTCCCCTTTTTACGGGCAACGAGAGAGCTTCATAGATTCAGCACAAAACTGGCCTTTGACTGTTCCGCACATTTACTCATGCACTTTAAGGCGGGTAGGGTACGGTCGCCAGAGTTTCAACTGGCAAAATAGAACAAAAAGAAACATAAATATGCCAACTTTAATCGGTTTAAGCTGCTTAGGCGCTGTGGATTTACAATCTATTGTTTAATTCCATCTCCCTCCCCTACAGCAACCCCGCATCTTCCTTGATATGTGTAACCTTTTCAAACTCTGTAATTGGCTAATAGACTGCTCTGTATTTCATTCACATTTGTACACTACTCCTGGAGGTGAGCTCGCGTGGTTTTCATACAGAAAGAGAGCACCCGTTGCCATGAATTCGGGCATTCGGACAATCAGCCTCACGATTATAGAGAGGGCGCCTACCTGAAAGAAAAATTCCCAGAAGCGTTAATTCACAAAGTAATTACGTTACTCCGTTTGAACGTCCACATTAAATACCTTGAAGCGTGCAGTGCTGCGACCATAATCAAATCCCAGACGAGGTACCTCCTGTGTGGAGTTGCCAAATCTCCCATCAGGCGCGTCCCTTCGTGCGGATAAGGGAACGCTCAGTGAATGGTTATGGACATGCTCATGCGCAGACTGGATAGGTGGGAAGCAAACGTCCACCTCTGGATAAAAATTGGCTATGGGAAAGGCACCCAGACCCCCGGAGAAGTGGGGGTGGTTTAAATGGGTGAGAACCCAACACACTGATGCAACCTAGCCCAGCAGCGTCTTTTTAAGATTTCCACCTCCACACATAAAAAAAAGAAAAGCATGGGACCTAGTAATGTATCCTGTTGCACCCACGCAATGATGATATACTCTTTGGTGCCCCCATCCTCCTTCCCTGTAGGAAGTGGTTTTCAACAAGACTCGCCAAATATCTAGCGACATCTAGATCAGCAAATGTGCTTTTAATTTCGCTATAGTTGGCGGAATATAATGAGTTTTTAACATCCACCAGAATTCATTTTGCCTTTTGCCCAGCTTTCCACGGTGCGTATCACCTTTATTGTAGAGTGGGCGCTCCGAAATTCATACTGGCTCTGGCTATTGTCGTTTTCCACAATGGGTAACAGTCTGTTGTAATCGACTTTCTCCATCATCTTCTTTATTTTATCCAAAAGGTATTTTATCCAGATCGAGTGATGTGGTGCTGGATTTACAAATGTCTTATTTGATTTTGGAAGCAACACCAACTTCTTTTGTCCAGTGGAAGGACAGGGAAAATTCTTCTACAAAGAGATTGGCAAAAAAGTCAGATCTAGTCTTCAGTGTCACCTTCAAAGCTGTATTAGGGGTGCCATATAAATCAGGGCCCTTATTGTCGCCATCCTAGCTGATATTTCTCGCAACTCCTCCTCGGTGACTGAAGCTATCACACTGGCCTGAAGGAGACTTTCTCAAAATAGTTTCCAGGGTCCAAAAAAAGAAAGCGAAAAAGGATAGAAGAAAACAACTGACTACACCTTCAGAGACCCATCTGTCCAAAAACAAGGAGGCTACAAATCAAAAGCCAGTAGCAGAGAAGACGAGGAAACGAAGAAGGACTAGACCGTCGGCTCTGTTCATTAAGCCGACGGAAGGCAAGATATTTACATCCACTACAGAATGAAACCCGAAGAAAACGGAGCAGAGGTGTCTTCCGGACGGAAACCGAAGGGTGGTGAAGTCCTTGTCGGACTGGGCCCGAAGACGACTAGCAAGAAGGCTCTGGTTTCTAGTCTAGAGCATATATGCCCTCTAGAAATCCGGGATCTTTACTGCCTCACAGAAAAGATCGAAGTGAAGGAGGGCATAAAGCGTGAATGTCCAAAAGTAACCAATGCCCGGATAGGTATCACCTCTGTAAATACTCTAGGTCAAAAACTCGCCGTGGTGGAAGTCCCCCAGCAATATGCGAAGAAACTCCTTAGCAGGGGGAAAATCAAAATTGGATGGGTAGTATGCAGGGTACAAATGCGGATAGTGCCCACCAAGTGCTACAGGTGTCTGGACTATGGACACACGTCAGCAACTAGCAAAGGACCGGGCAGGAGGAAGGCATTCCGCAGATGCGGTCAGGTAGGTCACCAAGCAAAGACCTGCAATGAAAGCGAAAGTTGCGTTCTCTGCAGGGATCGTGGCGCGTTTGGTGAGAGTATCGCAGACATTGCGGGCTCGAGACCGTGTCCAATTTTTATGACGGAACTGAAAAGGACTAAGGCACGAATAACATGATCCTCATTTTAAAAGTTAACATACACCGGAGTGTAATCGCTCACCAGTTGCTTGCGCAGTTCGCTGCGGAAGTAAAGGCTGATCTAGTGCTAATCACCGAGTAATATCGAAACAGTGACCCGGCTTCATGGCATCTTGACTTCTCGGGCATCGCTGCCATCAGGGTTCGGGACGACATTAGATTTCGTTTTCTTGCCCAGGCTTCGTCTGGATTCGGTGTTTTGTGAGACGATGCCAGACTTTCGTCGAAGGCTTGATCCTTTGCAAAACCCCATTTCGGGCACGGAGGAGCAAATCCTAGCTGGTGGTGACTTTAATGCCAGGGCCCTTGAATGGGGCATGCCTCAGCCAGACTCCAGAGGGAAACAGATTCTGGAAATGGCGGGTAGGGTTGGGCTCGTAGTTCTAAACACCGGATCCACGCCAACGTTTCGGCGCCCAAGCTGCAAAGGTAGCATTCCTGACATCACTCTTGCGTCGAAATCGCTGGCGGTTGAGTCGGCGGACGGGTGGTAACTCCTGAAAGACTTCTGGGCAAGTGATCACCGATACATCGCGTTCGAAGTGGTTGACGCTACTTACCGACGTGCACCAACGCATCACGCTCACCCTACCTGTAGAATGTCTCAAAAGTGAACATCGCGAAGTTCGTCGAAGCTCTCGAAGCAGGCAGAGTCGCGCTGGAAGGTGCTATGGGGGGAGGAGGTTATTAGCGTTGTAGCTAACACTTTCGTAAACGCAGGAATGAGCCTGATAACGAGAGCGTGAGATACTTCCTCAGCCGTGACGAGCTTTCTATGAAATTGCCGACCTACGGAGGGAGTGTCATAAGCTCCGCCGCTTGACACAACGTTTACAAGCCAAATAGGAGTCATACGAGATAAAGGCAGGATATAGATCAGCAAAAAGGAGATTCTGCTGCGCGATAAATAAAAACAAAGTTCGCGGCTGGCAGAACCTGGTCAACAAATAATAACCCTTGGCGACTTGGGTATAAGCTTGTCACTCGGAAAATCGGTTCTCTGCTATTGAGTACCGACCAGATGGACCGCATTGTACGGCCATTATTCCCCAGACATCTTGTACGGGTTAATGTCAACAGCGCAGGAAACGTCGAGGATTTCCCCTCCCTTCAAAATGAGATAGGTCAAAGAAGCGGTTCTCACCATAAAAAAACAAGAAGGTGCCAAGTCCTGCTAGCATATTGATAGAAGAGAATTTGCTATTACGCTGGTTAGGGAACCAGAAGATGCTACAGAATGCATGATTTGAGTTGCGCATGCTGTATTATGAAAAAGCCTGCTTGTGGTTGCAAATCTTTCGATGGACCTGGGAAGGACGTTAACGGTTGACATGATGACGAACAATTGAAGAGGTGGAAAGAATACTTCACCAGGGTTCTTAATCGTACCACACCAGTGAGGTTTCCCCTTGTAAATGAAAAAGCTAATCACCGTAACATACGGATACAACCTGTTCCTCCAAACAGAAAACGGTCTCTCCGCAGAGTTGCTTATCGCTGCACATACAGCTACTTCAGATCTCCTACTTCCACTCGTACGGAATATGAGAGAATACGAGACCTTTCCAGAGAGTCGAAAAAGGAGATGATCATCAAGACTCCAAAGAAGGGCAGCCGTTTTGAATGTGACAGTTGGTGGAGTATTTGCGTGCTCCCTGCGGTTGCAAAGATAATACTTAAGATAATTGAAGCGCATCAAAGACCATCTCGAGGACTGAATCGACAGAGGGCAGGCTGCTTTCCGCTCTGAATCCTCTTGCATTCATCACATCCACACCACACGGATGATTTTGGAACTGTGCGCGGAGTTTAGTTCTTCCCTACACTGGGTAAACCATTCTTTGGGGACCTCAGTGAGATTTCTAGTTACAGGGTCGGAGAGCTGCTTTCCTTCGTGAATGCTACGGGCTGGCTCTGAAGATCCGAGCCAGCTGGACTCCGCTTCCCTGTTCCTATAACAACAGTCACGGTCTTAGGAGTTTGTGGCATCAAAACGGCGCACCAAAGCGCTAATTGGGCTCCTCGGAGCGGCCACTGATACCTACCCTTAGTTCTTCCCTACACAGGGAGTGCATCTGGCGTGCACTACGCAGCGGGGCCACTCCGGAAAAACTAATAGGTATTATCAGAGCAACATATGATGGCGCAAAATCTCAGAGGATTTTGAGATCCAAAACGAAGTCCGCCAAGGCTGCACCTTGTCAAAAATACTATTTCCTTTTTTTATCGGTGACATTCTTCATGCTGGCTTTCCGGAGGAAGTGGAGGAGTTCAATGGACCATAACATCTTTCAACAAACACCTCGACTACGCAGATGACATTTGTTTTCTTTCTCATCGGGTCATGAACGCTGGACCGCACCAACCGAAAATAAGAACCAACAAAACCAAGGTTTTCAATGCATCGGGTCATCACACTCTCCCTGTTTGCATTAATGGGGGCGTCGAAAGCGTCCATCAATTTGTATATTTGGGGGGGCGTGGTTTCTGCCGAAGGTGGCACCGAATTTGATGTCGTACGATGAATTAACAACGCTTTTCAGCCTTGTCTAAAATCTAGAAATGCAGTTACTATATCTCAACACTCTCTCTGTGTTCCTAAGGAGGAATACCACACGATAAGCTAACCTCAATATTATTTAAAAGCTCCAAGCCTTCGTTATCATCGGCAGGGCAGTCGTACGCACTGTGATCGGAAGGTGAAAGTGGCAGTAGTAGTTAGCTACCCCATACAATGGAATCCACTCTCCCAAGATGGCCAACGCCACCCGTAGCCACGAGTGCGCTTGGCACAGATTCATAGAGAAGGAATGCAAGCGTCTCGGGAAATGGTGAAGGGAGCAAAAGCGCATTTCAGGTAACCGCGAACGATGACCCGTAGGTGTGGTTGACGCGCTGTACCCCACCTACAGATAAATGATAACCATATATGTATATTAACCTGACTGTCGTTAACCAATATCTCTGAAAGACAATGCTCCCTTATATTCGTTAGTGAGCTTCACCATTTTTCAGCCCACGCATTAGTAGCATTGACAATGGCTTTTGATCTTCGTCCTACACATGTGAAACTATCCCCGCAAATATGTCCTCAAACTTAGCTTATGCGCGGCTTAGATGACCAGCTATAGATATGTGTATATGCCACCTATTTTTGTCCAAACAAAGCCGGTTGCTGGCTACCTCACATATTCTTCCATGGCCTAGTTCTAGTGCCCCAAAGCGTCGCTTTACCAGCCAAATCGACTACGCACACATTACTTCGAATATACACTATCAGCGATTTGGGTCTTTACATCTTGGACATCATACCAGTTAGGGCAGTTGCATTTTCCGCTCACTTCTGTAAGGTACTGCTTGAAATTTGACCCATGATCCAGCTTAACATCGATATGTTCCGATATCCGGCCTGGACTGTACCACAAACCTTAAAAAATCTTTCAGCTTACGACTACGGGTTAGTGCAGCCATACCCTGACGTTCAACCAACTCCAGCCCATATCGTCGACATAGCCAATTAGCGTGGAGTTTGATTTATAACACATGGACGTAAGTTGATCCCAATTTAATGGGCTTAATACAGATCCTTGAGGCACTCTTCCGATAAAATATTCAACTGACCCTATGTCAACGTCAGAGAGCATATTAGGTACATCCTGGAAATGCAAAATATTGCGCTAATATAGCTTAGCGCTAGTGCGTAATATTGGAAAGTTCGGTGAAAATCCTACTATTATTACGAAAGTTATAGCGTGCAAATGAGCTCAAAGCAAGGACATAGAACAGGATATCTTGATTTAAATAGCTGGTGAGAATAACGAAGTAGATGCAAGTGAAGTGTGCAGCTCTTAGGCTCTGACGTCCTCGGGTCTGTAATACGAGCCCCTTCATAGCGTAGCTGTCTTAAGTCTAATGGCCTTTAAACCAAAAGCGTTGATTTCCGTTGTTGGTTGGCCTCCAAGCAACTCCAAAAGACGTGTATTCCGATTTCTTGTTACGCTGAAGCCCTTGGGGACATGGGCTGGTCCGTACCCATAACAAAAGACGTAGTGCGTAGACCGCCGCTCCTTCACCCGCGCTAATCAACAACTTCTGTACTTGCCTTCTGTTCCTGCCCAGCCGGAGATCTTATGTTAAAAAAGGGGAATCTAGAACGTCTAGACAAGGAGTTTCAAGGACAGCAACCGCCTTTCTGGGTTCCTTGAGGATGCAGTTTCCGGTGTTAGTCAACCGTGGCCAAGGAAGAATAAGGAATAGCTCGTTGTGTCTACGGAAGTAAGCCTCTCTTCCTGGAAAGGTGTACTGGAGGCTCAACTGAAACCGACCCAATTCATTCTATTTACCTATCGCAATCATGTAAAGAAATGAGACGTTGGAAAATCGATGGCACAAAAAGATAAACTTTTAAAATATTGCAAAATTGGATAGTTTCGTTTGAAACATCCAAAGCCATCCTTGATACAAATCTACCTTTCCAAGAAAGAACATTCCAAAAAATCACATTTTATATAAAGAAAAAATTCTTCAGTAACAAAACCATTAATTGAACAGCAAAAAAGATACAATCAACAAGAAACAGAAAAAAATTTCCATAACTCCACCGAACAGCAGGACAATGACTTGCCAACAAAAATCGGATCTCAGTTCACAACTGGCTTAGTTCAATATTGGAATATCCAAGAAGACGACAGTATCCTGGGCGCCTTGAATAGATACATATATCTAGATTTGTGTTTAAATAGATACGACAAAGTTGACGAAAAAGGGAAATAAGTGAAAAAGTGCCTCCATTAAAAATGTAAATAACAAATATTGGGACTACAGTTTGGATTCGTAATACTGACACGGGCCGAAACGAAAGAATTCTTGTTTTTCCATTCTTTGCCAATTTTCGTCCCTTTTTCCTTTCCGCCACGCTGGTACACAATGATGAATACCCTAACCGAATGGCATTTGTATCTTGAAAATTGATTCGGAAAAATTTGGAATGAGTTGGCTCGGAAGAGCCTTTGCCAAGAATTATTTCAAATTAGGGGCTAGAATCGGATTTAGATTTCTTCTGGGAGATCATTAGATAGAAATATGGCAGTTGTTCGAGGATATATCGTATCGTACTTTCTAATATGCAGTTGCAAAATTTACTAGCCCTAGCCCTTAGCTCTCTTCCGTGTCAAAGGCGGTGGAATGTTGGAAAACAGGAAAGAAAAATAGCTTCAACTGAGGGTTGTTTTCGGGTCCAATTTATTATTGTAAAATTTGCTTGACTTAGTAGGCGTAGAATGTGATAGTACCCGGGAAGCTAATATAGCTTCTTGGTCCCCCAAATTGAACTTGCATTCGGCATAAATTGAATCATGCAAAAGAAGTTTGAATAGTTCATCCAAAAGTCCTAGAGGCATTTTTACCCTCATCTATCTCCTGAAGTCTGAAAACTCTCTTACCTGCAGGACTTACGCAATCATGCGAGCCCTTCGATATCAGCAGGGAGATGCACTGGGGCAGTTAGTTTAGTTTAGTTAACTCGGAGCTGCGGCTCCCCGCAGCTCCGAGAACTCAGGCCATTATTAGGCCCATTGTACTATCCCCATAAGTTGCCTATTCAATGGCTTCCCGCCTACGGTGTTTGCAGGCTCTAGCGAATCTGAGAACATTCTCAAGAGGCAGAGAGTGTGCAGATTCTTCATTGAAGAAAACCTTGCCAAGGTGTCTTCGTCTGAGATCTGAGGATGCCGGGCAGCTGCATAAAAAGTGCAGGGCTGTCTCCTCCTCCTCCTCACACATCACTACCCCAATCTTTTCCATATGGTAGTTTAAGGGCCGTGTCTCGTCAAAAGCCCTACTAGGGTTTTCATGTCCCACTTCTTAAGGGACAACAAAAATGCCGCTCTAGTGGCCCTAGGCTCCTTCACAAGGATTTTCGCTTGCCGGCAAGAGTCCAAATTTCTCCACTCGGTTGCGTGAATCCTTGCAATTTCACCTTTCAGAGTAGACTTGACAGTAGATGGTCGGATACCAAGAGCTGGTTCTAGCCCCACCATTGTGGATCCAGACCCTCGGCGAGCTAGTCTGTCAGCCTCCTCATTGCCGGCGATGTTAGAATGCCCCGACACCCACATCAGGAATGCTTCGTTCAGTCGGCCAAGTTTCAGCAGCACCTGATGACAACTTCACACCAACTGGCTTGATATGTTGTTGCCATTTAGTGCTGATAATGCCGCCCGACTGTCGGAACAGATTCGAATGGTGCGACCCCTCCAATTTTGTCGCAGACATTCTTCTGCCGCCAATGAAATGGCATATATCTCCACCTGGAATATGGTCGTCATTTTTCCGAGGGGTCGGGCCAGTTCCATAATCGGATTCTCCGAGAACACACCTGCACCCGATCCATCCTCCATGACTGACCCGTCGGTGAAGATTATTAGGTCTGTAATCTGAAAAGATTCATGACCAATTGTCGACCATTCTTCTCTTTCGGTGATTACGACAGTGTATGTCTTTTCAAAGACGAATCTGGAAACCATATGATCGGTCGGCATCAGGGTTACCGGATGTTTTTCAAGGAATTTCCAGATAGACGCATGCCCGTTGGATTGGCCGCCTTTCCACGCCCCAATGGTATCGAGCCGGTATGCCTCGTTGGCTGCTTTACGTTTCACCTCCAAGTGAATGGGGGATAAATTTAGGACAGCTTCAAGTGCCGCAGTAGGCGTAGTACTCATTGCTCCAGTAATACTTAGGCAACCAAGTCTCTGAATCTGCGTTAGCAGCTTCCTGCTGTTAGCAAAGTTCAGTCTTGGCCACATACTGTGTCCGCAAACTTGCCGGTAATTATTACGGCTAGGTCGTCTGCAAATGCTTGCGCGAAGACTTTTTTGTCCTCCAGGAGCCACAGCAGGGTATCCATCACCAAGAGCCATAACAGTGGAGAGAGAACCCCTCCCTGTGGGCAGCCCCTGAGACATCCTGGTTCAATAGACTTCTGGCCGACCGATATGTGGATTTTTCTTCACTCCAGCATGTGAAGGATCCAACTGATTAGCAGCGGTTCGATTCTATGCTGTCCCACCGCATCACAAATTGCCGCAAATGAGGCATAATTGAAGGCACCTTCGATGTCCATGAATGCGCCCAAGGCGTATTCTTTATGGGACATCGCCTTTTCAATTTTTGCCGTAAGTTCATGGAGTGCTGTCTCCGTGGATTTACCTTTCTGGTGAAGTTGCCATTTAGGAATGTGTGTATCCCTTATGAACCGATCTACTAATCTTTCTAGTCCTTTTAGCAGAAAGGACGTTAGGCTGATCAGTCGAAAGCTTTTTGCGTCTGTGTAGGTGGGTTTTCCTGGTTTGGGAATGAACAACACCTTCACATCCCGCCATTTAATTGGAATATAACCGTGTGCTAGGCATGCACGATATATATTCCGAATGTGTAGACCCAGGGCATCCATTCCTTCTCTTACTAGCGCAGCGATGATGCCATCCGGACCTGCAGACTTGTATCTGTGGAACGAGTTAAATGCCCATTTAACTCGCTCTAGTGATACTACTTTGCATGCCAGATTCCAGTCTCTTGGTTGAGGGCTGTATGCACCTGTTGGCCCCGAGAAAAAATTTTGGATGCTGCCTGGGAAGTGTACTTCAAGCAAATGATTTGTCGTTTCTTCATCGCTTTCTGTGTACTTCTCATTCTGCAAACGTAAATAACCCAGTTTCTGGCTACCTTCTTTGACCAGAATCCGCTTCAGCTTTGAGGTTGGCTCAAGAGAATTAGTCTCTTCGCAAAAGCGTCTCCAAGATGATCGTTTAGCCGATCTTATCCTCTTCTTTAGAGCCTTCTGTGCCTCTTTATAGCGATTCCAGCTAGTGCTTGATTCGCCCTTCAGAGCACGATTAAGGAGCATCCTTGTTGTTCTCCGCTCTTTTGCCAAATCCGAGTTCCACCATGGTGTTTTACCCTTCTTTGGCATCTTGAGTGGACAGCTTTCTTCGAAAGCTTCTCTCATGCTAGTTGTGATTATCTGGGTTGTCTTCTCAATTCCAGCAATGAATTTGATGCGCTTCCCAGGAATCGTGACTCGGGCGCTCAATTCTGTTTGATATATTACCCAATCTGTCTTCCTCGGATTCCGAAATGGAGTGGGTGAAGGTAGATCCATGCCCAGTGTGTGATATCGTATGATAATCTCCACTCTCCGATCAGAGCCGCGATGTCCGGAGATGCCGCCGTGATGTCGATGATCTCTCGCCTGACCACGTTGAAGAAAGTGGGTTCATTACCCACATTTAGGGTCTGCAAATTGGTTCCTACTAGTAGTCTCGATCCTCTTGCATTGATGTTCGAACTTCCCCAGCATATGTGGTGAGCGTTGACATCACATCCTGCTATTACCCCCATGCCTCTACTTTTGGCATATTGGATAGCTCTGATGATTGTTCCACTGGGAACGTCTTCAGCGTCTTAGAGGAAATTTGCAGAGCACCATAGTATCTCTTTATCTCCCTGATGACTTTTTACGGCTGCTTAGCCGATATGGTGTCGCCATCACATAGGTCGTTAACCAGGTTAGCTTGGAAGTCTTTGGAGACTACCATGCAGGTGCGGGGTCGCTCGCTTCCATTGGCATACAATAGGTCAGCATGTTGGAAGTTTAGGCCCCTGACTGCCCCACCAACAACCCACGGTTCTTGTATGAGGTATACAAATGTGCACTGGGGCAAGTAATCAGACAAATCAACAAAATTGAGACCGAATTGCAGGGTCACCCTAGATCACAATAGTAAAGTCTACTCCCAGAGCAAGCTTGTTCGAAACCGAAAGGTAAGGATGAAGTCTTTTATTGCTACCAATATGGTTCTCAACAGAAAGTTACCACCTGCAAACTTTCGCACAAGTGGGTCGGTAACCAAAGAGTAATGTCATACTCGCTGTTTTCTTATATGGAATGGTCTTCCAGAGGTAGCCATCTCAAAAAGTTCAATTAAAACGGGGTCGCCCAAACAGCAAAAGGCACATTCTAAATTGGAGCTTAGGATGTGATAGGCAATTTGTCAGCACCCTTCAAATCATTGGGGTAGCTTCCTCCATACTATCCACAATAGATTCGATAGGCGTCTTAGAAAACCTTTGAGGGATTTCTCAAAAAGCCTTGCAAAAACATGAAATTCAAAGGAGTAGATTGACACATTTTATTCGATATATTTTTACAGAAACATAATCACACTCCACCAGACACCCTCTGTCGAGTAGAAAGAATATGGACATTGACACCGAAGGTATCTTTGCAAAGAATTGAAATTTACATACCAATGCCGTTGAGAGCATGAGAATTGACACATTTACCTGTCAAATCCCAGCAAACGAGCCACCTGCAGACAAATCCAAAATGAATTCGTCCGTTCGTTTCTTGGCTCAAGACATCATTGCATGGGCCCACTACTGGGCAAAGAAGCAAAGTGGACAGGCTCAGCAAACTACTTTATGGAAACATGGAGGCTCACTGATATCGTAGACCAATGAACCGTAACCAAATGAAATTGCGAGCTCAATTAACACGTATGAGGCCAGCCATCCTGAGATAGTCAGTTCGTCAAAAGGTGTACTCTCTTTGGACAAGAACCTAGCCAGGATACATTCCATTTCCGGATCTAGAGAAAGCGTTTCGCGGTGTGCCACACGAGCTTATCTGGTATGCTCTATGACAACACTTAGTGCCCGAAGAACTCGTGTCCTGAGTCCAACTACTCTATCATGATCGGGAAAGTGAAGTTCGGAGTGTGACGGGAGTATTGAAACCGCTTCGTGTCTCTGTTGGTGCTCATCAAAGAATCGCCCTCCCACCACTCTTCTTTGTTCTTGTTATGGACACTGCCACAGAGGACATCCAGCGTTCAGCATTCCATACAATGCTTTATGAAGATGACGTTTTCCTGACGTCTCATAGCAAAACTGATCTCCAGCAATTTGTTCAAAAATGGAATGATCGCCTCATGTAACACGGTCTCAAATCGAATCTGAATAAAACTAAATCTTTGACGACCGATCCCCGTGAAACAGGCGCTATCACTGTCAGTGACCTGCCAAGAATTGAGCGATCTAAATCTCTCAGGCCAATGCTATCAGCCAATCGAGACTAAGTAGGAGGTTAAAGTGTTGAACCAAGATTTTTAATAGCAAATGTGCATCAGTTCTTGGCCAAAAGACCATCCTAAGTGGCCAGAGTCGATCAAGAGATAAGAGCTATCCCAAAAACCTAAAAAGTTAGTCAAATTGACCGCTCGCAAATACTGAAACTCCACCTAAGTGTTCCGTCGGCCCGCGCTGGTTTACCACTTTGTCAGGCTTGGGAATATTGAGGGTCCTTTGAACAATTCAGTACCTAATATATTCTTTAAAGAAACTTCACGTGTACTTATTATGATGCGCGGATCCGTACCGAATCAACCAAATATTGGACATCACGCATACGAAAAATAACACGCGAACTAAATTTGGAAACTAAAACGACAAACGGATGGCATTTTCAATCGATACTTCTCCTGCACACTCGCTAAACCCTGCCTCTTTATAATTGACGAAGACCTGAACGCTGGACACCCGTCAAAGTTCGATGAATGGGCAAAACCGAACGATTCTTCACCAATTGCTCAACAACTCGCATTCCAGTATCAAACTCTTGCACTTCACCCCGCCCTCCCAACCTTTGAAAAAAGGTTCGACCACTCCTACCTCGACCATTTGCTCATCAGCAATAATATTACTGTTATCCCTAACTCCAACACTTTCCCTTTCCTCGAAACCATCCCAGACATAAGCCTATCCCACCTTCAGACCGTGACTTCCAGAAAGCCAACTGTAAACGTATAAATGCAGCCCCCAAATCCAAATGTCAACCTATCCTGCTCCATACCAATAACCAAGTCTCCAGCCATACCATCGACTCAACATTTCGCCAAATCACTAAAGCAATTCAACAAGTAGGCGACGAACTGACCACAACCCGTTTCCTTAATTACCGCAGATCAGACATTAGATATAAGAAGACGACATCCGGCATTATTTAGAAACAGACATTCTCTGCAATCCTCCTAAATGAAATTCGATCTCTAGACAAGTCAATCCGCTAGAGAGTTCTGAGAGTTCACCAAGCCTCTGCACAATCGATTCACCAATACCGAATTACACCCTGCCACATGCAAGGAGACCAGAAAAACCTCTCTCCAACTTAGGAGAATTTCCTAATAATGTGTCTCGTCCAAAACAGCTCTCCGCCTGAAAAAGCTGGCACGTTCGCAGACCACTTCCTCCAAACCCACTGATGCGCCCTCCATCTCCATCGCCAGCGTTTTGGAGACGTGATCAATGGATCCATCTCCTACCTTCTCTCACGCTCATCCTTCCTATCGCGACAAGCCAGCACAAGCCTTCTCTCAATCACTCCCTTACCCCGAACCCATCCATTTCGTCAGTCCGACCACCGTTGTAGCTTCACAAATCCATCCGCTGGTCGACCCCAACACTCGGTTGAGCCCTCCTCGCATGGGGGTCGCAAAGTAGCGAGAAGCTCAAGCTAAATTGGAGTTTAGGGTGCTACAGGCAATTGGTCTGCACCCTTCGAATCATGGAGCTAGTATTCTCTATGCTATCCACAATAGATTTGATTCGCGTCTCAAGAAACCTTGGAGAACTCCTTTAAAAGCCTTGGAGGAACATAAAATTCATGGGGATAGGTTGACACGCTTTATTCGATATAGGGGTCGAAGGTAACCTCAACTACAACTAAATCCCGAAAGCAATTTAGTTAGCACCGTTCGGCGTTTTCAGGTTCAAATTCTGTTAACATTTGCCTGAAGGCCGAATTATCAAAACGGGCCAGTAACTTTCGAGAAAAACTGGAAGAAGCCACGACAACCCAAACTAACTGGATAACGTCTGTCAAATTTTCTACGGAAACATAATCAAACACCGCAGTGGATACCCTCTATTGAGTAGAAAGAATATTGACATTGGTGTCGTTGAGGAGAATTGGAACATCTACCTGTCAAATCCCAGGAAACGGGCCACCTGCTGACAAATCCGAACGGAATTCTTCTGTTCGTCAATGGCTCAAAACATCATTGCAAGGGCCCACTACTGGGCAAAGAAGCAAAATTGTCAGACTCAACAAACTGCCTTACGAAAACATTGAAATTACTTTACGCATTAGCGCAACCTGGATGTAGTGGCGTCCCACAATTGGTGTTCTTTGTGTTCGACGTATCAACGAACGTTTCAAATCTTAAATTTACCGCAATATCGTCCGTTCTGTCGCTCTCTATGGTTCTGAGTGTTGGCCGACTATAAAGGACAATAAATGGCGCCTTGCGGTAATAGAGACGATAATGTTGCGTTGGACTAGTGGCGTTTCACATTTTCATCTCATCCGAAATGAGGATATCCGGGATCGATATGGGGTTGCACCGACCGTGTAAAAATGCGTCTTCAATGGTATGGTCACCTAATTCGAGCTAACTGAATTCTCATTAAGATTGGCTTGAGTATCGAAGATGACGGGAAACAACCAAAAGCCGGCCTAACCAACGGTAGCTTGATACGCTGGATGGGGAAGTAGTTAGCGAAATTCTAGAAAGGATTTCATATAATTTCGGGCGAAATACACTTGCGGGTTCAGCGATGAAATCCCGGGATGTGGCTGCGACCTACTTGCATTTGGAGAAATGGACGCGTTGTGTTAAGTCTCACTAGGAGGAGACCCACTTGGGCCTGCCTCGGACGTCAAGTTTAAATGCGTGAGTACTTCGCTCCAAGACTCCCTCGTCAGGTGCCTCCAGCAGCCTCTGAACAGCATCCACTCTGATGAGAACCTGAGAGCACGTCTAGAAATCTCTGGGGGCCCTGACCGTGGCAGTCGAGTGTCCCATAGGTGGAGGTAGTCTCATTTTCGAAACCGCCTCCCTAAGTTGGCGCAGCACACCTGTGTCGCTTAAACTCGTGGTGTCGAGCACAGGGTCGGCGAGCAGTCTTAAGTTCTCCCCGTGCACCATTTCCGCTGGGCTGGTCTTGAATTCCACTCGCAGGGTTGTTCGGAGGACAAGTAGGATGAAAAGCAGGATCCGTGGTCAAGATTGATCGTCGTGAGCCATTAAAGCGGCCTTTAGCGTACGGTGGTATCACTCCAACATCCCATTGGAGTGCGGGTGGTACACAGTTGTGTTATGTCATTTGAAACCAAGGAGCCTGCCTATCTCGGAGAAAAAAGTAGACTGGGACTCCTGTCTCCTATAATTACGGCTGGTTCCTCACATGCTTGGTAAACTTGCACTTCTGACACGCGATGCATTGTCTGGTCCAAGAACTGATGCCCTTGTTCATGGAGGGCCAAAAGTACTTTCATGTTATTAACCAGTTCGCTGTCCGGATGCCTGGGTGCATGAGATCGTGGATAGTGTATTTAGGAGGAATTCGCGGCAGCCAGCTTGAGGTTCTGGGGAATCAATTTATCTTTACGGATCATGGAAAAACCCGACATCTTGCCGCGGTGTCAATCAAAAAGCACGTTCTGCTTAAGGGGTCATCAATTGTAATTCGACGAGGTACTGCGCAGCGGGTAGCCAACTACGAGACTCCCAGCGAAACGAGTTTTTTTAGCTGAAAAAGATGAAGAAATGATACATTTATCTGGTTTATCCACAAATATACGGTGATACCAGCAAATATTCGAATCCTTTGAGGGCCCCGGTGTACGCCTACCCGATCACCCTTCCCGGGAGGCAGACCGTGATCGTGATCTACCTTCCAAACGCAAAGCACCGCTCTTTGCCGCTAACTTCGAAATTGCGCCGCCCATGAGTTTTGGAGTTCCGCCAATTGTTCTGCGGTTGTGTCCCGTGACACCTCTGCCAACACGGGGTGCACGTGCACCTCGTGGATCTTATCAGCGATAGCGGACAGCACTTCTGGCGATCCCGAGTCCGCGCAAGCTAAAATGGCGCGGGCACTCTCCGGGAGGCGCTAGAGCTAGAGGGATTTCTGCAGCTCCGTTCCAACTTTATCCCCACCCAACTGCCTCATTGTTCGAAGCAGCTGGCTGGTGGTCTGACATTCACTGACAGCCGCCGGATCAGCTGCTCCTTCAGCCGGGAGTAGCTGCATTCGTTGAGCACATCCGACATGAGTCCAAGGGCTTCCTCATCAAGACCCACGAACGTGATGCCCGCGAGTGCAAATTGTGCCTCAAATTGGTAGAACCTCGCCACCGGATTTCGCCGCCAGAAAGCTGACACTCTTAGCGCCACCAGGGGTGTTACAGAACGATCGTTTTGAAAACTACTTAACCTAACCCGGGGCGCCACTGTAGTTATCGAAATTCTAGAAAACATTTCTCTTAATTCCGGACGAAATGCATTGGAGAAACAAACACGACTCCAGCAGGCAGAGTACACGCGTCCGGGTTTCCGCGCTACGCCAAGAAAAAAAATTCTGTTTCGTCCGGGCCTCGAGAATCTGCAGCCAGATGTGCTGACTTGCCACCCTTGGTTTGTTGTCTTATTGATTCGTTCAACCGTAGCATTGCCTATCTTTTCGTTCGACGCTTTCACTCTTATTTCATCCTGAGTTTCACCTGAGTTTATATTCTGATAAACATTTCGGCATTCCTTGATATACTCTTGGGGCTCCATGATATGTTACTCAGTACGATAAATTCAATCCCGATTAGTCACTTCATCCTACATCGCTCGGATGGTTAAGCGTCAGTGTTTCTTCTATTGCGTATTCTCACGCTATACTTCCCTATTGAAGGTATCGCTCGCTGGGCGGTTGCCCGTCTTCTTCCATCGAGGGAACCAGTTCCTCTTCGCCACAGTAGCCAAGGTATCCATTACTTACTGGATGTTGACGGCTAGAAGCCCGTTTCTCCACCCCGTCGATGCTGGGTTTCCGAAGCTCTTCAGCATAAATTTCTCGCTTCTTTTCTGCTATATGTTTAATTTAATTTTTGATATCCTTCCCCTGCCCAATTTTGATCCATGGATGGGCGTTTTGCTTCCAGCTACTTGATCTGTACATAAATGTCCAAAAAGGACCGACCTATTCCAGAATCCTAACAAAAATTAGGGGGACTGACAGTGAAAGTTCCCCCACAATGAAAGCAGCTCCACAGAATCACTTTGTCGATATGCGCTTGCATATCTCTGTGCTAGCTAAACTTGGAAATGGCAGGAGGGGGAAACGGCCTTCTTGCGAAAGCAAAGCTGAAAATAAAAAACAAACTGTCTCAACCGTGCGCGTGAAGCCAGAATACTCGAAACTTGTGATAGAGAAGGAAAATCCACAACCTGTCGCATCCCCAGTCAATGTGTCCCCTGCCTCAGATCTTAAGGAGGCGTGGCCTTTGGTGTCACCACCTTAGCATTCTCCGTCCGTGACTAAATCAGGGCTAGTTCATAGGTCAGTTCCTGTGATCCCTTTTTATTAAAGTCGATGAATCCGACTATTGGTAGCTTTCAGCGTTACTGTAAAAGACGTTGGTGTAATTTTCGTGCAGGCATTTGTGTCCGATATAGAAAGCTCCTGGTGGCTGGGGCTTGCTTCTTGTACATAGGAACAGGAGGTCGCAATATAATCGCCGTAAATTCTTGCGCAAACCCGTCAGTTTAAAATCGAGGTGATGTTAAAAATTAGCTGTATCAAGCTCCGCAAATGATGCACTGCATAAACACTGCTCAAAACCATTGCAGGCAAAACAACGTCCATATCGAAGATTGGAGTTACTTTCAGACCATAAGGTCTAGTGCCCATGTTTTGACGCTACCTACCATCTCACACCTACAAATTCGGTACTCGCACGTAGATGTTTTCTTACAATCCACCCACCCATTACTTCAATCACACAACTCTCTCAGAAAATTAGACAATCATCCACTTCGCCGACTTTCTTTTTAAATATTCTTAGCCATGTGATAAATAAAAGATAAGAAGCTTGATTCCAAAAAGCACTCACCCACGCTTAAGTCTTCAGCTGCTGATCTTAAACAGGTTTCTAGCCGGCCGGCGATCTAGCTAGATCACAAGATACGCATCAGCAATACTTCGCCGTAGCTAAAAAGAGCATTGGGAATGCATTTCGTAATATGCAACATGATTTTAAACGATGTATAAACAACAACAACAAAAGCTAATGATCGTTTAAGAAATATTAGAAGTTTAACCTTGAAATATTTAGTCGAATGTTAGGGTTTTGTTGGAATCTAGAAGGATGATAGGGATTTATAGATAAAATTGTAAAAATTTTCTTCCCGAATTATAATTTTCAATTGCGCGAATATGGGATGGCAAATAAGGGATTGAAAGGAGGATAATGGAGGTGTTAAAAGGAATTCAGTAGGCGAATAGGAAATATTCTGCGTACAAGGAAATAAATTTCTTATCTGATTGTCACCAGATAGAGAGAACTAAATGATGCGGATACTGACAAACCACAGATACTACAGATTATATTTCATTGTTCAAGGTGCCTTTTAAGGAGGTGCAGCGTTCCTGGCTCTGGAGGCTTAGGTGGGTGCATGAGATTTGTTTATTAACGAATTGATTATTTGGATCGGTTTCAGTTGAAGGCTAGATTTAGTTGGCGGGATGGGAATTGATTAGTGTTTTGTGGGGCCTGAGTGTAACGCACGCAAGCAAGGAGGCAGTTGTAGTAACTTTCCAGATATATATTGGAGCGCCGGCTAAGGTTGCTAAAGTTTTCGTATTGTTTCTTTTTTTTCATTCGCGGGAGCCGTGAGGACGTTACGTTTAACACAACAAAAGGCAAATGACAAAATATACCTTATTCGTTAACCAATTGCGACACTATGTAATTTCGTGCTACTGCACTTCTTTAAGCTCCACTAAGCAGCGGATCATTATCCTAGCTTTGGCGAGAATTGACTATTGAAATTTTGGGTGATAGATAACTAGGAGGAAGTGTAAGGGTTTTAAATTACTTCTGGAAGTACTCGTTTCGTACGAGC
The DNA here is from genome assembly GCF_905115235.1 of Hermetia illucens. Lineage (NCBI taxonomy): Eukaryota > Metazoa > Arthropoda > Insecta > Diptera > Stratiomyidae > Hermetia > Hermetia illucens. Next base: position 8,125,861 of record NC_051851.1, on the reverse strand, counting down.
GGATACTTATGGCACCAATGACAACTAAGCGATGCAACTCATCAAGAATTTCCTGGGAGGAGCAAGTGAAGTCGAGTCATCTCAGAAAAAAGATTACTGGCTTCTGGTGTGATGGCGAGTACGTAAAGAAGGGATGATTACCTCTTTCAGAATTCGTTTAGCCGCGCCTGTGTCAAGAAGAGCACGTACGTTGAGTGGATATTCGGTTTCTTGAGCGAAGTGTTGGATTCTGTCAAGCACATCGGTATTTTTAATGCCAAGAAAAGCTATGAGCCATGCATTACACCTCGTCAGCTAAGTACCTCAAGTCGTTTTTCAAGGCTGGATGTTCTGTCATCTACGTCTCATTCCATGTCAAACCCACTTTCATCGCATTCTTTGGGGGACAGAGCCCTATCGTCCGTAGTGCACTTCGACATGATGTCACGCACATTCACTTTTGACCCTATAATTTAGTTTAGGTGGTCAAAGGGTAGTATAGGTCCCAGGGCGAAACGTGGATTGGTACCCACGATGGAGCATAAAACCTGGGAAATGCCTGCTGAACCAACACCAACAGCTCTACTACCAAACCCTATCTCCATCTCCACGTGGTGACCGCTGGGAGCTCTTTCTTAACGAAAAGCTGCAGACGGAGAAGGGTGAAGGCGAGTCTCCCGCGCCTAAAAACGGGACAAATTGTACCAACTGGTCCTCCAGGTTGGGGGTTGGGTAGGGCTGACAACCCTACACGGAAAACAACTCGTTACGAAGCCACAACATGAGCCTCGGACAGGACGGATTTTAAAACGACGGACCCGGCAACGAACACGGAATAAAGATTTGCGCATTTTCTCATGGAACGTGCGCTCCCTGTACAGA